>NC_044985.1:38832861-39580361 GCF_008728515.1 Papio anubis | reverse complement strand
GTAACATGAACTTCATTCATTACTGCTAAGTTGAGGCTGTAATTGAAACGGAAAAGGTTCCCGTGTCCCCTTCGAAGGGCTTGCCATGGGACTGTGGCTCACTTCTTCACTGTCCTGCCGCTCAAACCTCTAGGCGAGCATACAGACAGGCAGGCAGGCTGTGTGGCTCCAACCCCACCGCAGTGTCTAGGGGTGAATGTTTACAGCTCCTGAAGCCCCAGTGGGTGTGTGTTACAGGGTTCTCTCTTAGTTTGCCGTCTATAGGCAGCTTGTGTTAACCAGCTGAATTAGACCCCCTTTCTTATCGCAAGAACAGAAAGATTTCTGTATCCGGGGGTTTCTTGCCTTGGTGTACTGAAGAATCGGTTCACACGTGGGCTTGGAGAATGAGTGCAAGGTTTTATTGAGTAGAAGTAGCTCTCAGCAGATGGGGAAGCCAGAAGGAAGATGGATTTCCCCTAGAGTCTGGCCACGTAGCCTGGCGGACTGCTTCTGGCCAAACTCTGCTGCGTTCTGCTGGTGGCTGGCCTGCCATCAGGCTGACGAGGGGCTGTCCGCATGCTCTTCCGCCAGGCGTGCTCTCCATGACCAGCCGCTTGTATCTTCTGCCAATGTGTTCCTCACAACATCCAGCCGTTTGTGTGTCTGCCTGCTAGTGTCTCCGGTTTTTACAGGCCCAGGATGGGGGCGTGGTAGGCCAGGGTGGTCTTGGGAAATGCAACATTTGGGCAGGAAATGCCTGTCCTCACCTAGCTCTGTCGGGGTGGAGCCCTAGCCAGAGACCACCTTTCTCTACCCAGCACTTCCCTTCACCTCTTCCGTGCCATTTAAAGGGACCACGCTCTCGCCTTCCCAACAGTCCCCTATCATCATGACTGAGCCTTAACATCCTTATTCCACAATGTGCATTTCTCGAAACACGAAGGACAATAGAAAGGGCCAGGAAAAGACACAGTAAAATACCGAAACTTATCAAGACTCTTCAAATAAAAGATTGAGTCCTCAATTTTTAATATGAATAAAGAGAGCAGTTCTCACAACAATCAAATGGTTCTTGACTGTCAGGGCTTGCTTAGCATTGCACAGGATGAAGGAGACAGAAGGGTTGTGTGCACGCAGGGAACAGAGCTCCGAGAGTCTGAGGAGAGGAAAGGATTATACTTAATAATGGATATATTTTTGAACTCCTTAGGAATGTTTTGTTGCCTTGTGACTGCAGAGCACTGTGGGATTTTGCCATTCTGTCTTTCCCTAGGGTCTTATCATGAGATGGTTACCTAATTAGCACACAGCACATTCTTGCCTATGTTCTATTTGCACTGCAGATGCTTTCATTTCATATATCATTCACAACCTGCAGCAATTATAAAGTAGTAAATGACCTTATGCGATAATTACACTAATAGATCTGTATTGTTTCATTTGGAAGACTGTTTGGAGAAAAGAGGTGTCTGATAAGTACAGATTGGTTGCAATTATATTCTTTCTTTAAATCTGCAACAGAAAGCAAGAAAAAAGGTAACTTTCGGTCATAAAAGTTGCATCATATACCCAATCTGAAAAAATTGTTAGGTAGAGAATTCTCTTTCGAAGGAATATATACTGTTTGCAAGTATCTCAATGTTGTACCGTTTCTTGGACCAACAGTATTTGGATTTATCAGTTAGCCCTGGCATTTTAATAAATCAATAGTATCCTTATCTGTTAGAATCAGGAAAAGAGAGATTATTATTTCCCCTAAAACTACTCAAAAACCAGTCTCATACTAATTGTAAAATTCGATGCATAAGGTATGATTCTAATCTTTAAAGTGGTTGAAAGCCAAACAAGTTGCAATTTTCAAAGGAAGTGCACACATAAAATATGAATGCTAATATAGAAGAAAATGAAACAAAAATAAAAAGTCAGTGTTGGTTTCTTCCCTCCTCACTCTTCCACTCGTGTAATGAGGCACCTTATGAAGTTGTATTGAGATGGTTTTTAGAAAGGATTTGTATCATATGAACATACTAATAAAATAATTTGAAATTTTTATAGCTAAGTAAGTACTTACGCTTTCTTTGTTAACTTGATCTCGTTTTATTGCCTTTTAAATTGAGCCCACAAAAATCTTTACTCATACTTTCTGGATTTATTGCAAAGTGTGTGAAAACTCTGAAGCTTACTCTACAATATATTAATTAAAATATACTTTTAGCAACTAATTAAATGTGATAATTTTAGAACAACTTTCTATACAAGTCTAATCTTCATAAAACATGAATTGTCTACACAGATGCAATTTACAAAATCTGGCTTAGTTTCAGTTTTACTTTCTACTGACCAGAAGCTTAAAGGTGAGAGATGCATGATAGTAGTTTTCTGTAACTTAAATCATTGTTGGTGGATGAAAACAATAATTAAAATGATAAATGTGATAGAGTGAAGAAAACACTTTATACTTAGGAAAGATGTGTTCTAATCATTGTATAGCTAATGCTTCAGTGGATTTGAAATGATTAAACAAGAAAAACTTTTAGCTATACTGGTAGTGATATTCTCTTGAAAATTCCATCATAATCATGGTTTGCTTATTAGGTATTCTGTGTTACTGGTTTAGATCTCAGTCTAGAAATTACTTGTCTGGCAAAGGCAAGAATGTAACAGGGATCTTAGCTTTAACAATAGCTTTCTTAGTTGGGGGAAATAAAACAGGGAAGGTGAGAAAGGATGGAAGATGGAAGGGAGGTAGGGAAGGAAGGAAGGAAGGAAGAAAGAAAGAAAGAAAGAAAGAAGGAAGGTAAGAAGGAAGGAGGGAAGGAAGGGAGAGAGGCAGGAAAAAAAAGAATGAAAGAAAACTAAAACATGGTTTCTTTAAATGTACAAATTGTAAATGCACTTACATTTTAAGATTGTAAAAGTGTGAAAATATAAATATATGGTTTAGCATGAAGGGATTAAAATACAATTTACCTTGCTGTGGTGTGTACGTGCACACACACATACTCTGCAAGTACAGTTTGGACTAGTGATTACACTAATGGCATTGTAATGGCATTGAGCAGTCATTCAATTTGTTTGGACATCATTTTCTTCACCCAAAGATGAGATAGAATGAGGCAATAGACCACAATTTTCTAACATGACTTTTATCTTCAGATAAATGGACTCATTCTATATTCAAAAAGGAGTAGATGTCCCTTCTTTTTGGAGCAAATTCTGGAACTCATATAGGTGGACAGCAACACATCTCAAGGGTCACCAACCAAATACATTATTTCCAATAAAAATAAGCATAAGTGATTCCACATAGCTTTTTATTGTTTTCTTCACTGCCCTGGCTTTGCTCAAGGAGGTTTTCCTGCTATACTTTGAATATGGTCACCGTTAAGGTCAGGTTTGTTTTCAGGCTGCCTGGCATTTTTTTTTCTCTTCCTTACCAGTAGCTCTTCTCATAGACATTTTCTTCGAGTCTTTCTTGTTTAGTCACTGAGGGCTTTGGTGACCCACACTCCTACAGGGTAGATTTAAACTTTGCTTCTTTTGTAATCTCTGAAGGTTTTTTTTAGATTCTGTTATGGCAACATCATGGGACTTACTTCCCTTCCCACCCCCGAACTAGTTGCCATCTGACAGAATCAAGAATTGCATTATTTCATTCTCTTCTCATCATCACTATTGTTATTTTATTTTTTTAAAAAACCACACATTGTTCTTCTCTGCTCAAAGCTTGGCATTCTGAACTCTGAGTAATATTTCAAATGAGATGAAATGATGTAGTGCACCACACTGTGCCAAAATGAAATGCTTGCCCCTTCTAATCAGTGCAGTTAAATAAGACAGACTTTGTTGAATATCTTATTATAAAGCATTCCTAAGTACACATTTTACATGTAGCTGAGTGAGTAAACAATTGGAGTACTGTAAGTTGCTTCACAGCATAAAGCTGAATAACATATTGAAACAACTTCAAGTACCATCACTCAGAGAACTAATGTGTTTTCTTCATTAGAGAAGTCTTCATATGTCACATTCTGGGAAAATGAGAATCTAATTTAGACATTTTTTTTTCCCATTTGATATTCCTTCCTTACCCCTTTCTTTTGTTTGACAACCATAGTAGAGTTAATCAGCTACAGTAACTCAATCTTCTATTAGCCTTGCTAATCATGCAAATACCCTTTCTGAAAGTCATCCTTGCATTTTTAATGGCAACACTCCCCACCCAGATGGTGGTGAGAGGGTAGGGGAGAGGGGTAGGAAGAATGACAACTTGAAATAAAATAATAATAAAGAGAGTTTTGGTCATCTAGCTCACTGAGTAGCCTGTACAAGAGGATGGGAACACAGGAATGTGAGTAATTCAGTTCATCCATGAGCTTTAAAGTCAGATGAATTGCTTCAAAGTTCTGACTGCCATTTGCTAGATTTGTAACCTGAAGCAAGTTACTTATCATCTCTAAGCCTCAGACTCTTCTTCTCTAAAATGGGATAACAGTAGTCGCTACTTTTAGACTGAGAAATTTAAATGTTACTTTATTTTAGTCTTTGCAAAAAAACATACAAATATTTCCTAATGGTTATTTTTTATTGATGCTCTTGCTGTTAGTGTTATTGTATAGAGCTTTAAACACATATGATGAAAAATAGCAAAGATGGTTACATTTCTTCAACCAAGTCCAATGCTTAAGCAAATATTTCACTAAAAGGATTAGCTAGAAAGAAATTCATTACTTCATCTAATTCCTTTTTTACCTATCATCCTCTTCCTTAATATATACAATATATTTTAAAGAACAAATGGTTTAGCAATACTTTTCTAGAAAAGGTAAACTTACAAAATGAAGCTTGTGCGTTTTCAGAAAGAAGAGTAGTTCTTAAAATAAAAGTATATAAAAACATTGATTTTGACCAAAATTTTACTTTTTTTGGCTTTCATTTCAGTTTCCTCACTTGAGAAAATAAGCCTGGTTATTTTTTGGCCTATGTTGAAACATCGTAAGTAGAATGAAACAGCATAATTTTTTCCCCCTGGGGTTCAAGAGTTTATTTCTTTTGATACAACAATAAATCAACTGACAAAATAGAATTTCTTTGCAATACATATGCAACAAGTTAGACTGCACGGACAAGTTGAACTTCAGTTTATATATAGACACTCTGGAGCATTTTATTATAAAGCAATAGTGCTGGGAAGCCTCTTACAGGAGTAACTGCACGAGTAACTATGAAAAGGATATATATGATTAACCAAGTAGAACTTAAAAAGTGATTTCTGCAGCTTTGAAATCATCTACACATGAACTCAAGCAGCAATATGTATTGAGTGAGTATAACATAATGCTGATGTAATTAATCTTTCTGATGCTATTTCCTTAGAAAGAATGGGGTGGTAGAAATTTTAAATGAATTGGTGTAATTTTGTTTTATTTTCAATGTAAATTGAATTTTTGAATCTAAGAATCCATGCTCAGCATCACAGGCACTATACTTTTATGTCATCACAGGTTTGGAAAACCCCATAACCAGATTTGTCTCTTCAAGAAACAAAAGCCAACTTTGTAGTTATAGACAAGACACACACGTTAAGCCAGCTCATATTTTCCTATAGCTTCTCTTTCTAGTTAAGTCTGCAAACTAATTTGGATTAAACTAAAACAGACTTTTGCTCCAAGCATTTTGAAAGTTTAAAGAGTTTGGCTAATTTTGGTTGTCTTTTCAAAATATTTCTTATATGGCTTCATGTCTGTGTCCTGGAAGGGGACCAATATATGCTTAAATCTTTCAAGAAGTTGCTCTTTTCTTCTGCCCAGGATTCTGAAAGGCAGCAAATACGTGGAAGTTGTAAGTCTTTCTGCCTGCTTTCATCAAATGAGATGCCGGACAAAGTTCATTGTCACTAGGATTCAGAGTCATTGGGGGAAAAATGTAGAACACACTGCATTAAAAAAATTGTCATTCTTCTGATATTATAAAATTTAGTATGTACTTAAATCACTTTTTAAGGAAAATGAAAAGACACGTATGTTCCAAGTCCTTTGTCATCTTTGTTCCTCTCTTGTTCATACTCACTGACTTTATTTCTTGCCAGTTAACCTGAAATCACACTATTTTAATTTCTCGTTTAGATTCTGTGCTATCATTGGTACATGGTACTACACAGTGATGCTGTTTAAATGAAGAAATCTACTCTTCTAAAAAATCTTTGCCACTGATGCCACATACAAATACCGTATGGACTAGCTCTCAGAGCCAAAGCAGGAAAAATCGCCAAAGGGTAAAAATAGTTCTTGATATGATGATATGCTGCTAAAAGCCACATGGTGTTTGGGTGCAGTATTTCACAGTCAAACAATCATAATTTCATGCCTAAAATGTGCATGTTATTTCAGGAAAATACAAAATCTGAGCATTGCACATTTGCTACAGAATGACCAGTGAGTGTTGCTATAATGATTTGTTTTTCTTTTACAAATGAATATTTCTTGCTGAGCCTTTTCATGCCATATTGCCTGGGGCGGCAATGGAAGTAAGGACAGACTGAGGTTAGAGTCGGAGGGAGTATTGGGGATGTCTGGTCTTTTCTGCTAAATTTCTGTAATGCTACAAACTAGGTATAGTATAAAAAAAGCTTCCCTTTTTGTTTTCTTTCTTTCTTGAAATGTTAAGTACTGTAGTTCTCATCTTAGAAGAAGAACTGGGCTTTGTGGGGACGGATGGTAAGAGACAGCTTTTCAAAAGCATCGTTTTTATCTTTCTCCGAGAGTACTACGATTCTCATGTGATCTTTAATAAATATTTATGATATGAAACTCTCTCTCCCTTAAAGTTGTAATAAATTTGGAGGGTTCAATTGATCTGAGCCATGGTCATTGAAGTAGAAATACAAGAACATATTATAAATGTTAGTTTCTCTAAAATACTCTTCACAATTTATTTAAGCTATATGATGCTACACAGTCAGACTGAAGAGTGAGAAGGATAGTCAGGTGTAAGGAGAAATCTGTAGGGGGTAAACATTGGAAACAACAAGGAAAGGGAATTAGTATGTGTTTTTTGTCTTGTTTTGTTTTGGTAACATAAATTGTTTATGCAAAGAGGAAAATAACTCCTGACATTATTAAACAAAAGTGGGAGGTTTGTGGCATCCATCAAGCTAGAAAAATATTTAAAGGCCTGAAGACAAAAAATCAAATAAAATAAAACCCAAACCAGTTGAAAGGTTTGACCTTTCAACTCATGACCTCACACTCATGAGGATGGATGATGTATCCCAGTATCAATGCAGGGTAAATGAAAAAGGATTTTGTTCCTTACCATAATAATAATTAATAACATTATATTCAGCTTACTGTGTGCTAGGACCTTGAAGAAAATAAACTCATTTAATTATTTATCAAAAATTTTATAGGTATTATTACTATACCCATTTTGCAGAGGAGGAAACTGAGGAAGAGAGAAGCTAAGACTCTGTAGACAAACCTTTAGAACATTAGCCAGTAAGTGTAAGTTGGATGACTAAGAAGAGTTGGGAACTGTGGCTAAAGGTACAGAGACACAATCTGCTGTCATGAGGTCAACTAGAACTAATGAAAGAAATTACTAAGTGTTGTATTAACAAAAGAAGACTATGTAAAAATTAAATACTAATATAATTAAGTGATGTTACTCTGTACACTTGTCTTCTACCTCAACTTAATAGTTTGTAGCCCCAGAAGCAATATGTTTTTGAACTGAAGAGGATCTTAAAGGTCATCTAGTTCAGTGAAACAACATTTTTTTTCTGATAGAAACTCAATGAAGGACAACACTCACTTGCAGGGCACATCCTGATATGAAGAAACTGAAAGCTGGAGCGATTAGCTCAAGACTTCATAGATAATTAGTAGTAGGATAAAAGCTCCAAATCAGCTGTTCTGACTGCCAGATCAAATTAAATATATGCATGGTGAGGAATGGGGAAGAAAAGACGGTATCTCTGCGGCCATACAGCTAAAATGCATTCTGGGGATATTGATTCACTGTCTATTATGTCTCAAGCATTATAACGCATAGAACAGATGTGACTCCAATTTTCATAGATCCTATAGCTAGCAAAGGAAATGGGTCAGCAACAATACAGTAAGCCCTTATCCATGGTTTCACCTGAGGTTTCAGTTACCTGCAGTCAACTGTGGTCTGAAAACATTAAATGGAAAATTCCAGAAATAAACAATTCATAAATTTTTAAATCATATGCCGCTTTGAGTAGCATGATGAAATCTCCGACCATCCTGCTCTTTCTTACCCGGAACATGAATTATCCCTTTGTCCAGCATATCTACATGGTATATACTACCTCCCAGTTGGTTTACATTATCTGCTCCTGACATCCAGCTGACATTGTCAGGGCTCAGTGATTCAGGATCACCCAGAGCAGATGATCCTCCTTCTGATACATCATCAGAAAGTCAAGAGTAGTCTAATGCTGTGTGACAATGCCGCTGTCATTCACCTCACTTCATCTCATTATGTACCTACTTTATCATCTCACATCATCCCATGAAGAGGGGTGAATTCAACAATAGATATTTTGAGAGAGAGAGAGAGATGACATTTGCATACCTTTTATTACAATATATTTTTATTATTATTCTATTTTATTAATTATTATTAATCTCTTACCATGCCTAATTTATAAAATAAGCTTTATAATAGATATGTATATTTAGGAAAAGAGCATAATATTTATAAGTTTTTGTGTTATCTGGGGTTTCAAGCCTCCACTGTGAGTCTTGGAATTTATTCCTTTTGAATAAGGGAGGACTGCTGTAAGGTTGTAATAGAAGAGGATGCTTTCAGATCGTGGAGAACAGGTGCCAAATCTGGACTCAAAGACTTTGGGGAAAGTTTCAAAAACGTTTACTGAATAAATGGATAAAAGTTTGTCAGGAGTAAAATTAGAGCGAAAAAAGATTCAGCCAGACCTAAAAAAGAGAGCATTGCATAGATGAGCAACTTTTAAGAAAGTGTTGTTTGAGTTCATTCCAGAGTCTCATGGCAAGTGGGAAAGGTGAAGATAAAAGGGTAGGCAGGTGCCAGTTTTTAAAGAGCCTTCAGTACAGTATTAAGCAGTTTGAAATTTATCTCAAGGACTTTGAAGAGTTTTTAACAAGAAATTGGTATTTAACAGATTTACGTTTTAGCAAAATCACCCAGTCTGTAGTGTGAGTAGACGCATGACAAAGAAACTAGTATAAGAGATATTTAGCAATAATCCAAGTGAGAGAAAAAGCATCTTGCTGTTTTGGTAAACACATGCATATGGAGGGGAATGGATGGATTTGAGAGGTTTGAGGGGCAGAATGGTAAGCATTGTGCTAATTAAGTATAGTATGAATGGTGAGAGAGCAAGATGTAAAAATCAAAACCATGCTAAACTTTATAGTTTGTCCCTTTATCTATCCTGGTACATAACAGTGACATTTGCCAATTTTGGAAACAATGAAATGTGGATTTTTAAATGTAATTCTCAGAGGAGGAAACTAACCAGAAATAGACATTTTAAACAACAACAACAACAAAAATTCCAAAAGGGTAGTGTGACAGAAGTCAAGAGAAGAGAATTTTAAAGAGATAGTGGTCAGCAGTGTCAAATGCAGTGGATAGGACAAGAAAATTTACACTAAAAAGAGTTCACTGACTATCAGTTGAAAACTTGATGAGAGTAATTTTAATGATGGGGCATAACAGTTGATGAACTGGAGGAGACTCAGTGAGTTGCCAAAAGAATATTCCACTCAAACATACTGCTGCAGGAAGACAACCGAATGATAGCTCCAGGTGCTGCACTGCTGGATTCACCACTGTCGGAGCAGAGTCCATATTTACCATTGACTGCCTATCACCAATGACTGAACACAGTGAGGGTGTCTTAGTCCGTTTTCTGTTGCTATAACAGAATACCTGAGACTGCATAATCTGTAAAGAAGAGTTTTATTTTGGCTCATGGTCCTGGAGACTGGGTAGTTCAAGAAGCATGGTGCTGGGGTCTGGCAAGGGTCTCCTAACTGCATCATAAAATCGTGGGTGATATCACACAGAAAAAGCATGTGAGAGAGAGACAAGACAAGAAGGCTGACCTGTTTTATAACAACCAGCTCTCACAGGGACTAATCAAGTCCTATGAGAACTAATTCATCTGGTGGAAACTAATCCATTCTCACAAGAAAGACATGAATCTGTCTTAACAACCTAATCACCTCTTAAATGTTCTACCTCCCAACACTGTTATATTGGCAATTAAATTTCAATATGAATGTTGGCAGAGACAAAGCACATCCAAACCATAACATTCCACTATCCCCGTACAACTCATGTCCTCTTTATATGCCAGATGTGATTATTCCATCCCAATAGTTCCCAAAGTCTTAATTTGGTCTGGCACCAACACAAAGGTCTAAGGTGTCATCTAAGACTCAAGGCAAACTCTTTCCGACTATGAGCCTGTAAAACCAAAAACCAAGTTATCTACTTCTAAAATACAATGGCAGAACAGGTATAGGTTAAGCATTCTTATTCCAAAAGGGAGAAATAAACAGGAAGAAAGGAGTAACAGGCCCTAAGGAATCGTGAAACCCAGCAAGGCAGACATTAAATCTCACAGCTCCAAAATAATCTTCCACTCCATGTGCCATTTCCTGGACACAATATCTTAAAACTGTGCTATTGTCTGAGACTCTTCCTAACCAATCCTTCTTCCTTCAATCTCTCCTTCACAGGGATCCTCCTCACAGTGTGAAGGGTTTCCTCACTGATTCATGATCCCTCTGCTTTCTCTTTTGCAGGTATTTTCCCAGACATCTCAACGCACATTAAGTCTTTTCTTGGTATCTGCTCCTCTAAAATTGCAAACTAATGCTGAACACTATGAATATTTGTCTCCTCCAACCGTGCATTGAAATTTGATCCCCAACGTGGAAACATTGAAAAGTGAGGTCTCTAAGAGGCAATAGAAAATGAGGGTTCTGCCCTCAGGAAAGAATTAATCAATTCAGGGCTTAATGGGTTAATGAGTGAATGAGCTATGATGGGAGTGTGACTGGTGGGTATAGAAGAAAAGGAAGAGAAACCTGAGCTAGTACACTCATTCTCCTCACCATGTGATATCCTGTGCTGCCTTGGGACTCTGCAGAGATTCCCTGCCAACAATAAGGGTATCATCAGATGTGGCCCCCTTGATCTTGGATTTCTCAGACTAAGACATTTAGGAATCAATAAGAGGTGAAAACTGGAGACATTATCATGCAAAGAACATTAGCCAGAAGTGTGGTTATGAGGAAGGAGAGACCATAAAATGAGTAGAGGAGATTCTCTGAGAAGTCACAAAGGCTAGAATCTGGAGGCCAGCAGAAATGGTAGCCTTAGCAAAAGGAGAACGCTCATTTTCACAAAACGGGGAGGAAAGTAGGATAAAGATGCAGGTGATTTTATAGGTTTAGTGGTAGGATATTAAGGCAATTGTTACTTCCTGGCTTTTAAAAATTCTATGAATTAGGAGGTGAGGCATACCTTGAGAGGGAAGGGGAAGATTGAGCATTGGAGGTAGAAAATAGACACTGTGGTCCCACTCAATGTAGATTGAGCATTTGAGAGAGCGCAAACCAAGAAACAGCAGGACTCCAGGGCAACTTCAAGGATCAAGTTAAATTTGGTTGGTTGCTTTTATCTTTCCAAAATGAGCACAGTAGTTTTGTTACAGGGTGATAGAAGGCTGAAAGTTTAATTTTAATTTTAATTTCCTTGTTTTCAACATTGTTCTGACTACATCCATGTCACTATCCTTTGCTGTTTGGACACTTGAAATGAAAACATTTCTCTGAGATTTCAAACTAGAGTAAGAGTTGTTTCAAGACATCTGGTTTCTTTAAAACTCTTGAGAGTCCCTTTAATAGTAGTAGAGAGACTCTCTCACTTTAGTATAAATAGTGCTACCTGATTTCTAGTTTTGACTAACCAAAATGCTGAAACGATAAAAAGATATCTTTGATTTCTTCTCACGTTTCCATTGGATATGTCTCCTGAGACATTTGTGTTCTCTAGGTGGACCTACTTCCTATATTATGCCTGCCATATAGTCCCACCACTCATAAATAATGAAAATTCAAAGTGAGCCCATGAGGGCTAATATTTCACCACGTTGGTAGCCTGAATATACATTATTTTGTTTGTAATTATTGTTTTCTAAGACATCACATTTGTAGTTTTGGATAAAGGAATGGAGAAAAAAAGTGAAAATCTGATGTATCCTACAGCAAAAAAAAGTAATCCTTACTAACAAACTGGTTATATAAGATTCAGAGATATAACTATGAGTTTTATTTTTTCTGAAATAAATACAAAGACAAAATGATTAACTATGATATTGACATTGGATGTTGCTTTATTGTACACAGAAAAATGTGAATATCAGTTTCTTAATTTTATTTTTTAAATTCCATTGGCAAAATTGTTTGTAGATTGAAGTGCTATAAAGAATTTTAGAGTAAAAATGTATTTTTAACTGTTAATTATACACAGCATTTGCTGGAAATTCCATCACCTGGAAGCACAATCAAACATGAAAATCGACTTTGGTCTGTTCCCACAAAGAAGAAGAGAGTGAAAGCAATGTTCCAAAATAAAATAACATAGAAAATGATAGTAATTAAGAAATGAAACAATTCTAATAGTATTAACTACATTCTAAGAATCACTAGTATTAATGAAGCTTTTATAGCTATAAATATTCTTTGAAGTAATGAAGCTTTTTAAGCTACAAATATTCTTTATACATATATATATTCTACTCTCCAGTCCTTTCTGTGAAAATCATTTATTTGGTTGCTACTACATTCATAAAGGTCTCCTACGAAATGGAGGAGACAAGATAATCCAAATTCACACTTTCTTCTTTGAGGAAATTTCTGAATACACTGATGATTTATAATCATTATTATATTTTATATAAGATCCTTATAAAAATACTATAGAAAATATATTACTTTCATGAACACCAATGTATTTATTTTCATCTTGCCTTTCTTTGAACGTGAAGGAGACACCTTTAGTATTTTCATTTTTTTTTTAAGAGAGAGGCATATTTTTCATTTTAGCAAATTATTTTCTAGTCCCAGAAGAAACACAGGAAACTGCAATTAGGCAGAATTTCCCGGAATTATTTTGTGTGTGTGTGTGTGTGTGTATGTGTGTATGTGTGTACGTGTGTGTGTATGTGTATATATATATTTTTATATATACGTACTTTTACAATTTTATATACATATTATATATAACTACATATTTGAATATGTATACTATTGTATATATGTATACAATTGTATATATGCATATACTATTTTACGTACATATATTCACACATATATATGCATATATGTAAACATACATAAACATTAAGTGTCAAGACAACTGATATGAGAAATATTTTAAAAAGTAACCTTCAAGGTAAAAAGTAAATTTATCCTAATGATCTAAACCATCAATACCTACAGTACTTTGTAAGTTACTGCTCAGAGATTTTCATGAGTATAAGGCACCATGAGACCATCAAGATTTTCTGAGTAATTGAAAAAAATTAAAAAAAACCTTAATACTTAATGTGGGTTCTATAGAATGCATATTATACTTATTTCTTAATAATCCATGCATTAGGTATATGTTAGTTTTTAATTAACTATAACCTCATTTTCAAATTATTTTGCTTAAATGGCCATTTATAAACAGCATTTTTAATGGATTTTTCCTTCTTCAAAAAGAGAAAAATACATTTAATATCATGCCAGAAATGTAAATTGGATAATATAGATAATATTAAAGCCTTACTGTTTTGTATGTATCAGACATTTTAATCATCGTCATCATCATCATCATCATATCTTTTAGGAATTCAGTTTAAATTTTCAAAAACAGTTATTCTGTAACTACCAATTTTTAACTTTTATGTTTAAAGCTTGGAGATTAATGGTGGTTTTGAATAGCAACAGAAAACTTAGAAGCTCATAAGCCAGCTTCTATATTCATGCCTTACACTTATGTAACTTATTTACCTTTTATAGGTTCATTTTGATTGCTGTGGTTCTTGACACGTCTGATTTTTTTGTTACAAGTAGTTTTAACACGTTTATAACTTTTAATACACGAATGAATTCAGTTTGTATTCAAATTTAACACAATTATGAATAAATAATGTAGGCACTTTCTTAAATCACTATATACTTACAGTGGAGGATTCACCATTTCATGCCTAAATGTTAAGGAAATTTTTATAGTTATTCTCTTTATAATGACTGTAATTATGACAAAAAAAAAAAAAAAGGGTTGAACCTTTGTGAATACCATTGAATAGCAATGTTTTCCCTAGTGATTTCTAGATAAACCCATTTCTCCCTTGGACTCTAACACCCTGCGATTTTTATTTTCTTTCAAAAAAATCACACTTATTGGGACTTTGGTACCTTGAAACTTGGTCAAACTTCATGAGAAAATAACCTAAGAAATCATTCTCAAAATTTAGATGCACACTATTTTTAAATTAGACTTGAGAGTGACAGGCAAGTCACTTACAGGGAAAACCTCAGAAGGGGAGGAAAAGCCTGGGGCCATAAGCAGCTGAATGCCCCAGGCAATCTGTAAGTACAGAACTGGTCTGTGAACTTATGCTGGGAGTGCATCTCACTGGACAGATTTGCTTGCTGGAGATTTTTTTTTTTTTCTTTTCCTGGTTTCGAATCAAGATAGAAAAATCATTTTGCTATGACAGTATTTAAAAAAAGAAGTCAGGCAAGACTTAAGTAGTGAGGTGTATATTCTTCTCTCAGTATGTGCCTGAAACTCCCATCGACACTGACAGTAGTTATGCAGATGCATGCAGAAGAAAATAGACCCCTTTTAACATTAAACATCAGATTTGGGTTTCCCCAGAGAACACTGGTTACTGAAGTGGCTGTGAATGATGCATTCTCACAGAATGTTTCAGCCATAAATCAATCCTGAATCATACTTTTCCTAGAGTTCTTTTTTACTCATTTGAAATCCTGGTGTATTATGCATGCACTGACTCTATTTCAGACTGAGCCTAAATACATTTACCAAAATAAGATTCAAATAATTAAATGTGACTTTTATAATTGTTTTCCTCTGAAGATCCAGAGCCTAATCTGGCTCTGCTTAATCATTTTAATTTGACTTTTAATACAGTGTCAGTTTATTTAGTTGGAATTAGTTTTCTATTTCTCTCCTTTTTGTAAGCGCTGCCTGTTTACTTAACAATATTTGGCTTTGCCTAATGATATGTACAGAAGACAGTGCTAAGTGGAACATCAGCTGTTTACATCAGCTCTAACAATTAATGCATGTTAATTTTTAATTACACTGATTGTACTAGAGGCAGAATGTATGTTTCTTCACAGAACAGATGTACTAGTCAGCTTGGCTGGTGAACATGCATATCGATCAGATGTTGATGCTGCCAGCAATTCAGCAAAGTCTGCTAAGAGTGTCGGCTTCTAATGTACTTACAAGTTTACGGCTTAGAGTCCTGGTAGAGGCAATACAACTCGATGCTATATCCTCTAATGTTTACAGATAATCACAGTATGTCTGTTTTGTGGTTAGCATTCTACAGCGTATGATTAGAAGACTGACTAGGTATGAGGGGATCCAAAGGTGTCATTGCCTGTGGACTGCTTTCTCCATTATTATTTGCTGCAATCTCTTCAAAGATTTTTTGTTTTTAACCCATGTTTCTTTTCCTGTGTTAATACTAGATCTCTAACACTGATGACCACTCTTCCTTCAAGGAGATTGTAAAAAGCAATATAATTACTTGCAAAGAAATCTGTCTCCATTGAACATCATCACTAAAGCTAGATGGGAAATACATAGAAAATGCCAGCAGCTAAAGAGCAGACAGTTGACAGGCTTTCAGTCAATGGCCAATCAGTCAAGAAGCATTTATTGAATGTTTCAATATTTTGAGCATTTCACTAAGTACTACTGGTTACCTTGTCATGAGGGGTAAAAAGAGGTCTAAAAGACCTTTGCCCTTAGGGAACTCATAATATTACTCATAACTCACATGAAAAATAAGACTCATATGCACAAAACAAAGAAATTGTTTTGTAAACTACAGTATATATGCTCTAGTTGATAACATGTAGTTGGTAATGTATACACTCAGAATGTAGGAAATGCTTTATGATAGAGATGAACTACAGTAGAACTACTGTTGTTTACTCAAAATTATAGTTTGAATATTGATATGATTTGGCTGTACATCTCTACCCAAATCTCATCTCAAATTATAATCCCCACATGTCGAGACAGGGACCTGTAATCCCCATGTGTAGAGGGAGGGAGGTGATTGGATTATGACGGTGGTTTTTCCCATGCTGTTCTCATAATGGTAGTGAGTTTTTATGACATCTGATGGTTTTATAAATGTTTGATAATTCCTCCTTCACATGCTTTCTCTCACCTGCTGCCATGTAAGATGTACCTGCTTCCCCTTCTGCCATAATTGTAAATTTCCTGAGACCTCCCTAGCCATGGGGAACTGTGAGTCAGTTAAACCTCTTTTCTTTATAAATTGCCCAGTCTTGGGAAGTTCTTTATAGCAGTGTGAAAATGGACCAATAGAATAAATTAGTACTGCAGAGAAAGGGGTACTGTTAAAAGGATACTTGAAAATTTGGAGGCAACTTTGGAACTGGGTTATGGGCAGAGGTTGGCACAGTTTGGAGGGCTCAGAAGAAGACAGGAAGATGTAGGAAAGTTTGGAGCTTCCTAGAGACTTGTTGAATGGCTTTGACCAGAATGCTGATAGTGACATGCACAATGAAGTCCAGGGTGAGGTGGCATCAAATGAAGATGAGGAACTTATTGGGAACTGGAGCAAGGGTAAGTCTTGCTGTGCTTTAGCAAAGAGACTGGTGGTGTTTTGTTCCTGACCTAGATGTCTGTGGAACTTTGAACTTGAGAGAGATGATTTAGGGTATCAGGTGGAAGAAATTTCTGTTTTTGTTGGAAAGGCATGATTGCTCTTGAAATGTGAAAAGACATGAGATTTGGGAGGGGCCAGGGTTGGAATGATGTGGTTTGACTCTGCATCCCTACCCAAATTTCATCTCGAATTGTAATCCCTATGTGTCAAGGGAGGGAGTTGACTGTATCATGGGAGCAGTTTCCTCCATTCTGTTCTCATGATAGTAGTGAGTTCTTATGAGATCTGATGGTTTTATAAGTGTTTGATGGTTCCTACTTCACATGCTTTCTCTCTCCTGCTGCCATGTAAGGTGTGCCTGCTTCCACTTTTGCCAAGATTTTAAGTTTCCTAAGGCCTCCCCAGCCATGAGGAACTGTGAGTCAATTAAACCTCTATTATTTATAAATTACCTAGTCTCAGGACGTTCTTTATATCAGTATGAAAATGAACTAATACACATATAAATGTAGTAAGCAGTATTTTTTAAACTACTTTGCCAAACTCTTCTACATCATTCTACAGATAAGAATATCAAGGTAAAACATTTCTCTCTTTTTTTTTTCTTTTAGTGTATTCCCGCCTATTGTCCTCTAAAATTTCATAAAGAAATCTCTTGGGTCTCTTTTTACTTGTGGATAGAAATGACTATCTGATTTAATCATTTTGACACACTGATTAGACTTTAAAAATTCTTATTCTAAACTTAAATGAAAATATAAATGACCAGAAATAGCCAAAGCAATCTTAAATAAGAACAAAGATGAAGGATATACATGACCAGATTTCACAATATATTGTAAAGCTTTAGTAGTCAAGACAGTGTGGTTTGATATAGTTGTAGTTTCAAACACCAAAGCAACTAAGAATTAAGAGGTAGGCCTGCTTATGCAACGACAATTTTGTGAGCATAAGATTGTTTAATAAATAATGCTGGACCAATTCTATATCCATATGAATAAAAATGAACTTTAAAATAGATTCTATACTAGACATAGAGTAATTTAAGAGAGTTTATAGTTGCAAATGTGAAATGTAAAACTATTATGTTTCCAGAAAAAAATATGAGACAATATATTTATGACCTTGTTGGAGACAAATATTTCTTTGAAAGGGCACAAAAAATTAGCTCTAAAAAAAAAGATTGTTACACTGGAATTCCTTTTAAAATAAATAATTTTGTTCAACAGAAGATGTAATAAAAAGAGTGAAGAGGTAGGCCACAGATTAGGAGAAGATATGCAATGCACATATCTAACACAATATATAAAGAACTCCTAAAAATAAAATAGGAAAAGACAGCCAAACCAGTTTTTTAAAAAAATGGGCAAACAACTCAAAATGGCACCCAAAAAACACTATTCATTTGGCCAACATAGGAAAGATACTTAACATCATTAGTTATAATGGAGATGGAAAATATAATCAGAATGAGATACCATTAAAATGCTACCAGAAGGGCTAAAATTAAAAGAACCTGACAATACCAAAGGTTGTCTAAGTATGTAGCAACTAAAACTCTTATTTATTGCTGGTGGTAGTATATATTGGAACAATATTCCTGGGAAATTGGCAAATATTACTAAAATTAAACATACATATATTTTATGACATGTTTCATTCATAGGAGTATGCTGAGAACAAATGATTACGCTGATTAAAAAGTATTTGATAATTGCTACAAGAGCTTACTTATAATACCCCCAAACTGAAAATGATCCAAATGACACTGAGGAGAACAATGACTTGTTATGGCATATTCATACCATGAAGTATTATATAGCAATGAAAGAGAAGAAATTATTGCTACACACAACAGCATAATAGTATCTCAGATGCATAATGCTGAGTAAAAGAAGCAGATATCACAAAAGTACCTCTATGTGATTCTCTTTATATGCACTTCAACAGGAAGGAAAATGGGAATTCCACTTCTGATATCACTGTGAGGAACTCCATGGGTCCACTCCCTAGTGAAACTTGTAAATATTATAAATAAAAACAACATTGAAGTTTTCAGAAAATTGTATATAGTAAATGAAAAAAAAACACTTATTCAAAAAAATCTATTATACTTAGTAAAAACTGCAAAAGCCTGGATGTTTAAGCTATGACCCATGCCTTTCATCACCCCTTTTCCAGATCAGCTGGACAGAAACTCTACTCCAAAGTGGAACAGCCAAGAACACAGGCTTCTCTCTTCTTCCAGCATCAAGTTGGAGGGCTCTCTTCCCTTAAGGTTCAGAACATCAGCATTTTTCATCTTCATCTCAGTTACCTGTTTCTGAATCTAAGCTCTAGATGAGTATGGCTAAGGCATGGAAGACCTCTTTTATTGCCTAGTCCTCACTTATGGAACAAATGATCTAGTTTGGGAGTGGTGTCTGGGCATTACCCTTGCCCTAGCTCATGGGATGAACATTTTATAAGAACAAAGGAGGCAAGCCAAAAATACCTAAAAATGCTGCCCCCTTCTTATCCACTGAGTGTTCAGCTCTTCAACTGGGGTGTCACTTAGAAAGAAGCTCACCATTTTCCCTGTCCCAACACCAAACACTGGGTTAATATTTTGTCTGAGAAAACAAGCAAGTCATAGAACAGAGAACTTCAATGGCCGCTTTAAATAAAGGAACTTCATTTGCAGCAGAATGCAAAAAAGTCAGGCATTGGAACACTCTCAGGAGGACATCTTAGGTAAAAAGCAATTGACAAGTGATTAACACATTCATGTGAAATATGAGCTATTCTTAGAGAAGCCAGCTTGTTGGAAAGAAATGGAGAAATAGCTTGCAAGAGCCCTTCTGGTGTCAGAACAAATCTTAAACACTGACCTTTGGAACTACACCTTCAAGGAGCCTAAATTTGATTGGATTAGTCTGTGGAACAATTTATGCCCTGGGATATTATTGTAAACAGTTGAACAATGAGCCAGCAACTGCTGGAGCTTAACATCTGGTGTGGTAAGGAGAGATAAAGAGAGCCCAGTAGAAGCCACTGTCAACCCAAAATAACTCTGGGCTTACCAAAGGGTGTATCCCCTGAAAAGCAACATCACACAGACTTCACTAAAACAACCCAGCCAGTTACTAAACAAGTAAAGAAGAAAATATCAATAACAAGCTCTGGAATGGAGAAGAAAATTGCTACAATACATTACCTAAATTGTTTAGTTTCCAGAAAAAAAAAAAAATGAGACATTCAAAGAAAAATGAAAGGATGAGCCAAATACTAGAAAAAAAGCAAGCAACAAAAACTGCCAGTGAGAAGCAACAGAAATTGTGTATAATAGAGAAATACTTCAAAGTAGCCCTTATAAATATGTTCAAAGAGCTAAAGAAAACCATTATTAAGGAAGTAAAATATGATGAATGTGTTACATTAGATAGAGAACATCAACAAAAACATAGAAATTATTTGAAAAATAGAAAAATCTGAAACTGAAAAGTGTAATAACTAAAATGAAACATTTACCAGAGGCGTTCATTTGTAGATTTTAACAGGCAGAGGAAAGAATTAGAAAATTTGAAGACATTAATGAGGAAAAATAAACAACGATTCAGAGGAAATATATGTACAGGTTGAGTATCCCTTATCCGAAATGCTTGGGAACAGAAGTGTTTCAGATTTCAGATTTTTTAAATTGTGGAATGTTTGCATATACATCATATACATAATGAGGTATCTTGGAGACGAGACCCAAGTGTAAACACAAAATTTATTTGTGTTTCATACATACCTTATACACATAGCCTGAAAGTAATTTTGTATAATATTTTTAATAATTTTGTGTATGAAACAAAGTTTCTGTATATTGAACCATCAGAAAGCAAAAGTGTCACTATCTCAGCCACTCATGTGGAAAATCTGTTTTTGTTGGTATCACCATCATTCCTGAATCTGAATTTCTGTGCTATCAATAAGTAATTATTTTCTTATACTTATTCACACATATGTACTTAACAGTAAAAAGTATGATGTACCATTAATAGTGAAAAAATTACGTGTTCATGGTAACTAAGAAGCACAGTAGCAGCACCGGAATACCTGTGTAGGCTGTTAAACAACAGCAACAGAAAACAACAGCAGGCTTTCAGTCTCCACCTGCAATTCTGTGTCTTGATTAAAAGGTTACTGTACAGATGCTGAACGAACTGTGTGTTGTGGGCCTGTGTTTTGACTGTGACCCATCACCGAAGTTAGGTGTGAAATTTTCCACTTATGCCATTATGTCAATGCTCAAAAAGTTTTGGATTTTGGAGTATTAAAGATTTTGAATTTTTTGAATTAAGGATGCCTAGTCTGCACACGTATACACACATACCTACTTAATAAATATATAATATATATACACACACACATTCATACACTATATGTGTATATAGCATTTTTGGTCTTATAACATATAGAATTGTAATATATTGTCTAATAACAGCACAGAACATGTGGGTTGGATGCAAAGCTGTATTGGACTAAGGAAGTGACTACAAATAAAAACTTGAAACCATGGGAATAAACAAACAGAATGACAAATGATAAATGAGATGGTTAATATAACAAAAGCTATAAATAAATATTTGCTCACCCTTTTTCCCTTAGCATCTTTAAAGTACATAATACTATATAAAATTATGATTTTAATAAGCATCATTTGGTTTGTAGAAATTATAAGTGTAGTATGTTTAAGAGTAACATCACAAAAGGAGGGAAAGAAAATAATTATATAGGAATAATGTTTTCCTATCTCAGTGAAACTAAGTTTGTATAAAATAAAGACATTTCTTATAAGTTAATATCTATATGATAAGCCTGAAAGCAGCCAATGTGGAAATAACTTAAACAACAGAGTAAAACATTCATTAAAAAAAACCTTAAATACTCCCAGGGAAAATATTTACCTGATGCAAAAAAAAAAAAAAAAGCAGTAAAAGAGGAATAGAGGAGGAAAAAGGCATAGGAGATATAAAAACAAAAAGTAAAATGGCACGTGAAAATCCAATTATGTCAATAGTAACAGTAAATCTTCATGAATAAAATATTCCAATTATTAAGCAGTAATTTTTAGACAGGATTAAGAAAACAAGATCTAAGACACTTGAGATTTAAATATATGAATCAACTTAAAAAATAAAAAATGGGAAAAGATTTATGCAAAGAGATAATTAGGAATTGACTATAATAACAATAAACAAAGTAGACTTCAAAACAAATAATGTTACTAGACATAAGGGAAGATATTTGCAATGATAAAATAATCCATCAGGAAGATATGACAATATACATATATATGCACCTAATAACAGAGCACCAAAATACATAAAGCAAAAACTGACAGAAATGAAAGATGAAATAGATAATTGAACACTAATAGAGAACTCAGATGCCCACTTTTCATAACAGATAGATCAAATACACACATCAACAAAAAAGAAGACTTGAACAATATTATAAACAAATGAAATCTAATAGATATGTGTAGAACAGTCCATTCAGTATCAGAATATACATTCTTTTCAAGTACACAGGGAATATTCTTTAAAGTAGCTAATATTTTATGTCATTAAAAAAAACTCAGTATGTTTCAAAGAATAGAAATAATATAAAGTATGTTTTCTGACTACAATAAAATAGTGTCAAAATAACACAAATTAGAGAAGCTTACATATATGTGGAAATTAAACAACTTTTAGTTTAACCATCAACAGAAGAGTGTACATTGGACTCATTAAATAATTTCCATCCCCCACCCCCTCCCACCATTCCACCATTTTAAGTCTCCGATGTCTGTTACTCAACTCAACTCTCTATGACCATGTGTACACATTATTTAGCACCCACCTATGCATGAGAACAAGTCAGTATTTAACTTTTGGTTTCTGATTTATTTCATGTAATATAATGGCCTCTGATTGCATCCATTTTGCTGCAAAAGACATGATTTTATCTTTTTTTATGACTGAATAGTGCTCCATGGTGTATGTGTATGTGTGTGTGTGTGTGTTTGTGTGTACATATACACAGCACATTTAGCACATTTTCTTTATCCAATCATCTGTTGATGGACACTTAGGTCAATTTTATATCTCTGCTATTCTGAATAGGGCTGTGATAAACCTACAAGTACATGTGTCTTTTTTTTTTTTTTTTTTTTTAAGATTTCTTTTCCCTTGGGTAGATACCAGTAGTGGTATTGCTGGGTCAAATGGTAGTTCTACTTTTAGTTCTTTGAGAATCTCCATACTGTTTTCCACAGAGATTGAACTAATTTGCCTTCCCACTAACAGTGTGCAAGTATTCCCTTTTCTCCACACTCTCACCAACATCTGGGGTTTTTTGACTCTTTGAAAATAGCCATTCTGACTGGTATAAGATGCTATCTCATTGTGGTTTTAATCTGCATTTCTCTATCATTAATGTTGTTTAATGATTTTTCATATGTTTGTTGGCAATATGTATGTCTTTTTTTAAGTAGTGTCTTCATGGGTTTTTTACTCATTTTTAAATGAAGTTATTCATTTTGTTTTTTTCTTCTTCAGTTGTTTGACTTCTTTGGAGATTCTGGACATTTGTTCTTTGTCAGATGCATAGTTTGGAAATATCTTCTCCCATTGTGTAGATTACCTGTTTACTCTGCTGATTATTTATTTTTTTGTGCAGAAGCATTTTCAATTAAGGAAGTCCCATTTGTCTACTTTTGTTGTTGTTGCTGCTTGTGCTTTTGAAGTTTTGGTCGTAAATTTTTGGCTTAGATCAACATCCAGAAGTTTCTCCTAGGTTTTATTTTAGGAATTTTATAGCTTCAGGTTTTAATTTTAAATATCTAATCATATTGAGTTAATTTTTGTATATGGGGAAAAATAGGAGTCCACTTTCATTTTTCTGCATGTGGCAATCCAATTTTCCTAGCACAGTTTGTTAAATAGGGTATTGTTTCCCCAGTGTACATTTTAGTTGACTTCATCAAAGAGCAGTTGGTCATAGGTATATGGCTTTAATTCTGGGTTCCCTATTTTGGTTCATTGATCTATGTGTCTGTTTTTATATCAATACCATGTTATTTTGGTTAGTATAACCTTATTGTATAATTTAAAATCAGGTAATGTGATGTCTCCAGTTTTATTCTTTTCATTTAGACTTGGTTTGGCTATTCAGGGTCTCGTAGGTTTCAGGTGAGTTTTCTGACTTTGGTATTTTGATAGTAATTTCACTGTATCTGTATCTAGCTTTAGGGAGTATGGTCATTTTAACAATATTGCTTCTTCCAATCCCTGAGCATAGGATGTTTTTTCATTTATTCATCAGTGTTTTGTTGTTTTCCTGGTAGAGACCTTTTACCTCCTTGGTTAAATGAATTTCTAGGTATTTTATTTATTTATTTTTATAGCTATAATACATGGAATTAATTTGATTTTCAGCTTAGTCATTATTAGTGTATAGAAATGTTCCTAATATTTGTACATTGATTTTGTATCCTGAAACTTTACTGAAGTCACTTATGACTTTATCCATTTCCTCTAGGTTTTCTAGTTTGTGAGTGTAGAGCTGTTCATAATAGTCTCTCATGATCTTTATTTTTCTATGGCTTCACTTGTGATGTCTCCATTTTCATCTCCGATTTTGCTTATTTGAAGTTTCTCTCATCCTTTCTTGGTTAATCTAGCTATCAATCTATTTATTTTGGTCATCCTTTGGAAAGATTAACTTTTAATTTTATTAATCCTTTTTATTTTTATATTTTGGTCTCAATTTCATTTAGCTCTTCTTTAATATCTTTTATAATTTTTTCTTCTGCTAGCTTTGGGTTTGGTTTGTTCTTGTTTTCCTAGTTGCTTGAGGTATAATGTTAGGTTGTAAATTTGTGATCTTTCTATTTTCTTGATGTAGTCATTTAATGCTATTAACTTCCCTTTCCATACTGCTTTTGCAGTATCCCAAATGTTTTGCTTTGTCGTGCATCTATTTTTATTCATTTAATTTTTTTTAAAATTTCTGTGTTAATTTCATTATTTTCACAAAGATAATTGAAGAGCATGTTCTTTCATTTCCATGTATTTGTATAGTTTTCTGAGTTCCTCTTAAAATGAATTTCTACTTTCATTCTACTGTGGTCTGAGAAGATACTTGATGTAATCTTGATTTATTTAAATTTATTAATATTTGTTTTGTGGACTTACAGGTGGTCTACCTTAAAACTTCCATGTAATGATGTGAAAAGTGTGTATTCTGCAGTTGTTGGGTAGAACAGTCTGTAAATGTCTATCCGGTCAATTTTGTCTAAAGTCCAATTTAAGTCCAGTGTTGCTTTGCTTATTTACTGCCTAAATTATGTTTCTAGTGCTGTTAGTAGGGTGTTAAAATTCCACTATTATTGTATTGCTGTCTATCTCTTTTCTTAGGTCTAGTAGTGTATTAGTCAGTTTTCACACTGCTATATATATACTATCTGAGACTGGGTAATTTATAAAGACAAGAGCTTTAATTTACTTACTGTTCCATATGGCTGGGGAGTCCTCGGGAAACTCACAATTATGGTGGAAGGTGAAGAGAAAGCAAAGCATGTCTTACATGGTTGCAGGAGAGAGAGAATGAGGAAGTGCCACACT
Source organism: Papio anubis (assembly GCF_008728515.1). Classification (NCBI taxonomy): domain Eukaryota; kingdom Metazoa; phylum Chordata; class Mammalia; order Primates; family Cercopithecidae; genus Papio; species Papio anubis. The sequence goes on along the minus strand of NC_044985.1, from coordinate 39,554,765 downwards.
TTAAAGTTGTCAGCTCATCAGCTCTTGTTAGAATTCACCCACCATCACAAGAACAGCATGGGTGAAACTGTCCCCATGATCCAATCACTTCCTACCGAGTTTCTCCCTTGACATGTGGGGATTACAATTCAAGATATGATTTGGGTGGGGACACAAATCCAAACCATATTCTTCTGCCCCTGGCCTCTCCCAAATCTTATGATATTTTCACATTTTAAAACCAATCATTCCTTCTCAACAGTCCCCCAAAGTCTTAGCTCATTCCAGCATTAACCCAAGAGTCCAAGTCCAAAGTCTTGTCTGAGACAAGGCAAGTTTCTTCCACCTATAGGATGTTAAACTCAAAAACAAGTTAGTTACTTCCATGGTACAATTGGAAGTACTGGCATTGGGTAAGTGTTCCCTTTTTAAGTGGGAGAAATCAGACAAAACAAAGGGGCTACAGGGTCCATACAAGTCAAAAACTTGGCCAGGCAGTCATTAAATCTTAAAGCTCCAAGTGGGTCACCTGAGGTCAGGAGTTCAAGACCAGGCTGGCCTATGCAGTGAAACCCTGTCTCTACTAAAAATACAAAAATTAGCCAGCGGTGGTGGTGGGCACGTGTAATCCCAGCTACTTGGAAGGCTGAGGCGGGAAAATTGCATGAGTCTGGGAGGTGAAGTTGCAGTGAGCTGAGAGTAAGACTCTGTCTCAAAAAAAAAAAAAAAAGAAAAAAAAGAAAAGAAAAAGAAAAAATCTTAAAGCTCCAAAATCTCCTTTGATTTCATGTCTTACATCTAGGTCATGCATCATGCTGATGCAAGGGGTCACTCCCATGGCCTTGGGAAGCTCCATTTCTGTGGCTCTGCAGGATACAGTCCCCATGGTTTCTTTCATGTACCGTCATTGAGTGCCTGCAGCTTTTCCAGGTGCATAGTGCAAGCTGTTGGTGGACCTACCTTTCCAGGGTCTAGAGGACAGTAGCCTGTTTCTCACAGCTACATTAGGCAGTGCCCCCCTGGAGATTCTGTGTGGGTGGCTCCAACCCCACATTTCCCCTTTGCACTGCCCAAGAAGAGATTGCCCATGAGGGCTACACCTCCACAGCAAACTTCTGCGCAGTCATCCAGGCATTTCCATACATCCTCTGAAATCTAGGTGAAGGTTCTCAAACTTCAACTCTTGTCTTCTGTGCACCTGCAGGCCCAAAACCACATGTAAGCCATGAAGGCTTGGATCTTGCCCCCTATGAAACAATGGCCTGAGCTGTACATTGGCCTCTTTGACCCATGTTGGAACTTTTGGCTGGGATGCAGAGCACCAAGTCTCAAAGCTGCAAAGAGCAGTGGGGCCCTGAGCCTACCCCACAAAACCATTTTTCCCTCCAACACTATGTGTAAACCACCAAGGTTTGGTGCATTGCACTCTCTGAAGCAACAGCCTGAACTATATGTTGGCCTCTTATAGCCATGGCTGGAACTTTTAGCTGGGACACAGAGCACCAAATCCCAAGGCTGCACAGAGCAGTGGGGCTCTGGGCCTGACCCACAAAAACTATTTTTTCCTCCTAGGCCTCTGGGCCTGTGATGGAAGGGTCTGCCTAGAAGATCTCTGAAATGCCCTGGAGACACTTTCCCCATTGTCATGATGATTAACATTGGCTCCTCATTATTTAAGCAAATTTCTGCAGCCTGCTTGAATTTCCTCCCAGAAGATAGGTTTTTCTTTTCTATCGCATGGTCAGGCTGCAAAGTTTCCAAACTTTTACACTCTACTTCCCTTTTAAACATAAGTTCAAATTTCATATCATCTCTTCGTAAATGCAAGGTCACCTCTTAAATGTTTTGCTGCTTAGATATTTCTTCCACCAGATACCCTAAATCCTCTCTCTCAAGTTTAAATTTCCATAGATCTCTAGGACAGGGGCCAAATGCCACCAGTCTCAGCTAAAGCATAGCAAGAGTCAACTTTGCTTCAGTCCCCAGTAGTTCTGCATCCCCATCTGATGCGGACTTCATTGTCTATATCACTATCAGCATTTTGGTCAAAACCATTTGACAAGTTTCTAGGAGGTTCCAAACTTTCCTACATCTTTCTGTCTTCTTCTGAGCCCCTCAAACTGTTCCAACCTCTGCCCATTACCCAGTTTCAAAGTCAATTCTACATTTTCAGGTTTTCTTTATAGCAGCAGCCTACTCTGCTGGTACCAATTCTCTGTGTTATCTGTTTTCACACTGCTATAAGATGACACTTGAGACTTGGTAATTTGTAAAGAAAATAGATTTAATTGACTCACGTTCTGCATGGTTGGGGAGGCCTCAGGAAACTTATGGTCATGGTGGAAGGTAAAGGGCAAGCAAGGCACATCTTACAAGGTATCAGGAGAGAGAGAGACAGCAGAAGTGCTACACTTTAAAGTCATCAGCTCTCATGAGAACTCACTCATTATCACAAGAACAGCATGAGGGAGAACACCCCCATGATCCAGTGACCTCTGAGCAAGTCCCTTTCTTGACATGTGGGAATTACAACTCCGGATGAGATTTGGGTGTGGATATAGAGCCAAACCATATTAAGTAGTATTTGCATTATCATTCTGGGTGTTCCAGTGTTGGGTGCTTTTATATTTAGGATTATTATATCTTCCCATTCAATTGATAATGACTATGTCTTTGTTAACTGTTGTAGATTTAAAGTCTGTTTCATTTGACATAAATATAGCTAATGCTATTTGTTTTTGGTCTCCAATTGTTTGAAAAACCTTTTTCCATTCTTTACTTTGAATCTATGTGTCTTCAACAATTAGATTGGTTTCTTATAAGCAGCATATAGTTGGATCTTTTCTTTTATTCATTCCACCAATCTATACCTTCTAAGTGGAGTATTTAATTCCTTTATGTTCAAAGTTAATATTGATATGTTAGGTTTTGTTTTGTCATAATGTCAGTTGTTGTCTAGTTGCTTTGTAGTCTCAATTACTGTTTTACAAGGTCTGTGAATTTTATAATTGCATGTGTTTCTATGATGGTGATTATCAACCTTTCATTTCAAGGTTTAGATTGCCTTAAGCCTTTCTTGCAGAACTGGCCTAGTGATGGTGAACTCTCTTAGTGTTTGCTTGTCCAGAAAGACTTTATTTCTCCTTTATTTATAAAGCTTAATTTAGTATGATTGATGATATTTTTACTTAAGAATCTTAAAATTGGACCCCAGTCTTTTCTGGCTTGTGAGTTTTCTGGTAAGATATCCACTGTTAGTCTTATGGAATTTCCTTTATATGTTATTAGATGCCTTTTTTTTCTCTTGTTGACATTTGGGTCTTATTTCTTCATATTGACTATGTGTAATTTGATGACTATATGGCATCGTGAAGTCTGTCTTGCGGTGTATCTTGTTAAAGTTCTTTGAGTCTTTATATCTCAATGTCTAAGTCTCTAGCAAGAGTAAAGAAACTTTCAATTATTTCCTCAAAGAAGTTTCCCAAACTTTTTACTCTTTCTTCTCCCTTAGGGATATCTACAACTTGCAGGCTTAATTGTTTTCATAACCCTGTAATACTAAAAGACTTTATTCATTGAAAATTTTTTTTCTTTGTTTTTGTCTCACTGGGTTAATTGGAATGACCTGTCTTCAAGCTCTGGGAAACTTTCTTTCACTTGGTCTAGTTTATTGTTAAAGATTTCAGCAATAGGTTGAAATTCCTTCAACAAATTTTTAAATTCCAGAAGTGTATCCTGTTTTTGGTTTTTAACATCTGTATATTTAGCAAATTTATCATTCATACCTTGAATTATTTTTCTCATTTTTGTGTGTGTTGGTTTTCAACATTCTCTTAGATTTCATTAAGTTTCTTTAAAATAAATATTTAAAATTATTTATCTGATGTTTCAAAAATGTTGTTTTGTTTAGGTTCAATTGTTGGACAGTTAGTATGATCCTTTTGGCATGTTGTAATATTCTGCTTTCTATATATCCAAAATTGTTTCTATGGTTTCTTCTTAACTGGATAAATTATCTCTTCTTATTTTGTAATGTACTTATTGTTTCATTTGGGAAGAAATTTTTTCTTTTCCAGTTGATGATGTGACTATAATGTATGTTGTGTAAGGTCATTTGGGTTTGGTTCTGGGTGCTTTCAGTGGCAAAGACTGTGTAAGTTCCTTGGTTGTAGATAACTTTTGTGTGGTGGCTTTTTTAAATGCTGGCTATAATAGTGATGGACTGGGTGTGTGAGCTAACTCACTGCCTCCTGTGGGACTGGGATGATGGGGGTCTCAGGAAGCTTATTTTGTTTCCCAGTGCTGTGCACTTGTGTCAGCAGATTTTGTAGTGGGTTGTGCAATTCAACCTCCTGGCCAGTGGGTGGTGTTTAAGGGTAAGAGCTGGTTATAGCAAAAGCAGATGGGATTATGCTTGATCTTTGTTTACTTAGTGAAGCTCTCAGTTGTCTTAGGACATGAACTGGTTTGTGGAATGCACGGTAGCTTGAACTCCCTTTTCAGTCCTTGAGTTGGGGACCAACCTGGGCTGAATTGAACCACCAAGGCTGCCCTTGGAAATCCCAACATCAGGCACAAGCACAAGCCCTAATTAGGACAGCAGGGTCAAATTTATTAAGATCTCTGTAGAGGAGGAGCGGGGCTGCCCCAGCTCCAAGGCCTCGGCAGGCAAAAATGTGATCTGCTCCCTGCCACACCCTTGTCTCAGTGCTTGGGATGTGCAAGTTGGATGGACACTGCTGTCTATCTCCAGGTGGCAGTACAGCCAAGAGCCATGAACGACATTTGCCTTCTGGCTCACTGCTGAAATATCTTCTGTGCAAAATCTCCTCTTTCAGCCCCAAACACTCAGGTTTTTGGCTCTCCTGCTCGCCACTGCAGAAATCTTGCTGTTCATGTAGAGATGATGACAGGCCTCACCTTTCATGCAAGCCTGGGTCCAGTGGGCACGTTGCCAGTGGGGATATGGCCATCCCTAGTAGCCCAGAATGGCCATCCTCTGATGTGTCTTTACCAAACTCTCACAGGTGAAACCAGGGCTGTCTCTGAAGCTGTAGGTAGGGAGAGGAGAAGTTCCTGTCTCCCTCTCCATGTCCATGCCTGAGCACTGAGGCTTTCTGTCCACTGGGATGGAACCATACTCCTTTGTTGCAGAGCCAACCACACCACCCACATCTCTGCTGGAAGTGGCACAGTCATTTTCAGCCTACGAGCAGGAGCTCTCGGGCCAGGAAAGTGTTTGCACTGGTCTCTCTGTGTTCACACTCCCTTAGTATGCTGCTCTTTCCCTTCTCTTTGGAGCAGTCCTCCCTGAGGGCCAGACCACTGGTAATCCTGCCACTTTTCTGGGTCCAGCAAGTCCTGTGTAGCTGTTACAATCAAAGCAGGTGCCAGGGAATGCCTGCAGGGTCTCTGGTGACATGGTGACACAATGGCTGAGGTTTCCTGAGCTGGACACAGTTCCCCAGTGTGTGTACTCAAAGTATAGCAACCACCACCACAGCTTAGATCTAGGGGGAGGGCAAGTGACTTTGCGTGAGTGGTAATCTGGTGTAATGCTCTTAAGAAGTCCCTAAATTGACACTCACAGCAGTGTTTGGGTTTTCAAGGAAAGAGGAGCACTCTTAGTTCAGACACCAGTAGTCTACTGCAGGGGCAAAGGGAGACAATACCACACGTACCTACCCTTTTGATGAAGTAACAAGTCCTTTGGGCTCCCAGCCAATCCCTGCCAGTCTCATGCTTTCTTCTTTGTCTATGCCCTAGTTTCTTCCTGTGAGTTTTTCACTAGGGTCCATCACTTTCCCCTTGATAACTTTTTTTTTTTTTTTTTCCTGAAGGAAACTGGCATCTGATGTTTCTAGTCAACCATCTTGAAAAGAGAAAGAAAGTTAATCCAATTTTGACAAAGATGCCAAAACCATTCTATGGGGGAAAAATTGTGTTTTAGGTGAATGATATTGAGAAATTGGATATCCATCTACAAAATAATGATATTAGATTCTATCACATCATACATAAAAAGTAGCTCAAAAGTTTTTCAAAGACTTAAATGCTAGAGCTAAAGCTAAAACTCTTAGAAGAAACAGCTAAATCTGCACAATTGCAGATATGACAATGGTTTGTTTACATATGGCATCAAAATATGAGCAAAACAATATGAGCAACAAAAGAAAAAGATAGATAAATTGGACTTCATCAAAAATTTTTAAAAAGCCTTGCTTCAAACTATGCTAAATGCCTAAGCTCTTTGAATTTAATATGTAGTGTTTCTGTCCTCCAGCATCTGGAAATCTGCAGATTTGGATGCACAAACAATTAGACATAAGACACAGCATAATGAAGTATTTGTTTTCATAGAGGATCATAGAAGTTCATAAACAGAGGATGAAGAAACACAGAAGACAGAGGAAGGATTTAGTTTTGGGGGCATGTGCTAATGGCCATGAAACAATTCTGAAATGTAAGTAACATTTCAAAAAGCATATGTTTTTGGCCCTTATTTTCTGCTTTTTTCAGTTTATAATGATGATAGAGAACATCAGTTATCATAAATAGCTTTATAGAAGGGTTATAGCTAGTTTATATCAGATAATGACTTTACTGTCTTTACTAAATCTAAAAATATATTAAATATATTAAAAGCAACAATAATTAGAATAACATTTTCCTGGTACGATGATGAAGAGACAGATCCATGAATTCATGGTCCAGAAATATATTCAAGTACAGTCAGGCAGTGCATAAAGATGTTTTGGTCAATGACAGATTGCATATAATATGGTGATCCTGTAAGAAGATAAAGGAGCTGACAATTTTCTATCTCTTAGTGATGCTGTAGTCATCATAAGGTTATAGTTCAATTACTTTATTTATAAATAAATTTAGTGTAGCCTAAATATACAATGTTTATAAAGTCTATAATAGTATTCAGTAATATTCTAGGCCTTCACATTTATTCACCATTCATTCTCTAATTCAACCAGACTCCTGCAGGCTCCATTTATGGTAAGTGCCTTATACAGGTATACCATTTTTAAAATCTTGTATACTGTATTTTATGTACTTTCCATATGTTTAAAAATGTTTAGATACACACATACTTGCTATTTGTTAAAACTGCCTACAGTATTTAGTGCAGTAATATGCTTCACAAGTCTGTAGCCTAACAACAACAGGCTGTGCCACGTAGCCTAGGTGTAGGCTATAACATCTAGGTTTGTGCAATGCATTCTAGCATGTTTACTCAGTGATGAAATTGTCTAACAATGTATTTTGTAGAACATATCCCCATTGTTAAGTGATAAATGAGTGTACATATAGAAATAAAAGTTCTCACACCAGTGGGGAAGAGGTACTTATTTAAATAATTTGTTTTTTGAATAAAAGCATTTTGTGAGAAAAACCTTTAAAACTTGATGTTCAATTTGTCCCTTACAGAATAGGTTATCAGTGGATAAAAGATCTAAGTGTATAACATTCTATCCTAACATAGGTAAATGTGGGAAAAAGACACTGAAATGTTATTTTACCTTTTACTCTGAAATAAGTTACCTAAATTAAATTGAAAATATATGTTAATATTGTCTTTATACTCTTTTTTATTTGACGGGGTCTTTCTCTGTCTCTTAGGCTGGAATGCAGTGGTGCAAGCACAGCTCACTATAGACTTGACCTCCCAGACTCAAGTGATCTTCCCACTTCAGCCTCCCAGGTAGCCAGGACTATAGGCACATGTTACCACACTCAACAAATTGCTTTAAATTTTTTGTAGAGTTAAAGTCTCACTGTGCTGCCCAGGCTGGACTTGAACTCCTAAAGCTCAAGTGATCATTCTACTTCTGGGTCCCAAAGTGCTAAGATTACAAGTGTGAGCCACCATGCTTAGATGTCTTTATACGTTTAATGAAAGTAAATTTTTTATAAGTGTGTCCAAATGCCTAGAAGCTCTCAACATCTCTCACCTGGGCTATTGCCCTGATCAGTTTCCTGATAAATGTTCTCTCTACTTCAGCTTTCGTTCTCATCTCCTATAGTCTACTCCTTATGGTGCAACCTGAATGATCCTTTGTCATGTAAGTCAGATAATGTCATCCCTCTGCTCGAAATCTTCCAGTGGCTTCTCACATCACAGGCTAGCACTCACGGATCCCCTCAGCCTTTGGCCTCTTTGTCATTCTTCACATGCACTTAGTAGGATACTGCTACATCTATTGTTCCCCTATGTGGTTCACTTCCTTACTTTCTTTTAGAGTCTTATTAAATATCATTCTCTCAGAGAGGCCTTTCTTGATTGCTTTATTTAAAGGAGTAGTCCTCTCCCCCAAACACTTTTTTACTCTCTCTCTTGCTTATCCTCATCCTTTGCATGACATATGAATCATATATATGTATTCCTATGTGTGTCTCTCTCTCTATATATATATAGATAGATATATTTAATTGAGACAGGGTCTCATTCTGTTGACAGGGTCCTTCTCTGTCTCAGGCTGGAGTGCAGTGGTGCAAACACAGCTCACTGCAGCCTCGACCTCTCAGGCTCAAATGATTCTCCCATTTCAGCCTCCTGAGTATCTGGGACTACAGGTTCGCACCAGCACACTGGGATAATTTTTGTAGATATGGGGTTTTGCCATGTTACCCAGGCTGGTCTAAGACTCTAGGGCTCAAGTGGTCCGCCCGCCTTGGCTTCCCCAAATGTTGGAACTATAGGTGTGAGCCACCACTTCTGGCCATTAAACATTGTTTTTAATCCTATATCTGTGGCTCCTAGGAAAGAGGTTGGCACAGTGTAGGTACTCAATGATGAATAGATCTGGGAAAACTAGTAATTTTTGACTAGATAAAATTTCTAAAACTGTTAAGAAAAGCAACATAAGCACAGTCAAAAGATCAATATTAAAGTGGGTAATTTTTTTCAGCCCCACTGATAGAAAAGGGAAATTGAATATAAAAAGAGCTCTTACACATCACTTAGGGAAAAAAAATACATATGTAAATAGGCCGTGAAGATAAAAACAATAATAATTGTCATAACTTATAGGATAAGATCTGTAAACTCACTAGTAATCAGGGAAATGGAAGTAGAAATGCCATTTCTCAACATTACGTTTACAGAACAATTAGAAAGTGTGACAGTCTACAGGGTTGGCAAGGATTTGGGAAAGCAGAATACTTACACAGTCTTGATGTCAGGTATTGAGGTACTTTAGTAAAACTAGACTGGAGGACAATTTGGAAATAGTTGTCGACATTTTAAATGTGTATCTATTGTACTTTTAGAAATCTTTATGATGGAAAAACTCAGAAGTACACAGTATTCATTTGACATAGGACTGATCACTCAGTTCCCTGAAATAGCAGAAATATGGACCAATCTATATGTCCTAATGATAAATCCATTTCCTAGGACAGCATGCTTATATATTTATTCAAGCCTCTGTTCAAATATTCCCTCCTACTTTCTTGATCACCCTATCTAATGAAATTTCCAGATTTTGTTTTGTTTCACAATGTGTGTAGAGTACTCAAATATTTTTTAAAAGAAACCTAAGATCACTGTCATGAAAGGATAGTCATATGTTGTCTAGAAAAAAGCAAATCATAGAATGATGTGTTTATATTCTTAATTTGTAGAAAAATCTGTGTGTATGAATGTATTTGTTTTTTTTTAGAAGATACCTGCAAAAATGTAAACCAATCTATCATCAGCCATGGTTCCTTCCAAGGAGTAGAATGGAGGATTTAACTATTTTACTTTACATCCTACTGAACTGATTTATTTTTTAACAAGAAGTATGCATTTATTTGACATTTAAAAATATCAAAGAACAACAAAATGCTGACTTAACTTTAAAATAGATGGCAAAACTTATAATTATGGATATCCTTTAACAATTTCAAAAGAGAGTTGATGTTTGAGATTATAAATTTATTCCAGTAAATTTTCTCTCCAGAGAATAAGTGAGTGAACTAGGGAGAAAATGTGCTCATGAGTGCAGTGGATACACTTGTGAGCATGCACAAAGGTGTATGCATGTGATTCGTTGCTTCTTACTCTATTCCTACTTAAGAGGTGTGGGGCATTTTGGGTCCAAAGACAGAGGAGTTGTAATATTCATAGGGAAGAAGGGCACTCTAACGTTTTCAATTTTTATTCCTATACCCAGCATCTGCCTATCATCACAAAAGCTGTATTTTTAATAGAAAAGGTGAGAGTTGACAAGTGTTCAGTATTTCAGTAAGGCTCTATTAATTTCCAGAACTGACATTACAATCTATGTTTTCTCCAGATTGCTTTTCTGTACTTACCTATATGAAAATTACTTTGTGCCAATACATAGTATATTTTTAAGTCAGTTTAAAAATATTAAGGATTTAATGTGAAATTTTCATTCTCCTTGATATGTATTCATAACATATTTTCTGAGTTTCTTACTAGAACTGAAGTAGAACCTTTGAAACACCCTTTAGGTTAACAGCCTAGTTTGTAATCTATAACAACAAATGGTATTAATGAGGTAAGAACTCCACTACATCTGTTTCTATTATTAAGATTGCTACTGATACTAATAATAATTATTATTATTGCTAACATTTATTGAGTGCTCAAAATATACCAGAAACTATTCCAAGTGGCTCTTGTGATAACTCAATATGTGTGTAAAGATTTAGAACTGTGATTGATGCATATTAAATGCTCACAAATGTTAACTACTATTATTACGTACAATAATATAAAAACTAATACTATTGTGCATAGGAGAAAACTAAGAATATTTAAGTAACTTTTCCAGGGTCATGCTTCATGCTGTTAACAAATGACGTTACTAAGATTTGAACCGAGGTTGTATGACTCCTGTCCATATTCTTAACATTAATTCCACATTTATTTTCAGCAAAATAAATCTTACATGCTACATTGTGTCACGTAAATGATGTATATTATTTGAACCTTAAATTAAGATAGGAGCAGCAAGAACACTGAGAAAAATTAGTTCTTTTGCTATATTTTGCCAGAAAATTCCAAAAAAGTCAAAGAACTCATGTCTCTAAACATTAAAATAAATTATTCTAACCCAAACTTGAAAAGCATTCTTGGGTTTGGTATAAGAAAGTAGGCTTTAAGTGTAACAGAACAGAGCCATGTTGCACAATAATCTGGGACTGAAAAGGAAAGGACAAGAGGTTTTTTAGGCTCGTGGATTGTAATTACCCGATTGGAATATTAATTCCATTTGTCTTCCTTTGAAGGATGTTTCATCTTTTGTTTTACTCCTTGGTGGTATATCCAATTACTGAAAACAGGATGTGTTTATAAAAAAAAATTCAATTCCCAGCATTGAGGAACAAATGCACATCTACTACTAATTGTTGTCATTGAAATTGAGTACCACAGAACACCAGAACAGCAAATGGTAATGTTAATAATTTTAAAAAAAGAAAAAACCTCACTATATTTTGTAACAAGAAAAACAGGGAGACCACATTTCAGAGTTTAGGTTTTCCTCTCTAAAACTAAAATGACTTAATTAGGAGAAACTTTGGAGTTAGTTAGTTGTACTTGTCAGTTCCATTCCATCCAATTTTGCAAAATATACAGAGGTGCAAAAATGCTCGTATATTTACTGGACATCATTTCACTGAAAAAGCTCAAATCCACATACCCACTGCCCAGCTGAATTACAGCAGCATTATTCACAAGAAACAACTTCTTCCTTTCAAATGTTTGAATATAGACGACCTAGAGTCCTTGATATAGAACTCAGTGTACCTATTGCGATCCATTGTCAAAAGAGAAAAAAAAAAAAAAAAGGAAGCCACTTTAGCATTTTTGAATGAGGTATTATAAAATCTATCAAAAACAAAAAATCGAAGACTAAATGAGATGGTACCATGATTACAATGAGGTCTGTGTTTATATTCTACTGGACAGTAGTGAATAGTATTAAGCTTATACATAAACAGATACCATGAGCTTTCTTATCATGGATTCCCGTGGCAATGTGCATAAGAGACATTATTTACTTAATGTACTTGTTGATGTTCTACATACTGTGGAGAAAATATTGCACTTTATTGGCTCTATTGTGATGTTGCCTTTTTGAAGTAACCAGGGCTGCCTCTGATGTTTTGTTTGGTGTTCCAACCCCCAAACAAAAACAAGCAAACAAAGACTGAATTTGTCATGCTTTAAGATCCCATTGTGTGATTCATCAGTCAGCCCATTTCTAAACTTTAGAGAATTTAGTTCTTTGCATGTATAAGAACTGTGTATTTCACTACAGTCACGTGTCCCTTAATGATAGGGATGCATTCTGAGAAATACATCATTAGATGATTTTGTCATTGTGCAAACAACCTAGAGTGTACTTACACACAGCTAGATGGTATAGCCTACTGCACTCCTAGACTGTATGGTATAGTCTGTTGCCCCTAGACTACCAATCTGTACATCATGTTACTGTAGTGAGTACTCTATGCAATTGTAACACACTGATAAGTATTTGTTTATCTAAATATATCTAACATAGGAAACCTACAGTAAAACTACCGTATTATAATTTTATGGGACCACTGTTGTACATGTGGTCCATGGTTGACCAAACCATCGTTATGCAACTCATTACTGTATTTTAACTATATGCATCTTTTCTTTTTAATGAGTGCAAAGGAGTATCTTAGATGTGAAGCCTCCCATATGCAGGGATTGTCTCTGTTATTTATTCTGTATATAAGCCATCATGGTCCTTAATACATGTTTTTTTTGTTGAAGATACTAAGGAGAGGAAAGAGGATGACATCCAATTAAATGTGATGTCAAATATTCCAGAATGAAAGATAATTGTTTCAGGTTTACTCCTCTTATGTTAGGTAAGAGGAGCAGTTGAAGTCATGGTGTGCAAATTAAGTAGTTGTAGTTGTTAAAGTTTAGAGCAGGATTTGGTTAAAAAAAGAGCCTACTTTTTGTCTCATTTTAATTGATATTTGTTAGCTTTATACTTATAGGTATCCTCAGATCTTATTTCTGAAATCCAGTCTTTTTGATAGCACTCTAAGCTTTGTGATATCTTGAAATTCAAGAAGTATGCCTCTTCCCATTTTCCAATAGACACAAATGCAAGTGAGAGTCTAGTAATGGTAGGAGATGTGTGTGACAGGCTTCTGAGTGGCATCAGTCTTCTGTACTCACATTGGTTGTGACAGTTCAACCCACCCTCTATTCAATTGCTTTGGTGATCGGTCCCTATTGGTTTCACCTTAACCAGTTGTTCCAGTGTCAGTCAAGACAGGTCTTTTCTATAAAGGCAAAAAGCTCCCAGATCTCAGCAGTTGTATTACATTTCTACTACAGCTCACAAATTATTACCAATTCATTAGCTCAAAATTAAATACATTTATTATCTCAGTGTTAATGAATCAAAAGTCACAGCATAATTTACTAGAGTTTTCTGCTCAGAATGGCACAAAGCTACACACACGAAGTTAACCAAGCTGTGTTCCTTTCTAGAGATTGAGGTCCTCTTCCAAGTTCACATAGGTGTTGGTAGAATTCTGTGCTTTAAAATTTTAAGACTAAGGGTCCAGCTCTTTTGCTATATATTGGCTAGGGGATGCCTTCAGGACCTGGAGACCTTCCACAGTTTCCTGCTGCATGGTTTTTTCCTTGGGCAATTCATATCATACCAAGAGAGTCTTCCTCCTTTAGTTTGTAAGACAGAGTCTGTTCTAACAACATAACACAGCCATGAGTGTGACATCCCATTATCTTTGCCATGTAGCATAACCTATTCAAGGAGTTGACCATCCACTTGCCTTTGCTATGTTCTTTTGGTAAGAGCAAGTTATTGGTTTTACCTACACTAAACAGAAATAGATTATACAAGGGCACAACTCATTGAGGTTCACTTTAGGATACGCCTTCTACAGTGGTTTATCAAAATAAGGGTTTATTTGTTGTGCCTGCAAAATCTGCTGCAGTTTTGTGTCACCGCAGGGTAGTTTTCCTCCATGTAGAGACCCAGCTGACTGGGCTGCCTCATGAGGTCTTGTGAAACTTCATCTCAACTCAAAATCAGATCACTATGGCAGGGAAATAGGGTGCTGGAGAGCTTCACACAAAGAGTTAAAATGGTTGCACAGAATCATGACCAGTTGACCGAAAGTAGCCACAGGTTCCTACCTAACCGCAAAAGGACAGGATGTTTAATCTGACTCAAATGCCTAAGTGATGTTAAAGGCCTAACCTCAATATGACTATTTGGAGATAAGGCCTTTAAAGAGAAAACTGGGGTTAAATAAGGTCATAAGGTAGGGTCCTTATCCAATAACTGGTAGCCTTATAAGAAAACAAAGTGACACAGGATGTGAGCTTGCAAAGAAAAGGTCATGTAAGGATAGAACATAAAAGTGGTTGTCTGCTAGCCAAGGAGCGGAGGGCCTCAGGAGAAACCAAACCTGCCAACACCTTCCTGATTTTGGATTTTCAGCCTCCAGAACTGAGAGAAAATATGTTTCTGTTGTTTAAGCCACCCAGTCTGGGTAATTTGTTATGGCAACCCTAGCAGACTAATACAACACCAAAGAAAAAGAAATGTAATTTAGCCTAATATTTAAAGCTCTATAACTCACTTTCATCCATTTGCCTATTGATTTTGATAGCCACCCTAGAATTATGTTTTTGTTTTGTTTTAATTCCCATTTTGTAGATCAGGAGAAAGAGATTCTCAAGAGGAAAAGTAACTTAGCAAAGTCCCATAGTTAACAAGTGGATCAAACAGCTTGGTTGAGCCCCAGTACACTGCTTTGCATTCTAGGGTAATCCAGATTTTCACCAATGATTTGTCTCAGGCAAAACTGGTTATTTATGTCTATAGACATTGCCCTTTGGCCATAGACAGATGGCTAAACTAAGATTTCTACCTTGGGTTACTAAGATTAGCCCCTTAGAAACTTCAGTTACTTGGAAGTCCCCAAGCAGCATTAATTTAGCAACTGTTTACTATTAACTCAAATTTTCTTTGATCTTAGAAAACAATATTTGAGACAACCAATTGTAGTAACAATATTTTCTAGTGCTATTATTATGGTACACATCTTAATGACTGGGTGTATATGAGTAAAATATCAAAGGATCTCAGCTTGGACAGGTTTTGTTAGTAGAATTATAATCTAAATATGACTGGGGGAGTGAATACGTCTGCAAAAAGAGATGATTATTTAAATAATAAAGAAATGTCTCCTATTCCCATTGAGGGTTTGGTCTTGTTAAGTGCATTCTTCCACAATGTGGGCAATCACTGGTTTCTGTGGTACATTTAACATAATTAATATAGGCATTTGTATTTGCAAGGATCTTTCCTCTTTCCTTTGTTCATGCCATGAACCTTATTCACCTTCATCTTTCTATTCTTAAAATATATTTTAGTTCATTAAATATTCAGAGCGCCAAATTTGCTAAAATGCATAGAGTTTATTCATGATTAATAAATAGCATTTTTCTCTATCTCTTTTTCCTATTGTTTAAAGCAGTTTAATATATTCTGCCAAGTGTCTCTGTTTTAATACATTATGGATTATTTGGCTATAGTTTTTATAAGATTTTCCAAAAACTTTTCAAGCTTATGTCTTCTAATCCACGCCACTGCATCCTAATAATATTATCTATAGGACATGAGTTGTATCTGTTTTGTCAGATTATGATAGAAGTTCATTTTCTATCCCCTATCACCGTCATCACAATGAGCCATTCCAAGTCATTTTGATGTGTACTTGAAGATTCAATGAGCTGTATTCCATACCAGAAGATCATCTGGGACTACAGTCCAGTCTTATATAGGAACACCCATGAAAGCTATCAGTTCTTGCTTCAGTCTGAACTGATTGCATTTTCCAAAATGCAGAAGCACCCTAGGTAGTCGCCCAAAAACTCCAGAAAGTGGTCAATCACTATTTTCCATCTAGGTCTGTGAATATTGGTGTGTTGCTTTAGGTTAACAGATTGCTGCTGTGTTAATGAAAACACATGCAACTGCACTTGCAGTCTCTTTTTTCTTGAATAAGTGCCCATTAAAAATAACTATATGATAATTAATGAGGAAGGAAAATAGTACTGTGTAGATGGTTTGTCAATATTGTAGTTAGGTCATTCATCTGTGGAGCAGTGGTATTCACCTACTTTCTCCTTTGTTACAGAGATGTACAATTAATATTTCACTTTCTATTTTAGACATTCTTGCAAGCATTATTTTAAACAGGCAAACAGGGACCACTTCCAAGATAAAGAAAGTCGCCATTCTTTTGATGATGAATTCATAATGAAGGGAATCCTCATTCCAAATGGACTTCTATAAGGCACCATTCCCCTGAAATTAATATTCCTAGGTATGTGGGGAGAACTAGTTAATGAATGTTAAATTAAGTAGTAACATACTTAGAGGCAGGGCGATGTTTATGTGACACTAGTTTACTTTAAAACACTCCCTATTGACCTTTACAAAAATAATACGATAGCAATTTGAGATGAATATTTACAGTACATGGAAATAGTTCTGAAGTGCTAATTCCCAAACCACTGTTTGCAAAATGTCCTGCTTCTTTGATCTACATTTTCATAGGCTTTTTAAGGCAGAGATTGGCGAGATTGCCAGTTCAACAAGAAAATTTCTTACTTGAGAACAGATGGTACCTGCAGCCTTTAAATGGCAGGAATCAAGTAGACCAGGTTACTGAAAAAAAAATCACTAATTTTGTGACATGATAGCATGTACATCCAAACTACCAGCTACATTTCCAGAAAGCCTGGAAATATAGAAATCCAAAGAGAATGTATCATTTTAAGTGAAAAATCTAAAAATAGTTAATACTTGGTACTTTTACATTTAAAATGCTCCTTTAAAAATTAGTTCTATTTATTGATGGATATTGTCTTTGCAGCTGATAGCTCTTTTTGGGGGTCTTATGTATTAGTAAGTTGGGGGAAATATTTTAAATCCGTGCTGTAATATAAGCATAGTTAGACAGCTAACATGAGGATTTTTACTTCATTTACATTCATTACATATTATGAGTTTAATTACCTTCCTCAAATAATACCAGTATGAAGGAAAGATGCTGAAGAAGGCGTACTTCTATGATGATTTTATTGATTGTGACTGATGGATGGCATCAACATTTCATAGTGAAGAATCATGGTTTTGTTACATCAGGAAAATTAAATTGGGAGAGTTATTTTCTTTCCCAGTGATAGTGGCAGTTAGAATATTTCACCTGTAATGAGATGTGTGCGTTATGTGCCATCGTGAACCACGGCTCAGCCATTAAATATATGTAAATGAAGAGAAACACAAGAGAGCCCGGGCATAATAACGTGCAGAACAGAGAAATGGATCCTGGAAAGTGATTAATTTATTTGATGATGCCTCAAGTGAGGAATTTTAGGTCACAAATGAAGTGACAGAATGACAAATTACCATTTTAAAGAATTTACTGGGCATCATTACTGAACAATTGTCAGGTAGTTTATGGTGGCTGAGAAGATGGTATAAATATAGATCTTTTCCTTATCTGAGATGAATTATTAATCACCTTTTTAAAAATCTTTGTGAGTGATGGTTGGCTGTCTGATAGGAAATAATGTGTTCTACAATTTTAACTAAATTCTAATATGATATGTAACAGGAATCTTTACAATTAAAGTCTCAGTGGAGAGTGGTAGGAGGTTTACAGTCAATTGCAGTTTTAATGTGATAGAAGAGGATGAATCCACTAACATATTTCAATAGATTTCCTTAGGTATATTATCCCTGCTGTGATGTTATTCAAATGTTTACAGTTTATTTTCATTTGAAAAATGACATTCAGATACTTAAATTGTTTTCCTTGGTTTATTAGTTAATGAAAATGAAATTCTAGTAATTACTATAGTTTTGCAGCCTGCCACATTATTTAAAGTGAAGTGACTGGCTTTGTCAGCTGCATTGTAAATGTCATCTTCCTGTGTTTTGTTCAATTTTTGTTTGCGTTATCTGTGTCTTGTCCCTTATCTTTCTACATGTCTACGTGTCTAATACCAGTAAAAACGAGAATGTGGAAGAAAAAAATCAGAATTTGAAATAAAAATGTTTTCTCATGTGTTTTATGTTTGATATTTAAAGCATATACTAACCTACTCAGGAACAGCACTAACAATACCGAAGATAAAAACAAAACTCCTCAATATAAGGTGTACTAAAATTTCTAAACATATTTTAAAATGCCTGGATGTGTCATGCTACTTAAACCAGAGTTTATATGTCCACTCATGTTTGATCACATCAAGTGTACTTCAAAGTTCCTTATTTTTGATGAGAAAAGGGTGGTTTTTAAAAAAGTGTATGTTAGATATTTAACAGAGTAGAAATGTCTAGAGGACTATTTTTAACAAGCATGTTTCTAAAGCAAGCAAATATAGCAGTTGCTGTTTGCTTTCTGGATTCAAAGGACTTAAATGACTAATCTTTCACCTAGAAAAAAGCTTGAGATTTTGCTCCTTTTTATGCTATTACGTGAACCTCCTCATTTTAATCTTGATTCCTTCTGAGAGTATATGAACAACTTAAATAAGTATTCCCTGTGTTACCTATGACATCTAACATTGCTGAACTGGAAAAAAAAATTAAATTTTGAATGTACATGCCACTTTTCAACTCATTTTGCTTTTACTTTTTTTCCTCCACCTGGATAGTAGAACATTACTGAAACTTTCTGTCATTTAAAAAAGAAAACCAAAAGATTTATCGTACTTTTGATTTCTTGGTCCAGTTTATATAGTGTGCCCATAAAGGGCCCACGGAGTTTAGGGAACATTTTAAGGATGGCAGTGCTTCTTCTGTGTGGTGTTTTCCTTTTTCATAAAGGATGCTTAGGTTTGCTCTGATGCCCGGAACACCACATTTCAGGTTAGCCTACACCAGCATTTCTCCATTAGAGATGACCCTCACCTTTCATTTGTTTTTCATCCTTGCTTGCCACAGAAAATGCAAACATGCAAACAAATGAATGAGGGCATGCCCCTCTAAGGGAAATTCAAATCCTGTATGAGGTACTATAGTGAGACTGGACTTGTTTAACCAGCACAGTTCAGAATGATCAAGACTGTGTCAGAGGAGAGGATGATTGCTTTATGTGAACTGAGCCCTGCTGCCACACTTTAAATACTTCTCATCTTCTGCCAGCTTGCATCAGCTGTCAGAGGGACATGCGAAAAAGGAAATGAAGATGCATTTGACTCCAAAACATTTAGAGAGCAAAAGAAAAGATTCTTAAAGTGAAGAATATTTTTAAATTCACTGAAAGACATGGAAAAGAAGATGCTGTATGCAGTTACAAGGTCATGATTTTTGGCCATTTGCATGGTGCAGGAATATGATAGAAGAAGAAGAGGAGCTCTTGATTAATTAAAATATCATTGCCTGGTAACCACAGGTCAAGTGTACAGAGAGAAATATATGTTGGCTACTCCCTTAAGAATCTTACAAACTGATGAGAAGTTGGGTAATAAAAAATGTGCAGAAATTTCTTATAATTTTGCCACTGAGTTTTGTGAAAAGTTTTATCCTACATAAGTGACTTAATTATGTCCATTTCTTCTTTTTCAGTCAGTGTTGGTTCATTTCAGGATCAACACTTCTCTGAATCTTTTTTTTCCATCCAAACCGTTGCAGTGGCATTAAAAACAAAAACAAAAAAACAAACGAAAAAAACCCAAAAAAACAGTCCAAGGAAAATTCTCCAGATACTATCTCCTTACTGCCTATTTTCCCAATATTTTGTGATACAAAATTTCAAACAGATTCAAGGTGAACATCTATGTGGCCACTACCTAAATTCTACCATTGATATTTTGCTATAAACATTTCATCACATATCCAATTATCTACCCACCAATCCAACTTATAATTTTTAATGCATTTCTAAGAAATTGGAGACATTACATTTTCCCTAAATACATCAGCATATCTATCATTAATTAAAGGTTAATACATGTTTACCATATTTTTTTCTCTTGAACTACATTTTACATACACAAGAAATATATATTTGTTGAGTTCTGATGAATGCATACATTTGTATAATCCAATCCCCTATCAAGATATAGGTCACTACCCGTATCCCAGAAAATTCCCTCATCCTGTTTCTAATCAATATTCAATTTCCACCCTAAGAGAGGAAACTGCTATTCTGTTTCTTCAATACAGATTAGTTTTGCTTGTTTTAGAACTTCATGTAAATGGAATAATACAGTATGTACTCCTTTGTGGGTGAAGTAGTTTGTTTCTTTTTATGGCTGAATAGTATCCTCTGAATGCACTGAAGTTTGTTTATCTATTCTCATATTGATGGGCACTTGGACTTTTTCTAGATTTTAGGTATTATAAATAAAACTTCTATGAACATTCTTTGTTATTTATGATTTTAGTTTGTTTATCTATTCTCATATTGATGGGCACTTGGACTTTTTCTAGATTTTAGGTACTATAAATAAAACTTCTATGAACATTCTTTGTTATTTATGATTTTAGTTCCAATAGTTTGGGAGTACAGGTGACTTTTCTTAAGTGGGTAAGTTTGCTAGTGGTAATTTCTGAGATCGTAGTACATCTGTTACCTAAGCAGTGTATACTCTGCCCAATATGTAGTCTTTTATCCCTCACCCCCCTTGAACATTATTTTTCTGGACATATGATTATATTTCCTTTGGAAAAATATCTGAGTGAAATTGCTGATAATAGAGTAGATATGTCTACTTTTATAAGAAACTGATGGTTTTTTTTTTTTAACAAAATTAACGGTCTTCTTTATATTCCCGCCAACATTAAACTAAAATTCTGGTTGTCTCACCTCCTTGACAACATCTGCTATTGTCAGGCTTTTTATTTTAGGTTCCCTTGCATTTTTACTTCTCTAGATTTTTCCTCATTTCTTTTGTCTTCAACTATTCTCTTTCTCCAGAATTATTTTTATCAACCTTCAAACATGCTCTGGTACTTTCCTCCTTGAAAAACAAGCAAAACAAAAATTTTGACCAATATCCCCCTTCAGCTATCAAATTATTTCTCTACTGCTTAACAAGTATGTTTCTTCACCTTACCAATTAAGCTACCTCCACTTTATCACTTGAAATGTCCTGACGTCTAGATGCTGGGATTTCTTAGGCTGTGGTCCTGGGCCCTGTTGTGTTCTAATCATTCACTCTCTCCCCAGAAGATCATATCAGTTCCTGGCGGTTTTAAATAAATCTCTCTGCCAACAGCTTTTAAACTTATATATTGGGCCTGTATTTCCCTCTGAGTTCTATCTGCCTTCTTTACATTTCCACTTGTCTAGGATTCTGATACTTCAAGTCACAATATCTGACTTTGAACTAGTACTCTTCCAAATATTCTGTTCCTCCAGGGTTCTTCATCTTTCTTAGGATAATGTATTTCCTTTTCTTCATGTCCAGAAATAAACTGAATAATATTCAAATCCAAGTTAACTTAAAGGATATATTTTAAAAGAAATAAAAGTGGTCTTAAAAAGAACATCTCAAGAATCTATTATCTGAAATAAAATTAGACAACATTTAAAAATCAATGAAAAATTCATATACAAATAATTAGTGGATATAGCTAAAGTTAATAGTAAAAAATTTGTAGCCTTAAGATACTTATATTATGATAGGGCAAACATAAATAAGTTATGCAATCAAATTGCAATAATGAGAAGAGAACAAACAATCCTAAATAGAAGAATTAAAAAAAATTATGACTAGAAAATAATAAAATAAAATTGATTAAGAAACAAAACATTTAGCATGATAAGAAAGCCAGAATATGTTGTTTGAATAGACTAACAAAATTGTTAATCTTCAGCAAGATGTTTTAAAATAAAAAGAATGTAGGCTCAAGTAAGTAAATTTCTAATTAAGAAAGCAGGAGCAAATACAGTAAAGATTTAGATAATATTAAAAAATATTATGAACAAGATTTATGCCAGTGAATTAGAAATTTAAAAATGCAGACTGATTTGTCATATTCCCAGCAAAATTTAGCATTCTAATTGAGCTTCAAGAAGACATAGAATACCTATATGGTCCTATAACTCCTAAAGATATTAAAATAGTAATTGAAATCAGCACATAAAGAAAGCTAGAAAGTTTTACAGGGTGGTTCAACCAAATAATAATTAAACAATACCAAATGTAGTTAATAGCAAAAAGAAACAAATAATTGTGAAGACAATACAAGAAAGGGCACTTCCCAAAACAAACACACATGCAAATATGTGTGTGACTGATACAATATTAAAACCCAAATCAAACAAGAAACATATGAGAAAGAAAAATCATAGGCCAATATCAATCATGATCCCAGATGCAAAAACCAATAAAGATGAGCAAATTAAATCCATCAAAGTATAAAATGTGGAAACCATGTAGGATTTGTCCCAGAAATGCAAATAGATTTAGCATTAGAAAAGTCATCAACTTAATTCTCTATCTGAACAATTTTAAAAGCAAAGGAAGAACTTAATAAATAAAAGATACAGAGGAAAACATTTGGACAAAGTAGATACCAACTTATGTTAAATGAGCAAAACAAAAACCACCTATTAGAAAAATAGGGAAAGAAGAGAAATTATTTAATCTGAAAAAGATAGGTATCAAAATCCTGTATCAAATAGTAGAGCAATGTTGAAATGTTAAATTTATTTCTATTAAGATAGAAATAAGACAAGAATACTCATATTTACCCATTTCTATTCTTTATTTTATTGCATTTTGACATCAACATAGTAACACAAAAACAAAAATAAAAATAAATGGTACAAATGTGTAGAAAATATAAAAACTGTCATTATTTGTAAATATTGTCTAGGTAGACTACTGAAAACAATACAAGTTACTAAAACAATAGTTTTGTAAGTATATATGCATATATATACACACACACAACATAATATATTGTGTGTGTATATATATATTACATGAATACATGAAAGAAATCTTTATAGCCATGTTAATATCAATCAGAAAAGACTTAGGCAAAAAGCATTACGTAATTGTTTAAGAATCAGTTAGGAAAAAATCCCAACATAATCAAAAAAGAGAAAAGACATTAATAGGCATTTAACACAAAAGGAAACATAAACAGTTAAAAAACACGAAAAGATGCTCAAAATTCTAGATACATGTCCTAGTGAAACCTTGCATGCTACATAGGGAGATATATGAAAGAATGTTATTAGAAATATTGTTTATAACAACAAACACAAAAATTTGGTCAACATTTGAATGCAGAAATAAATGGAAATATATGTATATAGTGAAAAGACATCATGCAGATACAGAGATGCAACTCTAAATGGAAGACTACTGATATGGTTTGGCTCTGTGTCCCCACCCAAATCTCACCTTGAATTTTAATAATGCCACTTGTCAAGGGCCTGACCAGGTGGAGATAATAGATTCATGGGGGCAGTCTCCCCCATACCTTTGTTGTGATAGTGAGTGAGTTCTCACAAGATACGATACTTACATCAGGGACTTCCCACTTTGCTCAGCACTCATTCTCTCTCCTGTCACCCTGTGAAGAGGTGCTTTCTGCTGTAATTGTAAGTTTCCTGAGGCCTCCTCAGTCATGTGGAAAATGAGTCAATTAAACCTCTTTCTCTTATAAATTACTCAGTCTCTGTGTTTCTCCACAGCAGTGTAAAAATGAACTAATATAGTAAATTCATACCCCAGAGTGGGGTGCTGTTATAAAGATACCTGAAAATATGGAAGTGACTTAGGAACTGGGTAACAGGCAGAGGTTAGAATAGTTTTGAGGGCTCAGAAGAAGACAGAAAAATGTGGGAAAGTTTGGAACTTCCTAGAGACTTGGAGGGCTTAAAAGACAGAAATTGGTGGGAAAGACTGGAACTTCCTAGAGACAAGATGAATGGCTTTGACTAAAATGCTGATGGTAATATGCACCATGAAGTCCAGCTTGAGGTGACCTCAGATGGAGATGATAAACTTGTAGGGAACTGGAGTAAAGATGACTCTTGCTATGCTTTAGCAAAGAAACTGGTGGCTTTTTACTTCTGCCCTAGATATCTGTGAAACTTTGGACTTGAGAGAGATGATTTAGGGTATCTGGTGGAAGGAATTTCTAAGCAACAAAGTATTCAAGAGGTGACTTCGGTTCTCTTAAAAGCATTCAGTTTTAGCATTCACAAAGATATGGTTTGGAATTGGAATTTATGTTTAAAAGAGAAGCAGAGCATAAAAGTTTGGAGAATTTTCAGCCTTATGATGCAATAGGAAAAAAAAAACATTTTCTGAGGAGAAATTAAAGCAGACTGCAGAAATTTGCATAAGTAACAAGGAACTGAATGGTAGTCACCAAGACAATGGAGATTATGTCTCCAGGGAATGTCAGAGACCTTCACAGCAGTCCCTCCCATCACAGGCTCTTACGCCTAGGAGGGAAACATGGTATCCTGGGCTGGGTCCAGGGCCCCTCTGGTCTGTGCAGCCTTGAGACATGGTGCCTTTCAGTACAGGTGCTTCAGCTTCAGCCATGCTAAAAGGGGTCAAGGTACAACTTGGGCCATTACTCTTCAGAGAACAGAGAATGCAAGCCTCGATACTTGGTGACTTACACCTAGTGTCAGGGCTGTGGGTGCACAGAAGTCAAGAATCTAGGTTTGGGAATCTCCATCTAGAATTCAGAGGATGTACGGAAAGGCCTGGATGTCCATGCAGAAGTCTGCTGCAGGGTGGAGCCCTCATGAAGAACCTCTGCTACATCAGAGTGGAAGGGAAATGTGAGATTGGAGACCCGATACAGAGTCCCCATTTGGGCTATGCCTAGTGGAGCTGTGAGAAAAGGGCCACCATCCTCCACACCCCAGAATGGTAGATCCATTGACAGCTTGTACTGAGTGCCTGGTAAAGTCACAGGCACTTAAAACCAGACTGTGAAAGCAGCTGGGAGTGGGGTTGTAACCTGCAAAGCCACATGGGTGGAGCTATCCAAGTCTGTGGGAGCCTACCTCTTCAATCAGTGTGACCTGGTTGTAAGACATGGAGTCAGAGGAGATCATTTTGGAACTTTAAAGTTTAATTACTGCCCTATTGGATCTCAGACTTGCATGGACCTGTAGGACCTTTGGTTTGGCCAATTTCTCCCATTTGGAATGGGTGTATTTACCCAAGTGCCTGTACCCCCATTGTATCTAGGAAGTAACTAACTTGCTTTTGGTTTTACAGGCTCACAGGTGAAAGAGACTTGCCTTGTCTCAGATGAGATTTTGGACTTGGACCTTTGGGTTAATGCTGAAATGGGTGAAGACTTTGTGGGACTGTTGGAAGGGAATGTAAGGACATTTTGAAATGTAAGGACATAAGATTTGGTAAAGGCCAGTGGGGAAATAATGTGGTTTGGCTCTGTGTCACCACACAAATCCCACCTTGAATTGTAAGAATCACCTTGCATCAAGGATAGGCCCAGGTGGAGATAATTGAATCATGGGGGTGGTTTCTCCCATGCTGTTTCCATGATAGTGAGTTCTCACATGATCTTATGGTTTTATAAGGGGTTTCCTGCTTTGCTTTGCACTCATTCTCTCTCCTGCTTCCCTGTGAAGAGGTAGCTTCTGCCATGATTGCAGATTTCCTGAGGCCTTCCCAGCCATGTGGAACTGTGAGTCAATTAAACCTTTTTCCTTATAAATTACCCAGTTTCTGGTGTTTCTTCATAGCAATGTGAAAACAAACTAATATAACTACTACAAATATAAGATTTAGTAAAAATAGTAGATAGCAGCATACTGAACTTATAATGTTTCCATTCATATAAAGTTAAAAACTATGCAAAAATAAACCATATTCATTTAGAAATGCATCCATATGTTAAAATGTTTAAAGGCAAATTAATTATGAATACTATAATCAGAAAAGTGATTTTCTCAAGGAATGCAATTTTATTACAATGTCTTCCAATGTACTATTACTGTTATAATTCTTGGACAAGGAGTTTGTTGTATGAGTATTTAGCTCAGTATCATTCTCTGTATTTCATATGAACATTATTTTGATTTGCATGAATTTTGCATAAAATTATTTCTAAAGCAAAACAAAAAGCATACATATTTGCATTTGAATACTTAGTCTAAAGATTAAAAAGTAGATATTGTTTTATGTAAAATTGATATAAATATACTCTATGGAGACATATTCGTTACTTTCATTTCTTATATTTAAAGACTGAAAAATTATACACACCTACTGAAAATAAAAATAAAGATGACATAAAAAACCAAATATATGATGCCATTGGCCTTTTCTTTGTAACTAAATTTATTTAGACAAAAATACAAATACTACTTGTGGGGAAATGTTTAGCAATTCTGTATCTAATTATGTTATTGTCATATGTAAACACAATGAGAAGACATTATAAACTAGGTTAAGTGTTAGAAACTGTAGTTTTTTCTAGGGGGCTGAGACACACCCTAAATTACCACTATGAAACCAGCAATTTAAATGTGCAATATTGCCCTGATAACTGTATTTAGGCTCTGATAGTTGCTACTATATTGACCACATAAATTCTGTTTCACTTTATCTTGTTTTGAACTCCATCTAGAGTTGAAGATTTCCTTCAGCAATTTTCTTTGGTTTGTTTTTGGTCTCTTTTAGACCACACCCTGTGTTTTCAAATGTACTCTGCTTGCTTATTAAATACAGGTTAAGCTTGATTTCCAATGTGGAAAAACAAATTCTGAAATAAAACTTCATTAATCAATAGAATGGCCTTTTCACACCTGCCCCCTACCCCACAATAACCCCATAGCTTTGCATAGGACCAGTATGAAAACAAAATAAAATGGTGCCAGAATAAAAGCCTCAATATTTACTAATTTGCCACTAGGATAGTATACTTACCAGTCTGACTGATGGAGATTTTAAATAAATTAAATAATGGTATTCAGTCTGAATTCTAAAAACAGTGGAAAGCAATGAAAAAATAAAGCAAGTTACTTAAGACATATTATACAGCTGATCTTTGAACAACATTAGGATTAGGAGTGCCAACCCTCTACACAGTTGAAAATCTATGTAACTTTTGACTCCTCCAAAACTTAACTACTAGTAGCTTACTGTTGACCTAGAAGCCTTGCAGATACCATGAACAGACAATTAACACATATTTTGGATGTTATAGGTACTATGTACTGTATTCCTATAATAAAGTAAGCTAGAGAATAGAAAATGTTATTTAAAAATCATTTGTAAAATATAATTGTCATCTCAGGTATGGAGAAGGGCAAAGAAGATTCATGTATAGATGAACCCACATGGTTCAAACCCATGTTGCATAAGGGTCACTTGTACGACTTGAATCTGAGTATTCAACTCTTTCAAATACTTTAGTAAATTCTCACCTGTTAAGCATTGCCTCCCAACATTCTCTGTATTTTCCCTTTATATTTTTAGACATATTGGATTTCTGTTAGACATGTATTAGATTTTCTTATTTTATCATCCATGACTCTTCCATGTTTTAAATTTTTTATTTTTTTCTTTATACTGGGTAATTTCTTCAAATGTATCTTCCACTTAACAAATTCTCTTTTCAGCTGTGTCTAATCTGATTTCTAGCACATAAAATGAGTTTTTAATTTCTATCCCCATATTTTTATTTCTAGAAATTCTATATGATTATTTATAAAAATACTTCCTGTTCTTATTTTCCTGGTGTATTGTTCTTTCCACATATATTCTATATATTTATCTTTGTAATCATTTTAAACAGGCTTTATTAATGCTATCATATGAACAGATTATAAGGATACAAGAGGGAGCTGAAGAGATTCTTGTCCTAATGAAGATATCATTATAGTATAACATTTATTTTATTTCCATCACCTATTGTTTTTCCATATTCCAAAATTAGAGAGCTGTTGATGTAAGCCTATTACTTTTTATATTTGTTGACTTTTATTGATATTGCAAAACTTTATTTTCTATATGACACCAGAGATCTCTCTGAATACACATAGAAAAGGTCATATGAGCACATAGAAAAATTGTGACTATCTACTAACTAAGGGAAAAACCCTCAGAGTGAAACATACCTTGCTGGCAGCTTGATCTTGAACTTATCAGCCTCCAAAACTGTGAGAAATAAATCTATGTTGTTTAAGCCACCCAGTCTAAGGAATTTTCTTATGGCAACCCAAGCAGATCAATACAGGGAGGAAAGAGGGAGACATTTTAATTGTTACTGGGTGAAGAAGAATGATTTAGATATGAAATAATTTAACTGCCAGGGGAGAGGGAATATATCAGAAAGTACATTGAAATGTTTTTCTCTGTTTAATGTCTGTATCTAGGAAATAATTGAAAGGTGCCCCCTGAAATGTCTCTGAAACAGAGGAGCTATAGTAAAGTCATCTGAGAAGTCTGTACATAATAACTGCAACAACTAAACAAGGTAGTTTCAAAATCTTTGGAAGAATTTTAGAGGGTATGAGTGAGATAATCAGCTAAGCATTAGTAAATGAGGTATCAAGAGATTTTAAGTGAGGAGATCTTTGGAAGAATTTTAGAGGGTATGAGTGAGAGAATCAGCTAAGCATTAGTAAATGAGGTATCAAGAGATTTTAAGTGAGGAGTACAGTTTTGATAGGTAAGGAGATGCTTAAAATACCATGTACAATTAAAGGCAGAATTAATAATCTAAGATGTCCATCTCTTAATCTTGAGAATCTGTAATCTTATATGTAAATAACAAAAAAGAACTTTGCAGATGTGATTAAGATTATGGACCTTGAGCTAGAGGAATTAACTTGGATTATCCATGTGAGTTCAACCTAATTACATGAATCCTTAAAATGAAGAAGCTTTCTTGGCTGTAGTCAGTGAAAGATATGTGATGACAGATTTGTCACTAAGGAGGAATAACAGAGACTACAAACCAAGAAAGAGAGGCAGCTTCTAGAAACTGAAAAAGTCGGAAAAACAGATTCTTCCCTTGAACCTCCGGAAAAGAAGACAGCCCTGTTGACACCTTCATTTTGGTTCAGTGTGACTCATGTCAGAATACTGAACTGCAAAACTTTTTAGATAATAAATTTGTGTTTTTTAAGTCAATAAGTTTACAGTCATTTGTTGTGGCAGCAATGAAAAACTACACAAATTGGATTCTACAAATTTGGACCACAGGACATACCATATAGACCCATGAAGTAGTATACACAGCCAAAACTTGCCATAGACTATAAATAAAATATTAGTCCAAACATATTAAGGAAAACAATATAAGGAAGGTGAGGCTGGGTGTGTTGGCTCACGCCTGTAATCTCACAGCTTTGGGCAGATCACTTGAGGTACGGAGTTCAAGACCAACCTGGTTAACAAGGTGAAACCCCATCTCTACTGAAAAAAACAACAACAACAGAAGGTGAGTACTAAGATACATAAAATACCTATTGGTTTACATATACAGATATATTTGTATAAGAATTTAATATTAGAAAATAAAATCAATCACTTTAATACATCTCAGAGTAAAATAATAAACACATTTAGTACTTCCTATGGGACAGGTATGGTTTTAAGTGCTTAGATGACAGATCGATAGGTGCAATAAACCACCATGGCACTTTTATACTTATGTAACAAACCTGCATGTTCAGCACATGTATCCTAGAACTTAAAGTGAAATAAAATACAATAAAAAATATACATATTGTATATATACTATATTTTATATATAATAAAATATATAATATACAATACATATTATATAGTATATATATAAAACCTTAATTCTCACAACAATCCTGTGAGGTAGGTACTTTTATGATCATTCTGTTTTCAGACATGCAAATAATGACAAAAAGAGGGTAAGCAAACTACACAAGGTCACACAAGTGACAAAGTGGTGCAGCTAGGATTTAAAACCATGTACTTTGGCTCCAGAGAAGCTTCCCTTAAAATGTATGCTAGAGAAATGGAAATATCAATAGATGCTGGTGTAGTTCAAGGATTTTAAATATCCTTGATGAACTATAGGTAAAATAGTATAGCCCTTGATCAATTAAGAGCATCTAATGCATTACTGTGTACTTTTAATTCACCTGTAAATAATATTTAAGTACTTAATTATTATGTTAATAATGAGAGAATAGAGCCATTCTTATTAAAAGCATAAGCCAAATACAAAGAACTACCCCATATTAATTAGCTTTGTTGCTTTCCATTTTTTTGTTTGTTTGTTTTGTTCTGTTTTGTTTTGTTTTGTTTTGTTTTTGACATGGAGTCTTATTGTCTAGAGTGCAGCGGCAAGATCTCGGCTCACTGCAACCTCCGCCTCTCAGGTTCAAGCGATTTTCTTGCCTCAGTCTCCCGAGTAGCTGGGATTACAGGTGCCCCCACCACCACGCCTGGCTAATTTTTGTATTTTTAGTAGAGACAGGGTTTCACCATATTGGACAGGGTGGTCTTGAACTTCTGACCTTGTGATCCACCCACCGTGGCCTATCAAAGTGCTGGGATTACAGGCGTGAGCCACCGCACCTGGCCTAGATAGCTTCTTATGAACTGTTTGCTTATTGCTTTAAAGCATAGTGATTTAAAAAAATTTTAAAAAGATGAAAATATTATTATCTTCCTATACAAATTTAGATTTCTAAAAGGAAACTTAGGGTAAATAAGAAATGGAAGAGATAGCAGACTAAAAAGTAAGTTCAAAATATCAATTTATTAGTTTCTATGCTGTATCTACTAAGTATACAAAGACTGAAGACATCTCAAATTTATTTTAATAAGATGGCATGGCTCCTCTACTAAATGATAGACAATAAGGGCAACTACATGCCAATTTTACTTACAAAAGAGATAAAATCCTAAATACCATACTAGCCAATTTAGTGTAACAGATTATTCAAAATAATCCAAAACAACCAAATATATTCATTTAAGGAATCTAAGAAATGTTATATTAGGTTATTGATTAATGTAACACAACACATTAATTATTTAAAAGTGATAAACCACATTACATTCTCCAGAAATACCAAAGTAGAATTTTGTATTTATTTAGTGTACACTCCTTAATGTCATTTGATCATGGAAACTCCCTCCTCCTGCAATCATATGCTAATATTTACCAGAACACCAATCTTTTTTTTCTATATGTGTAACTTCTAAGTTTCTTCCACTATGTTTCCCTTCCTCTATTATTGTTGGAGAAAGGAGCATTAAGATAATTTTAACAGTGAGATGCTGGCATAAAAATAGTAAAATGCTAATATAACGCATTAAAATGTTATGTATAATTTGGGGTATTTAAAAAATCAGTGAAGAAGAGGGAGGCTTTTGTAATAAACATTGTTTGGACTACTGATTTAGCAATTTGGAAAATGATATAGCTATATGGTCATATTGCACCACTTATCCAAATAAGTCTTAGATGTATTAAACATATATTAATAAAGTAAGAATTAAATAATAACAACATTAGGAGGAACCATTTGTCAACACTTGGAGGATGAATACATCTCATATGCACAACAAACAGCCTTTTTAAATACGCAAGGAGTGACAAAAAGCCTAAGGAAAAATACTAGAAGTTTGGATAGCATAAACATAAAAAAGAAAGTATATGTCCATATCAAAATAAAAATATGATAATGTTGGGCTACATTATAGCACATCTTCCACATAAACTGTTGATCATCTTAATAGCTAAAAGACTTTTACACTACCACTAACAGGAGAAAAAGTTTTTCTTTCCCAAAGTCTTACAGCATCTTAAATTAGACTAAATTTAGTTATTGCATGGTATGACATTACAGAAGTTTCACAATGTATTTAACCAAAAGATCATTTGATCATAGTAATACAATTTTAGCTATTAGTAATACAATTTTAGGTTTTACAAATTCTAAATTAGTGAGCATGTTCAAAAGTGAATGTCGTCACATAGCTTGATTATTCCTAAAACAGGAATACTGTAACATGTATTTCAAGTGTTTTCCGTAATTGAGATTGGTCAGTGAGATAATGGATATTTTTAGGACCATTTACTTTATACTTCCAAATGTTCCTTTGGCCTACTAACATTGCATTATTTCACACTTTATCTGGGTGCATAATTTTGCCTCCTAGGGTCCTCAAACTTCATTAGGTACTAGGTGCTTTTTCTTTTCTTAAATTAGCCAAATTGAGGTTTAAAAAAAAAAATTCTCAATGTGAATTTAAGGTGCATTCCTTTGAACGATTTTTGCTTGTTTATAGACTATCTGTATCTCTGTATTTTTCTTCAGTGAATTGCCTTGCAAAGAAAACTTTTTCTCTATTGGGCACAGTGGCTCATGCCTATAATCCCAGCACTTTGGGAGGCCGAGATAGGCGAATCACGAGGTTAGGACACTGAGACCATCCTGGCTAACATGGTGAAACCCCGTCTCTACTAAAAATACAAAAAATTAGTCGGGCGCAGTGGCAGGGGCCTGTAGTCCCAGCAACTCGGAAGGCTGAGGCAGGAGAATGGCGTAAACCCGGGAGGCGGAGCTTGCAGTGAGCCGAGATCGCGCCACCACACTCCAGCTTGGGCAACTGAGCAAGATTCCGTCTCAAAAAAAAAAAAAAAAAAAAAAAAAAAAAAGAAAGAAAGAAAGAAAGAAAAGAAAAGAAAGACAAAAAAATTGCTGTGTGTATTTATTTCATGGGTTTGCACCTATCTGCCTTTGAGTCTTTCCTTATTTCTTTTTTATTATTTTAAGCATTATTGAACAATTTGAGGTCCAAGGTAGCTCTGTCCTGATCTTTGTCTTTGCTCTTTAGATCTTCCTTTCTCTACGTGTTGAAAACTCCAATCTCCAATTTCCGGGACCTTTCCTGTATCCACATCTGCCAGATGATTTTCTCCCCCAACAAGTCAACTCATTTTATCTAAACGATGCAACTTTCTAAATATGAAAAGCAGATACAGTGTCAGAATTTCAAAAAACGTGTAAAAACCTTTTTCTATTGTTTTTAGATAAAAGACTATGCAAAGCAAAAGTCATAAAGGGAAAGGGATATTTATTTATAAAGACGTTCAGTGGTGCACACTTGTAGTCCTAGCTACTTGGGAAGCTGAGGCGGGATGATTGCTTGGGCACAGGAGGTTGAGGTGCAGTGATCACACCACTGCACTCCAGCCGGGGTGACAGAGTGAGTGAGACCCTGTCTCAAAAAAAAAAGTAGCTTGTCAGTGTTATTCATAATACATTTTAATTATATGAAATAATTTAAATGTCCTTCACTTAGTAAGCGCACTTTATAGCTTGCCATAAAATGTTTATTTACATGATATACTGTTACAACATATACTATGTTGCATATAAATATATATTACAATGGATGCTTGTGTGGTATAAGTAAAAGCACATTATTAGTAGTACACATAACATTACAGATCTATAGATATACACACACGTATACACATAAACACATCACTCACACATACACTGGTTGGGATGGGTAATTCAAATAGACCAATCAACTGGTCTTGAATGAGACCTGGGATTTTCTAAAGATTTTAGTATTTAATGTGTAACCCAGATTATTATTATCATCAGCCAAGTTAGACAAACATTAAATTAGTTAGGTGAAGTTAACTTGTATCAAATATGTAAATGAGGTTGGCTGTTCTGAGAGATGTAGTTTCCAAATTTGGAGGAGGGGTGAGGTGGGCAATTTTAAATTACAGGGGACAGAGGATTTGACTCAGGAAGTGACTTAGAGCATAGTTAGCGCATTGGGTACTTGCAGACACAAAGAAAATGGTACTGTGAAGTGAAAAATTATACAGAATAAGTTAATATGTACCAACAATGTTTCACATATTTTATTTTATTATTTTTGCTCATATTATTCCCCTTCTGTCCTCTGTTGTCTGTAATGTCCGGATTTCAAACCAGTACTGCAAGATTTATAAACTGATCCCATTTTGGTTTAAATAATCTACTGTGGGATATCTTGGTATCTTATCTACAATCATAAAAGTATTCTATGTTAGTATATCCTAAAGTTTGAAGAGTTCTATCAACACTAGAAGCACAGCTTTTTAAAGTTGTTACCAACTACAACTTTATTTTCACCATATAGTTTATTTTACTATGATTTTTTTCCTTCTAAAATTTGGGAATATCCAAATACATCCATTCAGTACATTCAGTTCTTTACCAGTATATATATAAACTCTTAATCACAAGTGTCATAAAATGACATGATGTGTAACAGTATTTCCTTGTCATTTCTCTGATAGGCAGGGAAGTTATTTGAGTTTAATGTCTCTTTAAATTTTACATTTCCCCAAGGGATGTAATGGCTGATTGTAAGGCAAAATGACTAAATTAGAAAGAGTGTAACAGAATGTCATAAAATCTAGTGGAAATTTTCAAATTTGGACTTTCCACATAAAAGCAAGTAAGCTCAAAAAGCCAAGTGTCTTAGGATTTGTCGACAACCTGTTAAATGAGCTTAACCCTTCTCTGAAGAAAATGTAAAGTGATTTGTATTCAATTTAAATTTCTATATCATGATTCTACACCAAGAAAGACAAAACCATGATTTCAATTATTTTTTATCAATCTTTATGCCAGTTTATATTAAATAATTAACTTCAACTAAGCAATATAATTCCTTTAACGAAGCAATGTAATTCCTCATGTTTTCTCCTAAGGCAATAGGCAAGTAGGCAAATATGACTTTACAAATGTTCTTTGTAACACTGGTTATAATAAAAACAGAAATGTTATAAATATAGAATAGCTCGCTATTTCTAATAGTTTACCGTAAGCCCTGCTTTTATTTAATTTTTAAGGTAATGTACTATAAAATAATTCTATGTGTACATTTATTGGTTTCCCAAAATAGTAGGCAATTATTTAAAACCCTGTGATGAGTCCACTTCTGGGTTTTCCCGATTTTTAGTTGTAATATTGGCTATCACTTCAATACTTAGTAACCTCCAGTTTGTTACCCTCTCTTTTACTATTAATATAGGAATAAAGCCAGTATCTGCTCTTTGCCCTTTTTTTAAACACTAGATGTTATTTATATAGTTTTTAAAAGAGAATCATGGATTGTTTGATCAAAAACTTCCTTATGTCTTAAACTTGAAAAATTTCCTTCTTAAGTCTTCATTTGTAGTGATCATTGACTTTTTTCACCAGTTACCAGCACACAATGTTCCTGCTTCTTACACATTGGTTTTCATAGCAAGAACTCTGTGAAATAAACATATTTTATTTAGAGTAAACTCATGAGAATTCCCTTCATTGTTGTCTATTCTCTCTCTTACTCTCTATTCTTCTTTCTCTCTCTATACAAAGAGATAAACATATATACATTTCATACATTTGTATACATATAAAATGCCCTTTATGTCACTCATTTCTGTTTTTCCTTAGTGTTTAATTCATATCTGTCTCTCAAGCTACTGAAAAGAGAACGATTTAGTTCAAAATCAGTAAGTTACTTGCAGTAGTTTAAAGGTACTCATTTCTGTGATAATATCTGCTTCTGAGTATTATTTTCTCTACAGATTAGATGTCTTGTTCTGACATACTTACTCTTTTTAATATATTTTTTGTTAACTTTCTTAAAAGAGAAAACTCTTCAGTTTATTTGTGAATTCTCAACTGTGCTCTTTTATTTATTTATTTAATTTTTACTTTTTATTTTAAGTTCCGGGGTACATGTGCAGGTTTGTTACATAGGTAAACTTGTGTCATGAGGGTTTGTTGTACAGATTATTTTATCACCCAGGCATTAAGCCCAGTACCTATTAGTTACTTTTCCTGATTCCCTCCCTCCCTCACCTTCACCATCCAATACACTCCAGTATATGTTGTTCCTCTTTCTGTGTCCATGTGTTCTCATCATTTAGCTCCCACTTATAAGTGAGGACATTTGGTATTTGGTTTTCTATTTGTGCATTAGCTTGCTAAAAATAATGATCTCCAGCTCCATCTATGTCCCTGCAAGAGACACTATCTGGGTTCTTTCTTATAGCTGCATAGTATTGCATGGTGTATATGTACCACATTTTCTTTATCCAGCCTACCGTTGATGGGCAATTACATTGATTCTATGTCTGTGCTATTGTGAATAGTGTTGCAATGAATAAGCACATGCATGTGTCTTTATAATAAAATGATTTATATTTCTTTGGGTATATAACCAGTAATGGGATTTCTGGGTTGAATGGTATTGCTTTATTTAGGTCTTTAAGGAATTGCTGCACTGTCTTCCACAATGGTTTAACTAATTTACACTCCCACCAACACTGTATAAGTCTTCCTTTTTCTCTACAACCTCTCCAGCATGTTATGTTTTGACTTTTTAGTAATAATTATTCTGACTGGTGTTAGATGGTATCTTATTGTGGTTTTGATTTGCATTTCTCTAATGATAAATGATATTGAGCTTGTATTCATATGTTTGTTGGCCACATGTGTCTTCTTTGGAAATGTGTCTGTTCATGTACTTCGACCACTTTTTCATAGAGTTGCTTGTTTTTATTTCTTGTAGGGAAAAAACAGGGACATAGATGGATCCATTATCCTTATCAAGCTAATGCAGAAATGTGTTTAAATTCCTTGTAGACACTGGATATTAGACCTTTGTCAGATGTGTAGTTTGCAAAAATTTTCTACCATTCTCTAGGTTGTCTGTTCATTCTGTTGATAGCTTCTTTGCTGTGCAGAAGCTCTTTAGTTTGATTAGATCCCATTTGTCAATTTTTGCTTTTGTTGTAATTGCTTTTGACATCTTTGTCATAAAATCTTTGCCCGTGTATTCTAAATGGTATTGCTTATGTTGTCTTCCCAGATTTTTATAATTTTGGGTTATACATTTAAGTCTTAATCCATCTTGAGTTAATTTTTATATAAGATATAAGGGAAGGTATCAGTTTCAATCTTCTGCATATGGTTTGCCAATTATCCCAGCACCACTTATTAAATAGGAAATTCTTTCCCCATTGCTTGTTTTTGTCAGATTTGCCAATGATCAGATAGTTGTAGTTGTGCAGTGTTGATTCTGGGTTTTCTATTCTGTTCCATTGGTCGGTGTGTCTGTTCTTGTAACAGTACCATGCTGTTTTGGTTACTGTAGTCCTTTAGTATATTTTGAAGTCAGGTAGCATGTTGCCTCCAGCTGTATTCTTTTTGCTTAAGATTGCCTTGCCTATTTAGCCTCTTTTTTTGGTTCCCTAGGAATTTTAAAATAGTTTTCTTACTTCTGTGAAGAATGTCAATGGTAATTTAATAGGAATAGAACTGAATCTATGAATTGCTTTGGGTAGTATGTCTATTTTTATGATATTGATTCTTCCTATCCATGAGCATGGAATGCTTTTCCATTTGTTTGGGTTATCTCTGATTTCATTGAGCAGTGTTTTGTAGTTCTCCTTGTAGAGATCTTTCACCTCCCTTGTTAGCTGTACTTCTAGGTATTTTATTCTTTTTTTGGCAATTGTGAATGGGAGTTCATTCCTGATTTAGCTCTTGACTTGACTGTTGTTGGTGTATAGAAATGTTATACATTAATTTTGTATCCTGAAACTGCTGAAATTGCTTATCAAGTTTAGACGCTTTTGGGTGGAGACTATGAGGTTTTCTAGATATAGAATCATGTCATCTGCAAATTGGGATAGTTTGACTTCCCCTCTTCCTATTTGGATGTTCTGTGTTTCTTTCTCTTGCTTGAGTGCCCTGGCCGGGACTTCCAATACTATGTTGAATAGGAGTTGTGAGAACTGGCATCCTTGTTTTGTGCTAGTTTTCAAGGGGAATGCTTTCAGCTTTTGTCCATTCAGTATGATGTTGGCGGTTTGTCAATTGTATATGGTTCTTATTATTTTCAATTCCTAGTTTATTGAGAGTTTTTAACATGAAGAGATGTTGAATTTTATCAAAAATGTTTTCTATATCTATTGAGATAATCATGTGGTTTTTGTCTTTAGTTGTCTTTATGTCATGAATCACATTTATTGATTTGCATATGTTAAACCAACCTTGCATCCTGGAGATAAAACCTACTTGATCGTGGTGGATAAGGTGTACCAGTATTTTGTTGAGAATTTTTGCATCAAGTTTCATCAGGGATATTGGCCTGCAGCTTTCTTTTCCATGGTATCAGGATAATGCTGGCCTCGTAGAATGAGTTAGTGAGGAGTCCCTCCTTCTCAATTGTTTTGGAATAATTTCTGTAAGAATGGTACCAGCTCTACTTTGTACATCTGGTAGAATTTAGCTGTGAATCTTTCTAGTCCTGGGCTCTTTTTGGTTGGTCGGCTATTTATTATTGCCTCACTTTCAGAGCTTGTTATTGGTCTGTTCAGGGATTCATTTTCTACCTAATTCAGTCTTGGGAGGGTATATGTGTCCCAGAATTTATCCATTTATTCTCGACTTTCTAGTTTACATGCATAGAAGTGTTTGTAATATTCTCTGATGGTCATTTGTATGTCTGTGGGGTCACTGGTAATATCCCCCTTATCGTTTCTGATTGTGTTTATTTGAATCATCTATTTTTTTCTTATGAATCTAGTTATTGGTCTATTTTATTTATTTTTTTCCAAAAAACCAGTTCTTGAATTGGTTGATCTTTTGAATGGTTTTTCATGTCTCTATCGCCTTCAGTTCAGCTCTGATTTTGGTTATTTCTTTTCTTCTGGTAGTTTTGGAAATGGTTTGCTCTTGGTTCTCTAGTTCTTTCAGTTGTGATGTTAGGTTGTTAACTTGAGATCTTTCTAACTTTTTGTTGTGGGCATTTAGTGCTATAAATTTTCCTCTTAACCCTGCCTTAGCTGTGTCCCAGAGATTCTGGTATGTTGTATCTTTGTTCTCATTAATTTCAGACAAATTCTTGACTTTTTCCTTAATTTCATCATTTACCCAAAAGTCATTGAGGAACAGATTATTCAATTTCCATGTGATTGTATGGTTTTGAGTGAATTTCATTTTCCTGATTTCTAATTTGATTGTGCTGTGGCCAGTAGTCTGTTATGATTTATTTTGCATTTGCTGAGGAGTGTTTTACTTCTGATTATATAATCAATTTTAGAGTGTGTGTCATGTGGTAGTAAGGATATGTATTCTGTTGCATTTGGGTGTAGAGTTCTATAGATGTCTGTAGGTCTATTTGTTCCAGTGCTAAGTTCAGGTCCTGAATATCTTTGTTA
Source organism: Papio anubis (assembly GCF_008728515.1). Classification (NCBI taxonomy): domain Eukaryota; kingdom Metazoa; phylum Chordata; class Mammalia; order Primates; family Cercopithecidae; genus Papio; species Papio anubis. The sequence continues at coordinate 39,515,526 of NC_044985.1, read as the reverse complement.
CTTTTCTGCCTTGATGATTCATCTAATAATATCAGTGCAGTTTTGAAGTCTCCCACTATTATTGTGGTCTCCTTGAAGGTCTCTAACTACTTGCTTTATGAATCTGAATGCTCTTGTGTTTGGTGCATATATATTTAGGATAGTTAGATCTTCTTATTGAATTGAACCCTTTACCATTATGTAATGCTTTCCTTTGTGTTTTTTGATCTTTGTTGGAAACACAATTCTTATGATTATTAACTCAATAACCATTCCCCTATATAATTAAAAAAAATTTATTCATAGATGGATACAAGTATTTGTTACAATATAGAAAATTGTATTTAACACTAATAAAATGAGAAGAGAAGGCAGCAGCATGAAGAAAGTACAATAAAATTGTCCTTTTTATATATATGTAAAGTGTTGGGAACATTTACAGAATAACTGTTGCATGTTTTCAACAGAACATTGAGAGTTTACATATTTTCTGAATGTCCCAAGTAAGAAGTAATGTTGCCAAAAATAACTTGCTCTGCCTTTGAAAATTCATTAAAATTGTCTTAATTTCAGTGTAGTTTGGGGAAAGCAAGGCCATCTTTAATTCTCCAAATGAATTGCTTTGTGGAATATTTTGTGGCACGGTTATATTCTGAGGTCATATTTGAAGAGGACTAGGAAAATATAACTGCAGTCTCTCCCTTTTCAAAGCATGTAAAATGCTTAGGGACTTCAAACTTGACCTTTGCTTGGGCAAACTCACCTGACAGCAGAAGAACAGATGAAGAGACTGTAAACTATGTTATCAACAACCATTTTATATTAAATCTTGTCCCTGAAGAGATTCAGGAACTCAGGGTGTCCACATTACTATAGTTGTGCAATATTTATAATTTTCCATCAAATGTGTGCTAACTGTGTATAGATTACTGTGATCACTGAAGGCTGTGAGTCATAGAGGTGGGGGAGAACTTTGAAGCCAGAAAGTTTTAGGATCAAATTCCATTTGCTGCTTAACTATTGATGTGACCAAGACCAAATTACTTAGCTTCTATAAGACTCAGTGGCCTCATGTGTATAAAAAATATAATAAAACTCACCTTACAGTATTGTGAATTTTAAGCAAGCATTCATACCAAACTTAAACAGCTGAAATTAGAAATTTTAAACACAGTATCATTTACATTAGCACCCTCCAAAATGAAATACTTAGGAATTCCACAAATACATATACAGAATAAGTGCAAAATATATATGAAGAAAATTGCAACACTCTGATGAAAGATATTAAAGAAGAACAAATGAATTAACAGATGTTTCATGTTCATGGGTAAGAAGACTCAGTATTATCAATATGTCCATGGCTTTAATGAAATCACAATCAAAATCTCAGCAAAATATTTTGTAGATGATGACAAATTGATTCTAAGGTTTATATGAAGAGGAGAAAAGCCCAGAATAGGCAACACAATATTGAATGAGAAAAGTAGTCAAAGGACTGACACTATCAAACCATAAAACTTACTATAAAGCTACAGCAATCAAGACAGTATGGTAGTGGGCAGAAGAATACACAAATAAATCCATGGAACAGGATAGATAGCTCAGAAACAGACCTACCCAAATAAGGTAAACTGATCTTTGATAAGAAACAAAGGCAAATAAACAAAGAAAAGGTATTTTCCACAAACGGTACTTGGAACTTCTGGATACAGAATCTACATGATAAAAAACGAATCTAGATACAGACCTTATACCCTTTACAAAAGTTAAATCTAAAGGGATTTTACACATAAATGTAAAGTGCAAAAACTATAAAACTCTTAGACTATAACATAGGAGAAAATCTCCTATGCAAAAATGCAGAAAAATAAAGTGTGAAGTGTTTGTAGGTGGAGAGACTGAGAATTCTTTGCTATTTGTATTTGTTATTGTATTGAGTGACGTTTTAGATGCAACATCAAAGGTCATATCCATGAGTTTGAGTGATAATTATGTGCCCATGTATGCCTACTGATTATAACAAATTTACCACTCTGTGTAAGATATTAGCAGTGGACAAGGCTGTGCTTGTGTGGGTACAGGGGTCATATGGGAACTCTATGTACTTTCTGCTCTATTTTGCTATAAACTTAAAATTGCTCTGAATTTTTTTGAAAAAGGTAATATCTAGGTAAAAAAAAATGAACATAGGAATATAGAGTGGAGAAACAAAAATGAAGCAATAGAAAGTAAATGTGTCTATCAAATAATGAAATAATTGAATATCTTTCTTTATACTCTTCTCATATCCAATATCCTGCAAGAGAATTCTCTATTTTTAAAGATTTAATTTTATTTTAGATTCAGAGGGTACATGTGCATATTTGTTACGTGGATATATCACATACTGGTGGGAATTGGGCTTCTAGCGTACCCATCACCCAAAGAGTAAACATTGTACCTAATAAATAATTTTTCATCCCTTGCCTCCCTGTTTTGGAGTCTCCAGTATTTATTATTCCATCTCTGTGTCCATGTGTAACCATTGTTTAGCCTCCACTTATAAGTGCAAACATGCAATATTTGGCTTTCTATTTCTGAGTTACTTCACTTAGGACAATGGCCTCCAGCTCCATCTATGTTGCTGCAAAAGACACGATTTCATTCTTTTTATGGCTGCATAGTATTCCATGGTGTAAGTGTACCACATAGAAACTTCTCTCTCTAAAACACAATAATTTAAAGCTCTTTACATAATTAGTAGAAAATATTATGGTGTATTTGTTATAATTCTTCAAACTTAGATCCCAGACAGTATAAATGGGATTTTATACTTTGTCTTCATTTTATTAAAAGAATTATTGTCTTCCAAGGAAGAAAGTAGGTTTTACTTACAATCTTTATTTGCACAATATTATTGACATAAAGTACATTTACACATAATTATTGTGAATACATTTGCAATATTTTTGATTTCACGTAAGAATGGAAGATAGCCAGTCTTGGAAGGTGGAAATGCCATGATTTTAGTGGAAACAGATACAAACTGGAAAACTCCTGCTTTGTTCTTGCTGCATTAAATTTTCAGAGTGAAGTATCACCTTATAAGGAGTATATTAAACTCTCTCTACCTTCCAGGTTTGATAGTTCCTACTTCCCTTCTGGACTATTTGCCTACTGAAGATTCTTAGGCGTCACTGGCAATCTCATCTCCTAATGCTTGCGGCCGAATATGGCTTTCCTAGTGTCTACCTAAAGGGGACAGCTAACTAACTTAAAAAAGGCAGGGAATTTTGGTCAGTGAGAGACAGAAGGCAACAAGGAACCAGCAATGGTCATTCTGAGGCATGATGGCTCCGTATGGCCAGTCCAGTGGTACCTGGTGTTGTTGAGCATTCAGCTACATGTCATTGTGATGCCTGACTGGCTTAGTGGAGTACCAACTTTGGTTAACTTTTCCTCCTTCTCTGTTTTAATCTACTTTTACCCTTACTCTTGTTGCCCTGGGATTGCAAATCTTTTTCATCCTCTTGCTCCACAAAAATATGTTAGCATATAAACTTTGCCTCAAACTAAAGGAGCCTGGACAAGACAAGTCATATTTTTTCAGTGGGTGATAACATTTAACTTACTGATATAAATATGAAATATGTACCACAAATTGCTAGTTCTGTTAGATATCATTACATATCTGTTACCTATCATTAAAGGCCTCTGCAGCCAACAGTGTCTGAAAAATGTTGGGTAAACAAGTTTAGTTAAGTTTGTTGTTGTGGTGGTGGTTTTTTTTTTTTTCCTTAGAGCATCCACTGAGACTAGTATATCTGGAACACTTCTTGAAAAGTAATATTTAAAGAAGATAAATGGTAGAAAATTCAAACCCCAGAGGATCCAGGGAAGTAATGTAAATAAGCAAAACAACCTGGTAGCAGACTGTGCTAAGTGGAGTGTGTTTGCCCCACCTCGACAGAAGCATCTTCAGTGGAGGGTGGTATGTGTGAGTGTAGGTCTTTTGTGGCTGCACCCTACTAATTTTTTGGATTAAAGCAAAACATCTAGATCTGTTTAAAAATTGTAAAATGCCCTAACGTTAAAAGTATTGGCATCTAATTCTAGTTTTTAAAAGTCATTGCAGGGTCCAAAGAAAGTAAGTCTGTGATCTGGGCCAGAACCAATGATTTGTAACAATGGTTACACTATCCTTAGGGTATGCTGATCAATTGACCATGTTCTAGGCGCCAAAAGGCAAAGGAAAAAAAAAAAAAAAGATTCAAAGAAACCTGCCTACCTTCAAGGATCTCACAACATATTTTGGGAAAGAAGTAATAGCACATACATTTCAATTTGGGCAGTTTCATTTAACACCAATGTATTTAGGATCCAGTATATGACAGGCAATGAATACTACCTTTGATAAGCTCCCAGTATGATAGAGGTGATGGGTACATAAACATGTGATAACGTATTAGTTTGAAGTTTACACTAATTTCAGCCTATATCATATGCTATAAGATACATAAGAAAAGTTCTGACCTCTGTAAGCATTTAACATTTTATAAATAATCTAGCCCTCATGCATGTTTGTGTTTATCATAAGCTTATGTATAAATTACATTGTATGTAGTTTTGTAGGCCAGCCCATAAACAGTTCTTCATGGGTACCTACCGAGAAACTAAATTTTTTTTCTTGGATTGAACCGTCATTGCTAATTGGATTATTCTTCTTTGAAAATGCCTTCCATTAGCCTTTAAGAAAACGATGAGAGAATTAGATTTTGTGTGTGTGTGTGTGTGTGTGTGTGTGTGTGTGTGTGTGTGTTTAAATCTTTCTATTTTGAGCACTGTAGGAGATGGCAAAAATAAAATTTGTTTTTGAGCACTGAAGGAGATGGCAAAAATAAAATTTGTTTCACGAAAAAGGAGACTTTTTAAAATTACACAAATTTCTTTATAATAGAGGAAATACCACCTACCCTTGGTAAATACTCACAAAATCTTTACTTTTTGTATTTCTGTAAGAATAATTTTAGGTTATTTGCAATTATGCAAATAACTTTCAAAAGCCTCAAAAAATAAGAATTTCTGGGAGACCTAAACCTTAGCCACTAAAGTCATTTGAATTAAAAAATGGCATAATCAGTGGTACTGCAAATAAATGGTTTCACTAATTTGTCTTTTATTCTTGTACTACATTAATAAAGAGGAATGGGGGGATTTATGGAAAAAGTTTAGGATTAAGTGGGACAGTAAATTTAGACATTTATATTTCACCACTGAAAGTCTCATTCCAGAATCATTCTAAGGTTCAGTTAAGTTCTAGCTAAAAGTAAACCTCATCATATTTCATATTGCCTGCACAGCTCACATAACTCTGTATTTAAGCATTTACACTAAAGGACTATATTTCCCAAGAGGTCTGGTTCCCATGAAAGTCAGCATTAGGAATGTTAGCGAGAATTTCTTATTATTTTATGTCTAGTTTGCAGAGGTATGTACAGGGCATTTTAAAATTCATCCCAGAATAGTCATCTGTGTTAAAGAATTTGATGACCTTGATCAGTCTGAAGACATGATTCTAAAAATGCATCAATTCTACTTTTTGATGTATTAAACCACTGGTACGTTGTTTACTCCTTTTTGTTTTTTCATTTTGAAATTAGTGTATTAGACAAACATTTATACTTATGTTTTATACCTAGATATGCTCTTGTATGTAACTGAAGAAAATCCTTTGGTGGGTTGTGTCACTTCACAGGAAGGATTTTTTTTTTTTTTCTTTTTTTGATGTAGTCTTGCTCTGTCACCCAGACTGGAGTGCGGTGGCACGATCTTGGCTCACTGCAACTTCCACCTCCCAGGCTCAAGCAATTCTCCTTCTTCAGCCTCCCAAGTAGCTGGGATTACAGGCACTTGCAGACTTTTTTGTTTAAGAACCTGTGCTGAAAACACAATTTCGCCACCATGTTTTGCCAACTTTTACAACCTAGGGAAGTGTAACAAAATGATGATGTTGGTGATGACGATGATGACGATGATGCTGATAATGCTTCCCAAAATTCATTCACATGTGATGTGATAATAAATGAGCAATACCAGAGTTGCATGTAAGTTTTTCAATTATCAGCATAGAATCGATCAAGGTGCCTTCTTATTTTACAAACCAGTTTTGAAGACTTCTAATTTTAGCTCCTAAATATACAGTGCTGGAAAATCATTACTTCTTTCTTTAGAACAAGAAGCAAAGCTAAAGAAACAGAATCAATTACTATTTTTGGATCTATCAAATAATTGAGAACACAAGGAAAATCACTATTTTGAAATCTGAAAAGACAGGTTAGTATAGAGAAGCACAATTGACATTACCTCAGTGGAGCAGAAGCCATCTGAGCCATAAACTGGAAGGGACATGTATAGTATTTGTGATAAACTTCTGGATGCTGAGTATGAGTTAGCCTGAGAGTGAGAAGTTCCTGGGCATTCAGTCCTAGAGAGTCCTCACACTTCCATGGGTTTTACCTCTAGGAGCTCCTTCAGGTAGTCATTGTGAAGAGCCAAGAAAAAGCATCTTTAGTCATTGGCAGAGAAGGAAAGAAGTGAAAACTTGAAATATGCCCAGTGTGTTTTGTATAACAAAGACCTATAACCTAGCGAAGAAGATTTTATCAGAAATGTATCTTACCTATTCTGTGAAAGGGCGATTACCCAACTCTAGTTAAATCTAGCCTTTCTACCGCACGTCAGAAGGAAGAAAGGGAAACAACAAAACAACTTAAGAAACACTTGTAAAGTTACAGCACAGGGACATAGGCCCACTGAAAGACTGAGATTTAATCGTAACATCATAGAACACCCACACGCAGGGCTCTGGTGTAGTAACAGATGATTAGAGCTGGAGGAGCTGCAAGGCACAGACTCTATTATAGAAGGAATACTTAGAGAACCAAAATATGACAAAGGAGGGTAAAACAACAGCCATAGGGGAAATTAGAAAATCTTGACACCTGTAATTGTGGCAACCTTCAATCACAGCTCAACTCCTAGCCAGATTAGCAGAAAATCAAAACTTTATGTAAATCAGAAACTCAGATTTACATAAAGAGTGCTGGAGAAAAAACAAATAAAGGTAAAATATATTTATTATTTTTCTTATTCCTAATTGACTTAGTGGATAATTGTTCAAAGTAATAATGGTAGCAATGTATTGTGTGATTATAAGAGATGGATAAATGAATGAATAACTGCAATGTTCTCTTTAAGAACCAGAAGGAGGAATTGAGCATACTCTGTTATATGTACCTGCACTAGTTGAGAAGTGCTAGTGTTAATTCAAACAGAAATTACATTACTTTTACAATCATACTGCAAATTTTAGGAAACACAGTTTTTTTTTTTTTTTTATTCTTGAGACACGGTCTTGCTCTGTCACTCAGGCTGGAGTGCAGTGGCATGATCACAGCTCAATGTGGCCTTGAACTCCTGGACTCAAGTGATCCTCCTGCCTCAGCCTCCCAAAGCTCTGAGATTACAAGTGTGAGCCACCATGCCTGAACAACAATTTTTTAAAGTATAATTGATATGTTAGAAAAGGAGAGAAAAATGGAATTACATAAAATTCTCAATTAAAACCGGAAAAGGCAGGAAAAGAGGGGTAAAAAGAAGGAAGGAGCAACTGGAAAAAATTAGAAAATAGTTACAAACATGGTAGATGTTAATCTTACTGTATCGATGATTACTTTAAATGTGAATGGTCTAAATATATCAAAGTAAGTTAAAAATCTCTTTTTCACTTGATAGACCAAGCGTGTAGAACATCAGTAAAGATATATATGAAATGACTAGCATCATTAATCAGCTGAATCCAACTGACACTTATAGAATGCTACATCCAGGAACAGTGGAATAATCATTCTTTTTAAGCTTACTTGGAAACTTCACCAGGATAGACCACATTCTGGGCCACAAAACACAATTTAACAAATTTAAAAGAATAAAAAGTATGTTTTTAGAGCACAATAAAATTAAATTGGAAATCAATTGAATTACATTACATTACATTAAACAACTCACTTCTAAATAATGCATGGCTTAACAAAGTCTCCAGGAATTTTTTTTTTTTTTTTTTTTTTGAGACACGGTCTGACTTTGTCACCCAGACTGGAGTGAGTTTCACGATCTCAGCGCACTGCAACCTCCACCTCCTGGGCTCAAGCAATCCTCCCACTTCCGCCTCCCAAGTAGCTGGAACTACAGCACAGCACCATGCCCAGCTAATTTTTTTTTTTTTTTTTGGTAGTGATGGAGTTTGGCTATGCTGAACAGGCTTGTCTTAAACTCTTGAGTTCAAGAAATCTGCCCACCTTGGCCTCCCAAAGTTCACAGGAATTACAAGTGTGAGCCATTATTAATGGCCTCAGGGCAAGTTAAGCAAATATTGTTTAACAAATAAATGTGAAATTACAGCTTACAAAAATTTGATATAGCCAAAGAAGTACTTGGAGGAAAATTTATAGAATTGAGTGAATATTTTTGAAAAGAAATATCTAACATCAATAATCTAAGTTTCCACCATAGAACACTAGTGAAGGAAGAGAAATCTAAGATTAAAACATCCACAAGAAAATAAGCAAAACTTGAGTTGGCTGGCAAGATGGCCAAATAGGAACAGTTCTGGTCTGCAACTCCCAGTGAGACTGAGGCACAAGGTGAGTGATTTCTGCGTTCCCAACTGAGGTACCCGGTTCATCTCACTGGGAGTGGTTGGACAGTGGATGCAGCTCAAGGAGGGCGAGCCGAAGCAGGGTGGGGCGTAGCCTCACCCCAGAAGAGCAAGGGGTCGGGGAACTCCCTCTACCAGCCACCGGGAAGCCATTAGGGACTGTACCATGCACTCCAGCCCAGATACTGTGCTTTTCTCATGATCTTCACAACCCACAGATCAGGAGATTACTTCCGGTGCCGACACCACCAGGGCCCTAGGTTTCTAGCACAAAACTGGGTGGCTCTTTGGGCAGACACCGAGCTAGCCGCAGTGTTTTTTCGTACCCCAGTGGCACCTGAAACATCAGTGAGACAGAACCATTCACTCCACTGGAAAGGGAGCTGAAGATAGGGAGCAAAGTGGTCCGACTCAGTGGGTCCAGCCCCCACAAAGCCCAGCAAGCTAAGATCCACTGGCTTGAAATTCTCACACCACCACAGCAGTCTGAGATCAACCTTTGACCCTCCAGCTTGGTGGGGGAGGGGCATTTGCTGAGGCTTGAGTAGGCGGTTTCACCCTCACAGTGTGAACAAACCTGCAAGGAAGTTCAAACTGGTGGACCCCAGCTCAGCAAGGCCGTTGTGGCCAGACGGCCTCCTTTCTGGGCAAGCCGTCTCCGAAAAAAAGGTAGCAGCCCCAGTCAGGGAATTATAGACAAAACCCCCACCTCCATGGGACAGGGCGCCTAGGGGAAGGGGCTGCTGTGGGTGCAGTTTCAGCAGACTTAAACGTCCCTATTTGGCAGCTCTGAAGAGGGCAGCAGATCGATCAGTTCTGAAAAGGGCTTTGAGGGTTCAAGCTCTGAAAAGGGACAGACTGCCTCATCAAGTGAGTCCCTGACCCCCGTGTCTCCGGACTTGGAGACACCTGCCAGTAGGGGCCAACATACAGGAGAGCTCTGACTGGCATCTGGCAGGTGCCCCTCTGGGACAAAGCTTCCACAGGAAGGAACAGGCAGCAATCTTTGGTGGTCTGCAGTCTCCTCCAGTGATAGTCAGGCAAACAGGGTCTGGAGCAGACCTCCAGAAAACTCCAGCAGACCTGCAGTAGAGGGTCCTGACTGTTAGAAGGAAAACTAACAAACAGAAAGGAATAATATCAACATCAACAAAAAGGATGTCCACTCAGAGACCCCATCTGAAGGTCACCAATTTCAAAGACCAAAGGTGGATAAATCCATGAGAATGGGGAGAAACCAGCACAAAAAGGCTGAAAATTCCAAAAACCAGCACACCTCTTCTCCTCCAAGGGATCACAACTCCTAGCCCACAAGGGAGGAAAACTGGACAGAGAATGAGTTTGACAAATTGACAGAAGTAGGCTTCAGAAGGTGGGTAATAACAAACTCCTTTGAGAAGGAGCATGGTCTAACCCAATGCAAGGAAGCTAAGAACCTTGAATAAAGGTTAGGGGAATTGCTAACTAGAATAAACAGTTTAGAGAAAAACAAAAATGACCTGATAGAGCTGAAAACACAGCAGGAGAACTTCGTGAAGCACACACGAGTATCAATAGCTGAATCAATCTAGTGGAAGAAAGGATATCAGAGATTGAAGATCAACTCAATGAAATAAAGTAAGAAAACAAGATTAGAGAAAAAAGAGTGAAAAGAAATGAACAAAGACTCCAAGAAGTATGGAACTATGGGAAAAGACCAAACCTACATTTGGTATACCTGAAAGTGATAGGGAGAATGGAGCCAAGTTGGAAAACACTCTTCAAGATATTACTTCCCCAACCTAGCAAGACAGGCCAACATTCAAATTCAGGAAATACAGAGAACACCACAAAGATATTCCTCAAGAAGAGCAACCCCAAGACACATAGTCATCAAATTCACCAAGGTTGAAATGAAGGAAAAAAATGTTAAGGGCAGCCAGAGAGAAAGGTCAGATTACCTACAAAAAGCAGCCCATCAGACTAAGAGCAGAGCTCTCAGCAGAAAGCCTACAAGCCAGAAGAGAGTGGCGGCAAATATTCAACATATTTTTCATATCCAGCCAAACTAAGCTTCATAAGTGAAGGAGAAATAAAATCTTTTACAGACAAGGAAATGCTAAGAGATTTTTTTCACCACCAGGTTTGCCCTACAAGAGTTCCTGAAGAAACACTAAACATGAAAAGGAACAAACAGTACCAGCCACTGCAAAAACATACCAAATTGTAAAGACCATTGATGCTATGAAGAAATGCATCAACTAACAAGTAAAATAACCAGCTAGCATCATAATGGCAGGATAAAATTCACACACACATTTATTAACCTTAAATGTAAATGGGCTAAATGCCCATATTAAAATACAAAGACTGGAAAATTGGATAAAGAGTCAAGAACCATCAGTGGACTGTATTCAGGAGACCCATCTCACATGCAAAGACACACTTTGGCTCAAAATAAAGGAATGGAGGAATATTTACCGAGCAAATGGAAAACCAAAAAAAGCAGAGGTTGCAATCCTAGTCTCTGATAAAACAGACTTTAAACCAACAAAATCAAAAGAGCCAAAGGAGGGCAACAAGAAGAGCTAGCTATCCTAAATATATATGCATCCAATTCAGGAGCACCCAAATTCATAAATCATGTTCTTAGACACCTACAAAGAGACTTAGACTCCCACACAATAATAGTGGGAGATTTTAACACCCCACTGTTAACATTAGACAAATCAATGACACAGAAAATTAACATGGATATCCAGGACTTGAACTCAGCTCTGCACCAAGCAGACCTAATAGACATCTACGAAATTCTCCACCCTAAATCAATAGGATATACATTCTTCTCAGCACCACATCACACTTATTCTAAAATTGACCACAGAATTGGAAGTAAAACACTCCTCAGCAAATGCAAAAGAACAGAAATCATAACCGTCTCTCAGACAGTGCAATCAAGTTAGAACTCAGGATTAAGAAACTCACTCAAAAATGCACAACTACAAGGAAACTGAACAACCTGCTCCTGAATGACTACTGGGTACATAACAAAATTAAGTCAGACATAAAGATGTTATTTGGGACCAATGAGAACAAAGACACACGTACCAGAATCTCTGGGACACATTTAAAGCAGTGTGTAGATGGAAATTTATAGCACTAAATGCCCACAATAGAAAGCAGGAAAGATCTAAAATCAACACCCTAACATCACAATTAAAAGAACTAGAGAAGAAAGAGCAAACAAATTCAAAAGCTACTAGAAGACTAGAAATAACTAAGATCAGAGCAGAACTGGAGGAGATAGAGACATGAAAAATCCTTCAAAAAAGCAATGAATCCAGGTGGTATTTTTTTTTGAAAAGATCAACAAAATAGAGAGACCACTAGCCAGACTAATTAAGAAGAAAAGATAGAAGAATCAAATGCATGCAATAAAAAGTGATAAAAAGGATATCACCACCAATCCCACAGAAATACAAACTGCCCTCAGAGAGTATTATAAATACCTCTATGCAAATAAACTAGAAAATCTAGAAGAAATGAATAAATTCCTGGACACATACACCATCTCAAGACTAAATCAGGAAGAAGTCGAATCTCTGAATAGATCAATAGCAAGTCTGAAATTGCGGCAGCAATTAATAGCCTACCAACGAAAAAAATGTCCAGGACCAGACAGATTCCCAGCCAAATTCTACCAGAGGTGCAAAGAGGAGCTGGTACCATTCCTTCTGAAAGTATTCCAAACAATAGAAAAAGAGGGGCTCCTCCCTAATTCATTTTATGAGGCCAGCATCATCCTGATACCAAAACCTGGCAGAGATACAAAAAAAGAAAATTTCAGAACAATATCCCTGATGAACACCGATGCAAAAACACTCAATAAAATACTGACAAACCAAATCCAACAGCACATTAAAAAGCTTATCCACCATGATCAAGTTGACTTCATCCCTGGGATGCAAGGCTGGTTCAATGCAAATCAATAAATGTAACCCATCGCATAAACAGAACTAATGACAAAAACCACATGATTATTTCAACAGATGCAGAAAAGGCCTTTTACAAAATTCAACAGCCCTTCATGCTAAAATCTCTCAATAAACTAGGTATTGATGAAACATCTTTCAAAATAATAATTGCTATTTATGACAAACCCACAGTCAATATCATACTAAATGGGCAAAAAATGGAAACATTCCCTTTGAAAACTGGCACAAGACAAGAATGCCCTCTCTCATCACTCCTATTCAACATAGTATTGGAAGTTCTGGCCAGGGCAATCAAGCAAGAAAGAGCAATACAGTGTAGTCAGTTAGGAACAGAGCAAGTGACCTTGTTTCTGCTCACAGATGACTTGTATTTAGAAAACCCCATCATTTCAGCCCAAAGTCTCCTTAATCTGACAAGCAACTTCAGCAAAGTCTCAAGATACAAAATCAATGTGCAAAAATCATAAGCATTCCTATACACCAATAACAGACAAATCATGAGTGAACTGCCATTCACAATTGCTACAAAGAGAATGAATTACCTAGGAATACAACTTACAAGGGATATGAAGGACCTCTTCAAGGGGAACTACAAACCACTGCTCAAGGAAATAAGAGAGGACACAAACAAATGGAAAAAGTTTCCATGCTCTTAGATAGGAAGAATCAATATCATGAATATGGCCATACCGCCCAAAGTAATTTACAGATTCAGTGCTATCCCAATCTAGCTATCATTGATTTTCTTGACAGAATTGAAAAAAACGACTTTAAATTTCATATGAAATAAAAAAAGAGACCGCATAGCCAAGACAATCCTAAGCAAAAAGAACAAAGCTGGAAGCATCACGCTACCTGACTTCAAACTATACTACAAGGCTACAGTAACCAAAAGAGCATGCTACTGGTACCAAAACATATACAGAGACCAGAGGAACATAACAGAAGTCTCAGAAATAACACCACACACCTACAACCATCTGATCTTTGACAAACCTGACACAAACAAGCAATGAAGAAAGAATTCCCTATTTAATAAATGGTGTTGGAAAAACTGGCTAACCATATGTAGAAAGCTGAAACTGGACCCCTTCCATACACCTTATATGAAAATTAACTCAAGATGGATTAAACACTTAAATTAGGTTTCTAAACCTAAACCATAAAACCCTAAAACCATAAAAACCCTAGAAGAAAACCTAGGCAATGCCAGTCAGAACATAGGCATGGACACAGACTTCATGACTAAAACAGCAATAGCAATGGCAACAAACTCCAAAATGGACAAATGGGTTTTGATTAAACTAAAGAGCTTCTGCACAGCAAAAGAAACTATTGCCAGAGTGAACAGGCAAACTACAGAATGGGAGAAATTTTTTGCAATCTATCCATCTGACAAAGGGCTAATATCTAGAATCTACAAAGAACTTAAACAAATTTACAAGAAAAACACAGACAACCCCAAAAAGTGGGTGAAGCATATGAACAGACACTTCTCAAAAGAAGACATTTATGCAGCCAAGAAATATATGAAAAAAACCTCATCATCGCTGGTCATTAGAGTAATGCAAATGAAAACCACAATGAGATACCATCTCATTCCAGTTAAAACACCAAACAAGAAAATTACATGATGATATCAACTGGTGGAGAAAACATTTGACAAAATCTAACATATTCATGATAAGAACTCTGAACAGATTAGGAATCAAAACTTGATAAAACTGAATATATAAATTTTCACCCCCCAAACCACAGCTTTTCTACAGCTTTAATCATACCTAATGATGAGAAACTGGACGCTTTTCCTCAAAGACCAGAAACAAGGCAAGGATGTCCATTCCCACCACGTTTTTCAATATTGTACTGGAAACCTTACCAATTGCAATAAGACAAGGAAAGAAAATAAAACGTTTACTGGTTGTAAAGAGGAAATTAAACTGTCTTTGTTCAAAGATGACATGATTGTCTAATAGAAATTCCCCACAAATCTAAAAAACAAACAAACTTTTGAAACTAATAAGCAATTATAGCTAGGTCACATGATATAGGGTTAGTAAACAAAAGTCAATTGTTTTACATCCGTACTGAAAGATTTGGTTTTGTAATAAGAACCATAAATACTATACTAAATAGCCATAATACTAGTTATGATAGCATAAACATAAATACATATGTGTAAATCTAACTAAATATTTATAGAAATTCAATACAGAAAATTATAAGTCTAGAGGAAAAATTTAAAGAGGAGATAATTAAATAAATGATATTCCATATTTATTGATTGGAAGATGCCATATGTTAAGATGTTAATTCCTTCCAACTTGATCTATAGATTTATCACAATTCTAATGAAAATACTGGCAAGCTATTTTATGTATATGAACAAACTAATTATAAAATTTACAGAGAAAGGAAAAAAAAAACTAAAATAGCAGAAATAATACTGAAAAACAAGAACGAAGTTAGAGGACTTACATTTTCTGAAAACAAATGATACAATTAGATAATCAAACTATTTGTACAGACAACTCACCAAAGAAGACATATGACAAATAATATGAAAATCTTCTCACATCATTTGTCATTTGAAATTGGAAGTTAAAAACAATGAGGTATCAGTGCACACTTAGTAGAAAAGCTAAAGTAAAATTTTAAAATACCCTAACAGTTTCATATGCTGATGAGAATTGCAGAGCTAAGGAACTTACATTTATTGTTGGTGAGATTCAAAATGAGACAGCCATTTTTGAAGACAATTCATCAGTACCTTATAAAGCTAATAGAGTTGAAGATTTATTTCTACATAATCAAGTTGGAAAGTTATCTCTACACTACAACATGCAAATTATGTTTGTGTTAGTCCATTCTCATCCCCTACGAAGAATTACCTGAGACGGGGTAATTTATAAAGAAAAGAGGTTTAATTGACTCACAGTTCCACACCATGTACAGGAAGCATGGCTGAGGAAGCCTAAAGAAACTTACAATCATGGCAAAAGGTGAAGGGGAAGCAAGCATGTCCTACATGGCTGGAGCAAGAGAAAGAGTGAATGGGGAGGTGTTACACGCTTTTATCCAACCAGATCTCATGAGAACCCACTCACTCTCACAAGAACAGCGAGGATATCTGCCATCATGATTAGTCACCTCCTACCAGGGCCCTCCTCCAACACTGGGAATTACAACTTAACATGAGATTTGTACAGACACACAAATCCAAACCATATAATTCTGCCCCTAGCCCTTCCAAATTTTATGTCCTTGTCACATTGCAAAATACAATAATCTCTTCTCAACAGTCCTGCAAGTCTTAACTCACTTCAGCATTAATTCAAAAATCCACAGTCCAAAGTCTCATTTGAGACAAGGCAAGTCCCTTCCACTTAAGAGCTTGTAAAATAAAAAACAAGTTAGTTACTTCCAAGATAAAATAGGAGTACAGACATTGGGTAAATACTACCATTCAAAAAGGAGAAATCAGACAAAACAATGGGGCTATAGGCCCCATGGTAGTTTAAACCCCAGCAGGATAGTCATTAAATCTTAAAGCTACAAAATAATCTCCTTTAACTCCTTGTCTCACATCCAGGCTATGCTGATTCAAGAAGTGGGTTCCCAAGACCTGGAATGTCTAAACCCCTGTGGCTCTGCAGGGTACAACCCCCTCAGCTCCTTTCATGGCCTGCCATTGAGGGCCTGTGGCTTTTCCAGGTGCACTTTGCCACCTGTCAATGGATCTACCATTCTGGAGTCTAAAGGACCGTGGCCCTCTTCTCATAGTTTGACTGGGCAGTGTCCCAGTGGGGACTGTGTGGGGGCTCCAATCCCACATTTCCTCTTTGTACTGCCCTAGCAGAAGTTCTCCATGAGGGCTCCCCAACTGGAGCAGACTTCTTCCTGGATATCCAGGGATATCCATACATCCTCTGAAATCTAGTCAGAGGCTCCCAAGCCTCAACTCTTGCTCTCTGTACACCTGGATGCTTAACACCACATGGAAGCCACCAAGGCTTATTATGGTTTGTGCCATCTGAGGAACAGTCTGAGGTGTATCTGGGGCCCTTTTAGCCACAACTGGAGCTGGAGCAGCTGAGATACAAAGAGCAGCATTCCAAGGATTTGCCTGTTAGCATGGTCCTGGGCCTGCCCATGAAACCATTCTTCCCTTCTAGCCCTCAGAGCTGTGATGGAGGGGCCGCTGCAAAGGTCTGAAATGACTTCAAAGCACTTTGCCTATTGTCTTAGCTATTAACATTTGGCTCTTTTTACTTATGCAAATTTCTGCAACCAGATTGAATTCCTCCCCAGAAATTTTGTTTTTCTACCACATGGTTAGGCTGGAACATTTCCAAACCTTTATGTGCTGCTTCCCTATTAAATGTAAGTTCCAATTTAAGATCATCTTTTTGCTCATGAATATAAGCATTGATTGCTAGAAGCAGTCAAGCAACATCTTGAATGTTTTGCTGCTTAGAAATTTCTTCTGCCAGATACCCTAAATTATCACTAAATTATCACAAGTTCCAAGTTCCACAGATCTCTAGAGCAGGGGCACAATGCCTCCACAAAAGTGACCTTTGGTCCCATTCCTAATAAGTTCCTCATCTCCATCTGAGACCCCCCTCAGCCTGGACTTTATTGTCCATATCACTATCAGTATTTTGGTCATAATAATTTAACAAGTCTAGAAAGTTCCAAATTTTCCCACATCTTTCTGTTCTCTGAGCACTCCAATCTGTTCAACCTCTGTCCATTACCCAATTTAAAAGTCACTTCCACGTTTTCAGTGTACATCTGTGAGGGTATTTTCGGAAGAAATTAACATTTGAATCAGCTGACTGAATAAAGACGACTCACCAATGTAGGAAAGCATCATTCAATCCATTGAGGGCCCAAATGTAACCCTGAATTCTCTCTCTTTTCTTGGGCTGGGATATTCATCTTCTCCTGTCCTTAGACATTGAAGGTCCTGATCCTCAGGCTTTTGAACTTTAGTACTTTCCCTATCCTCCTTCCAGACCAATTCTGTACTTCACCCGTATTTTCTCAGGTCTCCGACTTAGACTGGGAGTTTTACCATCAGCTCCCCTGGTTCTTAGGTTGTCAGATAGGGATTGAATTACACTACTGTAATTTTACCTCATTCTCCAGCTTACAGATAGCAGATGGGACTTCTTGGCCTCTATAATCACATGAGCAAATTCCCATAAAATGTCTTTCTCTCTCTCTATATATATACACACACACACACATGTATGTATATGCACACATATAAATATGTATATATGTGTTAATATGTATGTGTGTATGCATATGCATACATACATATATGCATATATATGTATATATATCCACATATATACCTCCTGTTGGTTCTGACTAATATATATGACATTAAGCATTTGTCAAAACCTATAGAACTTTACAACAGAAAGAGTGAATATGAATGTGGGTAAAATCCAAGGATCTTCTTATTATTCCATGCTTGTGCTCTATGAGGATATATCAATAAAAGATAACAGGAGATGTGACATTGAGAATCTGTAATGTTTCATATGGCACATAAATTGAGCTATTTACTTTTTTCCCAAAACATAGTATCTACTATAACAGAACACAAGAGGAAGGAGGTGTTTGGCATAAAAAGCTAAGACTGTGATGTTGACTTGAAACTTAGTGGATGAAATGAATCAATTCATTCCACTGATTTGTAAAAGGTCAGTTACCAAACAGAAAAAGATCAACTGAGGCTTAGATTTAGTATAGTAATGCTTTAGCTGGTATTGGATAACTAGGTTAATGAACTTGCCTTAGTGGCTGTCTTGTGTTATTTGTTTTTCTGAAGGGCCATATTAAATTCAGTATGTTTTAATTAAGAGAAAAAGTTTCATTTTTGTTGAGAAATGTGAAAACCAGGGAAAAAAGGGTTAGAAGAGAATCATTGCAAATTAAAACAAGAAAAAAACAGGGAAAAAAGGGTTAGAAGAGAATCATTGCAAATTAAAACAAGAAAATACATGACAAGTACTTTTTTAAGCATTTAGGTTAGCAAAATTTGAAACTATAACACAATTTGGGGGCCCTGACCTTTAAAATAAAAAGGATCAATAGCAAATAATACATGTTCTGTGTTTGAGGATATAACAGGAACAAAATTACTAAAACTAGTCTCCAATTTTGTTGTTTGTCACTGTTGCAACTAGAAGCAAACATGACTGATGCCTAGTGAATAGGTGATAGCTGGCAGTTCATCCAGAACTTTTCACATGCAATCAGCAGGCACAATGCCGTATGTGGCAGCTCTTCATTTAGGTTAATTTACTGTAACTCACGTGTATTAATATCCTAGTAAGCTCACTAGTGTCCCATGTCTGGCACTGTGTGTGTCTCATCTTCTCTGTGTGGGATTCCCTTGTGAAATATTTGGGAACTCTATCATGGAAAGCATTGGAAAGAGACTGCTGTTTAGAGGAGTAGTTTTTTCTATGATTGAGTAAGTAATCTGTTAAAACATGATAAAAACATGCAGTTTGGGTAAATTGTTTCAATATTCATTGAGAACATTATAACGGTATTTTTATTGAAAAGAAAACCACTGAGTGAATGTAAAATCACTTGCTTTTCTAACTATATTTTATTCCCAAATTTTACAGATGTTTATTAAATTCATATGAGGTATAAGCCACAGTGGTATGTATTTAGCAATCCAATTTGATTGTAAGAAATTCCATTTTCACCATTATAATGAAACACATATCCTCCTAAAAACAGCTATGAACGTTTGATAAACTCTACAGAGTTGTCTATTTATTTGTTTATTTATTTTCATTAGGATTGCTCATGGATTCATATTTTGTGCAATGTATTTGATAAATATCATTGTTTATTTTTGGTGCCCAATGTATATTACATTTGTTCAGTGAGATCCTCTTAAATCTGTAATTTATGTCTTTTTGGTGTGTCTCCATCATTCTTTGAGTATTTTGTTATTGAACACGGTAGAAGACATTTCAGGCTCATTTATTAATTTTCATATCTCAAGCTTGGAGTCAGCTTTTTCTTCATAAAGCCCTGGCAAGCTTTAGTGGAAAATGGTATTTAGAAACCAAGATCAGTGTACGAGGTGTGCTCATTTTCTACCTCTGTCATTGCTCCTGGGCCCTCTTTCTTAGTGGGCAGAGAAACAGAGTATGACATATGTCATATCATTTCTTCATCTATTTGTTTACATCTATCTGTCTTAAAAACTATGAGTTCATATTGATATTTCAAATTCCCAAAAGCAGGAAACTGGGGTTTCGTTATTTTCAAAATTGTTATTCATTTGTTCAAGCCTATAATACACAGAAAGTAGTTTCAGAATTACTAACATATTACTACAAAAAAAGAAATTTGATATTTATTTACTATTCTGTCTTTTATTTGGATAAAATTTACAAAGTATGAAATGCATTAATGAAGCCTTTAACTTAATTTTGTCAAAAGCAAACAGCTATGTAATCCCCATCCCTATTAATATATAGAACATTTTTATTACTTCAGAGAGTTTTTTCAAGCTCCTTTCCAGTTGTTCTCTTTTTTAAAAACTTTTATTTTAAGTTTAGGGGTACAAGTACAGGTTTATTACATAGGTAAATTTGTGTCATGGTGGGTTTTTTAAAATTTTACTTTAAGTTCTGGGGTAAATGTGCAGAATGTGCAGTTATGTTATATAGGTATACAGGTACCATGGTGGTTTGCTGCACCCATCAACCCATCACCTACATTAGGTATTTCTCCCAATGCTATCACTCCCCTAGCTCCCAGCCCCCTGACAGGCCCAGTGTGTGATGTTTCCCCACCCTGTGTCCATGTGTTCTCATTGTTCAACTCCCACTTGTGAGTGAGTATTCGGTTTTCTGTTCTTGTGTTAGTCTGTTGAGAATGATGGTTTCCAGCTTCATCCATGTCCCTTCAAAGGACATGAACTAATCCTTTTACATAATTTCATAGTATTCCATGGTGTAGTTGTGTCACATTTTCTTTATCTAGTCAATCATTGATGGACATATGGGTTGGTTCCATGTCTTTGCTATTGTGAACAGTGCCACAATAAACTTACGTGTCCTTGTGTCTTTATAGTGGAATGAATGATAATCCTTTCGGTATATACCTAGTAATGGGATGGCTGGGTCAAATGGTATTTCTAGATCCAGACCCTTAAGGAATCGCCTCACTGTCTTCCACAATGGTTGAACTAATTTACACTCCCTCCAACAGTGTAAAAACGTTCCTATTTCTCCACATCCTCTGCAGCATCTGTTGTTTCCTGACATTTTAATGATCATCATTCTAACTGGCATGAGATGGTATCTCACTGTTATTTTCATTTGCAGTTATCTAATAACCACTGATGATGAACTTTTTTCATATGTTTGTTGGCTGCATAAATGTCTTGAGAAGTGCCTGTTCATATTCTATGCCCACTTTTTGATGGGGTTGTTTGTGTTTATCCTGTAAATTTAATTTCTTTGTAGATTCTAGATATTAGCCCTTTGTCAAATGGATAGATTGGTTTGTTTTACATATTATTTCATCACCCTGATGTTAAGCCTAGTACTAATTAGTTATTTTTCCTGATCCTCTCCCTCCTCCTAACCTCCACCCTCCCAAGTTACTTTTTTTTTTTTTTTTTCACTTTAGATTTGAATATAACATAGTATGTTTACCAATTCTCCTGATAACACATTTAAATTCTTTCCAAATTTGGCTATTATGAACAAAACTTCTACAAGAAGTTGGTAAATTTTATGATGTTGATATATGATGAAATTGCCTAATGATGCATTTTCAGAACCATATCTGTTTTTAAGCAATGCATGACCGTATTTGTTCTCAGTTTGTGTCCTCCATTTTTTTTTCTGTTCTCTTTTCTGCTTCATTTTGGATTATTTTAACATTTTAAAATTTGTTTGAAATTTATTTTTCAGTTTATTGACCATATCCTTGTATAACACATTTCTTAGTGGTCGCTCTCATTATTACGATATATATATATGTCTCACCTTTTGTAGTTTATTTGGAATTAATTTTTGCCACTTCCCATAAAATGTAAGAAGCTTTATAACTATATAGATTATTTTAACCTTCTTATTTTATGTTATAGTTGTCATACTGAAAGCCTCATGAATCAACATTATAAGTTTTGCTTCAATAACCAGAAGTCTCTTAAATAACTTAAAAGGAGAATACTCCTGTTGAATTTAACCAGATATCTGCCAGTTTTTGTTGCTCTTCTTTTATCCTTGAATTTCTAAGTTTTATTCTGGTATCACTTTTCTTCAGCCTGACTAATGTTATTATCTATTTTAGGTAGGTCTTTCGGCAGAAAGTTATCTTAATTTCCTTCACCTTAGAATGAATTTATTTTACAATCATTTCTGAATAATAACTTCACTGAATACAAAACACTGAACTGACAGCTCTTTCAGTACTTTAAATGTTTCATTTTACTGTCTCCTGGCCTCTATGGTTTATCCACAGTTATTTAAAACAATGTGGACCATTAACATGCCATTTTTCTCTGGATGCTTCCAGTAATTTTTCTTCATCTGTGGGTTTTAGTATTTTGAATCCACTGTGTGTAGGAATGGCTTTCCTTGAGTTTATTCTGTTTAAGATGGCTGAGCTTGTTAAATTTATGAATTTATGCCTTTCACCAAATTTGAAAAGGTTTTGATCATCATTTTATCAAATTTGCTTTCCACACTCATCTCTTTTCTCTCTTTCTGGGACAAATGCTATTATTTTTTGATGTTTTATAAGATTCAGAGACTGTTATTTTTCAAATTTTCTTTGTATTATTAAGCTTGTATAATTTCTATTGATCTCTCTTGAAGTGCATGGACTCTTTATTCTGTCATCTTGATCTAATCAAGTGAATGTATTTTAAATTCAGATATTATTAACATATTTTTGTACCAAAATTTGTATTTTTAATGCAAGTTTTGTCAGAAGAGTACTTAAATTTTTCCATTCATTTCAAGAGTGTTTTCCTTTTCCTCAAGGAGCGTTGTTACAATAGGCGCTTTAAAGTTATTAACTTATAATTTCAACCTTTAAGCCATCTTGAAATTGACATTATTTTTACCATTTGGAATTTGTCACATTGTCCTAGTTCTTAGTATGTCCAGTAATTTTGGATGTATCTACGGAATTTTGAAAAGTATATTGAGAGGTTATTGCTGCTATTAATATTCACCTCAAAGTTAATTTTTGTTTGTTTTTGCAGACAATAAACTTTGTTAGCTTTAATCAGACTTGTTGTCAACTTCTGTGGGCAATGGTTCTAATATAAGTTCAATTTTCACAGCTTTTTCTAAATGACTGAGCTCTATATTACCCATGTTCCTCTTAGTGGTTAGTCTTGGATTTGGGCTGTAGTTGACTTTAGAGTTAGTTCTCAGCATGTTCTGTGTTATTTTGGTTTTACCTCGCGCAAGTTCCATTTGGGGATAAGCCCAAGAGTTTTGTCAGTTAATATCACATTTAGTGCATCCTTTTCTCTGGATCACTTAATGAGCATTTTCTCCATGCCACATTTTCCAGTTCTTGGTTCTCTGGCTAGAAAAATAGGTTTTATTCTCAGAAACTTTGTTTCTCACTATTACTGAGCTTCACCCTCTTGGGATCACCCTCAGGACTAAGCAACAAGATAAAAAAGCATAAAAAGTTAATAAAGACTTCCTTCAGCATTTTAACCACAAGGTCTTCTTTTCCTACTCTCTCTGATGAGAAAAATAAATGTCCTGTCAAGGCATTCCTTCAATGACATCTTGTCATACAAGTCTATATCCAAGGTTGCCCACAAAGCAGAAAAATGGGGAAAATGTGAGTCTCTCAAATTCTTATTTTTGTTTGATAACACTTACTAAGATTTTTACAATTTGTATATTTTCAAAAAACAGATTTTTGTCTTTGTCAATTTTTAAAAATATTTTTCTTTCAAAGTGGTCTGCTCTTATTTTTGTTATAGCATGAATGTTCTTTATGCATCCCTAAAATTTTGATATGATGTATTTCGTTATCATTCACTTCAAAATATTTTTAAATTTTCTTTATAATTTTTCTTTGACTTACATATTTATTCAAGTGTATGTTGATTAATTTCCTTATTTGGAGTATATCTCAATATAATATTGCTTTTTTAAAAATTACTTTTTTTCCTATGGCAATATTGTCATCTTTGCATTTTATGTTTACATATTTTCTAATACTCTTTAAAAATATTTGGTTTTATAATAAGAACTGTATATATTTAAGGTGTACATGTGATGATATGATATATGTATATGTTATGTAATGATTATCACAATGAAATTAAGTAACACATCTATCACTACCCATGCTGAAAATTAGATACCCAGAACTTTTTCATCTTATAACTGAAAGTTTGTATCCTTTAACTAACATCTTCCCATTTCCCTCACACTCCTATCCCAGGCAACTACCATTCTATTCTCTGCTTCTGTAAGTGTAAGTTTTAATTATTATTATTATTTTTTAACAGTGTCTCACTCTGTCACCCTTGCTGGAGTGTAGTCGTGTGATCATGGCTTACTGCAACTTTATCTCCTGGGATCAATTGATCTTTCCACACCTCCTGAGTAGCTGGGACTACAGGTGTGCACCACCATGTACCGCTATATATATATATTTTTTTGGGGGGGGGGAGGGAGGGATTTTTCTGTAGAGATGAGGTTTTACCGTGTTGCCCAGGCTCGTCTTGAACTCCTGGAATCAAGCAATCTGCTCACTTCGGCTTCCCAAGGTGCTGGCATTATAAGTGTCAGCCACTGTGCCTGGCTCGAGTCTAACTTTTATAGAACTTACATCTACATGTATGTGAAAGCATGCAGTATTTGTTTTTCCAGGCCAAGATGATTTCACTTAACAGAATGTGATCCAGGTTCATCCACGTTGAAACAGAACAGACTCATAATAATTGCTCCAAATCCATTGTTAGATTTTACGTCTGGGTAATCTCTAGGTTGGTTTCTATTAATCTCTTTTTGATTCAAATTCTCATGTATATTATTTTCATGTCAAGTAATTTTTGAGTAATTACTGAGCATTTTTATAATATAGAATCTCTTTTTCCTATGCCCTCTGCATATAAGGATCATGTTAAAAATAGCTAAATTTCTGATCTCCAGCCTCTTTTTGTTGTTCCCAATTTGATTAGATTTAGGTTATATAATCATGTTCTTTTAAAATGACCTTATATTCCTCATTGATATAGAGTCCCATCAAAATCAAGCAAAAAGAAAATACAAATGGAAAGAAAGCATTTTCAGAATTAATTTATTATATAACATTTTTAAAAACTTTGATTTAACTAATGCTTAATGTGCAGACAAAAATTTAATTTACTGGTTTTATTTTTGTTTTTAGTATAATACTCAAAGTATGGTTATATCTTCTTTTAAGCTATTAAGAATTTTCTTGACTAAGTATAAAAACAAAATTTGCTATAAAAGTATAAGAAATTTTATATCAAATTTTTGTTTGTCAAGCGGAAAAAAACCATTGACCCCAAAAAAACATTAGCAAAGTTTACCGATAAATAGTAAATAGCAAGAGATGAAGATTTACCAATGACAAGAAGCCTAGAAGATATTTTTATATGAAACATTATATGGTAAATATAAAACAGATAAAGTAATTTTTTAAACTCTTGAATATTAAGAAATAAAGTAAATAGCAATAAAAATGATTGATTGGGTTTAAATGAATATAGTCCCCTTTAATATTTTGTTATGACTTTTGTAATTTATCATCAGTGTTATTTTTATAAATACTCATCTGAAAATTCAGAAGGAAACAGACGAGATGATATTTTGTTATTGTCCACCTCTGCCTTAGAGTTAATGCATAATGTCATACTAATTTAAATGGATATAACAAATATCTTAGTGCTTTGAAAATGGCCAGAATTAGTTGTACATATTTTTATTCATTTGTTTTAATTTATAAACTGCCACCCATGGCCTGTGAGTTCATGTGCATGATAAAATTATCAGAAAACAAATTATAAATAGCAATCAGTGACCTCTTTCTTAGCCACTGAACTTTACCAATGGCCTAACCCAAGACCCCAGGCCTGAAGGCCAATCAACTTGTCAGTTCATAAGGCAAAGAAAATTTTAAATACAATCCCCTACATGAGGAATTGCCAACCAATAGCTTGATAAAGCTGAGTGAGATTCACTGGCTGCTGTCTGTAGTAGCCAGATAGCAAATTTTAACTATGAAATATAGAAGTAAAATTTACCACAGTGATCTTATAGAAGCTATTATTAGTTCATGTATTTAATCCATTTTTTCTAAATCAATTTACACCAGTAAATACAATCGAATAATTTAGAATGTCTATCCTGAAAATAAGTTTATTTCAAGAAATGTGATTTCATTTTTAAAAAGGTCTTCATGTTGACAAAATTAACCTAATAGTGATTGGCCTGAAACCTATAATAAAGCTTTAATTTCTTAGCTTTTACACGTTCCACATTTCAATATAGTGACTAGATTTCTGAAAACAAAGCAGTTACTTAAAATTTTGAAATGAAAGGAAATACTTGCTTTTACCTGTAATGTTTGATAATTGCAGCTATTTTCTTTTCTACCTGTTTTCCTCCACGTGGTTAAGATCTTTATAAAACTTTAATGTCTTTAAAAAGTGAAGGACTTGCTCATTTAAGGCCCCACTCTCAACAAATATTGAGAAAAAAATGTGATATGACATGAGGTGGTGGGGGGTGGTAGTGAGAGAAAGAAAGGCCAGCAAGAGAGAGACTCAGAAAAAAAAAAAAAAAAAATGTTCTTGATAACTATTCAAGTACAAAGCAGGATCTCCTGAATTCAACCAAAGCAACTTAGAAAATAGGAAAAATTCAACAAAAACCCAAGGTTTAAGAAGAGTACTGTAAGTATTCAGAATGTGTATTACATGCAAGAAGAAATTTTGGCTTGTATAAAAGTCAGAATTTTTTGGACTGGGCCATGAAAGGTAATCTATCCTAAGACAACCATGAAAAGTAAACAATGTAGAAAGAACTATCAGCAGTATGTTTAATAATATCATACCAAAGTGTTCAAAAAGCTTTGATTTGACATCAAAGGCAGAGAAAAATGTTAGTATCCAGTTCCAATTTCTATTAGAAATTAAGATACTTCATTAAGATTTTAGTGCAATCAACACATCTGGAAGTGTCATATAGCACTCTCTTTTCACCTGGTTTTGTTTTCCACTCAATTCTAAGTCAGTTCGATTGCTACTAATTACTTTAGTCAAGTGGATTGTTTTTTTCTGGAATGTATTATATCTGCATGGAAATTTGACAATTTCTATATATTTGATTTTTATGTGTATAATATAGGTTATCTTTTCCTAAAATGGAGATTTTATTCCTTCAGTTTATTTTTTAAAACTTGAAGCATGGATAATACGGAATACAAACTGAGGCACTTTGAATCTACTTTAAGTTTGGTCATATTGCTTATTAGTAAGATCATAAGGAAGCAAACATTAATAAATTATCAAACAGGCCAATATGTCTGAATGTAACTCTTTAAAAGCATTAAAAGAGAGATATTCTTTTTATTTCAAAAGCAGTAAATCAAAAAAAATTAAACTGAACATGAAGACTTTATTAAATTCCAAAGATGAGAAAGCTAAAATTTTTCACACACTATACCTCATAAATTTGACTTAAACTACAGAGATCATTTGGTAGCAATACCCTTAATGGTAAATTCTAATTGTCAACGTTAAAGTGAAAGAAAAAAGGGTGCTGAGGTAAGCAAAGTATAGCATTCCTATTCCAGTATATAGTTTTCTTGTGTAAATGTAGAAAGAATTTTTATAGTGGTATAATAACCTCTATGAAGAATCATTCTTCAGCCCCAAGTGTCATTAGAAAGGTTATAAATTTAACCTTTCCAGTTTTGGCAAATGGAAAATTTTGGGACCTTAGGCTATGATACTCAGGTATTCAACTTAATTCGTAAGAAATAAACGTTTAGCAAGCAGGATGTAGAACCATCTATTCAGATAAAATGATTCCAAATACATTTACTTACAATACTTCTTATTGGAGACTAGTTTCAAAACTGAGTAGAGGGCTATTTCTTGAGAATTATACCTAGTAATACAATTCAGAGATATTTCTCTTCACAAAAAGAAAACCACACAGTCAATTATTTCCTGTAGTTGATATATATAGAAACAAGTTATGCATTTAATTTATTTTTTCTAGATCCAGTTACACCAATAAATATAATTGCATAATTTAGAATTT
This sequence comes from Papio anubis, assembly GCF_008728515.1. Taxonomy (NCBI): domain Eukaryota; kingdom Metazoa; phylum Chordata; class Mammalia; order Primates; family Cercopithecidae; genus Papio; species Papio anubis. The sequence goes on along the minus strand of NC_044985.1, from coordinate 39,487,534 downwards.
CTATCCTGAAAATAAGTTCATTTCAAGAAATATGATTTTATTTATAAAAAAGGCTTCATGTTGACAAAATTAACCTAAAAGCACTAGACCTGAAACCCATAATGAATTTCTAATTTATCTTCACAAAAAAAAACACAGAAAAATATCTCCTGTAAACTATATATTTATTATAAGATAGTAGCAATTATAATAATAATGTTGAATCTGGACACAACACTGAATAGAGTGAAACACTGAATACAACACCAATAAGTCTATGAATTTAAATTTTTGAATCTCCCTAAAGTACTGCTTATCGAATTTAGGCTTCTCCCACCCCAAACATCTCTAATAACATAAAACCAGCATAATAATTAGACATTAATCTAAGAAATGCTTTGGTTGTGCTGAAAAGTCTAGTAAAGTGAAGGTAGAATACATCCTCTAACAGGATTGAGACCAGAACACCGCATAAGAGGGAACACAGAACAAAAATCCTTCATTTGGAACAAAAATCCATCCACCTACAATGCCCTTTTGATTTTATTTTATTTTATTTTATTTTATTTTATATTTATTTTTACAGGTAAATATTTTACTGTGTTTCAGCTTTACTGTCAGAGTCCAGCTTTTTTCTCATTTTATTTTACTTTAAGTTCTGGGATACATGTGCAGAACGTGCATAGGGCAGTATGGCCATTTTCACGATATTGATTCTTCCCATCCATGAGGATGGAATGTTTTTCCATTTGTTTTTGTCCTCTCTTATTTCCCTGAGCAGTGGTTTGTAGTTCTCCTTGAAGAGGTCCTTTACATCCTGTATTAGTTATATTCCTAGGTATTTCATTCCCTTTGTTGCCATTGTGAATGGAAGTTTATTCATGATTTGGCTCTCTGCTTGTCTATTGTTGGTGTAAAGGAATCCTTCTAATTTTGGCACATTGATTTTGTATCCTGAGACTTTGTTGAAGTTGCTTAAGAGCTTGAGGAGACTTGGGGCTCAGATGATGGGATTTTCTAGATATCAGATCATGTCATCTGCAAACAGAGACAATTTGACTTCCTCCCTTCTTATTTGAATACTTTTATTTCCCTCTCTTGCCTCATTCCCCTGGCCAGAACTTCCAATACTATGTTGAATAGGAGGGGTAAGAGTGGGGATTCTTGTCTTGTGCTGGTTTTCAAAGGGAATGCTTCCAGCTTTTGCCCATTCCGTATGGTATTTGCTGTAGATTTGTCATAAATAGCTCTTACTATTTTAAAATATGTTCCATTGATACCTAGCTTATTGAGAGTTTTTAACATGAAGGGACGTTGAATTTTATCAAAGGCCTTTTCTGCATCTATTGAGATAATCATGGGGTTTCTCTCATTGTTTCTGTTTATGTGATGGATTACCTTTATTGTTTTGTGTATGTTGAACCAGCCTTGCATCGCAGAGATGAAGCAGACTTGATTGTGGTGGATAAGCTTTTTGATGGGCTGCTGGATTTGCTTTGCCAGTATTTTATTGAGAATTCTTGTTCAACAGGGATATTGGCCTGAAGTTTTCTCCTTTCATTGTGTTTCTGCCAGGTTTTGGTATCAGGATGATGCTGGCCTCACAAATGTGTTAGGGAGAAGTCCTTCCTGTTCAAATGTTTGGCATAGTTTCAGAAGGAATAGTACCAGCTCCTCTTTGTACCTCCGGTAGAATTTGGCTGTGAATCTATCTGATCCTGGGCCGTTTTTGGTTCATACACTATTTATTACTGCCCCAGCTTCAGAACATGTTATTGGTCTATTCAAGGATGCAATCTCTTTGGGGTTTAGTCTTCGGAGCATGTGTGTGTCCAGGAATTTATCTGTTTCTTCTAGATTTTCAAGTTTATTTGCATAGAGGTGTTTATATTATCTTCTTATGGTGATTTGTATTTATGTGGGGTCAGTGGTGATAATTGTGTCTGTTTGATTCTTCTCTCTTTTCTTCTTTATTAGTCTAGATACTGGTCAATTCGTTAATTTTTTAAAAAAAATACACCTCCAGGATTCATTGATTTTTTTGAAGGATTTCGAGTATCTGTATCTCTTTCAGTTCCGCTCTAATCTTAGTTATTTATTGTTTTCTGCTAGCTTATAGATGCATTTGTTCTTGCTCCTCTAGTTTTTCTAGTTGTGATGTTAATGTGTTGATTAGAGATCTTTCTAGTTTTGTGATGTGGACACTTAGTGCTAAAATTTCCCTCTTAACAGTGCTTTATCTGCATCCTAGACATTCTGGTACATTGTCTCTTTGTTCTCGTTGGTTTCAAAGAACTTCTTGATTTCTGCCTTAATTTCATTACTTACCCAGGAGTCAGGAGCAGGTTGTTAAATTTTCATGTAGTTGTGTGGTTTTGAGTGAGTTTCTTAATCGTTAAATTTCCATGTAGTTGTGTGGTTTTGAGTAAGTTTCTTAATCTCGAGTTCTAACTCAATTGCACTGTGGCCTGAGAGACTGTTATGATTTCCATTCTATCACATTTGCTGAGGAGCATTTTACTTCCAATTATGTGATTGACTTTAGATTAAGTGCCATGTGGCACTGAGAAGAATGTGTATTCTGTTGTTTGGGGATGCGGAATTCTGTAGATATCTATCAGGTCTACTGGATCCAGAGTTGAGTTCAAGTCCTGAATATCATTGTTAATATCCTGTCCCAATGTTCTATCTAATATTGACAGTTGGGTGTTAAAATATCTTACTAGTATTATGTAGGAGTCTAAATCTCTTTGTAGGTCTCTTAGAACTTGTTTTGTGAATCTAGGTGCTTCTATATTGGGTGCATATATATTTAATGATAGTTAGTTCTTCTTGTTGAATTATCTCTTTACCATTATGTAACGCTCTTCTTTGTCTTTTTTGATCTTTGTTGGTTTAAATTCTGGTATGCCTGAGACTAGGATTGCAACCCTTACTTTTTTCTGCTTTCCATTTGCTTGGTAAATTTTCCTCCATCCCTTTATCTTGAGCCTATGTGTGTCTTTGCATGTGAGATGGCTCTCTTGAATATAGCACACTGCTGGTGTTGACTCTTTATCCAAATTTCCAGTTCATGTCTTTTAACTGGGTCATATAGCCATTTACACTTAAGTTTAATATTGTTATGTATGAATTTGATTCTGTCATGATGATGATAGCTGATTATTTTGCACACTAGTTGATGTAGTTTCTTCATGGTGTCATTGGTCTTTATATTTCAGTGTGTTTTTTCAGTGGCTGGTACTGGTTTTTCCTTTCCATACTTGGTACTTTCTTCAGGAGCTCTTTAAAGGCAGACTTGGTGGTGCCAAATTCCCTCAACATTTGCTTACCTAAAAAGGGTTTTATTTCTCCTTTGTTTATGAAGTTTAGTTTGGCCAGATATGAAATTCTGGGTTGAAAATTCGTTTATTTAAGAATGTTGAATATTGGCCCCCACTCTCTTCTGACTTGGAAGGTTTATGCTGAGAGTTTCACTGTTAGTTTGATGGGCTTCCCTTTGTAGGTGACCTGGCCTTTCTCTCTGAATGCCCTTAACATTTTTTTTCTTCATGTCGACCTTGGAGAATCTGAGGATTATGTGTTTTGAGGTTGATCTTCCTGTGGAATATCTTACTGTAATTCTCTATATTTCCTGAATTTCAATGTTGGCCTGTCTTGCTAGGTTGGGGAAGTTCTCCTGGATGAAATCCTGAAGTATGTTTTCCAACTTGGTTCCATTCTCCCTGCCTCTTTCAGGTAATCCAATCACTTATAGCTTTGGTCTTTTTAAATAGTCCCATAGTTCTCGGAGGTTTTTTTCATTCCTTTTCATTTCTTTCTCTAATGTTGTCTGCCTGCCTTATTTCAGCAAGATAGTCTTCAAGCTCTGATATTCTTTCTTCCACTCAGTCGATTCAGATATTGATACTTGTTTTTGCTTCAAGAAGTTATCGTGTTATGTTTTTCAGCTCCATCAGGTACTTTATGTTCTACTCTAAACTGGTTACTCTAGTTAGCAACTCCTGTAACCTTTTGTCATGGTTCTTAGCTTCTTTGCATTGTGTTAGAACATGCTCCTTTAAGTCAGCTTTAAGTTTGTTATTACTCACCTTCTGAAGCCTACTTCTGTCAATTTTTCCATCTCATCCTCCACCCAGTTCTGTGCTCCTGCTAAAGAAGTGTTGAGATTATTTGGATGAGAAAGGACACTCTGGCCTTTTGGTTTTCAGCGTTTTTGTTGATTCTTTCTCATCTTGAGTTTGTCTAGTTTCAATCTCTGAGGCTGCTGACCCTTGGATGAGGTTTTGTGGGGACATTTTTTGTTGAAGGTGTTGTTGCTCTCTGTTTGTTGGTTTTTCTTTCAATAGTCAGGTCTCTCTTCTGTAGGGTTACTGTGGTTTTCTGGGGTGGGGGTCATTTCAGGCTCTATTCATCTGGATTGCTCCCACATTTGGAGATGTCACCATAGGAGGCTGGAAAACAGCAAAGATGGGTGCCTGCTCCTTCCTCTGGGATCTCTGACATTGAGGGGCATGGATCTGATGCCAATAGGAATGCTTCTGTATAGAGTGTCCTGTGACCCCTGTTGGGAGATCTCTCCAATTAGGGGGCAAGATAACCAGGATCCATTTAATGAAGTACTTTGGCTGACCCTTCGTTGAAGGGTGTGCTGTGCTGGGAGGAAACCCACTTATCTGGCCTGTCCAGATTCCTCAGAGCTAGCAGGAGGAAACACTAAGTCTGCTCATAAGTGAGGACTATGGCCACCCCTCCCACTAGGGGTTTAAGCCCAGGGAGAACAGAGTTCTGTCCCTGAGCCCCTGGCTGGAGTTGTTGGAGTTACTGCAAGGAGGCTCGTCCCAGTAGGAGGGATGGGTCAGAGTCCAACCAATAGAGGAAGTCTGACCATGGTCTGCCAATGCTGGTGTGCTGTGCTGTGGAGACTATCTCTTGGGACCAAGTTGTTTAGCCTCCTCGGCTCCAGCAGGGGCAAAACGTGGCCTGGAGCTATAGTGATGACTGCCTCCCTTCCTCTTGGGAGCTTACTGTCTTATGTAGCTAGCAGTCACAGTGATGGCTGCCACCCCTCTCCCAGGGAGCTCAGTTTTCTTAGGCACCTGGCAGCCACAGTGATGGCTGCCATCCCTCTTCCAGGGAGCTCAGAAGACTTAGACAGCTGGCAGCCACAGTAATGACAGCTACCCCTCCCTCGGGGAGCTCTGTTGTCTTAGGCGGCCACAGTGATGACGGCTGCCCCTCCCTCAGGGAGCTCAGACAGCTTAGACAGCAGGCTGCAGCAGTGATGATGGCCACCCCTCTCCCCAGGAACTCAGTACTCTTAGTCAGATTCCAGCCAAGTGGATGTTGAGAATCTGTGCGGCTCTGTGGTTGGGATCAAAAGACCTGGTGGCATGGATTCTTGAATGGGATCTTCTGATCTGTGAGTTGCACAATTCCGTGGTAAAAGCGTGATTCCTCAGGTTGTGTAGCACACCCACTCACTACCTCCCTTGACCGGGGATGGGGGCTCCCCTTCCCCGTGTGGCTCTCAGGTGGGTCAGTGCACCACCCTGCTTTTCCTTGCTCTTCGTGGATCATGCTGACTGTCTAGTTGATGATAGAACCTGGATACCTCAGTTGGTGGTGCAGGATTCCAATGCTGTTTCAGTTCTTCTTGGTGGGAGCCTCCAATTGCAGCTGCTTTTAGTTGGCCATCTTGGCCCTGCCTCAACTTTTACGTTTCTTGAAGAGGGAAGTAGAAAGTTTTCTATCAGCAAGACTGAAACTGAAAGCGCATACACAAAGTTGGACATCTACCGTTGATTATTATTCAGTCATTTCCAATTTGCTCACTCAACTAAGAAACGCCAGTGAACTGAGCCCTGTCTAGAGTTTCATTTTAGTATACAAATAAGTTTTGCTTTAGTAGAAGTACTATCTTGTTTGTTTAATTCTACCTGTTTGTACTCAAAAGTACAATCTTTCAAGTACAAACAAGTCAAAAGTACAAACAGACAGGATAAAAAAAATAAAATATCACCAGGATGTTATTTATTCCTTAATAATTGTATGTTATATGTTGTTATGTAACAGACTACCTCAAAATTTAGAGGCCTAAAACAATAATTTATTATTCTTCATAAATCTGTAGGCTGGTTGTATAGTTCTTTTGTGTGATTGACTGTCACTGCAAGGACAGCAGGGATGCAATGTTTAAGATAACTTCACTAACTGATTTGGAAGTTGATTCTGGTCTTGTTTTTCTTGATGTGGCCTTATAACTGACATGTGAAAATCCATTCTAGCCTTGACTCTTCTCTAGGCTAGAACGGATTTTTTTTTTTTTTTTTATACTTTAAGTTCTAGGGTACATGTGCATAACGTGCAGGTTTGTTACATATGTATACTTGTGCCATGTTGGTGTGCTGCACCCATCAACTCGTCATTTACATCAGGTATAACTCCCAATGCAATCCCTCCACCCTCCCCCCTCCCCATGATAGGCCCCGGTGTGTGATGTTCCCCTTCCCGAGTCCAAGTGATCTCATTGTTCAGTTTCCACCTATGAGTGAGAACATGCGGTGTTTGGTTTTCTGTTCTTGTGATAGTTTGCTAAGAATGATGGTTTCCAGCTACATCCATGTCCCTACAAAGGACACAAACTCATCCTTTTTTATGGCTGCATAGTATTCCATGGTGTATATGTGCCACATTTTCTTAATCCAGTCTGTCACTGATGGACATTTGGGTTGATTCCAAGTCTTTGCTATTGTGAATAGTGCCTCAATAAACATACGTGCGCATGTGTCTTTATAGCAGCATGATTTATAATCCTTTGGGTATATACCCAGTAATGGGATGGCTGGGTCATACGGTACATCTAGTTCTAGATCCTTGAGGAATCGCCATACTGTTTTCCATAATGGTTGAACTAGTTTACAATCCCACCAACAGTGTAAAAGTGTTCCTATTTCTCCACATCCTCTCCAGCACCTGTTGTTTCCTGACTTTTTAATGATGGCCATTCTAACTGGTGTGAGATGGTATCTCATTGTGGTTTTGATTTGCATTTCTCTGATGGCCAGTGATGATGAGCATTTTTTCATGTTTATTATAAAGCAGAATTTTTAAATAGTCAAAGCAGAAGCTGCAAGACTTCTTGAGAACTAGGCTTGGTTATTCACAAATGTGATTCCTACAACATTCTAGTGGTCAAATCCTAGACAAGATTCAAGGGATTAAAGAATAGAACACACCTTCTGATGGAAAGTGTGTCAAATATAATGACTGTTTTTCAATTCACCACAGAAATGAATGTATTATTTTGATGGGAACATAAGAGATAATGAAACTTTGATTGAATGATGAAGAAAAGAATTTTATGGACCAGTGGGGACAACTATTTTTTTTGCTTGTTTTCTCTTTGATTATTGCTGTTTGCATCACACTTTTTGTCAATAACTCTCTTGCTCTTGTATATTTTAATATTTAATACTTAGCATTTTCTATGATTCTAAAACTCTGCCTTGACAATGAATATTAAAAATTAATTCAGGAAAACATGTGTCAAGGAATGTGAATTTATAATATACTTAATGAAAGTTAACATAGATTAAAAGCTTTATTACAATATCTGAATTCAACTTTCTATACATTTTTAAGGTAATCTGGCTAGGAATGAAATAAACTGAATATTTAAGATTGAAGGAAATCTCTGTCTCTATTTTTTTGCTAGATATTGACAAATAATACTCGCATATATGGGATACAAAATGATGAGTTTTTTTTTTTTGATAGAATGTGGAATGTTAAATCAAGCTGATTAACTTATCCACCATCTCAAATATTTGATGTTTCTTATGATTAGAACATGTGAGATTTACTCTTCTAGCAATATTGAAATGTACAGTATTCAATTAATAGCTATATTACACCAAATTGTGCAATCAGTCTTTTAAAAAATCAAACTTATTTCTCCCATCTAATTAAGGCTTTATATTCTTTGATTATCATCTATCCATTCCTCCTACCCCCAGCCTCTGGCAACCACCATTCTATTCTGTTCTTCTATAAGTTCAATTATTTTAGATTTCACATATAAGTAAGTAAATGCAATATTTGTCTTTCTGTGTTTGGCCTGTTTTATTTAGCATAATGTTATTTAATTCCATCCATGTTGTCATAAATGACAGAAATTATTATTCCATTGTGTATACATGCCACATTTTCTTTATCCACTCATCCATTTGGAGACACATTGTGAACAGTGCTGTAATGAACATAGGCATGCAGATGCTTCTTTGAAATACTAGTTTAAAATCTTTTGAGTAAATACCCAGAAGTGGGATTGCTGGACCATAAAGTAATTATAGTTTTAGTTTTTTAAGGAACTTTTACACAGTTTTCCGTAATAGCTATACTAATGTACATTACACTAACAATAGTGTACAAGGGTTCCCTATTCTCCACATCCCTTGCCAACTTTTGTTATATTTTGTCTTTTTGATTGAAGCCATTCTAATAAGTATGAGGTAATATCTTATTGTGGTTTTAATTGGTACCTCCTAAATGATTAATATTGTTGAGTGATTTTTTTCATATATCTGTTAGCCAATTGCATGTTTTCCTTTGAGAAATGGCTATTCAGGTTCTTTCACTGTTTCTTAATCAGGTTGTTGTATTTCTATAGAGCTGATTAAGGTCCTTATATATTTTGGATATTAATCCCTTATCAGATGTATGGCTTGCAAACACTTTCTTTAATTCCACAAGTTTTCTATTCATTCTGGGTTTTTGTTTTTGTTTTTTGGTAGTGTAGAACTTTTCACTATTATGTAATCCCATTTGTCTATTTTTACTTTTGCTGCCTGCACTGATGGGTGTCAAATCTGAAAATTCATTGCCCAGACTAATGTTGTATAGTTTTCCCCCCGTTTTCTTCTAGTAGTTTTACAGTTTTAAGGTTTAGTGATTATGCCTTTACTACATTTTGAGTCGATTTTTTAATACTGAGATAAAGATCCAATTTAATTTTTTGCATATATATATATATATCTCCAATTTTCTCAATAACATTTACTCAGAGACGATCCTATTTCCATTCTGTATTCTCAGAACTGTTGACAAAAATAAATTGACCATAGTTTAATGGATTTATTTCTGTGCTTTCTATTCCGTTTCATAGGTCTATGTGTCTTTTTTGTTCGTGATTGCCATAACATACCAGAGACTGGGTAGTTTATAAAGAAAAAGAAGTTTAATGGACTCACAGTTCCATGTGGCTGGGGATGCCTCACAATCATGGCAGAAGGCAAAAGGCATGGCAGCAGACAAGAAAGAATGAGAGCCATGCACAAGGGAAAAACTCATAAAATCAGCAGATCTCATGAGACTTATTCACTACCAACAGAATAGTATGGGGAAACCACTCCCACAATTCAATTATCCCCCAGTGGGTCCCTCCCACAACATGTGGGAATTATGGGAACTACAGTTTTTAAGAGGGGACACAGCCAAACCATATTAGTGGGTGAATTTCCTTTTCTCCACATCCACACTAGTATTTACTATTTTTTGTCTTTTCAATAACCATCCTAACTTCAGTAAGATGATACTTCAATATTGCTTTGATTTTTATTTTCCTGATGATTTATATTTACATTTGATTTTCATTTTCGTGATGATTGGTGATAAGCTTTTTTGCATATATTTGTTGGCCATTTATGGGTCTTCTTTTGAGAAAAGCCTGTTCAAATTAATAAATATCTTACCCTTATAATAGTCTATTTCAAACACATAATAGCCTAATTTTGACTGCATAAAACAACTCTATGATTTTACTACCACCTCATTTAATATTTTTCCTGTCTAAATTTATATAATTTTGTAATATATATCACTTGACAATTGATATTAGCCCTAGTTGTTATTTAAAATTTTTCCATTAACTTTCCTACTAGGGATATAATTATTTTACACTCCACCATTACAGTTCTAGGTCACTCTAAATATTCCTCTATATTATATAAACCACTACGATTGCTGCTTTAGTATATTTTATGTTATTAATTATAGTTTTTTGGTTGTTTATGTTTAAGTCCTTTTAACAATCACTGTTTAAGGTCTACCTGTGATTAACTTCCTTACTTTCGTTTGTCTGGAAAAGGTTTGTGTTGTTGTTTTTTTTTTTTTCTCCTGTGAAATACAGTTTTTCAGAATAAAGCATTCTTGATTGACAGGTTTTGTTTGTTTTTCCTTCAGTATACTGAATACATCACCCCACTCTCTCCAGGTCTGCAGGATTTCTGCCGAGAAATCTTCTGATAGTCATAATGGGACTCCTTTCTTTGTGAGGTATTTCTTCTCTCTTATTGCTCTCAGAATTGTTTTCTTTGTCTTTGATTTTTGATACTTGTTTATTATGTATTTTAGTGAACTCCTCTTTGAACTGAATTCATTGGTTACCTCTACTTCCTGTACATGGATATTGTTTTCTTTTCTAAGATTAGAAACGTTTATTTTACACACCAACGTATTTCTTTAAATAACCTTTATCATCCTTTTTCTCTTACTTTTTTTTTCCTGGAATGCCTATTTACACAGATTAGGTCTCTTAATGGTGTCCTATAATTTCCATATGCTTTCTTTATTCTTTTTTATTATTTATGCTCCTCTGATTAGGTAATTTCAAATATCTGTCTAGTCATTGATTTGTTCTTCAGCTTGATCAAATCCAGTTGTGGCATTTTTCAGCTCAGTCATTGTATTCTTCATCTGTAGGATTTCTATATGATTTTATTTATTGTTTTCATTTCTTTGTTAAGCTTCTCATTTTGTTTATGTATTGTTTTCCAAATACCATTTAATTTTCTTTTATCTATGTGTTGTTCTACTTCACAGGACTTTTAAAAGACAAATATCATTTTTTCCCATTATTTCATAGAGCTTTTTTACTTCAGAGTCTATTGTTTGAACTTCATTAATTCATTTTGGAGATATCATAATTTCCCGAGTCTTTTTAATTCTTGTGTCTTTGCATGAGAATTTACATTTTTGTAAAAAGAGCCATCATTTATGGCTTTTCCATGAGTACTTTGGCAGGGACAGACCTTAATTAGTTTAGTCTAAATCCTGGATAGGCCACCTGCTAAAGACCGTGGGCAGGTAGAGCTTGCTGTCAGGTTCTCTAGATAGCTGGCTTGCTGCCTTTGCTTTGAATTCAAGTGAGACAACTAGCTAGGTTCTGCACTTTTGCAAGACCACTGGCTGAACTCTGCTATCAGACTGAGCTGCTTATAGCACTGCAATCACCTCTGAAACAGCCAGGCCACAGGGTGTATTCCCTGGCTGGAAGATACCACTATTTGAGTTCAGTAGTTGGATAGCGTTGCAAGAGGTACCTTGAGGTTAAGTAGATCAGAATGAATGAATGAACTGCTATACTGAGTTGAAATGCTCAGCTGAGATTTGCCTTTCTCCCTGGAAGGGCTGTGGGTGTGGGCTTTGAGGCCATGAGGAGTGCTGATGAAATTTCCAGGCCTGGCAGATATAGTGTCTGCTTGTAAAAATTTGCTGTGGGGATATGTTTCCTCCTTGGGTGGGGCCCTGGTGTAGGATCTAAGATCAGCTCTTTTGAGAGCTTTGATCAGCTCTGCTGCTAGCTGTTACCTCTGATTGAGTACCATTGCTAGCAGTACACTGAGCTTTCATAAAAATCCACACATTGGTCTTGGTGGACTCTGCCACGTTTTGTTTCTACCTTGACATAGGGGCCTAGCCATGCAGTTTCCACTACCTTCCCCATTTCTGATGGGGTGAGAATGCAGTGGGCTTTCTGGGAAGCTGGATATCCACCTCTCCAGTTCTCTTTTTTTAATTGTAGAAACCATGGACCCTGGAGAGTTCTCTCCATGTGTTTCTCTTCCAACTTGGGGCAGGGGAAGGAGCAACACTGTCAGGGTGAGCTTATTTATCCTTCCCTTTCAATGTGGACTTTTATTGAGTTATGTACAGCGTACAGGTACTGAGGCTTATTCTCTCATTTTGGAGTTTTCACTAAGGTGTTTTTGCCTGAGTATAGTTGCTAGTTGATCTTTCTGTTGAGGGAAGTAAAGCCTGGCATCTCCTACTCCACCATCTTGGTGATGCCACTCTCCTGCCTTTTTTAATTATAAAAATTACAAAATTATAAACTGCTACATAGCATCTCTATTCATATTCACTTTAAAAAATATTACATTAAACAAAATGACTCATGAAGAATTAGACATACGTTAACACATGAATCAAATAGTTTTATTATAATGTGAAATATAGTAATTGAATTCCTATACAATAAACTTGTTAGTAGAAGTGTAGAGAAATACTATAATTTGATTTATTATCTGCACATTTGAATTAAAAACATCTAATACTTTGATCCAGTAAAAATTTTCAAGTAAATAATTGTCATTGCCTGCTGTTATGCAACATCCACTTCTGTTAGTGTTAGTGCATAACAAATGGCTAAGCAATATATTGGTGCCATCATGTAATCCTCATAAGTTACAAAGTATTTTGTTCTCAAAAAATAATTATTTCTCAAACAAGTTAAGTAAAAATTATAAAGCCATGCAAATCATCGAATAACAAATTCAAAGGTACAATACATTAATGTTAAGGTTAAATTCAAGAATATAATGAGCAAAAAGAAGAGTGTTACATTACATGAGAACAGGTATAACAACAACTAAGTAACTTTATGCACTCAGTAACATAGCAATAAATTATACAAAGCAAGAAAAGGGACAGAAAAAAAAGAGAACTGTAAAAAATATCAAACTAGATTTCATAATTCTCCATCTAAAAGAACAGGTAACAAAAATAAAAATGATAAGAATTTAATTACCATAATTAAGTAATAACTAAATAGTATGTATGTAAATCATGTATGTATATCAAATTATTCACCTCAGAAGCAGTATATAAGAAACTTTTTATATATTCACATACTATTAATTCTAGTAGAGGATGAATTTCTGTTATCAGAGTAAGCCTTTTATAGATAACAATTATAATCTCAACATAAAATATAAAGAATAACTATACAAGACACTGAAGAGTGACCAAATGCCGGGAGAAAAATAAGAAACTAGACTGGCCCTTGAGAAAAATGCACTAAGTTTGACAGAATTCACATTTATACCGTTTTTTTTTTGTTTGTTTGTTTGTTTGTTTGTTTGTTTTTGCTGAGGTTATTCTCCAGTCCTTGCAGTATAGGACTATTAAAACTCAAGTGGATGTCACTGTCTTCTGTCCTAAGAAAAAAGAGGATAAAATTTAGGGCTCACTATATGGATGGAAATTGAAGGGGAAAATCCCTGGAAGGAGATAGTCACGGAAAGTGAAGCCATAAAAACTGCATATAAACACCACATACATTCTTGTCTGATGTCTAATCTACATATGCATCATGATTTTAAGATGAATGCCATAGCTGGAAGGCTGAAACAACTGATCAGAGGTTCCAGCTTCTTTCAATTAGGTGAGAGTTGAGTTTGAGTTCAGTCAAGTTAACTGCATAACATGTAAGAAATCAATACACTTCAAAAGGAAAGCTTTTTTTAGAATTTTGTTCTTGAAAAGCTAAAAGTAACAGTACACAGCAAATAATATACAATCTTCAGAATATATATGTGACAACATAGATCAATATTTGATATTGACCCTTGATCAGACAGGACATCCATTACTGAGGATCCCTTTTTGCCATGTTCCTTAAGTTTTGTTAAGGATAGCTCTATATGTGTCTTAAATAACTGAGATATGTTGATATGACTAGATGCATTTTAAAAATGCACCATAATATGATTCCTAGTAAAATATTTAAATAGTGCAGAGGCCAAATTACCTGGTAGTTAAAAACGAAAGCACTGACATTGAATTGTGTCTACTCCAGCTTGGGTTCTGGCTCATTCTAACTGTGCACTAACTGTGAGAAGGTTACTTAACTTCTCCAAATCCCAGTTTCCACCTGTGTCAATCTGGACTAATAAGGGAGTTGTCATGATAGATTGTGCACATAAAACTCTTGGCACAGGAGCTGGCACATACGTCCAAAATGTGTTAGTTATTCATGTTAAATGAGATTTAGAATGTTCATAATTTCACTGTATAAGAGATATTTTATAAATATTCATTGAAAATTAGTGTTAGTTGTGTCTCCAAAGATAATTTCTCTCACAAAGCGAGCAATATTTTTGATGAAATTTAGGACTATTAGGTCTGTCAAGTGATCAAGCGGCCTATAACTGCACCATTGTGGCAGCTGCTAGGTTTGCTTGTCACATGCCCATAGGTTGAGCCAGTGAGGAGGCAACAAACCCAAATAAATCCAGAAAGTTTATTATTTATACAGCAGTTTTATAAACTCACACAGAAGCCTGAAGCTGCACCCTCATAGAGGAGCAAGATCAATGTACACTACTGAAACTAGGACTTGGGATCACAAATGGTCTTGTGGGAATCTCCTGTAAGATATGGATGAGAAACTGCATGCAATAGCCATTTACCAGTATGTCTACACTTGTCCCAGGAGGAATTTCAGGCCATTTCACCAAAGCTTGGGTCAGACCTTGGTCAAACATTGCCTACATGGTCTATGTGATGACAGGCAGGGTCTCCCAGTTACCATGGCAGAGGTGTTTCCTTACAAAGCCAATTAGATGAACAGAGGAACCAAAAAGCTGGGGATGCTATTGACCTGTTCCAACCTTCTTTATGGCTTTCCAGGTTAGATGCCCACTGTTACAAAACACAGTATTGTGACGACAGTGCTAAGAGGTGTTGTTTTCAAAGGGTCAAGAGTAATCCATGAGGGTTTTTACACAGTATTTGTTCACTTATAATACGTCATAGTCTTTTCTCTCCAGGTGGGCTAGTAGTGAGGCAAGAACCAAGATGGGGCTTCTGGGAAAAGCCATAAGGAGTGGTTAATTTAGACAAGCTGTTTCAAGACTAAGGAAAAAATTCATGGTATGACTTTTCTCTGGAGTAGGGGCTTCTTTAAACCTTTAGTTTTTCACTGGAGAAAGTTTATAATTCAGAATTAGGATTGCACTGGGGCCTGCTTTTATAATAGGTCTTAAATTAAGATATTTTTCTTCCAATTTAGTTTATGAGAAAAACTTATGGTTGTAAAATGCAATTTTGCTGAGCACAATTCCTCTGCCTATTTCCTTCTAGGAACCTAAAATGGCATGATTATATGGGGGACTCTGGGAAGATCTACACTGAGAACATGAACATGGCAACGTTGGGTACCTCAAAAATTGAGAAAAGGCTCAGTAGAGTTGAGTGTCTCCCCTTCTCCTCAAAACATACTTTCAATCAATACTAAAATGCTATAGTTTTCTGACATCCTCACCTCTATGACTTTTGGGCATGCTGCTCTCTCTGCTCAGAATTACCCTCCCCAATAGCCAGTAAACCTGATGAACACTTATTTATTGTTTAGAATTAACACTGGTCTATAAATGAGTTCTTCCCTCCTATTTTCTCATCTGATAATGCTCACTGTTTTATGCCTTGGATGTAAAATTCTGTTATTATATTTATCATTCTACATGTTATTTTTTTCTTTTTTTCTTTATATATATCTCCCTGATAATAAACTGCAATGCCGTTGAGCTCTAGTTCATGGTTCATGGTTTTGCATTCCTGGCATAGAATATATATTCCTCAAACTTTTGTTGAAATGAATTGAGTTGAATTTAATTAAATTGAATAGTGTTTTTTTGTTTTTTAATAAAACCATCCACACTCTTTCTTCATTTTCCTTCTGACCAATGACAGGTATTTGAGAGATGAACATGTTTAAGGGCACAGTTTTTGAAATGGAGCAGAACAAAGTTAAATGATCCACGAGGAGATCAATGCCTAGAATTAGACCATAGAAGCATAATGCTCAAACCAACAAACACACCTTTTTGAGGCCTATAATGAAGCTAGAGATACATTTTTTGTTTCTTTGTTGTGGTTTAGCTGTAAGAGATCTGTATTTCCAGACTTACAGGAAATAGATGTTATTAAAATAAAGTCAATTATTATTGGTAAAGTTATCCAGCTGTTTAGTACATACAGTAAAACTAATATTAATAAAATTTAATGTATTTTAGTCAGAAAACAGAATTCAAAGATTTAAGGAAATTAAGATTGAAAATAAATAAAAAATGTAATATGCATAAAATACATATAAAATATAACCAATAAAATATAATACAACTGTATTTCAAAAGCATCTTATAATATATACCCTTTTTCATTTTTATAGCCAAATAATTTAGTCTAAAATATTTATCAATTTGTATTATCGTATAATTTTGATTATTAATCAATTATACTGAGAATTCAGATGAATAGAGGTTTACTAGATGCTTTCAAGGAATATAAAGTTTTAAAACTTATACATCAAATAAATTAAAAGCTATGTCATAATATGCTCTTGTTGGAATTAAGATTTTGTGTCCTTTATTTCACTTAATATTTGTTACTAGAGACATAAATTCAAAGATGGAGTTTTAAAATTTAGGTTGCTTGTTTTTTTCAACTGGATTAAATTTTGGCTAAAGATAATAATATCAAATACATTAAGTTATAACCTTCAACCAGTGTTTTCTAAACTTGTTGGATATTGACAATCATCCAGGATACTTGTTATACCAACAGATCATCAGTTTAACTTTGCAGGTTCAGGTCAGGCCTCAAGAATTTGCTTCTTTTTACATGGAGTCCAGTTAATTCTTATTTTTCAGCATACTTAACGACTGCATCTTTATACCATCTTAATAAATGCAAAAATTCAGAAAATATGAAGGTAATTTATTACCCTTCTTACCCCTTGAAATGTCTACTTTCCTCTTCAGACCCATCTCTTACCACTAATCTGTTTGCTCTCTAATGGATAGTCATGCCGTACTGCCTAAATGTTCCTTTATTCATTTGGCCATGCTGTTTCCTGTACTTCAAATCCAAGGCCTACTAATTCGTTTCAGTTGGTTGACCATATCTGCCATCGAATACTTCAATCTAGGATCATCTCTGCTGGGAATAGTTCCTTAACTTCCTGCACCTGGAATAAGTCTCTATCTATGTACCCTAAACCACCTGTGCCTTATATTGCTCACGGTAATGGTACTCAGCATTCTTCATTGTTCTGTACTTTTAGACAAAAGATTCTTGTAGTAAGGAACACTATTAATTACACTTCATGGTCTCAACCTACCATAAAATACGACTTTCAATAGATGTCTAAGTGTTTACTAAAGGAATGAAGAGTATAAATTCTTGGAGCTCTATCTCAACAATTTTAAATCTCTAAATGTACAACACCTTTTGGAAATGTACTATTTTTTCTACTGAGTGTGTCCTCCATCTACATGAACAACTGTCATGGATAGTCGTATTTAGCAGCCAGAGGTGATTAACACAAAAACTTTTAAATTCACTGGTTTAAAAAATTATTATCAAAATAATACACGTACATGCGAATAGTGTGAGGTAATATAAATTAAAAGTTAACTCTCCTTACCATCTCCAATCCATGATAGATAACCACTCTTACCAGTTTCTTGTTTGTATTTCTGGAAATGCTAATATACATAAAGTACATATCTCTCTCTCTCATAAGTATTTACATATACAAATGCATAAACAATCATTCATATATTATACTTTAAACTATAAGTATACAGAAAAACATACATATATGAATGGCTGTTTGGGTATAAGTATACTTTATACCAGTATAGACAAATTTATAACTAGAAAAGTAAAGTCTGTATCAGTCTTAGATAATTTTTAATGGAATGGATATAATGACAAAACTGGAAAACTGACACGATATAAAGTATTAGAATATGTTTTAAAGAAAAAGTGTTAAATAGCAGTGTAGTATTATTAAAAGATAAAGTTGGGTATGGGAACCAGAATTTCAGAAATGAACAGAGAACTAGAGATTTTTTTAAAAGCATAAAAATATAAACTTTAGAATAACTTTACAGCAGAGAAAAACAGATATAAAAGTATCTAAGATAGCAGCAGACACAGAACCAACATGTTTCCTTAAAGTACAATTTTTTTTTACTTTTTTTTTTTTTTTGAGATCGAGTCTCTCTGTTGCACAGGCTGGAGTGCAGTGGTGCGATCTCGGCTCACTGCAACATCTGCCTCCAGAGTTCAAGCGATTCTCCTGCAATAGATGTGTGCCACCACATCCAGCTAATCTTTGTATTTTTAGTAAAGACGGGTTTCACAATGTTGGCCAGGCTGCTCTCCACCTCCTGACCTCAAGTGATCCGCCTTCCTTGGCCTCTCAAAGTGCTGAGATTATAGGTGTGAGCCACCATGCCCAGCCTAAAGTATATTTTAAAGTATACTTATACTTTATACTTGTATACTTAAAGATATTTTTGGCCAGGTGCCATGACTCATGCCTGTAATCCCAGTACTCTGGGAGACTGAGGTGGGTGGATCCCCTGAGGTCAGGCGTTCGAGACCATCCTGGCCAACATGGCGAAACCCCATCCCTACTAAAAATACAAAAATTAGCCAGGCGTGGTGGCAGACGCCTGTAATTCCAGTTACTGGAGAAGCTGAAGCTGGAGAATTGCTTGAACTCAGGAGGCAGAGGTTGCAGTGAGCCGAGATCACGCCCCTGCACCCCAGTCTGGGCTACAGAGTGAGACTCTGTCTCAACAAAATAAAGAAAGAAAATAAAAATAAAAATATATTTTTATATCTGCTTATATAAATCCACCTAATTCTTTTTTATTGGCTATATATTATTCTATGTGTCATGATATAGTTAACCAGTCTCCTCTGATTGGATAGATTGTTTTCGTTTTTTTCTCATAAAGAACAATATTGCAATGATGAGTATTCTTGCCCATAAATCTTTGTGCAGTCATAAATTTTATATGTTTAAAGTAACATGGATTTGGGGTAGGAGATATTTCTGAATTAACCTCAAGAAAGTCTGCTACAATTTATCCTTCCAGAAGAAGAGGATGCCTGCCTGTCCACACCCTAATTTTGTATTGTCCAATTTCTATTTGGGCAATCTCATATGCTGCTTTGATTAGCATTCATTTACATAGGAGTGAGCAAAGCATCTTTTTATGTGTATTAAAGATTTATATATCTGAAACACATGGCTTTTGTGTCTGCCGCTATCTTAGATACTTTTGTATCTGTTTTTCTGCTTTAAAGCTCTTCCAAAGTTTATATTTTTATGCTTTTAAAAAATCTCTAGTTCTCTGTTCATTTCCAAAATCCTTGTTTCCATGCCTGATTTTATCCTTTAATAATGCTGCACTGTTATTTAACACTTTTTCTTGAAACATATTCTACTGTTTTACATCATGTCAGTTTTCCAGTTTTACCATTATGTCCAATCCATTACAAACTATCTATGGCTGATATAGACTTTATTTTTCTAATCATATATTGTCTATACTGGTATAATGTGTGTGTGTGTGTGTGTGTGTGTGTGTGCACGTGCTTCAGCAGTTAACTTGTTTTACAGCTACCTAATTGTTTTACCTGTTTTGGGACTGCACTTGATAAAGAGTGCTACAAAAAAATTATTTTGTAAGTTTTGTGTAAGCTCTAAGTCTTCAGAAAATGTTATCTATCTTTATCCAATCCTGAAAATAAGCTAGAGATAATCTTTAATTATTCTAGCATTTTAATAATTTTTAAACCTGCACTTTTAGATCGTTTGCCATTAGATAGCTCTATTTTAAAGTTTAGTATCTTGTTTATACAACCCTGTTTTTAAAAATTCATTTTAAAGTTTTGCATCTTAAATCATGGATGCTCATATATTAGCTTCCTTTAAATAGTAGTTGAAATAAATATATATTTATTTACTTGTTACATTTTACACATCTCTATATCTTTCTTTATTTGTCTCTTTCTTTCTCTCTCTCTCTCTTCCCTTATAGAAGGCGGGACCACAAGGCAAGAGGAGAAAGGTAATTGACCTCTTGGCCAAGTTGTTCTGTCTAGGGAGGTTGTACCACATTGCCCTTGTGAGGTTTACAGTAAAAGCCAAGCGGAGGTCTGGAGTAGAGGGACTAACAGTGTTAGGATCAAAGGCCTAATTGTCTGCTTTCCTGAAGTTAGGGTTATTGGCAGCTGCCATTGTACCATCCATGCTGCTGTCACCCAGCACAGCCAACCAGCATGCACTAATTGCAGTGGCCTTTTCATCAAGTAAGATCATCCCACTAAACACAAAGAGCTGTCTTTCCATTAGCACAGACAGTAGCCAGCTAGATCAGCTGGGCTCCTTGAGTATGATTGGACTGTCATATTGTTATGATTTGTTCAAGTTTAGAGCATTTAGCAGATACCCTTTGCACCTCTCTTTGTACCTGAATACTATAACCTGACTGCCCCTATCATTTAAGAGGGTACTATAGCTTTTCAAAGTTCAGCAGCGCACAATTGCAGGCAGGCAACTGGTTTCTGACAAGAGATCAATACTGTCCTTCCAAATGCTGGAGTCAAGCTGCTGGGTCTGTCAGAGGGATGTGTGCTGTAATTGGATCATGGATGCTGCGAGTCATCTGAGTTTCCCTTCAGCACTGTCACAGCTGTCAGATGTCATCCCTTTGTACAGCTGTCACTGCGGGAGGGTTGGGGCTCTTTTTCCGTTCTAACCCAATGCAAATGTCCACTTAGCAGATGAATATTGAAGATATTAGACACTTCTTTATGCCTTTATGCAAAATAAAGATCTGTGTCATCTGTGAATTTCATGGAAATAAGTTGCAATTTATTCACTGTGAGAAAAGTGAAGTGAAGCCTGTAAAAATGAGAAATTATTTGGTTCAGGCTATTAAAAAAAGGAATATTTTACAGAATAAACAACAATATGCAGATATTTTTTCTTGAGATACAAAAACTGTCTAATACTGTGCAGTATTTAGAATAGTAACCTTGTATTTGGGTTATATATATTTAAAACTCTATACCTATCTTTTCCTTCACCCACATACTTAGAAAAGGGACACATCTTGATAGATTTAGGTCCCTGTAAGACATTAAAAATTATTGAAAAATATAAAACTAATATCTGTTTTACAGTAGCAGTACTATGAGATTTAAAAAGCACTGCTTTAGTTATAATCAGATCAAGCTCTCTCAAGAAAGTTTTCAAGATCAGTAGAACAGCCTCAGTGAAAATGAGCATCATGTTTTGGTCACAAAATCCTTTTTTTCTAAATTATTACAAATGAAAAAGAAAGACATGATTATAATTAGCATAATGATTATATAACCAATCAGAGGCTTTGGTTAATTTCAATCAGTTTGCTTTTGTCTAAATTAAAAAGATATATTCAAGCAGAAATACATTCTTGTAATGTTTTTAAGCTTATGAAACTTATGACTCCTATACAACACTGTATTTTGCACTATGCTTAAAACTATATTTTAAAAAATGAATTATACAGAATTGCACAATTTGAGCCATGTATACTTGCAACATATGGTAAGAATAGAGATGTCACCAATGTGATTTTTGCAATTGTATTCTTAATAAAAGGACTTTCATAATATTGAGATAGATCCATGAATTTCCCTTGACTATCCCAGAATAAAGTACAATTTTAATTGGTGTTTGATACTATTTTATTTCTGTCTGCCTAAGCTGATGTCAGAATCCCTTTTGGATGGCCGACAGGATAATTTTTGATCTGGGTGGCTGCCTTCCTTTTTCTTGAGATCCAGGCCATACACGGCCTTCTCTGTCAAACAGGCAGCTTGCACAGGCCCTACTGACAGAGTAACATGAACCTTATTTTGCAATATCTGACCTTAGCGTCCTGCCATCCACCGTGGGACTCACTGGGTCAGGCCCTCAAATATCCAAACTTTTTGCCTCTATCTGGCATTATGAGGTGACCTCACCTCATTTGAGGTGGCTCAAGGTTTTTGGAGCCTAAAATTAGTGACTGTCAAAATCAAAACATAGACACTTGGCTTGTATCGTGGGGCTAGGCTGGTGGGGAGGGAGGGAGGAACAAACAGCAAGCACACACGCTCAGTGGCTTCATTGTAAAGATGACGTGTTTGAAATCATTATGATATATGATAATTAGGGTGAGAAATACTGTGTTTTCCCTTGCCTAATTTGGCATTTTTCTCTCAATGTGATTTTAATTTTACAAGAATTAGGATAAAATTCCTGGGAAAGTTAAACTGCTTTACTCCAATAAAACTAATTATTTGGAAGTCACATCCTAGATAACCATCACTGGTGTAGTAAAATGGCCTTCGATAGTTACTTGGGAAAAAAATGTAGGAATGAATGAAGTAAAAATTTTCAACTTAGTTTCTTAAGGTTATTCTTCTGTGATGATAACTGTGAACTTTATATGCAACTCCAGTGACTCAAGTATGCACTTTTTTTTTTAAGGTAGTTTATGGCTAATTACATCAGATATCCAAAACAGTCTTTTTTACATTTGCATTAATAAGGGTGTCACGTGACCATGTTGAAGTAGAAGTATACATCAAAGATAGACTAAAGGTTGGTTAAGCTTCAAACCCTGTTCTATATGTAAATTTATAGCAATGATGTGCTGTAGAAAGATAGCTTACCCTCTATTTCTCTGCTACTAAATAAAATTAAAAATTCACAACTCTGGTTTATGGGATTTTAAATGAATTTGATCTCTCTTTTGGGCAGGGCAAATAAGTGTTTTGTGATGTATTATTTTATATAAAAAAAAAGACCATCGTTCTGGCTCATTTAATTTTGCGAGTGAATGATCTAAGATTAACTACAGACTAGTCAGTGCAGTTTAAAAGCTGAAAGCAATTTTCAGCCATAGATGGTAATGCCACATTCAGTCCACAACCGAATGACTCTAAATGACTAAGCTGCGAGGTCTTTGTATATGACCACAGGGCCTGATAAAGCCATAGGAACACAGTAAAAGCACAAAAATAGTTCCAATTTATTTGGTGCCATCACCTTAATGAGATTAATACAGACGTGTTCATGTGCCTAATTGGTGATTTTGTTTTAACTGGTAATGAAGGATTAAAACTTCAGGCAACAGGCTGCTTGCTGGAAAGGGAATTTGAGGGGAAAAAGTTTTTAATTATAAAAGGAACGAGTGAAATACACCACTGCAAAGTTAATAATGATTCTTTTTTAAAAAAATGTGAACTGATTAAAATGTGTACCCTGAATTATTCTTGCCATTTTGTGAGAATGAGTGATTTTATGAGCAGTACCACATATTGCTTTTATTTACCAGTACACCCTTTGGCATAGGAAAACACACAGAATAGTACTTCTAGTGAAAAAGAGCTGAAACTGAAAAGCGTTGGCTCTCCCACTGTGGAATTTAGAGTATGTAGTATTTTATTTTAATTTTTTAAGTTATTATAACTGGATGGCCTGTGGGTAGCTGTCACACTAAATCCCAGAAGAATCCCAGTAAACCAGGCTCTTTCCAAGAACTTCACTGACCACTTGCAATGGGTCTGCCCCTCAAAGTCGAGTTGTAATGATTTAAATGCTAACACTATTAAGCATGCTGCCAAAACACAAACACTCAGCCTAAGTCATTAAAATTTAATTATAAGGGGGCAGCTGAGCCTCATTTGAGTTTTGAATCTGAAAAATCTTGTTTTAAAAAATGAATAAAAACAAAACCATCCAACCAAACCTGTCAACATCTGTTTCTGCAGCTTTGGTGAACTATGTGTAAATAAAACTGCATGTCTTATCAGAGTTCAACATGTTCACAGTCCTCACACTACAACATATTTTGATTATTGCTCAGCTATCATCACCATAAAATGGATTATTTTAACTCATCATTATTGGTAGTTAGCTGTATGACTGGTGCCTCCTATATCTGTGGCAGCACGTGACTTTTGTCTTACAAGACAAACGGGTAAAATGAAGAAACTATATCTTTACACCACCAACTGAATAGGGCATTATTACCTATGTTACTATTTTCCCCCAGAAGTTTTGCCCAATGCTAAGATGCCTCTTTGATGATGGGGAAAACCCTGAAATGCAAAAATTTGGTCTTGGTGTTCTATTATGAACCACTTTAAAAGGATTCTGGGTAGTGGTACTGTGCAGTATGAGATGCTACCTTCCCAGAGAATGAAGACAGAAATATATTTTACATTTCTTGTCAGATTGAACTTTAAGACATCCTGACTGCTTTCTCTATAATTTAAACATCACAGCCAAAATGGCAACATGCTTTGTTCAGTTCCAGTTGTGTGGAGTTTTAGTGCTTCATTGATTCAGAGGAAGGCTGAGGCTGGCACGGGAGCACGGCGACGGAATCGCACTCTCACTGCAGCATGTCAAGCCATTATATCTGGGACCAGAATGTCACCGTGGTCTCAATGGTTCGTCAGCTGAAGGATATGGTTAACAAATGTAAAACCAAACTTCAGAGGAGCTGGTTTTCTGTGCTAAGTGATCTGTATTCCCTCTGAATTTACTTTCCCCTAACCCCGTGAAATTAACAGTACTTTCTGACATTCGACCCCCTGACCTCACACATAATAAGAATTTAAAAAGCACCATGCATGAGTGTGTCTCCGTAATGCAAAACTGGAAAAAATGACCATGTCACAGTTTTATTATACAAAACCTTCTCAATCTCCATTGCATGCTTCATATATGAGCGCTCAGTTTAAAGTTATTATAAAGAAAAACACAATTTTGAGAGTAATAATTCACTGTTCGTGACTTTTATAGGCAATAAATTGTAGCAAATACATATTGCTACCAAAAAGCTTTGTACTCCATTAATGCAGATATTTACCAAGATAAGTGTTAAAAATAGTCCACTAGAAGACTCTGATGGTTCAAAAGAAGGGGCTTCCTGGGAGCCGGTTGTCAAGGGTGCAAGTGCATGCACAATGTGTAGGTCTCAAGGTTTAAGAGGCAGAAGCAGGAAAGTGTTATGTGGAAATGATTTTGTGTTATCAGGCTCAGGGGATGACAGCATACAAGAGTAAGAACAAGGTGCTATGTGGCTTTTTCTTCACTGTGAAGTAAAGATTGGCAGCTGGAAGTAAGGCTTACAGACAGACCTGCACACAGGACCTCTTCACCTAGGACTCATAATCACTACTCAAAGGAAAATGCATTTACCAGGGAAAAGTGGCTGTAGCCATCAGAAGTGTGCTTAAAACACCACTTAAATATCACTTTATACGCTATTACTTGCAAACTGTGGCTTCGTATTAAATTATACTTGCATAGGCTTTTGCTTAGGTGCTGATAATGCTTTTGAGGTTGCATTGGTGAAGAAGAATTTAGGCTGCTTTGCAAGAGACGTGACCAGAATATTCCACGCAGCTGACAGTGACAGGGTGAAAAATTGCAGAACTGTACTTTCTTTCCCCATATAGATTGTAATTTTAATTGTCATTGTGGCCCTTCTGTTTTAATTATGGGACTTCTTTGATATATACCAGGACATCGTATTGAATGAAAATATGGTGCTATAATAGTCTCTTTATAATTAATGACCACATGTAGATCTTGGTGCATAAAAGGGAAGGAATAAATGAACAATTTATTTAACTAGGTTTTGGATTTCTTTCTGTCTTCCAGTGAATATAAAATGATCCCAGGGCTTTTGAGAATGTTTGATGTAAGAACTGCACAGAATATCTAATAAAATTACTTTAGTGTCGATTACAAAACATATTATGTTTTAAAATGTTCTGCCCAGAACTAAAATGTATCTATTTACCATATTATTCTTTTAACATTTTATCTTAAAGAAATATTCTTTCAAATTTATTTGCAAGTATACTTTAAATGTATACTCTTAAACAGATTTGCCTTTTGATATACCTAATTTTACATGTACAATGAGGGTTCAGGAAAGACACTTTTGATGTTTGATTTATCTACTCATATCAAACTGCAAAAAAAATTCTATCTGAACTTTTGCTTTCAAAACACAATAGATCTGTGCTGCCTTTTTTCCCTGAAGAAAAATGCATTTTTTCCTCAGTTACTGCTACTAAACAGAAGCTGTTTTTCTACAAACCAAAAATAAGTAGTCTATTCATATGTAATTTAAAGCCCCTGAAAACTGTGACGAGGAAATGGAAAATACAGCGCAAAGGCTTCACATTGTTCTCAAACTATCATGTAACAGGCTTACCATATAGAACAGTGACATAAACATGCTGGGCTCATATACATTTCAAGAGAGCCAGACCTCTATGGATTTCTGGAAAGCAGACCTATTTGTCCAGGGTCTGTCACTGTAAAACAGAAAAATGCCCCCTGACAAGCTTCTGCTAATTTTATTGTGGCACGGAGTCCTGTGCATACATCCTCTACAGTATGACTGCAGTTCAATTGCAGAGCACGATGAAATTGGATCGGCAGAGACAGGGACTACCCTGGGGTCAGCTGTGACCATGCCACTTCCATGTGATGTCTAGTTGGGGTGATGGTGTGTAAATAAACGTAGAGAATTGCAAATCTTGTCATGGCCACGCAGAACAGCTCAAGCATTTAAAGATGGTTGCCCGCAAACCTAACTGGAAGGTGGTTGCTGTGTGTGGTGGCTCAGGAAATACTCAATTCCTTGCCGGAGTCTTCTCGTTCTTGACATATCTGAAAGCACTGACCCAGCACTATGTTGCTAAAGGGATTAATCACTAAATTGTTTTTCACTGTGGTGGAAACTAAAGAAACACACTAATCATAGTTGAATATTGTGCTTTAAAGCTATTGTGCTGATACCAAAGACACTTTTTATTTATATTATCCTTTTTTGATTTATTTGTTTTTTTAAAAATGAGGTGAAACATCTTAATGTCCTACTGTTTTCTGAATTTAACACATTAAAGTTCTATGAGTTCTTGTCATTGTTATGAACTTTCCTAATGTTATAAAATAAAATATTATAGAATTCACATTTTCTGAGTATGAATCTAATTTTATTTAAATACTACTTACAGTACTCATTAAAATATACTTAGGTTTTCCTACCTACAACCAATAAGATGTATTTTTTCTTTACCAGTTTTACATTTACACATATCTATTTTTGCATTACTTTTCCCACATGACAATTACCTTTCATTACAAATTTATAAAATCATTTACATTTTAGCAGTTTAAATGTTTCTGCTGACATTTTGTAACTATTACCCTCTTCTAGAATGGCATATGTTCAGGCAGTTAATAAAAAATTAAATGGAATAGCACTAGACAAGGTGAAGCTTTGTATCAGAGTGTTCTCCACATTTCTGAAAATACCATCTTTGTGTTGCAAACTGTGAAGTGAGGTTAGGGCTGTGCCAATATGTGTATTTGTCACAACTGTCACAGAGACCGCGAACTAGCCAATCACACAGCCCTTAATTAGACAGTTATATTTTGCTTTTTAGAAATTGTCCTCATATAAAATGGTGTCTGAGATTCAAGAAAGGTGCTGAGAGCTTAGAGGGCAAAGAATACCAGCAGAAAAAAAAAAAAAAAAAACACTTTAATTCTTCTGAAGAGGATTTATTAACTGCTGCATGATTTCTTAAGTATAGAAATAAAATACGCAATATAAAGCAAATCTTATACATTTGGCAGGAAAGAAAGGTATTTTAAAGATTATTGATGTAGCAGTAGACTGAACTAAATATTAACATGGTGTAGTATATTTTCATATGGATTTTAAAATTATAAATATAAAAAAATCAACAAATTGAGCATGCAGATGGTAAAGATATCATGGATGCTTTAAAAGCCTTCATATATATGTTCATTATTGTGACATTTGCTTCATTTGGAAATACCACTTAAATTACTTATTACTGAGGGTAAATTATATATTTTTTGTCAAAGGTCATTTCTGCATTTACATTTGTTTAAACTATAGAAACAAATCTATATAGCATAATTCATTTTTTAAAAGAAAATGAATTTAGAATTTTTCATCCTCCAAGTAAAACATGTTGGAATACCTTGCCATATTTGAAAACATAATTTTAACTTTTGCAATATATTTATACACAATTATAAAGTTTCATGGAGCAGGAAGCAGGCAAAAATAAATAAGAAATATCTTATCTATACAGTGCATTTTTCTTATCTATGAAAATGCACACAAATATACCTTTTTACTGATGTTATGTTCATCTATTTTTTCTTTTGAAAAACATAAATGAAAATTACATTTACCTTTTAAGTAATAAATCATTAAACACATATACTTGATAACATTTGCCAGCAATATTACCTTTGGACAACAATATAGTTCATTTCATAATCTTCATATAAGTAAAAGTAAATCAGCATGACTTTAAAAAAATTTTAATGTTTATTGTTACCTTCTTATTTTTGATTTTTGACATGTTAAAGTTTGTAAGCTAATTCCAGACAGGATAAATATATTTAGGATTCCTGGAACCTGAGGCCATGTACTCCTAAAGATCATGATAAATGAAAACTACAGATCATCAAGATCCCTTTTTAAGAAATCATAGTAAATTCTAACTTAGATGAAAAGAATTTGGCTTATTTGTTTGTTTGTTTTTAACAGTGGACATATCATGTATTTTATAAACCAAAAAAAAAAAAAAAAATCTAATTTGGGGTAACTTGCACGGTTCATCCCATTTTAAATCTTTATTCAATAGGCATATCATAGAAGTTTTAACAGTCATAGCAGATTAACCTTGCCTGTGCTTTTGGAGGCTAGTCATCTGATGAATTTACATGCAGCTGGATGAAAATGCTATTTGGAGAGAGATTGAGAGTTTATTTGATTAAATCCCTTTCTCCACTACCTTGACCTCTTTCTTGTGAAATAATCAGAACTGTTTAGCAAGAATATTCAGGCATTAATAATAAATTGCTTTTGAGCTGGTTTCTTCTGCACTGCAACAAACCCATTTGGTGTCTCTGCTCTTTTCTTTTTCTTTTTTAAAAATATTACTATGCTTTAATGAACACTATGATTGGAAAGAGTAAGAAACACATCTTTGAGAAGTTTTGTTTCATAATTTGTAGGCCATTTTGATATTTATAGTACTAATTGCTGTGGTTTCACCTTCCTCTTCTCTCAAAAATGCTTTCCTCACAAATGTACAAAGATGGGATGTCTTAGGCAGAACCAAATGCTTCAATGTGATTGGATGACAATTACATGATCATCCTCAACAACTTCAAGGATGGTTTTGAGAGTTCCCAGAATACTATAATTTAAATAATGCCATTGTTTATGATTTCATTGTGTATTTATACACTTTTCTCCCATGTAGCCTTGGTTTATAATTTTTTTTTTTTCCGTATTTAGGCAGTTCACAGTTATTTTTCTGAACAATTGTGAGATCATATTTCACAGAATATTTGATTTTTAATAGACTTTAGAGATCATCTGGTGCAACCTATTTTTTAGAGAAAAAATTATCTGCAAGGAGATTAAATTAATTCCCCATCTTGTACAGCTAGTTACAGACAGATTTAGTGGGCTGGTTCCAAATCAAGTTTCCTGTATAACTCAGGGTGAGGAAGGAAGAGTGTAAGGTAATAGCTTTTATCTTCATAAACTTAGAGCACAGTTGAAAAGACAAGATATTCACATGTGAAAAAGTAATTAGCAATTAATACTAGTTACAGATGAATGAAATAAGGACTTTTTGTCCTGAAAGTTGCCAGGCAGAATTTACTTCCTTCACTTCTCCCAGGGGTATGATGAGTTCCAGGCTTTATTAGGCACAGAACATTGGTCAGTGTTTGGAAGCTAAAATAATTCTCATGGGTAACTCCAACATCCAGTAATGGGAACAAGTGAAAATCTTTAAGTACAGTGCTATCACTCCTGCCATAATTAATGTTCTTGATAACTGAGTTTTTCATTGGGTAGTTGACTTGCTATATATATACACCCTACTATACTGTTACCCATTATAAAGCTACAGTACCTGGTCTTCATATTAAGTTAAGCTTCATTGTAATTTGTTTCTTAATAACATGCAATTCACTGTAATATGTAAAATGCTTGGCTTTCATGAACAATTCTATGGAAAAGCTGTACAGTATCTCATTTGCATTTAGCAATTATATTACAGTACAATACAGTAAGCTGCAGAAAATCTAATCTAACATCATAATTTAAAATAATAATTGCCAGGACTTTACAAGTAAGATACAAGTCAGATTACAATAACACACTGCACTACTTCTCTGTTGAATAAAACAGAATTGTTTCATTATTTTTTTACTTCAAAAGTATTCAAGAACAATTTAATTTTTTATTAATAAAACTAGTATTATATTGAGAGGGAAAGATCATTTAGATTGTTCATAGGTAGTTAAAATTTGCCTTTCTTGGTCATAAGTTAGCCGTGTTTCTTTGGATTTAATCATATTATAAATATGCTAAGTTTCAGAGCAGAGGTTTTATGAGACTCAAATGAATTTATAGCAATCATGTTGTAAATACTGTATATCCTATTTTCAAAATGTTTGTTTTTGAATTATGAGAAATATATAACTCAAAAATTCACATTTAAAAATAAAACTAAAATGATTTTATAGTGACATCTAAATATAACCAATCTTAAGATTTTGTTACAGTTTTGAAGCTTAGAATCCTATAGAGAAATCACATAATGTTGTAAATTTGGTGCTGAATTTGACCATATGAGTTTGAGTGTAGGAATTTAAAATATTAATACATATATATTTAAAGATCGATGAAAAATATAAAATCTATTTAATATTTGAGTTCATGTGATACGCAACTGACTCTAGAGAATATGCCAGAAACCACAATCTTCTTGCCATCAAGTATTGTGCAATGTGTATTGAGAGTGATGTTTTTGTATATGAATCATAACATAAAAATAACATCAGAAGCATAAAAGAATTAGAACCATAGCACTTAAGGGAATAAAGAGACATATTTAACAGAAGATCAGAAAATGCTTCAATGGAGAAAGTTTTATTTGAGATGAGGCTGAAGTTCAATTCAATTAAATTCAGGAAACATTTATTATCATCAACCATGATATGATCTCTGCTCTGAAGGAGCTTATAATCTAGTTGCAATAAGAGCATATCAGAAGGGACAACAAATTCTACCTGAAATATTAGAAAAAGTCTCATGAAAGAAGTCACGTTTTACCAAGTTCTTAATTAAGAGATAAGAAAAGTAGATGGGGGAGGCATTCTGGGATGAATGAAAAGCATAAGAAGAAAGGAGTATTAAGGTGTGAAAGGGTGTGCATCTATCATCTTGAAAGACAGATGTGCCACTTTGGAGCACTACCATAATCGATGAGTCAAGAGTGGAACAGAGTGAGAAGCACCTTGCAGGTGCTTGACATCTTGCAGCTGGATGACATCGTCTGTCCTAATTTCCCTTTCATCTACCATTTTTTCCTCTTCGTTTTCTTTTCTTCTTCATTTGTTATTATTGTTGTTTAGGAAGACAACCCCAGCAGTTTCACAGAGAATGAATTAGAGTGGAAAGCGGGAGAGAAGTTGGGAAAATTTACTTTAGATTTACCGCAAAGTCAATTAGTGCAGAAAAGCTGAAGGCAACCTTAACTTCTGAAAGAATATTACGTCCTTGACAATATTTGTGTTTAAGAATTTTTAGTGTATTCCTTTCTAGGTTTCCATTTTATATGACTAGAATATGAAGCAGAGATAGCATGTGAGAAATTTTAGACAGCAATCTTTGTAGTTCGGAAAATTGACAACTTACCATTCACAAATTATGTAAATTAATTGTAGGGCAAATTAAAATTCCAGGTGATAGCTCATTCTCCTCTGTTTTATTCTATAAATAAGCTTTTATTAAGTAGGAAGCAAACAGATTCCTTTTTTTAGGAGCTATCTTGACTCTTTGGCTGTATCTATGTAATACTAAAGAATCCAGAAGATGGATATCAAATGCTATCAATTTTTGGTATGGCAATAAACAGAAACCATAGAGAATAAAAGTAATTTTATCCAAGTTTATGTTCTTAAAGAAAAACTGTGTCTTTTTTTTTTTTTTTTTTTTTTTTTGACAGGGCCTTGCTCTGTCACCCAGGCTGGAGTGTAGTAGCACAAAAATGGTTAACTGCAGCCTTGACCTCTTAGGCTACAATGATCCTCCTACTTCAGCCTCCTGAGTAGCTGGGACTACAGGCACGCAACACCACACTCACCTGATTTTCGTATTTTTTTTCTAGAGATAGACTCTCACTGTGTGGTCCAGGCTGGTCTCGAACTCCTGAGCTCAAGCGATCCTCCTGTTTTGGCCACCCAGAATGCTAGGATTACAAGTGTGAGCCAACGTGCCTAGCTGTCTAGTCTTTTGTTTTGATTTTTTGTTTGTTTGATCCTTTTGCAAATTAGCTTTTCTATGTTTAGATTCTAAAATCAATAAAGATTTGCCAACATTTTAAAATATTTTTAAAGTATGACATCTACTCTAAATATACTTCATGCTAATACCAGAGGCAACTATTTTTAATTTAAATTAATGCCTTTTTATTACTTAAAAAAATATATAAGGCATAACTTGATCAGAAAATTGGATTAAACATTGACTCTAGAACAATTGCATTGGAAGACACTATGTTTTAGCTACTTATTATTTTGCATTTCTCAATTCTGTGTAATAAAAGGTTTATATCCATTCTCTGAATCATCTGCAAGAGTACATTACTAGGAGGTTATATCTTCAGGAATGAACATTTAAAAAATGAGGAATGAAACAAAATATATACATTACTAAAAATGAAAACATTTCTAAGTACTAACTACTGAGTCAACTTTGAATCTAAGGCTAAATTCTAATGAAGGCTAAAATTGTAGAAATACCTATATCAGCAATAACATAAAGGAGATGTTCTGCCTAATGATGTGACAAACCATGCTCAAACTATTTAGATGTTTAGAAGAAAGTTTTATTTATATTATTTATTTATATTATATATAACTAATGTGAAGTTGACATGAGTTTAATGAACAGTTTACTAAAAATAAAAACTGGACCAAAAAAAAAAAAAAAAAACAGGCTGGGAACGGTGATTCATGCCTGTAATCCCAGCACATTGGAAGGCCAAGATGGGTGGATCACCTGAGGTCAGGAGTTCAAGACCAGCCTGACCAACATGTCGAAACTCCGTCTTTACTAAAAATACAAAAATTAGCTGGGTGTGGTGGCAGGCACCTGTAATCCTGGCTACTCGGAAGGCTAAGGCAGGAGAATTTTTTGAACTCAGGAGGTGGAGGTTTCAGTGAGCCAAGATTGTGCCTTTGCACTCCAGGCTGGGCAGCAGAGCAAGACTCCATTCCAAAAACCAACCAACCAACCAAACAAACAAACAAAACCTCCAATGCCTTCACTAATCAGCTTTTCTAATACTTCAAAATACACGAACTGTTAGAGTGGAGTTACAATTTCTTATTGGTTCCTCCATTTCTGGGTGTTCATAGAAGACATCCAGAAAACAGTAAATTTTACAAAATAATTTACACACGGTGTCTAGATTAATGTTTCTGAAGCCAACCTGTGCCATCTTTCTAAAAATTTTTTTTGTGATAAACTGAAACTTTTCTCTCTGTAGCTCTGGGGCAATCTATCAGAATAAATGTAATCCCTCTTTATGAGTCCTTGTCAAAGCTATCACATCTTTTGGTGCTTTCAGGATGCTAGACTAACCACCTTCTTTAGCTGAATAATTTCTAGATTCATTGAATTTCTTTAATTATCAATGAGAGAAAAAAATACATATTATTTTAGCTCAGAGAACTACACATTCATATATTTAGAAATAATGCTTAGCTCAAGTAGTAATATAATTTTTATGAATAAAGATCTATTGATTGACTTTTCTTCTTTATATTTAAACAAAAATTATTTTGTTTTGATGGAACTCAAATTGATTATTCAATCACTTTAGATGAATCCATACTGGTATTTCTTCAGATAGAATGTCGTAAGGATAACACAGAGATAAGAAAATAGGAAAAGGATTTCTAAAAGGTCTTAAGGAAAATATTCAAATACTTTTATTTTTTGAAATTTTTATTCTTGATACTATGCAATTGATTAGATATTAAGATCCTATTGCTAACTTTTCCCCTGGAATGGGACTGGAATGTTTTAGAACACAATTGGGCTTTCTTGTCCTCATTGCATTTTTCCAGAAAACAAGAAAGAGATTAGAAAAGTACTTTTTATGGTTGATAATCTGACTCTATTTGCATTTTCTTAATGTTGCAGAGTAAATCTACATTGTGTGTGATCATTTCCCCTATCATGAGTGCCTATATTGATTAAAATAGTCTTTATTAAATTATACTGCTTATACTATGCTTAAAATAGGTTAATTTACTTAAACGTTATGATAATGTTATTTTTTATGTATTGCTTTCTCTGTTAGTCACCAATTAGAACCATTTGTTACTGATATACTTGACAAAATGTGGGAACATTCTGATATATTATAGAATTATTTTTCTTTGAGATTTAATATAACTCAGAAAATAACCCGCAGATAATGTAAGTAAGGGTATGTGTATAAAAATCCTTTGTATCATGTTAATGATCAAATCATTGCAACTGAATTAGAAACATTGGTAAAACTACAAGGCTGTCTACTGGTTGAGTCAATAAAACAGTTTGTACCCAGTATTCAGTCCATTTTCCACCATTAAAGTTAGTCTAAATATTAATGAAAATTGCAACAGAGAGGATTGCATTAGTTTCTGACAAGATTATAGACTGCAAAAGGAAATTTACAATCACTTGTCATATCCTAGGCCAATGCAGAATCCAGATACTCTCTGTCTTGTCAAGAGTTTTACCTTAGGCCATATATACCCTTCCTACCTGCCACATCTGCAGTGGGAATCTTCAGAACAGATTTATTAATCCTTCAAAAGCTTTCATGCTAGTGTCATCTATACTGATTTTCTGAAGTGTTCCAAATACTTTGTAAAAATTAACCATTGCTAGAGTGAGTGTCCTTTCCTTCTTTTCCTCTTCACCTGCAGGATATGGGGCGAAAGGAGAATCCAATCCTTTACCATCCACACTTCAAAATAAAATCAAATTAGTAGCCCCAGAAACTTTAAGCTGGTTTTAGAAAAATCATATGAGGAATGCGATTTACTTAAGTTTCAGGAATAAAAACCTAATCTTATTTTTTTCTTCTTAATAGAACTAGGAATTTAATGCATATTAAAGTGTCTATGATTAATTCTAAATAATCTGTTACAGTTATTTCAGTCATTTACTTCATTCACATTCTCTCGCATTTTCATCTTTTTCTCTGTATTTCTTCATCATTTTTCTTATCAATAATTTTTTTCTGGATATATCCCACCCCAAATTCCGCACAACAGTTGTTAAGTTTAGTTTGTACATTTCTTATATTTCTGAGATGTGTTCATAAAAATGTTATTAATTTTTTAAATTGTAGATTGACATTGCTTGCATTGAATTAATATAGCACACATGTGCTAAATATTGCTCAAAGTTCATTGCATATATAACTACTTTAATTCTCAGAAAAACCCTATGCAGTATTGTTATTATCTTTATTCCATTTTTACAAATGGGAAATTATGGCACAGAGAGGCTAAGTGACTTGCTCAAAATCAAAAAGCTTGCTGATGGTAAAGATACAAATTTTAACCCCTGTAACCCCAGCACTTTGGGAGGCCGAGATGGGCGGATCACGAGGTCAGGAGATGGAGACCATCCTGGCTAACACGGTGAAATCCTGTCTCAATTAAAAAAAAAAATACAAAAAGTTAGCCTGACGAGGTGGCGGGCACCTGTAGTCCCAGCAACTCGGGAGGCTGAGGCAGGAGAATGGCGTGAATCTGGGAGGCAGAGCATGCAGTGAGCAGAGATCGTGCCACTGCACTCCAGCCTGGGCGACAGAGCTAGACTCCGTTTGAAAAAATAAAAGAGAGAGACACAAATTTTAAATCTCATATTGTCTGGTTTTCATACTATGGACACTAACTGGCTTTCTGTAAGGTAATAGTTTCTAGGGTAAAGACCAAAACGTTATTCCCAAATTAGGCCCAAATTTGTTGTTAAATGTAATGGTTACATAATACGAGATTTTGATATGTCTATTAGAGAAAGATCAAAATGGACTTGAATTTTTACATTTACAATTGGCTTCTTGTATGGCTGATACTGAATATTTTTGCTGATTTCTCTGATATCATTTCTTCATTGTTATGAGGAATAAATTTAATACAGTACATATATTTGCATATATTGTGACTAGTACAGAACTTGGTTTACTTGGAGTAGATTTCCTCCCTTTCTTCCTACAACAACAACAACAAATCTGTTTTTTTTTCCATACAGGTGAAGACTGAAGTGGTAAACAATTAATGCCATTTGGTTTAGGCTGAAAAGAACCAGAAATTTTATACACTACTTTGCAATACGTAAGCATGCCATTTTTCTGTGTATTAAAAAATCAGCTTGGACCATAATAGAAGCACTGTGCCATCACCGCTCCACATGTTTCATTCTCTCTTCTGAGGAATGAACTCTTTAAAGAGTTCCCTAGGACCACAAGCGTAGGAGGGAGATGCGGTCTCCATCATTACCCAGACAAACACTGCTTGCCAAACCACATTCTCTGATAGTTTGTTCTCTTGTGGAGAATATAAGGAGCTGGAGCAAGTTCCATGTACTTTGTGAAATGCTTTAAGACTGGGTCTACTGAGAAGGCATTTAAAAAAATATTTCATTTCAACCCGGGTTACATTTTTTTAACTTAATGCACTGACCTTTTCATAGACTAAAAAGAGACTTAGGGAATTTTTGAGAATGGAAAAAAGTTATATTGGGCACTTATAGTACCTTTTGAATGTTAGTCGACTTGGAGGAGTATAATGTCTATTGTTTATCTGGACTTGGCTTCTGTCAGTTTGAGGTACTAAGGTTATAGTAAAGAATGCTAAATGCTGTTAACAATAAGCCTCAATATAAGAAAGGTACTTGCTATCTAGTTAATATGACATAAGATTCAGGTAAAGCTGAACTTACTGCTAGTAAAAATAGATAAACAGAAAGATAGGAGTCAGTTAAAAGGTGAATGATTTTTATATAACAGTTTCTAAGTCATTTGTGAAAAAAAAGACATATCAAGAATGAAAATGTTGCTTTGGTAAACATTTATAGACTACCTCAAAACTATTCATGTATCTATATGCATTTTGGAAGTATTTGAGTTGTGTGCTAATTCAGATTGGTTTATGTGTTAATAATGAATGTAATTATCTACAAGGGATATTCCTGAAACTCAGGAAAGGACAAACATTTACACCTGCTCTATATATTATTCTTGTGTTTTCCTTTTTATTACTTAGATAAGTTCCAAACAAGCTCCCAAATCATTGAGCTGATTCAAATAATATATACAATTAGCAAGAGAAAATGGAGAATGTGGAAATTAAAATAGACCTAAACCTTCTTTCCTTTTCTAACAAATGTACATACTAATTCAATACTTAGGGCTAATCCTAGGACAGATTTTTTTTTAAAAAAATGGCAGTTATCAGCTATTTACTATAACCATGTTTGAGTTTGCTTTATGTAAAAGAAATTCCCCCAAATAACTCCTCTAAAATCTAAAGTTAACTACCATTTATGATATTTGAAAATGAGTTGTTTTTAGTCAGTATCCTTTCTCCCGTATTTTATTTTACATTTCATTCACCCAGTGTTTCTGTCTGAGTGATGATCATCTATGTAATATATGTTAGGAATTTTCACTTGAAGGACCATGTATCTTTAAATGTCTTCTTTTTATTCATCCTAGTTCTAACACATGTAATTTCCCCTTTAATTTGACATCATTTAACGGCACATTACACGTCAATGATGTGATCTGTGAATATTTACAATGTTCATGTCATTTTTATTTTCTAATCCAATTTAAGTAGCTCTGCTTTTTATGACATCATGAATTCTTCAGTCTTTTTGGTCTTTTTGGGACTAATTATTCCATTAGTTCCTTTGAACTGGCTCTGTGTTGTCAGTCATTTCTTCTCTTTTGATCATAAGATCTTCGCTGCCCTCCTTTGCATGTACAATCAGTCTTAGACCTATGCAACCAACCTATGAAGCAAGTACAGTCTTCAGTCCTGCAAACTGCAGTTCACCGTCGTTTCTGCTCTGAGGGCACTTTGCAGGTCAATCTTCTCTTAACACCATGGCTTTTAAAGTTCCTAGCTATTGAAAGTAAGTTTGGATACATTTTAACAATAATATTTATTCTATAAGAATAAATGTTTATATAAAGTACTTTTACTTGTTAAGACAGAGATTTATAAAATAAAACAAGCACGAGTAAGAAAAATGGCAAGGAAAAAAACAGAATACATTTTCCTTGTCTCAATATTGTATGACACACAGTTTATGTTTATTGTTTAATGCTCATTTTGGCATAAGTACAAAATGTCATAGACTTAACTTTTGAAAGAATCCAGTCTTCCCCAGTACTTTTCCATTTTTCTGCTAATTTATATGAAAATTTATAGATGTGATTAATTTTAAACTGCATAAAGTCAAAAGAAATTTTGGTGTGATTAAAGCATGACTTTGTCTTTAAACCTCTTGTTTACTAGAAACTTTTAATATTTCCTGTGTAAGGCTGAGCTCTGCTGTCTGTTGCTGCCCTCTGTATGATGAAGAAGAGAGCACAAGATCAGCTTTGCTCAACGCAATAGAACTTGACTATCAAAATTTCTTCCAGACTGACAAATGCAGACAATTTGAGATTCACATATCTGAAAACAAAGAGTCAATAGGGGTATTTCTGCATCTGAAGTGTCCTTCCATAGGTAGTAGTAATCATTGAGACCATAACCAATCTGCATATTAAGTATCATTAAAAAAAATCACAATCTGATTAATTAGCCTGATAGAAAGTACCACTAAGAATATTTAGAAATAAACTAAAATTAAAATAACCTATTAAAAAGTAGGTTTATTATTTAAGATTTCAGATTGGATGGCAATGACTAAGAATGGCTCAGAATTTCTCTGTTTATAAGGCAGTCCTAATACCACATTAATTCTTTCTGAAGCCAAGTTTTCTTATCTATTAGATGGGAATTCTCGTTGTAAAGCTAAAGTCTTAAAGGGAAAGTACTTTGTAAATTATAAAGTCTTATCCAATTTGCAATTATTTTTATATCTTTATGTAGATTTAGTCTGATATAACTATGAAATAGTTAAAATCTGTTCTTCTTTCCCATTCTTCTCCTAAACACTTCCCTTACTGTCCTGGCTTCTGGAAATGAAGTTAAAGAGGGTTAGTCCTAGTGACCAGCAGTTCATGAACTCAGGAGGAACTTAATAGGAGCTGGGGAGAATCTAGGGAGAGAGACATCAGAAATGTGCCCTCCTGAAAAGTAGGCTGGCAGAAACTAGACACAGCTTAGGGCTCTGGCTAAGTGGGTTGAGCCTCAAATCAAAGGAGTCTTTACAGAAAAGCTAAGACCAAAACCCTACTGCCAAAATATATCCTTGTTTTTATGGTTCAGGGGCAGACAGAAGCATGGCAGCTTTTGGCAAGTACAATTAATTTCAGACACAACATGAAATTAGTGCTTTAACAAAATCTTGTTTTTATAAAGTCAGCAGATGTGCGTCTGAATACCAGCTCTGCCATTTATGGCCTATGTGGCCATACCATACAGAATTCTCAATTTCTCTGAGCCTCAGTTCCTTCATCTGTAAAATTGGGACTAATAGTGAGATAATATTTGTGAGACTCCTGACCTGTTATTAAAAATTTTAATATAGATTGAATGAAATTAATTGATTCTAAATCTGGTCAGGATGAGTGTAGGAATCAGACAAGTAACCTGTGGGTGATATCAACGACTTAATTTGGGAGGGACCAGAAGAGGCCATGAAGCTCTTTTCCAAATTTCTAAAATTCTCTGTGGTATGTTATTGCCTCTTCTACATGTTTCCATCTTAGAGAACTCTGGAACTCATTGTAGGAAGTTAACATGTGGTGAGAGACTCGTTAGCTCTTGTATCATACTTTCTGCGAGTCAGTTATCATGTATCATGTTCGTGCTTATATCGGTTTATACTTTGATTTTTCAGAGACACTATTTCTGAAGTATAAGTTCTGTCTAAGTCTAACTGTAGCTCCAGGATAATATGTCTCTCTATTTCTGTGTTTCTCTCTGTCTTTCTCTCTCATTCTCTTTCTCTCCAGATGGAGAGATAGTATACCTAGAAAGAGTGATATATATATATAAATATATAAATATTATATATTAAGTAATATAATAATATATTTATTATATATAAATATAGTATATAATAAAAATATTTGTATTTTCATATATACTGTACATAGTTTGTGGAAGGATTCCTTGTGCCTAAGTCCTCAACATTAAAAACCAATGTGCCTAAAAGATACGTAGTACAATTAATTTTGCCTTTTTCTATTAATAGCATTGCCATCAAGGTTTTTTGTAGAAATCACATTTAACCCTTTCAATGTGTAGTATGAAGGAATGATTTGTAAAAAAGAAATGATTAACTGATAGACCTTGTAAGCTTAAAAAAGAAGTATTCCGTTTCATTAACTCACTTCAACATAGTCACCACTTAAGGGGTTGGTGGGGAAAGGTGGAGGTTTTGGGGGTGTGATGTATAAAGTCATTATTCACTGCCTTCTCATGTCTCAAGTTTCTTTTGAGGACAAGAGAAAACATTGAACATTTAAATACTTAAACTTTCATAAATAGAAGTAAGAAATGGTGAATTTGTCTTAACAATGTTCAGGGTAAACTTTGGAAGTGATGAAATAAATATGTAGTGTTTAGAAGGTGGGCTCTAGAGCCACAATATCTGAGTTTGCATCCGAGAACTGTTTCTTCCAAGCTGTGTAACTTTGGGCAAATTCTTATGCCATTTTGTGCTTTAGTTCTCTCTCCTTTGAATGAGATTAGTTACAGTACTCACAACACTTCGTTGTGAGGAGCGAATAGTTTACTACATGTGAAACATCTACCTGTATTTGTAACTTTACACAAAAGCAGTGTAATGTGCTGTAAACCAAGGTTTAGAGACAGTTATAGTAAAACAAAACAATATTTATGTTTTAAAAATAGTTGTCCAATTAGATATGTTTTTCTTAGAATAATTACAATAAAAGGTATTTATTATGTAGAGTAACCTGTTAATTAGAAATTTTTGACATTTTTCCGGAAAAAAAAGGTTACAGAATAAAGGCAACACTCTCCATCTCTTTCAGTTCAGGGTTGTTCCTTGGCTGTCAGTTTTTTCCCCAGATAAAGCATTCAGCAGTTTGATGGGAGCATCTCAGTTTTCCAGGTGCATTTAATAAAATAGGTGTTTGAAGCCTTATACATGCTACCTTATTGGTGACTAGATGCTTGTAAAAAGTTTAGGTAGTTGTTGGTAGTCACCCTCTTTGGTGATGTTTCCTAGTTTTTAGTGTCCTTTTTTGTAGTGTGCAATTTAATCAATGTTTTAACTCTGAGCCAAAAATACATATTTTATGAATTCTCCTTAAGGGTTTACGATTTTTTCTTTGACTACTAATATACAAAATGACCATTTTATGTCTCTAATGATTGTGTCTCAATAGTCCAATACAATTACTAATAGAGAACTACATGACCTGAAATGAGCTTTAATATAATTATTTCTGTCCCTGGGTTGTGGGTAATTCAATATGCAGTGCTGATGTACTCAGTTAAACATGGTGGATTTACATACCTACAGTCATAGGTATGTATCTGAAGAGGCCAACTGGTATCATGAATAATAATCATTTCATTTTGCTATTTAGTGAAAATCTGGATTCTGAAAGCCTTATATGATTTTTCTCAGGTGCTCAATATTAATGAAGGAGAAGAAATTTATATGAATTACTTAGGCTTATAGAGAATTGAAACAGAGTCTGCCAAAAGTAGAAACGGAACTCTGAAGTTTGTATTTTAAGATATGTGTTTTTTCCAAATGGGTTAGTTGAAAAAACTTTCTAAAAACTTCTTAAGGCAACTAATGTTTATTCTTTAATGCACTGAAATGTGTAGATCATTATATATCCTTAGTGTGGTAAGTATAATAACAAATACTTTATAAATAATGATTGGAAAATAATAATGGTGATGTGCTTTGAGCTTGTTTAAAGAGCTATTATGTGGTTCCAGTTTAAGTATCTTTCTATTCACTTTTATACTACTACATAATTTCAGTAATTTGTCATGTTAAGATGGTTCTGCAGCTAAAGGAAACTTTTGGACTTACTGCCATGATTATACATTTGTTCAGCACCAAAGGTGCTGAACTCCAAGGTCTAAAGCAAACACAGAAAGAAACGTGAAGACTATTAATTTAGCCATTGCTACCAAAAAGCATCTATTTAGTAAGTATAGCCAAAGCACTTACAGATCCAACTGGCTTGGAATATTTTTTTTCCAATCTGCCATGGTGGCTGAAATGTCTATAATTAGAGATATTCCTTTGGGTTCAGGTGTTATCACAATTGTTACCTGGAAGATTAAACTGCTACTGCACATAAGCCTAGGAATACTCACAGTTTTATCAAATTATGAAGCTTAGGCAGTACTCTAGAAGAAAAAAAATAGTAAATTGGAATGGGAAACCTCAGTTAATGGATTATCCTGAAAAGGATCATTTTGGGTGGGATAAAACTATGTAGGGTTTAGCTCTGATATAAAAAGTTATTATAATTCTAATTTTCTTGCCATTGAGTCCAAGTATTCAATCTTTATGAAAAAGAAATGAATGGAGATATTCTTCAAATTAAAGTTAAAAATATAGAGGTTCTTTAGACTTGGTGAGATTTTCCCATACTTTCACTTGTTTCATCACTTCAAGCTTACTTGTATATTTTTCTTGCATTTCAATTTTTTTCCTACTCTTTAGCTTTTGTAGTTAGGTAAATG
Organism: Papio anubis; assembly: GCF_008728515.1. Taxonomy (NCBI): domain Eukaryota; kingdom Metazoa; phylum Chordata; class Mammalia; order Primates; family Cercopithecidae; genus Papio; species Papio anubis. The sequence continues at coordinate 39,444,564 of NC_044985.1, read as the reverse complement.
ACTACTTTCAGGAGTCTTCAATTAATGATTTATTTGTGATCAGGAACAGAATGAACCATAAACATATTACTCGAAGTGTTTTGTTTTTCCCCAACAGACATGATTGATGGTGCTCTAGCCTGGTTTTCCTTGTGATCAATGACTTATATTTATGAAGTGACATGACCAATAGCAACAGAGTTCATTAAGAAATTAGGCTACCAAGTTTCTTTAAATTTTAGGTTTATTTTCAAAAAGGGCACTTGTTATACATTCACTAGTAAGCTATATAATTTTGTGACACTTACTGTTTTAATTAAGTGATGGAATACATTTTTATAAATATCGTTTGGGTCCAGGCTACATATGAGCTTATTACTAGGGTTGGCATTGGGATGAGATGACCACAGAAATAAATGATATGTGTTTTTGGTCTTCAAGACAGTTTCAGTTTAAACAAAGAGACAGATTTTTTTTACATAAATAACACCAAAAAGTAAATTGAATAAGGAAATGGGGCTGTTGAGTAAGAAAGTTAAGCCCACATTTCATATTGAAACCCTGGATCATTAATTATAACATGGGTTTTCCAACTGTGTTCCAGAAAGTCCTACTAAGATGTAGTAGAAGGGGCCACTATATCTAAAATAAAACAAAAACAAACATACAACATTTTTGTTTTTATTATAAAAATATACATTTTAAAAGATAAAACAAACTTAAGAAAAAGAAACCATAATTTCACACTATCAATGAACTATAAATCCATTAATACTTGTCCCTCTGTCTTCCTTACCCCAAAATGGGATCATACTATTAAAAAAAAAACTTTGTAGCCTACATTTTTACTTAATACATCATGAACTGCTTTCTATGTTAAACAATCTTGTGTAACAGTTATATATTCATACTTGTTTATCCAATAAAAAAATGATTACAGAGAATTTATTATATTACAGATACACTCACTTTCCAGGGATACACTGGATAAACTGAAGCTATGTGTTGCTGATAGTGTCAAATCATACTAGAATTTGGGACAAAAGAATTGGTTGAGTAGAAGAAGATGCAGGAAAAATGTATCTTTTTATCTTCTCTCTATTAAGTCATCTTGACGATGTTAACTGTTTGGCCAACAGATGAGTTCCGTTGTTTGTATCCTGTGTTATCACTGAATTTCAAGAACAAGGTACTGCAAATTGTTTAATTTTGCTCTACTCACAAAATGGAAGATGATGTCTGTTCACTATAGACACAAATGAAATCATAAAATAAAGACTTTAAAGGTAGAATAGGGAATTATACAAGGATGGGTTCAAGCCCTGGCTCTATCATCCAAAAATTGTGTGACCTTATTTGAAAGCATTCTACTGATTCCTGGCCTGGTCCTACAAGTTCAGAAAACACCAGTGTAGGTAAGGGAAATTCTGCTTTTTTTTTTTTCCTCTTGCATAATTCTGACCTTCTGAAATAACAAAGCATAAATAGAACACTGGTGAAACTTATAGAGGAAAGAGGACTATACTTCTTTTTTCTAGTAGTTACATGTCTTCAGTCTAGAACTGCTAGACTTTTTATAATCCTCTGTCACCTAGCTATTATCTATGTATTGTCTATCTTTATCTAATTAGCAATAAGAACATTTTCCCAGATAAACAAATGTAGATTTTGAATTGATTGCAGAAGAAGTCAGAGAGGGAGAAAATAATTTTTTTCACAAACATAAGAACAAATATGTATTAAAAAATGTGTGAGAATGTCTGTGTCTATGCATATGTACTTATTCCCAATTTTTCCACATTTTGTCCTATACCAGTTATGTGAGCTTCCTGGTAACTTTTCCTCTACCTAACCAAATATGAATGCACCAGGAAGCTCTTTACGTGGGAGTGAGTATGATCTCCAATTGTGTGGGATTGGTCCGTATGAATAAAATACTAAAGGAAATAGAGAGCTCTCCACTTAAAATTAGTGCTCAAAACAGAGAGTAATTAGGTTTAGTAGAAAACTCAGTTAAAGTTGTTATGTGACTACACTATTAGAATTAAGAAGTAACTGAGATTTCCCAAGTGATAACAGATAATTTGCCATTTAGCCTGTAATGAGGTTTGAAAAAAAGATGCTCAACAAGATATCAGCAGTAACTAGAAAGGCCTTTCTTAGGAGGTCCACCCAGTGGGCATTTATTCCTTTATCCTTATAAAAGAGACAAACTGTCTAATGCAATATACTCTCAGTACTCATCATTAGTGCCCCCAAAAAGATTTCTATTGACCCTAACCATCTCCACTGACTATTTCCTGCCCGCTGGCTTTTCCTAGTTTTCTGCTGAACTACTCTGTCATGAGACATGAGTCAGATGTGGTGGGATAGTGCAGAGAAAGAGAAATCACAACCTTCAATGTTGTAGTAACTACATTTTTACTAGAAATATCCAGAGAAATATGATGCAATCTTTAAATGCATATGCAAATCATGTGCAAATTATATGCTAATACATGTGTGGCCCGCCTAACGATTACACATAACTGAATGCAGCCCTTGGGAAAATCTTATTGGAGATCATTGGTCTAATGAAAATTGCTGCTGCATGCTAATTATAGTGACATGTGTGCTGCTGTATTGCCCCTTAGTGGTGAGGGGGATGACAGAGGTTAGTTGAAGTTAGATGACTGACTGACAGGAATTATGTCTGTCACCACAGAAGTAAATAGCAAAATATCTCTATTCTCTGAAATCCAATTTTTATGTCTTTACATCTAAATTAAAATGCAATCTTGGATGACTACTGACAATGTGTTCAGGAAGATAGGAGTCTGGAGACAAAAGATACAAATTACTAATTGACTGAGTCAGTTTAGTCTTTCTTTGCTATAGTATTTTCACAAATTTTGTATTTCTTACCAGTTGATTAACTCATTGGAAATATGAAGATTATAGAAATATACTATATACATTTAGAGAAGCAGTAGTACACTTATTTTTCAAAAATAAGCCAAGTTCTAAAGAGATTTAATACCTCCTTTAAAACAGACAAATCCAAGCTTCACTATGTTCAGCTGTATGACCTTGGACAAGTCTCTTAACATCTTTGAGTCTTGAGTTACTTAACCACAAAAATATGAAAATAGTATATACCTCCTTGGGTAGTTAGAGGATCACATGAAATACTGGTTTACTGAGCCTAGGGTTTGAAAGGCAGGTGCTCATGAGCCTATTAGATTTCAAATGAGTGATTTTTTTAAAGTATTTATTATTTATAGCTAAATATGTTCTCTATTTTATAATTTTTAGTTTTTGATATTGACATTTCCTAATTAGAGAGAGACTCAATATTTGAGGGGTGACCCATTCTTACTGAAGCTATCTCTCAGAAAAAAAGTTAAAAAATAGACTTGATTGTGATGTAGAATATTAAACAGAAACATAATTTGTGATTGTATTTAGGAATCTTGATACCACCATTTGAGACTTATGACTAAGAAATGAAGAGATTGAATTGTGGGGGAAGAGTGAAAGAATTACCTTAATTATTCATTAACCTAATTAGCTTAATTAATTTAAGCAGTTTCCCTGCTTGAAAGAAGTACTTTCCTGAACTTGTTCAGAAATCACATCTACCTTCATTAAAGCCAAAATAGACGTAAAATGTTTTGTGGTTAGCTTATGATAAAGTTCAGGAATCAAAGGACTTGCCAATAGTGTTGTTCAGGAAATGGCTCATGGAAAGGATCCCTGGATTGCTAAGATTTACTGATACTTGCTAGGCTTCTTCTTATATCTTGTTAAAAGGCATTGATTTGCCATTTCTAGAACTATTTCAAGTTGGAAATTTCAGCCTATTCAAGAGCTTCTTGAAATTTTGGCTGAAATCAAGGTATATTACAATGTGTGGGGAAAAAAATCCATTGGAATTTTATTTGTATGTATTTACTATTAGTGTTTAATACATCTAAGCTTATCCTCAGCATTGAGCAGCTTTATTACTATACAAGCAACACTAATAACAGTGCTTACTAAGTGCTTTTCTATTGTGAGGATAATAGAAGAAAATACGATTGCTTTGGCAGTATGCTTTTCTTGAATTTGTTCTATTTGATATCTTAAAAATTAAATATAGGTTGTATCATAATGGACACTAAATTGTGCCTTAAATGTAATGTCACATTTTTCCCAGCACAGATGACTTGATTACTAAAATTGAAGTCATTGTCCAGTTCTTAATGACTTAATTATTTGGAAGAGAATTGATTTATCCTTTTTATCTCAATAAACTCCTTACCTCCTGTGTTAAACAGAAGAAGGAAGTATGTTATGAAATAAAATTGAAGGTTTAAATATGTTTGATCACAGTTTTCTCCTCCTATAAAATGTGTGATATCAACAGATTCAACACTTTTAGCTTCAGGAAATGCTTGACTCTCCAAAAGACATATAATTTAGCGTACCTGTGGTACAAGACTATGTCTAATCAGTCGACTCTGTAGCTGGATAGAGTCAAGTGCCATTCATCTGCCTCCCCTGAGATTTGTGGAAACAAGAAGGAGGAGCAGGCATAAAACAAAGATATATAACCATGTTGACCACTGAAGTTCATGGTTAACAACTTAATTATCTAAGTTCAGCTATCACTCAGAAACAAATCTGTGCAATTTAGGCACATTTTATAATTTACAATAGAAATAGCATAATGCTAAGGACAGTGCTGCTAGAATTGGAATCTACATTAAGCATGTTTAATTTAATTTTTCTAATTATATTTCTAATAGCTTAAATATCTGCACTGATAAAACTGTTAACCACCTGCATTTAAATGCCACCTGATGCGTTTATTTTGGAACAGTAACAGATTGGTATAATTTGAGCTCAAGTTCCTCTAAAAATTTTTCTATTAATGGGTCCTAATTTAATCTTTGTGCCTGATCTCAAAATTATGTTATAAGGCAACAATCATTGTGAGACTTGCCATTATCTGGTATTATCCTGTTGTGATTTATTTTCCCAGTTCAAACTTGGATTCATAGATAGTTAAATCAAAAATAGAAATTTGCACTGGCATTTCCATTTTCCTGTGGAGCTTCAACTTTGGAATAATGCCTGGTTAAAAAAAATCAATTCAGTGAAATGTTTGCATAGCACTATGTGAGGAAGGTTAGGTGAATATGCACTACATCTACTGTTCCAAGTGGGCAAACATATGCAAAATGCCCTTATGATCATATAATTTATATATGGCCCACGTATTTTGGGCTGATAATACTACAATGAAACTCAATTTTTCACCCACATAGTAAGAAGTCTAACCTTTTGAAAATCTGATGAATGATATAGGTCCTCTCCTCCTTTCCCAAAAAGAAAAAAAAAAAAAAAAAGAACAGAGAAGGTATCGCATTTTATCCGACCATCAAATGAGAGTATTCTATTTCCTTTTATTTAGAAATAACCTAGTCCCAGAGAAGCTCATTGTAGTGAAAAGATCAAATAAGCACTGCTGTTCGTTCTTAGACACACAATTGTATTTGAAAACGTTAAGTCTTAAGACAGTGGAAGGAAAAGCTTCTGAAGCTCTGATTCTAATGATACCACTTTTTCACTGAGCCGACGCATAGTCCATGCTCAATATGCTATTATTCAAGGAAGCGTGAGATAATGCGACCATAGGGAATAATATGGTAGTCCCACAGAAGTTCCATCACTAACTAGAAGTATGGTTTCAATTAGCAATGGCAATAATAATACTTATGATTGTTGTAATATCTATTATCATCTTTTTAGTTGAACATGATACAGAAGAGAGTTGAGGGAATCATGAGTTTAAGTGTTAGCTCTAACAAATGTTTGTGTGACCTTGATTTAGTCATTGAACCAGTACATGGCATAGTTTCAGCATCTGTAAAATGTGGAGGTTAAACCTAATGATCCTTAAACGTAAAATTTCTATACTGAATGCAATATTGTAAAGGGTACAAAACAGGAGTTTTGAAATCCACAAGAACCTAGGTTAATATTTGGCCTTTACCACTTATTACCTATGGGACTTTGTTCCACAACAAGCACTTCTATCTTCATTTTTCTTTTGAGTACATTTCAGATAATTAAACTGTTAAGATGGAAGTCAAGATCAAAGGGTAATAGTCCTTGATGCATTGTAGGTGTATAAATGTTTGTTTATTTCATTATGACTACTTCTTTACATGACTTGAATGAGGCAAAAGCGACAGAAACCATGTTAGTAACCAGCGATGGTGTGATTAGAAAACTATGTATGGGTTCATGGTAGCTATGCTTTTCAGAACTATCACAGTAGACTTTGTCTCATAGTTAGCAGAGAAAATAGACTATACAGTTCTGAAACTTAAATGCTAAATTTGGAAGCTTGTCCTATATATCGAATAGACTCGTGAGTCCATGAAGATATTGCAGGAGACTAATAAAATAGCTCTACTCTGGGAAATTAATAGATTCTGTTCTGCTTGTTCTGTCCACACTATACTCTCAAAAATACTGCATGGTAAGGTTGCTGATTGTGTAAAGGGCTCTTGTTGTAGCACTCTGGAACTGTAAAGTGGGGCAAACACTATATCTTAACTGTTCAGCAAATGTAAAATGGTAGGAGGTTCACTTTTTCTGCATAGTTCTGAGTTCTTTCCTCTCTTTTGCAGAGAGAGTTCAGCTCACTATGATTTCTGCAATATACAATTATGGGAAATCATGTTTGGATTGACACTGCAGACAGAAATGGCATGCGTGATTCCTGTTTGGACAGGAATAGCTGTTGCGGAGGAAGCCAACCTTGAATGACACTGAAGAGCAACATAATGAAGCATGAATTGACAGGTGATGGGATAGATCTAAAACATTGAAGGTCTATATAATAAAATGAGTGAAATAGGTTGACTCGATCAAGTGATATTATGGGAAATTATGTCATTACTGTACTATTTGTTTCTGTGATGAATGAAGAACTCTATTTCCTTGAGTCTGGTTTAAGATTTTTTTCTATTCATAATTTTTTCTAAATCTATTTTGGAAAAAAAAGAGATTCATCTGTAAAGTATTATTGTATTTGTCTCCTGGTCCAAATTGTATATGTCATTTTGTGCAACCCAAGATGAATATTGTGGTAGTGACAGTCTTATTTTCTTTCCCTGGTTTGAAAGAAAAACAATTCCAGGTAATGGTCAGTTTTGAGACCACCAGAAAGAGGCAGAACATGTCAAAAATATGTTTGCAAAAATTACTTAACAATCTCTTCACTGATAAATGGAGAGGGTAAAATAAATATGTCAATTAGATTTAGGTCATTCTTAACATTGAGGAGAAATGATTCTTCTTTACTCTTTCCAGTATTTTCAATTTCTTGTTAACAGCTTACCAAGACTTGTGTGTGTCCTGAACCGTATAAGGGATACTAACTCTTCTGAGAAGATACACTGCTTTTTAATTTCCTGAATGCCTTGCTATCACTGATTAGGTAGATAACGGCAGAAGTGAGGTAGGCACATCTCAGAGGGACTTTTACTGATGCCAGGGAACTACCTCAGTACTGGAATAAGGGCTGTGCTGCCAATCACACTGGCTAGCAGCCAGGAATAACACCTGACAACCATTGTGCACATGTCAGGGGTCAGCTAATAGGTCTTCCTGTTGAAGTTTCAAGATTGACTGATAGAAGCAACTTTGAAGATAGTTTGTCTATATGAAAAGTGACTTATTCGCTGTATTTAATTGTGTGAAAATATGAGTGATCATTTAAATCAAACTGATATTTTAGCATACTTTAAAAGCACTACAAAGGTGAATACTTCTCTCCTTGGGGAAAGCACAAGAAATAAAATAATGAAATCCAGTTAAAATGTAAAAGTGTTGAATTTACTAAGCCCCCTATATCTCTACTTCATTCCTTATTCATTGTTGTCAGATGATAAAATCTGAATCCTTATTGACTCCTCCCTCTGGTAGAAGCCATTCCCTAGCTGGGTCACCCAAGCTATCACTTCTACTTCTCAAGTATCTCTTAGACCTGGCTGCTGCCTTCTACTCCCACTCCCACTCAGAATCCTAGCAACCTTCCCCAGGAATAGCCTCATACTGTGTCATACTGCTCTCATTTCCTTCTGAAAGGCATCCTTCACGTTGCTTCTGGCTTCCCATGTAAAAAACCCTATCTGAGTGCAGCTCTTATGGGGCCAGATCCAGGGGAGGAGAAGGGAAGTGAGGCCCAGAAAAAATAGATTATCATGGAGTAAAACTGAAGACAAAACAAAAAGGTAAAAAGATTAAAGCGCCCAGTAAGTTATCTACCAAGAAAGAGTTTCTATTGCCTTTTACTTTCCGTACTAAAAATGTGCAAACATAACCCCACTGATTGTGTGTGACTACCACACAGGACTTTCCACACCTAGGCCCCTGGCTTACACTGCAATGGAAGAAGAGGAGCAGAAATACTGCCAAGATCCATATGGTAAATTTGATACAACTCCTCAGAGTAATATTTTCTATGCTTCCTTTGGGGTGTTTTTGAACCACAACACCTCTTACAATTTTAGCTTAGAAAGTGTGCATGGACATTGTTTTTATAAAAATGCACTTTTTTAAGCATTAAGAGGTGATTGCTTTTAAAAAATTATTATTTTTATAAAACGAATAAATTTTTCAAATAAATACTTATGTTCTGTTGGTGCAGAGGGTCAGCATATATAATGGCAACTTTGTAAACAGAAATTGAGTTTGAAGTTTATTTATTCCTAGTACTTAACTGACTACAAGGCCTCAGTTTCTGGTCTGATCTGTCTGTCTAGGCAATTGTTTTACTACCATCTCCAGACTCACTTAATGTTACACTCTGTTTACACTGAATTTGTTGCTGTTTCTGGATCAAGTCATGCTGCTGTCCTACATGCAGCCTTCAGAAATGTTTCCTCTGTTTGCAACATTGTCTCATAATCCATTTTTTTGCCAGCTGTTTCTCACCCTCACACACATGCACAGATGAATACCAAATTCCTACCATCCTTCAGGCCTTAGCTTAAATGAAACCTCCTACAGGAAGTCTTATTTAACTCAACTGAAGTTTGGTCTTCCTCCATGACCTTATATTTCTCCCATCATAATGCATTTTATTACATTCTGTAATTGTCTTTCCAGCAAGACCATCAGCTCTATGAGAACAAAGCTCTTGTCACTCTTGGTTACCACTCTATCTTTAGCGGCTACTAGCCAGGTCTCAGGAAATATAGGAGACACTCAGTGAATATTTGTGAAATAATACCCACAAACGCAATTTGTTGTTTATCAGAGGGGTGTATAAAAATCTCACCAGTTCTGCTGTATAACAACAGACTAGCACATAGTAGACATTCATAAATATCAGTTCAAAGAATGATTAAAGGAGTGAATGAATAATGTGCTAAAAAAGAATCGAAAGTCCCTTTGCCTAAAACGTTTGTTCATAGAACTGGAACTCCTGAATAATATTGTTCATTTCATAGCTCTTAATTCTCCATCACAGCAGCCAGGCCCTGGGAGAATGGAATATAAAAGGATAGGAAGCCACATAGATTCCAGTTTGAGGACAGGTCCTTGGGAAACTGGAAAAAACAAACAATGAAGACCGCAAGATATTGGAGTGGCAGAAAAAGGAGACAGAAAAAAAACTGTAACCAGCTGCCTGTGTTAATTATTTTGCCCCCAGTTGTGGCCAGTGAGAGACTTTTTTCCCTTCACTTCTCAGGGAAACATGTTGGAAGGCTTGTTCTGCAGCAAGGACCTCAGAAACAAAGGAGACATATGCAAGTTCACGAAAATGAAATCCGTGTTTAATTACTAAATATTCTACCTCTAAAATTAAAGGAAAAAAAAGCTTAAATAATTCAGTTTGATTTGGTCTCATTAGTCTGATTTCCTAGTATTTAGCCTTAATTATGTGATACATAAGCCCTAATTATGTGGTACATATACAGTGCGCTCTCTAAAGTTAAAGATCAGAACGGATACTGACTTAAATGATAAAATATGTTAAATTATTAATGGTAATTAATCTTACAAAATAGGCATAATTAGTTTAAGTACTTTAGATATTATTCTTAATAGCATTACAAATAATATGACACAGTTTGATCATTTTAAAAATAATTTATTGGGAAAAAAGTCTACACAAGCACTGTTTCTTACTCAGGAGAGCTAACCAATTGCTTGGTGCTGTCAAAATATATCTAGCTGTCCTTATTGAAAAGGTGGGTTTGCTTTAACCCAACAAATGCTGTGTCCTAAACAAAATGGGGATATTGCTTTTAAAGAACACTTTTTCATGGACATAATCATCTTTATAACAGCAGTAGCTATGCCTTTCAGGGTTTAAAAATATTTTTTGATTTAATTTACTCTGGGTATTGTCCCACGAATTGTTCAGAACTGTTCAGTTCGTTTTTGTATTTAATTTTGTATTTAGTATTCGTATTTATATTTAGTATTGCTATTTTTTTTTTTAAATTTTCTACTGAGGTCAATTTAAAAGTTAGTAATTTCACTTTGATACCACAATCCAAAGTGTTTGGTTTTAATTCTTTTTCCTAACTTTGGATAAATCTGCTATTGTCAGTTAGTATCTAGCATAGGTTTAAATTCTGAAAAGTTCTATAGGAATATAAAAGAAATAGTTTGCTTTTAAAGCAACATTTTAAAATGGATGTTCTTCTATTGAATGGGAATCAGATAACTGTTCATCTCTTCTAACTGGAGTTTAGGGATGAAGAATAAGATGATAAAAACTACACATCAGAAATCATATTCCTTACTCTCAAAGTTTTACTAGTGTTCCCAGGCCAGGCTTAAAAATATTCTGACTGAATACAACTGAGGAAATCTTACAATCAAACTGCAGAACCTTCTTTCACACTGTGATAGAAGAGAATCACTGGAAACGTGATTTTGTCAAATAAAATCCTAACGCACTGAGCACAGTGGAAAAAGTCTATAGTCCCAGCTACTAGGGAGACTGAGGCAGTATGACTGCTTGAGCCCAGGTGTTTTAGGCCAGCCTGGGCATCATAGTAGGAGAACCCATATCAGAAAAAAATAATCCTGATGTGATAAGATTACCGCATTAGACATATATCAGTCTTGAACCTTGATGTTATAAGATTCCACAATAGTTAAAAAGTAGGTGAAAAATGATAAGGATTATCTATCTCTAAAGTCACTCAGGAATAGTTTCTAATATTAGAGATTTTTTCTAATAAAATCCTTCCACAACATTCAAATCAAAACTGCATTCTTTTCAGACATTACATTCATTTGATACATTCTTCCAAGCCATCATCACCAACAGTTTAGGCACACGTCTCCCCAATATTCAGGCTCCCAAATTTGATGTAAGGCAGCATTGATGTGATAATAATTCAAATTTGATTCTGCTGCATAAGTACTTGTTAAGGACAGAGATTAAAGACTGGCCTCAGCAAGAGAAGGCTAACTAAAGTGGGGACATTCAGGGAAACGAAATGTCTGCACTGTCACAAAGTTTTGCTGAGAGAACTTGGAGCAGTAAAGGGTTGCAACAATGGTTTTGATACTTTAAAAAAAAAAAAAAAAACAGTAGAAAATTTTCTTTGGATGAAATCTTGTACAGAAACTCAGCATGTAAAAACAGATAAAACTGACATTTTAAAAGTCAATGAAAATAATGCAGGTATTTAGCCAAAAAATGTAAAATTTGATATTATGAAGGACAATACAAAACAACCTTAGCATTCAGATGATTTCTCTATTTTGTGTTGCACCATTTTAAGAAAATCTGCCCAGATATGGACTATGAACAATTTCATTTTTATTTTTCAACAGATGGCCTTGCATTTTAGACTGCTTTTCAGCTGATTATGACAGTATTAACAAAAGAAACTTTCACTTGACGTATGCAAAGAAGCAATATTAATCCAGTAGCATGTTAAACTATTGGTTCATGTGTTTTCACTTAGTTATATTTTGTTGTGATCTATACGTTTATTTGTGATTTTATACAAAATATTCTTATTAAACTCTTTATTGCATATTTCATATTGCTTAAGATATTGCACATTATATTATACAATGTGGTCTTTATGAGGTCTCTGATGAGAAATTCCAGTTTGAACCTGTGCTAAAAACGAGTGGTGGTTTTAGCCTAAAAACAAAACAAAACAAAAATTGGTGAACATGGTGAACTGTGTAATTGCCAAGTCTTACCTAGTTATTTTGGCTGCAAAAGTACTTGGAGCCACCAACTATGGCCAAGTACTGGAGAGTTGTGTCTTTATACCAAGAATTTTAGCCTCACTGCCAGTCTACTTTTTCCTTACTTGCCTCTTTAGTGTATTTTTCTGAACTTTAAAATATGATATTGCTGTATAATATCATACATTATCTTAGGTATTATCATGTTATCTGAAAAAATCTAAGATTAGGGCAACATAAATGATAGATAATGTAAAATAATCTTTTGACCATTTCTCACACTGATTTTTCCACTCTTGAAAAATCAGGCTTGTATAATTGGATCTAGGGCAGTGTCTGCCATTTAGAGGGTACTAAACCAATGATACTAATGAAAATGAATTAATGAAAATACTAATAATTTTATACTATAATTCTATACCTCTTTGCTATTGTGAATAGTGCTGCCATGAGCAAACATGTGCATGTTTATGATATAATTATTTATATTCTTTGGGTATGTACCCAGTAATGGGATTGCTCATGAAATCAACCTAAATGCCTATCAGTGATAGACTGGATAAAGAAGATGTGGTACATATACACCATGGAATGCTATCCAGCCACATAAAAGAATAAGATAATGTCCTTTGCAGGGACATGGATGGAGCTGGAGGCCATTATCCTTAGCAAAGTAACACAAGAACAGAAAACAAAATATTGCATGTTCTCACTTATAAATGGGAGCTAAATGATGAGAATATATGGACACATAGAGGGGAACAACACACACTGAAGCCTTTTAGAGGGTGAATGGTGGGAGGAGGGAGAGGATCAGAAAAAATAAATAATGGGTACTAGGCTTAAAACTGGGTGATGGAGGCCAGGCGCAGTGGCTCACGCCTGTAATTCCAGCACTTTGGGAGGCCAACGCACCCAGATCATGAGGTCAGAAGATGGAAACCATTCTGCCTAACATGGTGAAACCCTGTCTCTACTAAAAATACAAAAAAATTTAGCCGGGTGTGGTGGTGGGCACCTGTAGTCCCAGCTACTCGGGAGGCTGAGGCAGGAGAATGGCATGAACCTGGGAGGTGGTGCTGGCAGTGAGCCGAGATTGTGTCACTGCACTCCAGCCTGGGTGACAGAGCGAGACTCCGTCTCAAAAAAAAAAAAAAAAAAAAAAAAACAGACCCTGGGTGATGAAATACTCTGTACAGCAAACTCCCATAACACAGCTTCATCTATGTAACAAACTTGCACTTGTACCCCTGAACTTAAAAGAATAATCGGCCAGGCACAGTGGGTCACGCCTGTAATCCCAACACTTTGGGAGGCTGATGTGGGCGATCACCTGAGGTCAGGAGTTCGAGACTAGCCTGGCCAACATGACAAAACCCCGTCTCCACTAAAAATAACGAGAATGATCTGGGCATATTGTCACACGTGCCTGTGATCCCAGCTACTAGGCGGACTGAGGCAGGAGGATCGCTTGAACCTGCCAGGAGGAGGTTGCGGTGAGCCGAGATCGTGCCACTACACTCCAGCCTGGGCAACAGAGTGAGACTTCACCCCAAATAAATAAATGAATAAATAAATAAATAAAAGATTAATGAACAAAAACAAACCAAAAAACACAAAAAATTCTATACTTCAATTTATAAAATTCTATAACTGTTTATTAACTACCAATAAAAATGTGTGATAAAGGCTATTAATGACGGGGTTTCCTTTTTTACTCTCTAAGCATATTTACCATCTCAATAAGTTACAAATATCTTAACATACCCTATGCCATTTTATATGTATACTATGACATGTAATGATTCTTGCCCTGTTCTTTGTGTTGGAATGTTTTTGTCAGTTTTAAATGAAGTGTCACTTCCTCTTTGAAGGTTTTTGTAACTCTGTTGAAAGAATTTGTCGCTCTTCCCTTGAATTTTTAATGTAACTGGCTCAAAACTTTATGTAAGTATTTATCAAACTGGATTTTAATTATCCCCTAATATGTTTATCCTGCAAGTCTGTGATCTCCTTAGGGATAAATAACCAGACTTCCTCATCTTCATACCTGGCATGGCATGAATGTTTAATACTTTTTACTAAATATATAATATTAAGCAAATTAAAAAATGGTTATCGATTCAATAGTTTTTAATACCTTCAATTTCAAAAATATTTCTTATAATTGCTGTTATTTGCACCAAGTTTTGCTAATATTTAGTTTTACTTATTGAGATGAGTTTTTAAAAGTATCTGTTATTCTTTCCCTAAATTTAGAGATAAGTAGTAGGGGTAAAGTCTCCAGTGTTCCCGAAATTTGTAGGAAAGTTAGTAAACATTTTTAGGGATTGAAGACTTTGCCAGTATACAACTATACAAATATATAATATTCATAAAAATATTTAGATCTATGCATAAATTTATAATATAAATAAATTTATATTAATTGATTTATATATTATTAAACCATGGGCTGTAAATAAATTGATCAATTATAAATATATTTATATATTTATAATATATTTATATATTCCAATGTATATATTATAAAATTTACAAAATATTTTACATAAACATAAAACTAAATATACGTATACATATAAATACATATGTATACTTATATACATGCATATGCAAATTTTTATATTTATATATGCATATGTATATTTATTTGTACGCGATGTATTATATATGTATTATGTATATGCATATCTGTATGTTTATATTATGTTTGTATATGTATATACATATATACATATAAAAATGTGTATATACAAAAATATACATATAAAATATATAAATGTATATATGTATATAGAACTATATACATATAAAATGTATGTATGTATATACAAATATATACATATAAAAATGTATATGTGTATATGTATGCTTGGCAAAGTCTTAAGCATATGTATATGCCTAATTAAGTAATTAAGCAGGAAAGCAATAAGCAAAACCATGTAATATTTGAAATCGCACAGAGCTAGAAATTTTATTTTCTGCTGATGCTGCACAATGCATGGAGTTGAATGTTTGGTAATTGTTACTCTGTTTATGTCTATCTCCTGGCTTTAAAGATAGGTAAGCCTAGCCTGAAATCTGAAGAAATGTGATGTTTGAGACTAAGCTCACGAAACTAAAAAATATGTTAGTGTGCGCTTTAGAACTGAGTGAATATTTTCAGCTATGAATAAGCTGCAAAATGATAAATACTTGGAATGTCAGTTTTACATGTCTAATGTAACTTTAATATTTACTTGTGATCAATTATGACAATACTAGTGCTATAAAACAGGAGACTCATTTTTCTATTCATTTTAAATCGTCTAATCACTTGACATATACATATTGATTTCTAAATAATTTCTTTGCCTCGTTGTCTGGATTTTCATTGATTGTAGGTTCAAAAATCAATATTTCTATAAGAAACTTTTAGATTTTTAAAATTAGTTTAGTTGCTTTATTTATTTATTTTTCTTGACTTCTGGGAAAGCTACAAAATAGACACAATTACATAATATGTGGTTTTAAAGTTATAGCAATATGTAGTTTTTAAATTGGAACGCTTTGGGGAGGTATTAGAACTTAATGAGAGAACAGATATTAAAACTGATGAGCTCCATATTACCTTATATTTATAATCATATTTCAATATTATGTAATTGTTAGGATCCATGATAATAATCTCAATATGATAATATACTTGTGGAAAGTAATGGTGCTAATTTGATATCAGGCTGCTGCCTTGCATCATTCAGTTTAATAATTATAACATCTAAAAGTTAGTGTACAAATGGTGTCAGTTCTCTCACTTGTTTCATCTTGGCTCGCTCCTCTCTGACCTTTCCACTTGCTTCTCAAACAGTTATTAAACAGAAGACTCAAGATGTATGAAGAAAACTTTTAAAATCATTTCTTAATTTTTTCTATTTTTCCTGAATTCTTTTGCTTGTTAGATATCAAATACATATACCTTCAGTGTATTATTGATTGAGAAAAAACATTTAGGTAGTTTCAATATTTTAATAAATTTTATTTTTGTTGCCTAATTTTAGTTTTTTAATAAACTTTTTTGTCAATGCAGTGCCTATTTTTGAGACTTTAAGAAACTACTGCACAGTTTTTTTCTGTACTTTTTAGGTTACTCATTTTTTTTCCCTAGCAAATCTTTTATAATTCATAATCCAAAGGAGGGGTTAGAGAAGAGCATAAGAAGAAGAAATAGGAGGAGGAGGAGGAGGAGGAGGAGGAGGAGGAGGAGGAGGAGGAGGAGAAGAAGAAACTAGAGAACAGAAGAGAAAAAGAGGCATTCATTTTCTACATCCAGAGCTTCGGAGAAAATCTAGCTACAGTTAAATGAGTAAGAGGAAGTTGAAGCCCTCCCAGAAATATGAGAGAGGTCAGTGGTAGTTAAAATCCTTCAAGAAAAGACAGAGCAAAAGCACCAATCCAACACAGGTTATTCTTGAACTAATCTGATATTCAGGAAACTAAGTGTGAATAAATAACTTGCCAAGTCTCAGTAATTCTGTAGTCATTTTCTACTCTGCTAAGCGAAACAGATCTTACTAACACATCCATTACACTCTGCATTGAGTGCTGAATGTCTTTTAAATCTTAAACATTAAGTTTCATCAGAGTGAAAAGGAAGAAAACCTACTTTCTGACTATAACAATCAGCTTATGTCTTCATTGGAAAAGGTGGCACTTGAGTTAGACCTGACCAGCTTGTCACTAAGAGGGATAGAATAGTGTCCTTCCCCCCATGTCTTGAATACTTCATGTCAAGACAGAAGAAGATATTGCTCAAAAAAAAAAAAAAAAAAAAAAAAGTGATAGGTAATTAGATAGGGCTGGCTGATTACATTAGAAGTCTATGATAAGGATTTGGAAATTTATATAGAAATCACTCAATAGAAAGAGATTTACATGGTTGGAATGTAATAACATTAAATTTAGTGTCAACTCTTTAGTTGGCTTCTGGAGAGGGAAATCTGAAGGAGAGGCTAAAATAAGCCCAGTAGATAAGTTGAGACCCTGGGATACAGTGGTAAAAATGGGGATCAAGTGAAATAATAAGATTCATAAAATGTTCTTGAAGATAGCTAGCTTATTTATTTTATTTTTGTTTATTTAACACTCAATAAGAGGTTATCATCTATTAGAAACTGTTTTAAGTACCTTGTAAATATTAATTCATTTAATTTGTAAAACTTCAAAATATTTGAATAAAAAAGAAATAAATTAAAAATGGCTACATATTTGTGTGGTTGTAGTCAGAAGAGTTAATTCACTGAAAGTCCAACTAATTCAATGTCGTCAGAAGAGTTAATACAATTTAAATTATATTTAAGTTTTAATATAATTTAAAACAACTTTGCCATGGAATAACTTATAGTTATAAACATATAGACACATATGGCTTGTATGTTTAATGAGATAATCTATAAGAAATAACTTTATAAACATCAAACTCCTGAACAAATGTACAAAATATTATTATTCTAATTGTTCAAAATTCACCACACACTTTGGAAACAAATCGAATTTAAATAAGGCTGCAGTCAGGCAGTGCATTATCAGAATTGCAAGAGAACCAGGCAACAGTAGAAAAAAATGCTTGCATGATACCAGAGATATATGGCTATTATTGGGAAACTGTTATGTGACTATTTTCCATGTACTTCTTAGCATATTTTTGAGATGGAAAATCCATGGAATGCTCCATTTTCCTTTTTGCATTAAGGCTTTCATAAGAAACTCATTGTGCCAGTGTGATAATTTTGCATAGTTTAATAGTTTCCATGAATCATGAAACTACTTTCAACCCACACATCATTTGACCCTTATCAACTTTTACACATTAATCCCAAAGGATGGAATTTGGATAAAATAAAGAAGTGTCAATCACAAAAAATTATTCTGGATTAAAGACAAAGATGAAGAAATTATTTTGATTGTGGTATAAATACGCTTTACAACATTCAAAGCAAAATGTTGAATCACATTAGAGCACAACGAACTGAAGTGAAAGACTTAAGTTAGAAAATGAAACTCTGTGGATACAGCAGTGCAATGAATCTGCTTAATTTTATTATTTTTTAAGGGTAACTACACTAACTTTTATTTGCACTACTGCATAAATCAGTTTTCAATTTCATTAGTTATATAGTCCAGAAAAAATACAGTCTGGACTTCTTGGAGAAAAATCTACATTTTCATTGAAAATTTCATCTACTCTGATAATTTCATATAATAGTTGTAGGTTTTGTATTATGAAATAGTTATCTATAGGCCTGGTCATTCCCATATTTTCAGATTCATACATTTAAATACATACTGTAATCTTCCTGTTGAATAGGCCATGTAAACCTCAAACTTAACAAGTTCAGAACAGAACTGATTATCTCCTCTGCTCACTTGCTGCCACATACACTGACACCAAAATTTCTTCCTCTTTTTCTCTTTTGGCAGTGATTGGGAAAGCTTGAAACCTAAGAACGTCTGTGACTCTAAATCACCCGTATATCTCCAGTGAACAGTTGATGATTTTACCTCCTAAGTATCTCAAATCTGATTCTTTCCTTCCTGATCCAACATCATCCATGTGCTTACTAACTCTCTCCTGATTATTGAAATAGCCTCTGAATTAATTACCTTGACTTCATTGTCTTCCTTATCTAATCAGTTTTTCACAGTTATCAGACTGATGATGCCAATATGCAAATCTTTGATTTTAAAATTAAAATTAAACTTAAAATTTTCTATTGTTTCCTAAAGCCTAAATTATAAATCTAAATTCATATTTTCTGCTCTACTACACAAAATTCAACCTTCAGCTTTAGCAAGCTCTAAGAAATAGGTTTGATAGCGATTGTCAAGTATGGCCAGATGGGTCTATCCAAAGTGAGGTATGGGCTTTGGTGTTCTAAGGAGTAGAGTGAAAACTCAGAAAGAGAGACAAGCATGCCTTCATTTATTACCATCTATTTAGTGAGCAGTTAGTAGATACTAGGTGCTGCGTGAAGACTGGTAAGGTATAGTCTTTGTCCTTGAGTTGTTTCGGGATGTCTATGAGAAACATTTAAACTGCTGTTTGAACTTGCACATCTGTTTTTGACTAGAGTAGGAGGTGGTGCCTGAGCAGAATCTTAAAAGACACTTAGGAGTTATTCAAGAAAAAAAAAGAATGGATTTTTAATCATAACGAGAGTGCCAAAGGTACAGAGATTCACAGGGTATTATTACATTATAACAACTACAAAACATTTAAGCTAGACAGTCAGGGGTGGTGTGTGTCAGTATTGACAAGATAAGAAGAGATCAAATCAAAGCCCTTAATTGTCATTGTAAAGTGATTGAACTTTGTTATTTGTACAGTAAAAATTGGTATATTTTTGCTTTTTTGAGGCTAGAGTACATCGATACAAAAAATAAAAGTATATAGAAAGTAGAAATTAACAATTCCATTTTAATGCCACCTTTAAAGTATGATGAACAGAGGTGACTTGATCATCTCTGCATTTAGGAAGGTTCTTCTGATCTTGGGAATAGATAGAAGGGGACAAAGACATGCAGAAAGAACATCAATTTGGAAGACGTTGTTATAATCCAAACAAGAAATAGTAAGACCCTGACAGAAAGGAGGAAAGTGTGCATATTTGGAGATATTTAAGATGTACAATTCACAATAGGTGAGTATTTGAATAAGGAAGTTAAGTGAATGGGAACGCACAGATACAACTAGCAAAACTAGGAAAATGAAAGCAGAGTTTATTGCTCTGATGCAAAACACAACTGTTCTAGAAATGAAGAACCAATACCAACCATCCATTTATATACTCATATTGCATGTTTATTTGGATGGCTCAGACTTATTTATAGTGGCTAGGTTATAATAAGATAATTATTCCAGTAATTGGCTTACAAACAACAAAACCTAAAGTAGTATAAACTACACACATTTTTGATTGGAAGTACAAGGAGTTATAATATATATGAAAGTTCTTAATTTTTCTGTATATGAGTATGATGTTCCTTTGAAGTTAAGAAGATGTGTACTAAGTTGTGGGTATTGATACTGAACACCCCTAGGTTTTCAATAATCACTAACCCTCTTACTCTTGTCTATTGTTTTTGGACAGGAGAGAGTTAATGAGGCAATGCAATAATAAAGAAAAGAACACGAAGAGAAAAAAACTATGTGACATTAAGATCTACTGGGGCACTGCTAAAATTGTTGAACTTGATTTAAACCTTCAACCTAATTTAAGAAGGAGGCATTCTTCATCATTCTAAGCTCAAATCCTGAATATAATTAAAGCTGTAGGTTAAAGCTTTGATGGAATAATTTCCAGGTTTCTCTTTTCTAGTTCTGCATTTTGAAAAATCTTAATTATTATTCTATTTAGAACTTCAATCACTTAAATTTACAACTTGAGTGACTTTAGTTCAACCAAAAAAGTCTGATGTATTCTGTATCCAGATTTTCTGTTCTATTTTTCGTTAATCTTTTATTACCAACATGTCTAACAACTAAGGTCTTAAATATTCAGCTCCTTTTTACTCTATGTTGAAAACAAACAGGGAACAAATTAGAGTTGCAGTTATTTTAGAGAGAGGATAAGATCCCTAATGAATTCTGGAAGCTAGGGAAGTTGATTTGTGAGGGATGTGGATATGCGTGAGAGATGTACAGATATAATCTAGTGAGGAAATTTGAATCACGCCTCGAGGCACAGGATGCCTGTGAACCAATCATT
This sequence comes from Papio anubis, assembly GCF_008728515.1. Taxonomy (NCBI): domain Eukaryota; kingdom Metazoa; phylum Chordata; class Mammalia; order Primates; family Cercopithecidae; genus Papio; species Papio anubis. The sequence continues at coordinate 39,423,628 of NC_044985.1, read as the reverse complement.
ACATAAAGACTTTTTTGTTGTCCCATGCTTTGGCCTCTTGGTGAGGTTATTCTTTTGGCAAATGATCTATCTTAATATTACACAAGGAAGCTTTGTATGGACAGTGCATAATCAGAGTTCTCTTGTCCGACAATAATGTAGGGAAAAAAATGTGTGCAATATCAAACACTACAGAACAGAATAAAAATAGTATTCCTTTGTTACATAAATGTAAAAGTAATAGTGAAAAGCAACAACTTAGAAAGAACACTGAAATTATGAAAACTTGGTGTCTTTGGAAGATTCTTTGTAGGATTTAAGCAGGAATTTGGTGCTTTGGAGTATATATTCACATCACTAATGAGAACATTAATAATATGTGCTAATATGTATTGTTAACGTGTGCTAAATGCTTTACATGTGCCATTATTATACTAAGTAATTTTATATATTATTTCACATACTTCTAAAACCAAATAAAGAGATTGGTATAGTTAACTATTCACGAATCCCAGATAGGGGAACTGAACCTACAGTTGTAGTTTAGAATTTCAACTAAAGTCCACTGATTTTTAGATATGGTCCTTCCAGTCACCATCCAAGATTTCTTCTAAGAGTAATGTGTATTGTAGCTCCTTAGGAACTGCTTAATGCTATGTGATAAGATGTTTTGTTTAGTATTTCACTGAATTAGATCTAAGATACTTATGTAAGTATTATATGCTGAAGAAAATCTTGAAACTGTGTTTACCTGTCTTTCATATTTTCAACATTTCAAAATTGTATTTAAATCATATATCATTATTTTACAGTTCATGGTTCTCTAGGAGATAAATAGAGGTGCCTTAGGGTACCAGTGGCCTTCTAAAATTACATCTTAAACGTAGCGTACTTGCAGTTTGTTGTATTTTTCTGGAAGCTGATAATATTTTCTAGCTGCATATGATCCAAAAAAAGTTTAAGAAACTTTAGCTGGATGTTTTGAAAACAAATGAAATCTAAAAGTAACACTTTTACCCAAAAAAGTAAAAATCAATATTATCCCCAAATTTTAATAGGAATAATGACAGGTTCATAAATGCTTAAAGACTTAGAAATAATGTCATCAGAAAACAGTGATTTTAAAAATTATTCCTCAGAGATTAGAGTATTAGAGTTACGTGATGTTGACTCACTAAGCAATAGCAAGCCCTGTTAAAATTCTGTATTTTGAATTTGTTTATGTCAAATATGACTATATCAAATCCACTTAACATGAATCTCTCAAATCTGTTTTAAAATTTGGTATGGAGTGGTTTGGATTACTGTTTTTATGTGGTTTGACTATTATTTTAATTTAAACATAAACTTTATTTGGTAAGTGTGTATGTGTCTTTATGAGAGACTGCCAGTCTATTCAAACGTGCATAAATTTACATTTCTACCAGAAATGTATGAAAGTTCCAGTTACTATACATTTAGATCAGCAATTGATATTTTCAGTCCCAATTTTAGCTCTTCTAGTGAATTTATAGTAGAATCTCACTGCAGTTTTAATTTGAATTTTCCTGATTGCTAATGATGTTGAACACTGTTTCTTGTATTCATCATTCATTTGTGTATCATCCTTTGTGAAAAATCAAATGACTTTCCCAATTTTAATTGAGTTGTCTTCTTGTAACTCATATGTAAACATGCTTTTTATATTCTGAATATAAGCTTTGTGTCAGTTTATGCATTGTGAATATTTTTTCACAGTTTTTGGCTTTCTTTTTCATTTATTTAAAGGCTGAAAGATTTAGATAAATTTTGATAAAGTAAAATGTATCAATATTTTCCTTTTATGGACTCAGCTTTTTGTGGCTTGCCTAATAAATCATTGCATAGTCCAAGTGTGCAAAGATTTCCTACTGTGTTCTCTTCTAGAAATTTTATATTTATAATTTTAATTTTTAGATCTATGTTCTATTTCTTGTTAAATTTTATTTGTTACATAAGTTAAGAATTGAAGCTCATATGCATATCCAGTTGTTTCAAGGCTATCTGTTGAAAAAACTACTTTTTCTCCATTGAATTGCCTGTGTTTTTGCCAAAAGTGTTAAAATTGTAGGTTTTTTCTAGATCTAATTAGTTCCATTGACACATATGTGTGTCCTAACAGAAAACACACTGTTTTGATTACTGTAGCTTTATAGTATAAGTGCTCCAACATTGTTATCGTCCAAAATTGTTTTTGGCTTTTCTAGGTTATTTGCATTTCTATTTAATTTTGGATTCAGTTTAATAAATACTACAAAAAAGTCTTCTGGTATTTTAGTTTGGATTGCGTCAGATCTAGAAATCAATTTGAGAAAAAAAATGATATTTTAATATTGAGTCACCCAGTTCATTAACCTGATATACTTTTCATTTATTTAAGTATTTAATTTCTCTCAACCTGAAAATGTTTAAGAGACAAATAAAAGTGGGTGTTTCTTCAGACTCTTCATTCAAGTAGAGTTATTTTTAGTTTACTTTAATATTTGTTTATCCCTCTCTCCAAACTTGGAGGATCTCAAAGCGTCTACCTAAGCTGCAAAAGAGAAAGAGGTCTATATTGGGGATGGAGAAATTGGAGTCTTCAAAATTACAAAATTGTACTATAAACTTCCACATGTTGCTTCCCCTTACAAGCTCAGCAGGTTGAAACTTTACTCTGAGAGGGTATAGCCAAGATCTTTGTCTCCAGTACCCAGTCAAGGACTAGGGTTTCTCCTAGGCGTGCCAGGTCACCAGCATTTCTAATCACTCTCCCGTTTGATATTGCAGAAGCTCTTTCTTGGCAAGAGCAACAGAGAGGTCCAGGGACTCTTTTGCCCATCTAACTCCTACGTGTAGGGCAGGAAATCTACTCCAGGAGTGGCAAGCCAAGAATACTGGGCTCTCATTATCATTGCTGCAGCTTGCTCATAGGGCAATGGGCTCCATCCTGTGAAAGCCAAGATGGGAAGGCCAAAGGCTACTACCCACATCCATCCAGTGTTCCAATAGTAGACTGAGTTGTCACTCTTAAAGAAGCAGACTGATGTCACCACCCCAGATCCAGAGTAAGGATTCAGAGGAGCAGATACAGAGATACCATATAGAAGGTGACAGGACACAAGAACAAAGAGTTCCATAACTCTTTCTAAGGGGATTGACTTCCTTTGGGACAGAGTGTGGGATAGCACAAGCCTTAGGACACTGTCTAAAGCAATAGAGATTTTCGGTGGAAAGCAATTAAGAGGAGGCTGGTAGACTTATGAGAGCAAAATGGACACCAGTAGACCAGTTAGAAATTATTTTTTAAATTATTATTATTATTTTTTAAGACCAAATCTCCCTCTATTGCCCAGGCTGGAGTGCAGTGGTGCGATCTTGGCTCACTGCAACCTTCACCTCCTGGGTTCAAGAAATTCTCCTGCCTCAGCCTACCAAGTAGCTGGGATTACAAGCGCCCACCACCACACCTGGCTAATTTTTTGTACTTTTAATAGGTATGGGGTTTCACCATGTTGGCCAGACTGGTCTCAAACTCCTGACCTCAAGTGATCTGCCCGCCTCGGCCTCCCAAAGTGCTGGGATTGCAGGCATGAGCCGTGGTACCTGGCCACCAGATAGAAATTTGACAGAGAGAAATACAGAAAGAGACAGGGAAGAAGAACCATCATTGAAAGAGCCATACAAAAATGTATACAGGAATGTTTGTAGCAGCATTATTCACAGTAGACAAAAAATGCAAACACTCCAGTTTCTAACAACTGATAAATAAACGTGGTGTATTCATATAATGAAATTTTATTTTGACAATAAAAAGGAATAAGGAACAGATGCATATTACAATGAATGTATAGCATAAACCTTGAAAACCTAAGAGAACAAAAAAAGTCACATAATTCACATTGTATAATAATATTTAAATGAAATGTTCAAACTAAGCAAGGCTATAGAGACAGTAAGTAGGTTAGTGGTTGCCTTGACCTGGGGAGATTGGGTTTGAAGTGAAGGGGGTGATTATTGATGAGTGTGGGGTTTTTCTCCTGGGTGATGAATATATAAAATTCATTGTGGTGATAGTTGTATAACTCTGAATATACTAAAAAACCGCTGAAATATACACTTTTAATGAGTGAGTTGTATGTGAATTATATCTTTAAAAAGTTGGTAAATATAAAACTACAACATCATAGTAATTTATGTATATACAGCCTATATATATATATACAAAATGTTTTGGCCACTTTGTCCTTCCCTTTAAAAGCTAAAGGGAAGACCCTTTAAATGCTAAAGGGAAGGACAAAGTGGCCAAACATTGTGTGTGTGTGTGCGTGTGCATGTACACACAAATGGTTTAAAAAATATATATATATATATGTATATATATGGTTTGAAAAAACTTTATCTCCTAAATCATGGTACTAATGATAAAATGTAATTCTAATGAAGGCAAGAAGGAAATATGGTGGTCCATTTAAGAGAGGCTTTAAAGTAAGTCACTCAGACTCCTATCTATAGATTAGCCCTTAATCTAAAGAAGAAAAGAGCCTCAGTTGGTAGAGTTCAAGCTTAAAGTTCTAGCTATTTTAAAAAAATCATATTTAGCTTTTAAAACTTGTATATTGTTAATGGTGAGAAAGGGACAGAATATCATGACTGATGGAGGACTTAGAAAGCTTGTATATATTTTTCCATTAGACACGACTAAAGAATATTTAATAAATCTTATTTTTAGAAAAAGAGGAATTAATATAAAAAATAAATTAATGATCAATACCCTTTTCATTTAGTACAGAATTACTCTAAATACTATCAACATTTTCTCTCAATTGCCACTCTTATAAATCCTTTCATGTTGCATCAACTTTCTCCCGAAATTTTATCCAGATTACATGTAACAAATTTAAAACAGTTGATCTACCCTCCCTCCCTTCCACCTCATGCAGTGTTAAGATAGAGATGTGCCTTTCATTAAAACATTCATCTTCTCATGCTATGCCAGAACTCACCTGCCCTCGTTGGCACCCTGTTATCACAGAGCTCTGGTTTACAAACTGTAATTATCCCAAAAGGAGTCACAAAATGTGCTTTATTTGAGAGTCAAAAAATATTGGAAAAACATTAATTTTATCTCATTCTTTAATAAATGTTTATATATGTCCCACAATATCCCCATTATATAATTAGTACAGAAGTACGAGTACATAATTTGTAAATACAGTACACACATATGGGATATGTATGCCCAAAAGTTATTTTTTACAGATGGCAAATGTGATACAAATTTTGAGGCTCTATGTCCTTAAGGAATCACTCATCGCTGGAGGCAAGGGTTTGACATGGAGAGGGCATTTTTTGCAATGACTCTTAGAATTTAGTGGGTGGGAAGGGGGAGCAGAAAGGGATTTTAGGTGTAGTGCATAGCACAGTCCTGATCAAGGATGATTTTTCCTGAGGGAGGGTAGATCAACTGTTTTAAGTTTGTTAAATGTAAGTTTGTTACATGAGTCCTTAAACACTTTCCAAAGAATCACTGAATAGGCAACTGGGTGTAAAACAAATAAAAAATAACAAGCACTGGATTTGATTCCCTAAATAAGCAAAAGGCATTCTTTTGCAGTTTGATTTGCAACATTTTCCAGAAATGCCGCCACAATGGAAATAGAAGGAATTTTTTAAAAAATCATTATTTTGGAAAATCACATCATCTTTAGCAACCATGTCAGTGATTATTTGCGTTGCCAATGCAACACATCTGTTTGAGCCTATATTTATAAGCATTAAATTCACAATGGTTCCACATATAAGTGCAAGTATCTGAATTCTTTATCAGGTCTAATGCAATCATGTCTGGCATTTATGCCTTAACATTTACATTATTTTGTTTAAATATTTTCTTTTTATTTTGTCTTTATATTAACTTTTTGTTTTTAGTTTATTATATACATGTTATAATACATATAAATGTTATTTCCAGGTAGCTAACTGGAGATTATCACATATTTTATAATATTTCATATATATAGATATATACTTGTTATTAAAATAGATCTTTGAGTCAGATACGGTTGAGATCACTGCCCTGTGAGATAAGAGCCATATAATATGTAATTTGCAGACTTTGGTCCCTGTCATCAGCTCGTCATTTCATTATCCACCTTTGCAACTGCTCCCCTCATGTTTCCCAAATATGCCATGCACTGTTATGCCTATTCTGCTGTTCTTCTCATTCCTTTTCCCAGAAAAGTAGTTATTATTTTTTGTAAGACTCTGCTCAAATGGCAACCCACTTAGAGTTTATTACTCTCCTGCCTGGGTGACCATAGCATTTTGCCCTTATCTCCAACATAACACTCCTATTTCTATCTTCCCAATTAAACCGTGAGCTTCTAAAGGGCAGAGACAATGTCTTTTTCAGTCTTGGAGGGCAGGGATTGTGTTTTACTAATTTCTATCTCCACAGCTTCTAACTTGGTTCCTTATAATTGCTTATTGACCAATCATTTATTCAATAAAATTGTATTCTTCAATGAACGAATAGCAAATATAAACACCTTAATGCATGACATTTATTTGGATTATTGCATTTTTAAGCCTTTTTGTTCCCCAGGATTAGAAGTCTGTGGACCTACTATTCTAAACTCAATTTGCTCTGTTGGTAGCTTTGCCTGCCATCCGTCTTCATCATCTCCCCTCGTCTAGCATCTGCTACCACTGTCTTATTTATGTACACATTCTTCAGTGACTCTAGCTATTGCCTCCAAATTATGCAGATTTCTCACCTATTCTTTCTCTTCATATCTGGAATCAGAAGTATGAAGCAGTAAAAAAATAAAAATAAGAAGAAAATACTATGCCTTCCTCACCATTCATTCTCCAGTGATTTTTACTCCTCTGATTAGAATTGCCAGTCCCTTATCTTGGCGTTCTTAATGCCCAGCTCAGTTGCTCTCCAAATCAATTGTTGGACTACGTCTTTCCTAATACCAAAAGTTAGCAAATAGCCTTTGACTTTAGCATGAGAAATATCTCATGTATGCCAAGGCATGCTGTTTAATTAATTGCAGTAAATGAAATCGAGTTTTCACACAAATATGATTTTTGTTAACAAATACAATTATGGAAAGCAATAGAATTTGTGTTACATCAGCAAGTTTGTTTCTTTAAGATATTACATAAGAATTTACAATTATTCTGGAATACACAAGTTTATTGAATTTAAATTAATTTATAAATAAATGTTCTTGTAAGATTCAAATGGTAGTTAAAATAGTCGGAAGAGAGGCAAAGCCGATGACAGTATAAAGAGGAAGCCAATGTTATACAATTCAGCGATAGCTAATTCTTATTTGTTTATTGATTGTTTCGGTATATTTCAGATACACTACTTGTTTGGTTTAAGTAATTATGGCTGATCATAAACTATAGAAAGTCCTATATTAAAATAAGGCAGTTTTATAAGAAAAACACACTAATTCTTGAATATGGTCTTTGAAAACTCTTCCATATCAAAAATTCTATGAGTCTTTCTCAACTATGTTTCTGCCAATAGAAATATGATCTATGGGATAGAAGAGATGTGACCTTATGAACATCCCTGTAAATTTCCTTTAACAGAATCTTCTGTTCTTACTAGTAAAATAGAAGATTATACTTTTGGAATAAAAATTCATTGAAACGATTAAATAATTTTTTTAATGTGCAATAAACTACCCTGTCTGAATAGTTAATATTAAAATAACTGATACAATATAAATGCTCTTTACAAGTCACAAAATATAAAGAATTTTTCAAGTCTGAAAATCTTTTCAGAGACTTTCTATCCTTTGGGACCAAAAACATATAAGAAGATATATCATTTTGTTTTCTTGTGCCCAATCCTCTTCCTTTTCCATTTAATTCTGCAAATTTTTCTTAAATATATTTTTGTAGCAAGGATAATCTAACTTCTATTTATACCATTAATATTATGGTAGGAAAAGAGTATTTAAAGGATATAGAGCTGGAAAAGATAATAGAAAATATATATATCTAACACACATTGGTATTTTATAGCTAGGGAAACTGAGTTCTGAAATTCTGAGGCACTTCCAAGGCACCCAGTAAAGCAGTACTACTAGAATGTAGATTTTCTTAGTATACAGAGCCTTCTCATCATTGCAAGAAGTTTATCCACCTGTGTTAAGGCTCTGGTTGGAATATTTTGGGGGAGAAAAGAAACATGATTCAGCTTTTATTATTCTCTCTTCTCATCCTTCTGTTTTTCTAAACTTCATAATTAATCTTTCTTCTATATGTCTCCAATAAACAATTATCTGTTTTCAGTAAAACCACATTTGATGTCAATACTTCTCAACAGCTCATCACAAATGTCCCTTACAGTAGTTCATAATTTAATTCATTTTATCAGTCAAGTCCAGCAGCTGATATCTGATATTCAGGAGTTGTATACCTGGATAGCTTTTTACATAGACCATTTACTCTCCAGAATTGCAAATCAACGACTTTGGGACAGAATTTGGTTGTAGGTGCATTTTTCTTTAGTTGCATGGTGTTTTAAAAATTGAAAGCAAATCCCTTTATTAAGAACAGAATCACCCGTGTATCATTTGCTGTATTTCCTACTACTTGTGTGTATGACACCTGATGATCAGTTTCCATTGTGATTATAGAACTGAAACCAATATGAATATTGCTTTGTGTTTGTTTATTTCTGTTTCTGGAGAGGAGGGTGTTTGCATGTTTTCTTCCAATGGAGAAATTATTGGGAGAGAATGGAAATAGTCGTTAGACTCATCATGCCACTGATGCTTCATAGACAATGACTTTGCACTTAACAGGGAAAGTTTAAAAATCTTTCAAATGTTTCTTACTGTGCCTAATATTCTGACATTTATCATAGCCCTAATTCACTAAATAGACATTTGCATGTCTAGTAATGTGATTAAATGTGTTGCTTAAAAAATATAGTCTTACCTAAGTCTACTATCTTTTAAACTTCTTTTAAAATGGTTGATTGTAGAATAAAAGGCCAAACATTAAGACAGTTAATTTATATTTTAGTATATATATTTGAGTATTATGAAGTTAATTTTTGTCATGATGATTTTAACTAGGAGCACAATAATAATATTTTAGTTTATATTTAGTAATGTTCTATAAAATTAGCTCATTGTCTTTTACTGTAAATGTAATGGCAAACAGCAAAGGCTAAATATTTTTCAGGTGAGTTTAATATCATTAATGAGAGTTTTAAAGTATGTATACATTGTAGATTCATTTAGTAAATTGAAGAATCATATGTAAACACAATAGTTAGAAGTTCTACATTTACAAAAAATGTTTAAAATGAGATTTTGTAAAAGAATATTTTATGAAAATTAAAGATGACCTGCCTAAAAACTATAAAAAATATTATGTTGCTAACTTTGCTTCAAATATACTTCCTTTGCAAACGTATTAAAAATTAAAATCGAAGAAATGAAAATTTTTGTTTCTAGCAAATATGAATATCTAATTTGCTGTGAATCTTAATGAGCATATCAAAACATCAGATGATAAAAGGGATTGAAATACTGCTTGCAAACAACAAAATTATGAAAATTAATGCTTCATGGTCTAAATATTATTCTTCATTGACCAAAAAAAAGGTAACTTCTGTTTGGGTATACATAAAATACATAGTAGTTGTTTATACAGTTTTATGAAAATAGAGTTTTATTCTGAAGTTATTACATATTTTTAGCAAGAATACTGACAAATTATTATTATCATTTTTTCGTTATACTTCTCAACATTTCTGATAAACATCTGTTCGATTTCATTGAATTATTTAAGTATTTCATATTTTACTTTTCCTTTTAAATTTTTGTAAGAAGGAATATGGTTTTAAAATTTTAATTTATCTTTTTTTTTAAGTGTACTTCTAATGTGTATTAGATCTAAAACAATGGCTTGATTAATATTAATACAGCCATTTTTTTTTTGTATTTTAAAATTTGTATTCTACATCACAACACTAGAAAAAAAAAATCTGTCCCTCTGCCGGACTAGTGTTAGTTTGATGATTATACTAATATTAACTGCTTCACTTGAGTAAGCAAAGTGGAAGTAAAATACCAGTCAGACCAGCTGTTAATTCACAGAGTGTTGTACTACGCTTATTAAAAATACCCAAAAGATGTACCTTTGTGGTTCAGTCTTTTGAATTAGAATCAGAATATTAATCATGCCTCAGGCCTAAATTAAACATTGGAAGGCCCCTTAAGAATTTTCACCAAATTTTCTTGGATTTTTCTTTATTGGGTCTTCCTGGACTCTGTTTAGCTCTGTAATTGCTTTGCTCCTTTGTTGATAGGTTAAAGTACAACGTGATTTTCTCCATGTCACAATATTTAGGAGGACGGCTCAATGGTCTACTCCAAGTTGCGATGTGCAGCTGAGACACCTATTTGTAACAGAAATAGTGTTTATAATGTTAAATAAGGTATGAAGTAAGAACAATTATGTATCTCAGTGTCTGTAGTTAATTTTAAAAATCTGAATCATTACTGTCTTCATATCATTGTTATTCTAGCAGGGTTATCTTAAGTGATCCTGCCAAATGTGATTGACCTCTTATATATGAGTATAAATTTTAGTTTTATTTAAAAACAGAAAACCTAAGAAAAAGCTGAAATTCTAGCATGGTCAAAACATACTATTGTCTGTTTTCAGAAAATGTTCATTATTACTAATAAATAAATATATGCCCCATTACTTACACGTATATGTACACAATTTCAAGGAGCTGAAGCTTATGATTAACAGTAGCATTTGTGCATCTAACTGTCTAAGAATTGTTTCTAAAGTATATTATTTATACTGGAGTTCAATTTGAGCTCCGGACACTAGAAACCAAAACAAAAACATTATGATCTTCAACTATTTTTAAAACGTTTAACATATCTCTATTATGTCATTTACAAGGCAAAGGGATGAAATAGAAAGGTATGTTAACTCGAGACTATATTATTTTAAAAAACAATTAATGATAATAACAAAAAACTCATGCTTTTGATACATCACAAAAGTTCCTTTTTCATTTCTCCATTGAATTTTTAATAAACTGCTAATATTCAAATAGGAACCATATTAGTTCTGAATTCCCTCATAATTATTTGTAGAAATATAAAATATGTCTGTTGAAATTGATATTTTTATTAATATTTATCAATAAATCTCAATAATAAATTGATATTATTAACACATTTAGTAGAAGAAACATGTTCAGTTTTTTTAAAGTTTGCTTAATAATATTTGAACTAAGCTGATACTTACATGGACTTTATCTTGGAAGCATCCGTATATTGTGTATCAGAGTAATAGGTGTTGCTCTATGTGATTAAAACAAACAAAATGCTTAACAATTCATGCTACTATTAGATAAAAATAAGTGAGGGTGAATTGTTAACTAGTTTAAATTATCAGTTAAATATATGTTACCTAATTACCATTACACAAGTTAACAGAGAGAAAATATAAATTCATCTGACCTGATAGGTATCTAAAAAAGCAGTGCTGCACACTGTTAAAAACACTTTGGGTAGCTATGAGTTACCTATAAAACAAGGCAATAACAGAAAAGGAGGTACACATTTCAGAGGGAAGTGTGAACAGTGAATGACTGGGGAGGACTTGGGGAACCTAACTTGGCCAGTATGGTACTAGTAGTGCTGTGCTGTAAAACTGAGTATCATTGATGTTCTAAATTCAATTTCATCTTTCTTTATCCCTTTTCTGTGTAGCTACTTGAGTGACAGACAAATGAATCACAACTTATTAATTGGAATGTGTGAATTTTGAAATAATTTGCTAGTTTTTGAAAATCGAGTATAATTTTGTTAAGCATTTCTATCAGAGATCAAACTGTGACCAACAAAGAATAGGTAACTGAAAGAAAAATGTCCAGTCCTTCTTTGACAACTTTAGTAGTGAAAATTATCACAAATCCAATGAAATGTCAAACATTTAGTAGATTGAAAACTCATGAGACCTATGAGATTATGAACATTTTATATTAATCCAAATCATAATGGCCTAGAATTTTTATAGAGAGGGGCTGTTATAATGAATCTTTATAGCCCAAATCTAAACATTATAAATATTTTACAAATTTGTGTTTTGTATTTCTCCATTTTTTTGGAATACATCAAAAGCATATCCCAAATAATTTCACCCATAAATACTAAGGGAAGTGTTACTAAGAAGTAATATTTTTAATATGTCATTTTTTGTTGTAGTATTTTAAAACAAATTTCACAAATATTATTTTACTCTGAATACTTTGATATGTATCTCCAGCAGTAAAAGCATGTTAAAATCAAATAATATTAAAAATGCAATTCCTTAAAAGCATCTAATAAAATGGTCTCTGTCCAAATTTTTCCATTTTTGACCTGAGCTCTATTTTTCAAACAGTTTTTGACTAAGGATCTAACTAGAGTTTATATGTTGTACTTAGTCAATTAAGCCTTTTAAATCTTCAAAAATATATAACTGCTCATTCTACTTTTTTTCTTGCCATTGATTTTTAATCACGGATATTTACCTTGAAGAATTGTCTACATTCTGACTTGGTTGATTTTCTTTGTATTTATTGTAAATTTATATTTAGAAGTCTGATTACATTCAGATTTAACTAGTACTCTGTGCTTTGTATTTTATCTCATCAGAAGGCACATATGTGTAGTTGCAGCACTTTTAGAGATATATTAAAGCATATCGGTAATAAACTGAAAGAAATATAAAAAATTTACTTTGTTTTAATTTTTAATTGTTGTGGGTACATAGTTGGTGTATTATTTGTGGGGTTACTTTACTAATTTTAACAGCAAAAGATTTAAAAATAAGACATATGTCCATCATTAGAAAACTGATCAAATAAACAAGAGCATACTATGCAGCTGAATAAAAATATGGAATATAATTTCCAGGATATGATGTTATATGAAAACACCATTTTGAAGAAATACACAAGTTGGTATGTGCATAGCAAATATGTATATAATGTAAAGCATATGTGTTAGGTATATAGCATGCTACCACTTAAAAATGGGTAAATGTATATATATACATGTATATATAGTATATTATATTTAGTTATATTAAAATGTACATATAAAAGATAACATTTTAAAAGTGTACATATATTTATATGTTATATGTGTTATATACGTATATATGCTATATATGTATATATATGTGTGTCTCTCTAGATATATACCTGCATGTGGGGGAACAAATAGAGTGACTGGGACAGTGGTAGAGACTGAACTTCCTTATAAATAGAGCATAGATTTATAGACATAACTCTGGAACAATGTAAATAGTTTATAAATTATAAAACAAAATAAACTAATTCATCTTTATATCTCTGGTATGGTATATATCTAACAGCAAAAAGGCCTGCAACAAATCCTAAGTTATCTTTCATGACCATATCAGTTTGTAATGTTAAAGTTATCCTGAAATACTTGTGTATATACTGTGGAATATATCAAAAGAATAATTATATCATTGAGAGGCAGGATTTTCATTGTGGTTAAAAGGGAAACATATTTAAGAAACCCAATTAGAAAAGTTAAAATCCTGTGTTTGAATTAAAGTCATTAATAAAAGTAGACCTTATGTCTTAAGAAACACTGACACAAACACATAAGCCCACACAAACACACATTCTGTCTCTCCACTCAGAAGGCTAGAAAAATAACTAATCTTATATCAATAAGCATTCTGAGCACCCTTAAAAATCCTCTGTGCTCTGCCTATTCGCCCCTTCTACCACCGTAACTCCTGGCAATCGCTGATATTTTCGCTGACTCCATAGTTTTGTCTTTCCTAGAGTGTCATATAGTTAAAATCATACACTATGTAGCTTTTTCAGATTGGCTTCTTTCACTTAGTAATACACATCCAAGTTTCCTCTATGTCTCAATATCTCATTGTATTTTAAAATTATTTTGTTTTAGATTAAGGGGGTACATGTGCATGTTTGTTATGTGAGTATATTGCTTAATGGGTGGGAATTGGGCTTCTAGTGTACGCATCATCCAAATGATGAACATTGTACCCAATAAGTAACTTTTTTACTGTCACTCTGCTTCCACCCTCTCTCCTTTTAGAGTCCCCAGTGCCTATTATTTCTACCTTTGTGTTTATGTGTATTCATTGTTTACCTTCCACTTGTAAGTGATAACACACGGTATTAGATTTTCTGTTTCTGAGCTAGTTCACTTAAGATAATGGCTTCTAATTCCACCCATATTGCTGCAAAGAACATGATTATATTCATTTTTATGGTTATATGGTATTCCATGGTGTTACATGTCACATTTTCTTTATAAAATCAACCATCAATGGGCACTTAGGTTGGTTCCATAACTTTGATATTGTGAAAAGTGCCGCAATAAACATATGTGTACAGGTGTCTTTTTTATACAATAATTTATTTTCGTTTGGGTACATGCCAAGTAGTGGGATTGCTGGGTAGAGTGGTAGTTCTGTTTTCAGTTCTTTGAGACATCTCCATACTACTTTCCATAGAGGCTGAACTAACTTACATTCCCACCAACAGTGTACAAGTGTCCCGTTTTCTCTGCATCCCTGCCAATATCTGCTGTTTTTGACTTTATTGTAATCGCCATTCTGCCTGGTATAAATATCTCATTGTGGTTCTAATTTGAAATTCCCTGATCATTAGTGAGGTTGAGCTTTTTTTCCTGTGTTTGTTGGCTGTTTGTGTATCCTCTTTTGAGAAATAGCTGTTCGTATCTTTTGCCCAGTTTTTAATGGGGTTGTTTGTTTTCTCTCATGAGTTGTTTGAGTTCCTTGTAGATTTTGGATATGAGTCATTTGTTGGATGCATAATTTGCAAATATTTTCTTCCATTGTGCAGGTTGTCTGCTTATACTGCTAATTATTTCTTTTGCTATGCAGAAGTTTTTTAGTTTAATTAAGTCCTATTTCCCTATTATTGTTTTTGTTGCGTTTGCTTTTGGGGTCTTTGTCATAAATTCTTTGCCTAAGCCAATGTCCATAAGAGAATTTCCTATGTTTTATTCTAGGATTAATACAGTTTCAGGTCTTCCAGTTAAGCTCTTTAATTGATCTTGAGTTAATCTTTATATATTTTGAGAGCTAGGTCCCCAGTTTCATTCTGCATATGACTAGTCAATTTTCCCAGAACTACTTATTGAATAAGATGTCCTTTCCCCTTATTTTATTTTATATTTTTGTGAACTTTGTTGAAAATAAGTTAGTTGTAGATATGTGGCTTTACTTATGCATTCTCTATTCTGTTCCATTGATCTATGTTTATTTTTATACCAGTACCATGCTACTTTAGTTATAAAATGATACTGATTTTCGTACACTGATTTTGCATTCTGAAACCTTAGTGAAGTTGTTTATCAAGTCTAAGAGTCTTTTGGGGGAATCTTTAGGGTTTTTCTGGGTATATGATCATGTCATCAGTAAACAGAGATAATGTGACTTCTTTTTCACTTTGTATTCCTCTTATTTCTTTCTCTTGCCTGATTGCTTAGGCTAATACTTCTACTACTATGCTGAATAAGAGTGGTGACAGTAAATATCCTTTTCTTGTTCTAGTTCCTAGGGGAAATGCTTCCAACTTTTTCTCATTCGGTATGATTTTGCTTGTGGGTTTGTCATAACTCATTTCTTTTTAGCACTGAATTATAGCACATTTCTGGCTGTACCAAAGTTTATCTATATGCACACCTACTATAGAATATCTCAAGTGCTTCCAAGTTTTGGCAATTATAAATAAAGCTGCCATAAATATCGATGTGCAGTTTTTTGCATGGATATAACTTTTCAACTCTTTCGGACCACAGCTGCTAGATTGTATGGTGAGAATATGTTTAGTTTTGTAAGAAACTGCCCAAACTCTCTTCCAAAGTGGCTGTACCATTTTACATTACCACCAGTAATGACTGAGAGTGCCTGTTGCTCCCTATTTCAACCAGCATTTGCTGTTGTCAGTGTCTTGAATTTCGACTATTCTAATAGGTATGTAGTAATATCTCATTATTGTTTAATGTTTTATATCATTACCTAATGACATATGATGTTGTGATCTTTTCATATGCTTCTTTGCCATCTGTATATCTTCTGTGATGAGGTGTCAATTTAGGATTTTTTTTTTTTTTTTTTTTTTTGAGATAGAGTCTTGCTCTGTCACCCAGGCTGGAGTACAATGACATGATCTCAGCTCACTGCAGCCTCTGCCTCCCAGGTACAAGTGATTTTCCTACCTCAGCCTCCTGAGTTGCTGGGGTTACAGTTGTGTGTCACCACACCTGGCTAATTTTTGTATTTAATAGGGATGGATTTTCACCATGTTAGTCAGGCTGGCCTCAAACTCCTGACTGCGTGATCCACCTGACTCGGCCTCCCAGACATTTTTTAATTGGGTTGTCCACTTTCTCACTATTGAGTTTTAAGAGTTTTTAGTATATTTTAGACAACAGTGCTTTGTTAGATATGTGTCTTACAAATATTTTCTCCCAGTCTATGGCTTGTCTTTTTATTCTCTTGACAGTGTTTTCAACAGAGGAGTTTTGTATTTTAATTAAATCAAATTCACCATTTTTTTTTTTTTCTTTCATGGATCATGCCATTGAGGTTGTATCTAAAATGCCATTGCAATACCCAGGGTCATGTAGATTTCCTCCCATGTTATCTTCCAGGAATTTTACAATTTTGTGTTTTACATTTAGGTCTATAATCCATTTTGAGTTAATTTTTTGTGGAGTGTTTCTCAAACTTTTTCAAAAAAATTGAAGATAAAGGAATATTTCTGAATTCATTTTACAAGGCCAGCATTTCCCCGATACCAAAGCTAGACAAGACTACAAGAAAAGAAAATTACATGCCAATAACCCTGATGAACATAGATGCAAAAATCCTCAACAAAACATTAGTCAACTAAAATCAACAGCATATTAAAAGGATCATTCACCATGATTAAGTGAGATTTGTATCTAGGATTAAAAAATATCATAGTTCAATATATGCAAATCAATAAATATGACACATATTAACAGAATAAAGGACAAACATCATATGGTCATCTCAGTAGATGCAGAAAAAGCATTTGACCAAATCAAACATTTCTTCTTCATAAAAAACTGTCAACAAATTAAGTCTAGAAGGAATGTATCTTAACACAATAAAGGCCATATATTACAAGCCCAAGGTAGCATCATATGCTGTGGTGAAAAGTTGAAAGCTTTTTCTCTCAGATGAAGAATAAGGCAAAGATGCTCTCTCCTGCTACGCTGCTTCTATTCGACATAGTACTGGAGTTATACAGAGTAATTATTCAAGAAAAAGAAAGCATCCAAATTGTAAAGGAAGAAGTTAAATTGTCCTTGTTTGCAGATGACATACTCTTATGTATAGACAACCTTACAGACTCCACAAAAACTGTTAAAACTAATAAACCAATTTAATTAAGTTGCAGGATACAAAATTAACATACAAAAATAAATAGTGTTCCTGTACACTAACAATGAACTATCCAAAAAAGAATTTTTTAAAATAAAATTCTATTTACAATAGATACCAAAAATACTTAGGAGTAAATTTAACCAAGGTGAAAGATCTGTGCATTGAAAACTATAAAACATTGATGGAAGAAGACACGAATAAATACAGTGTTCATTAATTGGGAAATTAATATTGTTATATCTGTCTACCAAAGGTCCATACTACCCAAAGCATCTGTACTAACTAAGGTGATCTGTAGATTAAGTGCAATCCCTGTCAAAATTCCAATGGCGTTTTCACCGAGATTAAAAAAACAATCCTACATTCATATGGAACAAATTGTTGCCAAAGAGACAAGCAATCTTGAGAAACAGAGCAAGACTAAAGGCATCATACTACTACAAAGCGATAGTAGTCAAAACAACATGGTTCTGGCATGAAAAAAGCACATAGACCAACGGATTAGTATAGAAATCCTAGTAATAAATCCAGGAATTTACAATCAATTGCTTTTAGACAAAGATGCAAAAGGACACATGATAAGACAAAGATTTTCTCCTCAGTAACTGCTGTTGGGAAACAATATCCACATGTAGAAGAATGAAATTGGATACTCACCTCATACCAGTTGCAAAAATCAAATCAAAATGGATTAAAGATTTACATGTAAAACCTGAAATGGTAAAGATACTAGAATAAAACATAGGGGAAAATCTTCATGACAATGGTCTGGGCAGTGATTTTGTGCGATATGACCCCAAAAGCACAGACAACAAAAGCAGAAACAAACAGGATTACATCAAACGACAAAGTTTCTGCACAGCAAAGGAAGTAATTACCAGAGTGAAGACATGACCCACGGAATGGGAAAATATATTTGCAAAGCATACATCTGATAAGGGGTTAACACTCAAAATATATAAGGATCTCCAACAACTCTATAGCAAGAAAACCAAAAACCTAATTTAAAAAAAATAGGCAATAGACTGGAATAGACTTCCCTTCCCTTCCCTTCCCCCTTGTATTTATTATTATTATTATTTTTTTTTACAGAGTTTCACTCTTGTTGCCCAGACTGGAGTGCAGTGGTGTGATCTTGGCTCACTGAAACCTCTGCCTCCTGGGTTCAAGTGATTCTCCTGCCTCAGCCTCCGAAGTCGCTGGGATTCCAGGCACTCCTGGCTAATTTTCTGTGTTTGCTGGAGATGGGGTTTCACCATGTTAGTCAGGCTGGTCTTGAACTCCTGACCTCTGATGATCTACCTGCCTTGGCCTCCCAAAGGGCTGGGATTACAGGCATGTGCCATCGTTCTTAAAATAAGACATAAAAATGGCCAATAAGTACATGAAAAAAATGCTCACCATTACTAACCATCAGAGAAATACAAATTAAAAACATAGTAAGACAGTACATCATGCATGTTAGGATGGCTATCATCAGAAAGAGAAAAGATGACAGCTGTTGGTGAGGTTGTGGAGAAAAAGGAATCTCTGTGCACTATTGGTAGGAATGTAAATTTGTACAACCAGCATAAAAATGGTATGGAGGTTCCTCAAAAATTAAAAATAGAACTTCCATGTGATCCAGTAGTCTCAACATCATGTTGTACACTGTAAGTATATACGGTTTATAGCTGTCAATTAAAAACAAAGCCTGGACTTAACAATATCCTAAAATCAATGAGGATGTAAGTTTGACATATTCCTGGCATACTGTAGGCCTAGGAAGTAGAGAACATTGGAGTGGACCTATTATGTGTAACTCCTACAACCTTCCTTTAAGCATTTCTTAGATGAGGCCAACAGAACACTCCATCCTTGTAAAATCAAGATGTGACTGTCCTCCGTAGGCAAGGCACAACAGTAGGAGGTACCACAATGAGATGGGATTTGGTGGTTTTTATGGAAATAATGGGATTACTGAGTGGAAGAGGCCAGATCACGGCCTTTACCCATTAGAAAAAGGAGTGTGTACGATGACTGTAAAAAACACAGAGATGGAATAGTAACCAGAGATCTATGATATTGCCTGATTAATATGTCATTAGGGATAAAATAAGTGAGTACCTTACTAAGGTATTGCTTGACATATATAAACAACAAAAAAAAATTGGTCTGGTAAACAAAAACCTAATATAAATTGACATGTGAGGATTTATGGCCTCTGATCTAGTTCTCTGTTCTAAGTTTGTCTTCCCTGAATTCACTGATGGGAAATTAATCTCTATGAAGCAGTCTATTTCATTTTTAATATGTCTTTATAATTTCCATCTATTGGTTTTTGCTTTTTCTTCCAGATCCACATAGAGATAATCTAATATCTATTCTACTGGGAGATTCCTTAAATATTTAAAGACAATTTTGTGGTTTTTCTCCACCCTCGAAGTTTTAAATTCTTTCACTATTCTGGTTGCTACACATTTGCTTTCCAGTTTTTAATAACAATGTCTGAAATGCTTCACTTGTGTGAGGTGGACCTCCAAGATTTGGTGAGAATTCTCTCTGCCGTACTCCAGTTATAGTACTGGTTAATGTAGTCTAAGATTAAAATAGCTTCATTGTCAGATTTGTTGCAATGTTGAATTGAATAAAATGTTACCCTAAAAATTCTGGAAAAGATGGAACAAACAGATGCTCTTCAATAATGTATGCTTATGGTAAATCCTTTACAGAGTACCCTCCTGTAACCCATATTGTTCATCATGTACTAGTTAAAACATATCAGAAACTCTAGGTTTGAAATGGGTTTCAGACATTCTGTCTTGGATTTGATGGCTTCAGTGGTGTAGAATTGGCTTATGTTCATGTTTCGTTCTAAGCTAAGATATAGCTCAAGGACACATAGTGAAAAGTTAGGTCAGAGTGGAGTTTGTACCATACATGATATATCTTACCCACTAACGACTGCTGGGTTTCATCTGACATGCTCAGTTTCCACGATGCTAAAACTCTGCATTTTCAAAGGACACATATATGCTGACAAAAACAAAATCAGTGTTGAGTATTAAAATAAGTCTGGAATCAACATGCTTATGAGAGAGGTTGCCTTAATTCCAGTCCACTGTCATTCCCCACCACCTTGATGGCAATGAATCCATACATGGAATGCTTTTATTATACCTCCTAGGAGCTATAAGTCTAGCATATTCTTGAGTAGTTGGATTTTTCTTCTGATGTTGTTGTTAATTAGACTGTTTTATTCCATTATTATTCATGTAAAAGTATTAACATTTTTTTCCAGCTCATTTCCCCATCCTGAAACTTGAGAAAAGTTTTTTTTCAAAGTAAAGTAACTCCTGAGTTCCTAGTTAATATTTAAAAAGAGCTTTAATAAAATAATACATAATCTTTTCAAGAACGTACAATTTTTAAGCCTAAACTATTCCTATCATTAAGAATTTACATTCTCTGAAAAAGAACAATTTTGAAAATAAGCATACTTAGCAAAGAATAAACAAGGTGTATATGCCTGCTATTGATATTTTACAAGTTAACTATCTAATGTATTTCAGTTTATATTAGGGCTTGACGACTTTGCATAGCATTTGGTGAATCACATGTTGCAATGTATCTTCCATTGAATTCTTTGGAATAGACACTTGGAAAACAATGAAGTTCTTGACATTGTACACATAGTTTTTGAGATAAATGTACCTGTGCATTTATCTGAAAAAAAAAAATTCAGACTTGTTAGATTTTCACAATGGCCCATAAAATAGATCCCACAAAAGATTAATAGCTTTGATAGGTAAGTGCGATATGTGATATATTTACAAACTGATAATCTTTACTTTTAAAACTAGGGTTTTTGAAAGGGACGTTGGAGCTTTCAAGTGGGCTATTCGTGAGTGTCAGGAGATCAAACTCTAGATGGCAGGTTCACCTCAGATTGTGCTCCATTTGATCTGGCTAAAACACTGTGGATATTAGTTCTTTCAGAATATCTCTGGAAAGGCTAACACAGTAGGTGTGTTTATAGCTCTTCAAAAGATTCATATTGGGAGACCTGGAGATTAATGATCTTTGTTGCATAAGGCCAGGTATAAGCTCAGGTAGCCTCCTAGGCAGTCCTGCACATTGCCATGGCAATGGATTTCTAACCTGACCTGGAGAGCCAATACCTGTTGGAGAAAGATAGGTCCTTCATATCCATGGACCACAGTTCTTTAAGAAATGAGGTTACGCGTTTTATTTCAGTTTTATTTTTTAATGTTGTTATATTGTATTTATAAAGAAAAAGATTAAATAAAACAAAGTTAGATAAATTAATGGGAATAAATACCACTAGAAAGAAAATTTACAAATTTTCTGGTCAGTGGGACTTATCAAATACTGATGACTTATGTCTGAAGTTAATTCACATAATTAAGACAAAACTCAACTTTCCTGAAGAAAATATCGGGTTGTATTTTAGCAGGGGTGTGGGAGGGGATTAAATCCTGTGGGCTATCATATAGAAAATGTTTTGATCAGTGTCCTGCAAAATAATTCTGAATAACATGAACCTTATTCTTTTGTAGTGAGAAATTAAATTGCTCTAATGTAATTAGCTGGATTTTAAGCAGAATTTTGCTTTTCTGCTAACAAAACATTTGGTGTACCATATAATTTCTACTTAAGCTATTGTTTTATATCCATGTTCCACAAACTTTAATGTGCACAAGAATCACAGGGGAATCATGTTAAATTGCAGATTCTTATTCAGTAGTTCTGGAAAAGGGCTTGAAATTCTGAAATTTTTAGAAGCTCCCAAGCTAGGCCAATAGTGCCGGTGCCCAGGCCACACAACTGAGTAGCAAAGCCCTATATGATATGGCTATTATATTTCTTCAAATATACTAGGTAATTGAAACATTTTCAGTTTCATATTGAGATATTTTTTGATAGAGAATGTACTCATTAAATAAAATTGAATAAAAATAGATTCATAAACAGGTCTGTATTGAAAGAAAATAACAGTTCATATCTGAATTTTTAAATATGCTAAAAGTAAACATGATTTAGGTTTGTATTTTTTTAAAAATTGATTTTACCTGATGGTTCCAGAGCCACATAAAACCTCTATGCTTCATTGCCATAGATATGCTAGTTCCTTTTTAATGGATATTTTTACATAGCTGATGATATCAGAAAACTGGAAAAACTTCCTGGCAATTTCTCTGTCATTTATTTGAATGATGAGATAGTTTCAAACAATAGTGACTTTAGAGAATAATTTAAAAGTACACACATACATGTGCCCTGTGCTCAAAATTCAATGTTCGTATGTAGCACTGCATAGGATGCACCTAGTTCAAATCCTCAATCAGCACGTATTTGACCTGCTGAGAACTGGCAGTGTTTTGGACCACCATGTGGCTTGCTTCCTAATGTACAGTAAATTTCTTTTAAAACGAAGGTCCGTGAGCTTTTTGAGTTTGGCAGGAAGGACAAAACAGGAGCATAATGAACTATAAATTTTAGTGTATTTATGAGTATTTATAGCTCACTGCAAGGTTTTACTTTCTGTGTTTTTCATACATTTCATCTGAACTTGGCTCTGGCAGCAGATTCAGTTATGTTTGACCTTCTGACTAGAACAGTTACATCAGGTCCACATTAACTGGCAAATGTTTTATTTTGTGGAGAGAGTTGCAGCATGGGGGAAGGTTAGAATAATTTTCAATAAAACACACTTTTGGTACTACCTTTTGGCAAAAGTTTGCATTTATTTTTTACTTCATTTTAAAGGCAAAATTAACAATTAATGTTAATTGTAACACTATTACTTTTTAAAATGCAGCTGCCATAATCTTTTAACTTTAATTATCATGTGCCCGTGTGAGAGCTTTTGAATGTCAAAATGCTTTTGAATGTGAAGGGACAGGTAACACTGCTTTATAGCCTTCTGCCTATTCTTGGGATTATTTACCAATTGCATAGATTTGAATCTCTAGACCTAATTGTCTTGTACAGCTGCGGGGATGATTGTCTGAATTAACCGAGTTAGACTTGCTACAAAGACAGGAGAAATTTTATTGATTGACAATGATGTCTCTGCCACTTCAACTGTGGCCTAGTACTTCATGCGAGATGTATCTTTGCTATTCTAGCTTATTTTCCTTCACACCAGCGCCACATGGCCACAGTAGGATAAGAGAGCGAAACGCTGTGTGAGCCTTCCTCAGCAGGAGCAAGTCCTGCAGGCCTACTGGTGGACGGAGGCCTGCTGAGAAAGGTGTCACAGAAAGGTCCACTCGAGGACCAAAAGTGTCACTCAAAAAGCCCTTACTAGGTGGCAGTGCTCAGGGGAGAAGTGTAGATTGGAACAAAATATTCTTATTTTCATTCAATAGAGCAAAAAGTATTTACAATTATGTTCTTCCAGATTAAGTACTTAAGGCCTCTTGTTTTTATCTCCTTTTACAGTTTTTTTTTTTTTTCCTTAATCACCTCATTAATTTCCAGTTTGGTTTAAAATATTCAACAGGCTGGAACTATATGGCTCGTTTGATTCTACTTTACTTATTTACTTTTTCAAAGCAAAATGGATAAAATCAATTAATAAATTTAAGCCTGTTTGCTATGATTTGGAGAGCTGTTAAATAATACATCTTCCTTTCTTCACTAAAGTGCTATAAAGTAATTTATCTGTGAGAATAAGGCAAAATGGCAGACTGTTGTCTTCCGAAGGCTTAAGTTCAGTTCTGCTCAGAGCCAGGATATGGGCTAAGCAGCCTGCACAAGGATTCTACCATAATCTATCAATGAAATTCTTAATTGCTGGCTTTATTACTTATATGAAAAGCATAAACAATTAATCAGTATTCTGACTCTCTTTTACATGTGTATAAATCTATTTTTATGATGATTCCTATGATGTGTTTGATTTTTAAACTAAAACTAAATCTTGTGTAAGGAATGGCAAAACCACTCTTCAGCATGAATTGGGAAAGCATAATGATTGATAATAGCATACACGCAGGCAAAGACACACAATCTGAAATATAGTCAAGTATGTTAGAATGAAAAAGTGCCTGTCTGATGGGAAGAATGGATAGGGTATGGATTAAGGCTAGTCAGGGAAAAGGAGTATGTTAATGATGCCCAGGAGAAGAATGAAAGGGATTGCTAAATGCTCTAGGGAAGGAAGTCTCCAGACCCATCTGAGGTGGGCAAACTTCTGACTGTAATAATTTCCAACGTAGGTATAGCTTGTTCTCCTGTTTACAAAAGAGAAGTAAAAACACTAGAAAATAGGTGTTGAGGGGGTGGGGTGCAAGGAGAGGGACAGCATTAGGACAAATACCTAATGCATGTGGGGCTTAAAACCCGGATGACGGCTTGATGGGTGCAGCAAACCGCCATGGCACATGTATACCTGTGTAACAAACCTGCACTTTCTGCACATGCATCCCAGAACTTAAAGTGTAATAAATGAATTTTAAAAAAAGAAAATAAGCATTGAGTAGCACAGCTCAATCAGTATGTGGTAGTAAAAATAATCTACTCAAGGGTGTCATGGGTACTGAGTTGTATATCATAATTAAAGTGCTTAGACCAATGCCTGGGACAGTCAGTGCTCAACACACACTGGATATAATTTACATATACATACAGACACAGCTAGTGAAAGATGGAGATATATACTACATGTATATGCCATTTATTAAAGAAAAAAATAAATCACAGAAATCTACAAAAGAAATTTACACAATTTTGCATAAGGCTAGAAATGTTTACATTTTCTGTTTTATTTTTTAGTTTAAAATTAAGTAGTTACATGCTCATTGTAGAAAAGTAAAATGGCACAGAAGTATATACAATAAAACATTATAATGTATACATCTTTTAGCAATTTTTACAGAATTTTTCTATTTACACATATACATATACATACACTGATGTGTATATATACACACACAAATAAATAATTTTTACTTTACATTCATAAGCACAAATGGGCTCAGATACATTTTATCTCTATATCATTAGCTGAGTAGGAATAAGCAGAAGCTTTACATGAAGATATTTTGGTCACACACACTTGTATTACAACTTTATTACTTACAGTGTATTAGCCTAACATAGTTGATTTCTTTTAGAAGTATATCTTTATCTATCTATCTATCTATCTATCTATCTATCTATCTATCTATCATCACGGAGGAATCCAGTAGTATAAACATAGTTGCTATAACAAATACCCAGTGAAAGATATTTTATAGTTTCCTCTTAAAACTCTGCATTAATGACCTAATAATACTCTGTGATAGGTTTTGGAAAATGTGTGAAGTTTCTGACAGTATGTCAACAAAGTGTCAAATATTGTGAGCAAGAAGCTATGAACTGGAATCATGGTGTCACCAAGTGTTAAAGCTGGAGGGACCTTAGACCCCCTTCATGTTGAAAGTAATGGGGCTGAAGCCCGGGAGGATTTAGTGATTTGTTCAAGGTCACAAACCGAAGAGTAGAACTTTGGTCCCCTGGTTCCCAGTCCTCATCTCTTTCAGATTTCTAATTTTGCTTCTAACTAGATTTATTGTTTAATTTTATGTAGAACAAAACACAGATTATAGAGTAGAGTCAGAGATTTTTGGGAATCTGAGTCATTTTAAAGGTCACTCATTTCTTATTAGTCAGAGTAAGTAGCTATCTATCCCGATCATTATTTAAGCATTTATTCCATGTAACTCCTAGTGATATTACTTTCCCTGACAATGAGAAGCAGTAGTCATAGTTTTGAATAAAACTCATCCCTCCCTTTAAATCTACTTTTCGTTGAAGGAAGTATTTTTTGTCTTTCTTTCTTGCACTCTAGCTTTTTAAATAGACATACCTTTTGTCTTTGTACTACTAGATCATGACAGTCAAGTAAATAGAAATTATTATCACAAACACAGGCACACAAATACATGCAAATGCCCACGCATGTACACACACACACACACACACCCCACATGAAGCATTTGACAGAGGCTGAGCACTTTCACATATTCTCACCATAATTGCAAATTAGTTGAATGTTCTCAAAAGTTCACTTTATAGATGAGAAAACAGAGTTAAAGAGTCATAGTTTTTCCAAAATAAAGACCCAAAACTAGGTCTTTTCCTTTCAGTATACATAGACATAATGGATTATAGATCTTTAATGAACAATTAAGATAAATGAGAATATTTTAAAGAATACTAAAATCTTTTGTATAATGGTTCTGTTTTCATATTTGGATCCTTTATATGAGTGTCTGCATTAAGAATTACCCATAATAAAATAAAATCTTAATTTAACAAAATTAATAACACAAATTAATATGTAGAAATTAACAAATTAATATAAAGAAACTTTATAAATCATAGACTTTTAAGATGATCAAATAACCTTGCTGATCATCTAGATATAAAAGAAAATTAAAATAATATTTTTACCGGCCGGGCGCGGTGGCTCAAGCCTGTAATCCCAGCACTTTGGGAGGCCGAGACGGGCGGATCACGAGGTCAGGAGATCAAGACCATCCTGGCTAACACGGTGAAACCCCGTCTCTACTAAAAAATACAAAAATCTAGCCGGGGGAGGTGGCGGGCGCCTGTAGTCCCAGCCACTCGGGAGGCTGAGGCAGGAGAATGGCGTAACCCTGGGAGGCGGAGCTTGCAGTGAGCTGAGATCCGGCCACTGCACTCCAGCCTGGGCGACAGAGCGAGACTCCGCCTCAAAAAAAAAAAAAAAAAAAAAAAAAAAAAATATATATATATATATATATATATATATATATATATTTTTACCTAATATTTAGTGATAAGGAGTAATATTTTGTATTAGAAAATCCAAACTTAGACTAACATTTCTGTAGTTTAAATTTAATATTTTAAATTCTGAATCTTCTTTGAAAGATAAAACATATATTTTTTCAAATTTTTATTTATTTAATAAACAAGTAAAAATTATATATACATATGGTATACCATATGATGTTTTGCTGTACGTATACGTTGTGGAATGGCTAAATCAGGCTATTTGTCATGTCCATTACCTCACATAATTATCTGTTTGTGGTAAAGACACTTAAAATCAATTTTTTAGCAATTTTCAAGTATACAATATATTGTGGTTAACTGTAGTCACTATGATGTACAATAGAACTCTTAAACTTATTCCTTCAGTCCAGCTGAAGTTTTGTGTGCTTTGATCACCATCTTCTCAATCCTTTCACCCCTGCTACTAATTCCCAGGACTCTGGTAACCACTATTTTACTCTCTGTTTGTGTGAGTTAAACTTTTTTAGCTTCCACATTTAAGTGAGATCATACAGTATTTGTCTTTCTTATTTCACAACCTAGAGATAATGATCTCTAGGTTGAATTATGTTGTCTTAAATGACAGAGTTTCCTTCATTTTCAAGACTGAATAGTATTCCATTGTGTATATATACTACATTTACTTTATCCATTCATCCACTGATAAACATTTAGGTTGATTCCAGGTCCTGACTCCTGTGAGTAATGCTTCAATGAACGTGGAAGTACAGATGTCTCTTAGACATACTGATTTCCGATCCTTTGGATATATACCCAATAGTGGGATTGCTGGATCATATTGTAGTTCTATTATTAGTTTTTTGAAGAACTAACTTTGAATATTTTAAAATTGACGTTGTGGTCAAATATATTCGAAGTATATTTTTATTTATAATCTCAAAGACATCTATCTTTAATTTAGAATGATCTTCAATAGGGTGGTATCACCTTCACTCTGTTTTACTATTTTACCTTTCCTCCTTTAGCCATTTAATGAGTTAACAGCTTGTGCCAGAGTCTTTTACAATGAAAATGATGAGTCATGGTGTTTGCAATGAGTCCTGGACTAGGAGTCGGAAGACTTGTGTTTTATTCCTGGTTTGTCCGATAGCTTGCCATATGCCTTTAGTGAGATCATTTACATTTGTGAGTTTTAGTCTAGTCTTCTATAAAAAAGGTGTGAGACTAGATGATCAGAAAGGTTCTTTGATCATCTTGAAAGTCTATGATTTATAAAGTTTATTTCTATATATTAATTTTGTCAAATTAAGATTTTATTATGGGTAATTCTTAACGCAGACACTCATATAAAAAGATCCAAATATGAAAACAGAACCATTTTACAATTACTACACATGTATGCCTCCATGAAAATACAGTCTTATAATTCCTAGGGCTTTGTTAACATGCTACCAAAGTAACTACCTTCCTAGGGGTTTGTTAACATGCTACCAAAGTAACTACCCTCCTCAATGAAAACAATTTGTACATCTTTAAGATAAATTTGTGTTTAATGTAATTACTCAGTGATAAATTTTTTAGTTAAACATGTTAGTCCAAATGGTACCCTAATTTAGATGAGGTGTGGACATTGAAACTTAAATTATAAGACAAAATCTTGAGGCCATACACTATATTCACTCTTCACAATATGTGGGCTCAGTTTGGTGACATTTCAAAACATGATGATGGATTTAGCGATACCAAGATTTGTCAGAAATTCCCTACATATAGTCTGAAATACATATGAAATACTATGAACCTCCAAGAACTAATAAACCTACCTACATGTTTTTAAGATCATACATAGCATACATTTCAAGACTCAAATTGTGTTACAGGTTTTAATTTTTGAAGCCAATTTGCATAACACACTTTCTGACATCAAAAATGGTGAATAAGATCTGGTATTTTTCTGTTTGTTTAAACATCTCTAGCAAAGGGTTAACATAAAGATATATTTAGTTTTTTGGAAACATTTACAGAGTAGAATGCCTATTCAGTTCAAATCAGAAAATGCAAAATGTTCATGGCCTTTTATGTGTACATAGATTCCCAGGATCTGTTCACACTGCTGAGTCCATGGCAGAAGTTTTGGTGGTCAGCCTTACCTAGTCAACATTTTATTCTCTTCTGCTGCAGAGGAAACCTGCCATCCAGTAGGTATTGATAAAATCACAATTCTACTGCTCTTTAATATGCTAAAAATCCACTGTACTAGTTTTCTGTGGCTGTCATAATAAAATTACCACATACTTGACTAAAAACAACAGCAATTTAATTCTCTTGCCATCCTGGAGGCCAGAAGTCTGAAGTCAGTTTCTCTAGGCCGAAATCAAGTTATTGGCAGGGTTACATTCCCTCCACAGGCTCTAGGAGAGATTCTGCTCCTGACTTCCAGTTTTTTGCTGGAGGCTGGTGCTTCTTGACTTGTGGCCACATCACTCTAATCTCTTGTCTTTATGGTCCCGTTGCCTCCTCCTCCTCTTCTGGTTTTCATGCTTCTCTCTTCTAAAGCTTCTTGTGATGACATCTGAGTATCTGAGTATCCACTAATTTAGGATAGTCTCTTCATCTCAAAATCCTTAACTTAGTCACATCTGAAAAAAAAATTAGCATATCGGGTAACATACATAGGTTTGGGGGAGATGGAAAGTATCTTTGGATGTAACTTTGGGAGCTGTTACCAGCCTACCACATCCATTCTTCAGTTATTCAGTACTTTGTGTTTAATGGGTTCTTAAACTGCACCAGGTAAACACACTCCCTGTTACTTAAAAATTTGTAAGTCAGTTATAGAAAATTCACATATACATGCGATAACTTAAGAAGAGTATAAAGAAGATGAGAGACAAGAAATAAAGCATAGTTACTATTTAAGACCAAGGAGGTAAATTTAAATTACACTAAGATATTTAATATTTAAATTTAATGTAAATAAAATATGACAGAGTGGATAAAGCATTTTTCAAAACCAAATTTTAAAAAAATAAAATCTTTTAATGCTGCTTTAGCTGCGACTGTTGATTTGCTTTTACTCTTGCTGTTTCCGAAGCTTGGAAATGCATTTCCTTTCACCTACTCATTATTTCCTTGTTGTCTTTCATGTCTCAGCTTTAATGTTACAACAGCAAAATGGAGGCTGAATCATATAACCTTGATATATTTTAAGTAGCTCTAATCACTAATGAAGATTTTAATTACTTGTTTGCTTGTGTTAGCATCTCACTTCCCTCCCAAGAAGGTATCTTTATGAAAGTTGAGATCTTTTCTGTAGAATCCCAGCCCCTAGAACTGCAACTGGTATAACAGATTTTTATAAGTATTGCTTAGTAAATTAGAGACTCCTTAAACATTTAATTCAGAGGTCACTTTCTCCAGGAAGAATTCTTGAACTAACTGCGCAGGAGAAATTTCTTCTTCTCTATGCTCCCATCTTCCTCTGCTTATGCTTAAAACTAACATTCGTCAAGTTGTATCATATTAACTTGTTTGTACGTCTATCTTCTGAGGATATTGTAAGTTCCTGGAAGGCAAGGATTTTATCTTAGGCTGCTTCATATCCATAAGTTTATATTCATACTGGTGCCTGGCACATAAAAGTCACTCAATGAATATCTTTAAAATGAATTACTCTTTGAAAACCATGAAACTATCATAAAAACAGTTTGTTAAATCTATCTACAATAGTTTTATGCATCGGGATGACTAGCCTATACTACTCAGTTATTTAATCAAATACTAATCTTGCAGTTACTGTGATTTTATTTTGTAGATGTGGTTAACATCTATAATCAGTTGACTTTAAATAAAAGAAATTGCCCTCTTTAATGTGGGTAAGGCTTATCCAAACAGGTTGAAGGCCTTGAGAGCAAAATTCAGGATTTCTCAGAAAAGAAATTCTGCTTCAAGGCTGCAACATTAACTCCTGCCTGACTTTTCCTACCTTTGGGCTTTCTCTCTCTCTGTCTCTCTGCCCCCCCTCCCCACTCTTCCCTCTTCCTCTCCCTCTCTCTCTCCCTCTCCCTCCTCCTCTCCCTTTATACTATCCACCTTTCCATTTAAACCTAACTTAGGCCTAACTTAGAGCAGTGGTGAGAGTTTGACCATATCTAAACAGATTAGACATGAAGCAATTCAGTAACCTTTTGAAGTCATGACAGTAGAAAATTAAAACTGAAAATAATATGTCCAGAAAGGAAATGAAAAATAAATTGACCCTGAAAAAATTAAATGAAGAACTAAATAACAATTCAGAAAAAATAAAAGATGAATTGACATTATAAACTATTAGAAAGTTTATATTATATTCAGTAGCATTTACTTTAAAAAGTAGGGTAGTACTAAATGGTATTTTAAAATAATTTTTATGCTGCAGATCCTTAAAAAATATATCAAGTTATTAGTCATATACCATAAGAGAAAAGGGATATCTTGATCATTTTTTGAGATACTTTACAATTAGTTTGTAACTTCTCATGAAGTGAACTTTTCACTTCAGAGCACTTTAGAGCACCTACTTCAGAGCACCTCCACTGTGAAACTTGACCAGGAAATGAGGCAGTTTCCATTAGAAGTGGTTCCTTTGAGGCTTTCTCTACTACAACTGAGTAATGAAACTTTATGGTGTGGCTGCATCTCAGAATCCCAGGCACTGACTTCCTTCAGTGGCCTGGAATGAAGAAGATAAAAGCTGGTTATTCTCAGCTCTCACTTTTCCTACTCTATTTCATCCAAAATGAACCTTTCTTTTCAAAAGCAAAGCATGATATTCTATGCACACTGGATAAAACTAAGTAAATAGATTTCCATGTTAGCAGAATTTGAAAAGAAACTGTATTTTATAGTCAGGATCAAGTCAGGATCATTTCTCCAAACATATTTCATGTGTTTTGGTATTGATATTTAGACATGTATTTTTATTATCTTTTTTGTTTTAGATTTTTTTTTGCAATAAGATCATAAATAAAAAATTATGACTATTGAGAACTCTGTTGGGATTTTGATACACTAATAAAAAATGACTTCAGTTAAGTAGGTTTGATTAAATCTGACTTTCCAGATGAAGACAAAACATGTCAAGAATCAGAAGACTTTACTTGGTTTTTCAGGGAGTTGGAACCACAAAATAGCCTTCCTTTACTGGAAAGAACTTTGAGGTGACTAGAAAAGGCAAGGTGCAACGGATGTCATGGACTAAAGTAAAGAGGCCAGCGATTTACAGCTCGAGCATTTCAGACTCAGCATGAGCATTTCAGATTCATCATGTCTAAAACCTAACATCTTCTAGAAATTGGCCCCATTCCTTACCTTCTAATGTCCATGAATAACTCCACTCTTCTCCAGTTCTGGGCTCATGTCATTTTTCACTTTTCCTCAATTGTTCCTCTAAATCTAAATCCTCTCCATTAATCATTTTTTCTAGTTAGGTTATTTGTAATTTTTTTCCGAATTGATTTGTTTTACTGCAATCAACTTAACCTGATTTTACACTATTGTATTGGCCTTTAACTAGATATTCTGACATCTAATCTCCTACTTCTTCAACTTTTTGTGCATTCACAGTGACCCGATTAATCTCTCTATAATGCAACTATCAGGCTTACTTACCTTAAAAATTTTAAATATGCCTATGGATTGTAAGCAGGATAGTCAAGATCCTTTCATCTGTCACTCTGTGTTCTTCCAACAAGGACCTTACCTCCTTCTTATATACTTCTACTTTCTAACATGCCAAATAAATATTCTCCTGCTTTCCAAACACAATTCAGTGTATATCAGCACTTTACTTTTGAATGTGTCCAGTGTAAATTCTATATAAATACTATGCCTCCTTTAGAAATGGAGCCAGAGATGTCTTTGTTTAAGAAACCATGGTTTAGTTCCAGCACAAAACAACAAAATCCACATCTGTCTCTTTTCCTGTGGTGGGTATTTACTGACACATAGCAAAATGTACTAGAAAGAATCATATAGGTTGGATTCTGGGTCTGCCATATGCCAGCTTTGGAATACAGGCAAATGACTTAACCTTTCTGTCTGTTTCCTTATCCATGAAATTGGGATTAAAATATTTACTTTAGTGTAATTGTTTATCTCAGTTGTTTATTATTATTTATTGCCTCTCTCCCTTCAATGGAATATAAGCTTAAGAAGTCAAAAATGTTGCCTGTTTTGTTAACTGCTATTTCCTTCAACACCCTGAGTGATGTCTGAAACAGAGTAGGAAATCCATACTATTTGTTGAATGATAAACGATTAGCACCTGGTAAGGGCTTCACAAATGGTGGCCATAATCACCATTGCCATCATTCATTATACATCACCTTTTAATGCTGCCTAGCATAGCTATTTATTTTTCAAGCGAAATCAAGGTTATTTCTACTTTATAAGTCTTTAGTAACTACTTGGTGATTGTCCTGTCCAAAATTGTACCAAAGCTCATATTATCTAAGATTACATGAAGTTCATGATTTGAGGAAACAAATCAAAGTTTATTTAGTGGCATTTTCTCCCTAAGGACCACATACTCACATTTTATTGCTAGTAATCCAACTAGAGATTATCAGCTGCCTCTGGGCTCGTTATGCCATACATATTTACTTTTTTAGCAGCCATTTTTAATTATTTTTTTAATTATTTTTGATTCCTCTTCAAAGCCCACAAAATAATAGTATGTCACATTTTAATAGCGCCTTAGAGAAAATTATTTCTGACTAACACATGAGTGTTTAAATTTACAAGACATGTATGTAGGAAGTGATGATATTATTAGGAAGTCAGATTTACAAGACATAGATATAGGAAGGGATGACATTATTAGTAAGATTCTTCCATGAAATTTCAGTGGTACTGTTGGAACATCAATTTAAAACAGCTAACCTTTCTCTCAATCCAACCAACCTGGAGGATAATTTTTCAACCATCCAATGGATCAATTAGTCTTACTTCACAGAAAAATGCATTTTTGGAGGAGAAGAGGTCTTATCTTTAGCTACACTCAAGCTATACTGCAGCTTGAGTTTATTATATTCAACTCCTTCCTGTGTAAAATTTGATAAAGAAGAAATCAGGGCAAGCATGACTAGCAGTGGCTCATGGAGTCTGGCCACTTCTGCATCAGGAAGATATGCAACCCACCAGGAAAGTACAAGACCTTCCCGTTCTGGTTCACACAGACTATTCATCTACACAGAACTAAAAGCTAGGTATTATTAATCCCAATTCACAGACTGAGTTACTGAGATTCAGTGAGGTTAATCAACTTGTACAAAGTCCTGCTTCATACTCGGAAGGCATTTATTTGCTTATGAAAAATCGGGTACTTGGACAAGTAGAACCAATGATTGGCTTTAAATCATTTTTTTTGTACATTTCTTTAACAGTATCTATAAAATCATTTGTTTTGCTATGAATTAAAAAGCAACCTTTTAAGTTCCTCTACCAGCTACCTGTCTTCAAGTGCAGATACACACAGGATGAAAGAAAGAGGAGAAAGCAAAAGTATTTGATCAGGAATCATAGTGATGCTATCTTATATTTGTACTCGTTTAATAATTTTGGCTGAATAAATAGTATCTTAAAAAGAGAGTAATGCTATACGAGCAGAAATTTTATATAAATCTCTAGTAAGCTAGCCATGAATATTAAACAAAAGTTGTCCTTTTTTATAAAAAGTAACAATTAAAAGAATATTTTTTCTTAAATCACAAAATTATGTCTCTGAAATTGGAGCTCTTATACTTTTTGTGAGTCTTCCTTATTATTTTATAACTGTAACATGAATATAGATTCCAAATATTGTGATTGAAAATCCTAGAGGGGATTTTTGTGAAACTTAACAGCAAAATGTAGTTGACACTCATTCTCTGTTACCCTAGGGCTATAGTTTTGCTACAGTTTTGATCATAGTCAGAGTGGATTCATTCCTGTCAGCATGGTGAATGTTATACTCATATCACAGGTATATTTTACAATCCTTTTCCCTTTTTTAAGTACAAACAAAGTAAAAGCAAATTCAGTTACACTATAAAATTTCAACCAAGATCTAAAAAAAAATATATATGAAACAGATACAGGCCGAAATCTGTCCCCTTTCAAGTCTGGTTGTCTGATTAAATTTACTGTAATGCTATTATTGATGTAAATATTAGCATGCATTTATGCATACATTTATTTACTTAACACAATCACTTTAATACATCATGATAAATAGAAAATCAGAACAAAAGAGTTACGTATTTATCAATTGCCCTGTAATTGTAAGAAAGCAGTGGCTGTGTGTTACTAAACCTTACAATCAGTGTAATACATTATATATCATCTTTTAGCTTTAAAACATGTTTTAAGACCCTATTCCCTATTGTCCAGGTATTAGACACCAATGACAGTTGCTTTCAATTTTTTAAAAAAGTACATTCCGATCGTAGGTTCCCAAGAAGGTTAAATATAAATTAGTCATAAAGCCAATGGAATACACAGGAAATTATTAGGCTGTGTGATTATTTCTAGATTTATAGTGTTTTAACACTACTAGTGTTTAATTAAGGAAAAAAGGAGTCAATTTTATTTTATGTGATTATTTAAGACCTCAAAAATTAATGTTCTTCTTACTCTGTAATGCTTTAGTTCTAAAGCAATGTTGAAGACAACAAAGTCCTATTTGATAGTCTAGCCTTTCAGCGAACAGCTCTTCTTCCTGTCTTTGATGTAGGAATGGTTTATTTAATCAATTATTAATCAAAGTTATGGCATTCTTCTTATATATTTAGGTAAAACTAAAAGATGACTTTCCCAAGCCTTATTGCTTAAATAAAAGTTTAAATAGACTGTGCAAACACTTGACTTTGACAAGGCAGATATTGGAGTGATTTAAGTTTTAGAGAGTTATGGTCTCAATTGGATGCTTAGATGAAAAGCGATGTGTGTGTGTGTGTGTGTGTGTGAGTGTGTATGTGTGTGTCTAGTGAGATTTTCTAGCAATAGATGATGAGCATGTGCCAAAGTATCCAGAACACTTTTGATAACCTTCCCTCTGATAACAAAAGCCAGTACAGATAATTTGATTAGTGTTTTCTTTGCACAGGTGTTAAAGTTGACAGGAAACAGCTGAAAGACACACATAGTGGTGCAAGCTGGGCAGCTGGACACTTTGTGCATGGAGAATCTTGAGCATTTGGTAACATTTGGCAGCTTAACACAGAAAAAAATGACTGCTAGCAAAATCTCAACTGCTGCTAATTAGCAGCAATGAACTGTGGGTAGGACAGTGCATTTTAATGTGAGAAGATTTTTACAGTAACCACCACACTAAGGGGCGGGGGGGTATAGAAAGAAATGCTCCCTAGCTGACCCTAGTGGCAATCCAAGCTGCATATTGCAATAATCCTGTAAATTACTATGCTTTCTTATACAGTAACTTGGAGTTAATTAGTAATTTAACATTCCTCTACACTATTAAATGTCTTTTTTGCATTATATTATGTTGTTTCATGGGCTTACCTTAACACTAATGGGGTTTTGTTATATTTTCTCAAAACAGTAACAGTAAAATAAAACTGAGCTAGAAAATTAATTAGTTATCTTTTTACCTTTGATTTACCTGTTATTAACAATTAAGTGGTGGTACACATTTTTTAAGTAGTTTCAGAGGTTACATTGAGATGAATATACTTCCAGAATATATTAGAGAGGAAATGTGAATAAAAATGAATAGTGTACATTCTTCAAGTGACTATGCCATACATGCAGAATGCAACGCAAACATATTTCATATTTCTGCTCTAATAGAATGGTTTAGTAACGTGGGTGGCAGAAGGGAAGGAGGAATAGAGGTAGAAAAGGAAAGCCTATTTATCTACATTTTCTAATTAAAAAAAAATCTTTGTAAAAAAACATCCATACCATTCTTGAGTTTATGTCATAAATGTTAATGTGCTGGAGTGAAGCAGTAGATTTTAGCATATAAGAAAAATATGCACACTTTTGTAGCTTTGTAGTTTGTAAATGCCAGAGGATTTTGTAGGATTCTGTGATGAGGGAAATGTGATACTCAAAAATTTAGGTAATATAAATTAATGCAAGTCATGATAACTTTCAAATAGAAAACTCTGAGATGAGGGATTGTGGTAAATGAAATTATTCTGAATATTTGAACAGAAGAAAGAGGTTAAATTTGTTAGTATGGTGTTTTCTTAAAATTTTTTAACTAGCCACCTCTTTCTCCTCCTGCAATTCTAATTTTCCTACTGAATGAAGCAGACAAATAAAACAGTATTGCGTGCTTGCACTTTAAAAACTGTTCTTATGCATTTGAAATGGAAATTTTACTGTAGTGTGTGTGTATATTAAAGATAAAGAAAGTGTTTTTATTTGTCATCTTGAAGATCAATGTGAACTTGACGGTGGAACAATTTAGTAAAAGCAGGGCTTCAGAAGAAGAAAAGCTACGGATGTACGTGGAAAGGAATGAATTCAACACAAAACACTTCCAAAAGATTTCGTCTCTTGGGGCTCCCTCTAAAAGTGTCTGCTACCATTTAAAACCCCATCCTTTGCAGCTGGATTTGAACATACCATAAAAAATTCATCCACGCTTTAAGAGATTTCTGCTTTTCTGTCCTCTCTATTGTTAGACAAATTGAAGTGTGCACTCGGAAGGAGAGTGGCAGTGAACTGCGAATTTATTTACTCATTCGATTCTAATATTGAGAGAATCTACTCTCTCCGTTCAAAGGGTAGAGCAACAATGCAAGTGACATCAGGTCACCCAGCACTTCATAGCTACCTGTGAGATAGAATTGTTCTCCTTGCAGATAGGAAGTGACTGAAACCTCTTTTTCTCATCAATGTCTATTATGATTGATGGCTCTATGGTCACATTGAATATGCCCTTTTTAAATAATTCACAATGTCATCACCATAGTACTAGTTGATAACTAGCCTGTTATTTTTACCTTTGTTCATTCACTATCAGAAGGTTAGATAAATTAAGTACTGTGGATTTTGGTAGCATTATAACCAACCAAAGTAGACTGTTTATAGCCCAACACAACAACAACAGCAGCAAACATTGATTTTATTTTTTACTGGCACTCTGAATGTTCTCTCTCTCTCTCTTCCCCCAGTGAGTGCTAAAAGGAAAATCAAAAAACGCAGAAGCACTTGTAGAATGCTTTAACTTGAAACCACACTTCGGTATTAAGCTAACATAAGATTTTCAATATAAAAAGCAGTCACACTGCATTGAGATATATGGAATTTTACATATTCTGTACTTATTTAAAAATAACCTACCATATTTATTTAATGTGTCCATAATAATAAGATTTATAATTTACTTCCAAATATCTGATGCATGAGTTGTTAAACCAGCATCTGTACTAAAGAGCAGAAAAAACATTTATTTAAAATGTAATGCTTGATATCGGGAGTACACTACATAAGAAATAATATAATATTTCAGTTATTTTCTAAGTCGGTTGGAAGTCAGAGTTTATTTAACTTTTGAAATGTGGATGTAGGTCATCTAAAGTTCTTCATTTTATAAGATACAAATGATTATATAGCAGTTTTGACCAGTGCTAGTTATTAAAATGAGTAACAATGTGCTTTTTATAATGCAAATTTTGTTGTGTTACACATAAATTGTTGAGAGGTCAATTATACAAATTCAAAATATCAAACAAAGGAATTGACTTATGTTGCCTTAAATAAACAAACTTTCTTTAGATTTTAATTTTAACATATTGTAACATAGTAACATATTATTTAACAATATAATACAATATTTAACATATTGTAACATAGTAATTCAATATATTTTATTTGTGCAAGTCTCTCCACAGAGTACAAATGCTTCAAATCTCAGATTAAGAATACAATTTTTTTTTTTTTTTTTTTTTTTTTTTTGAGACAGAGTCTGGCTCTGTCACTCAGGCTGGAGTGCAGTGGCGCGATCTCGGCTCACTGCAACCTCCGTCTCCCGGGTTCAGGTCATTCTCCTGCCTCAGCCTCCCGAGTATCTGGGACTAAAGACGCCCCTCACCACGCCCGGCTAATTTTTTGCACTTTTTAGTAGAGACGGGGTTTCGCCGTGTTGGACAGGATGGTCTTGATCTCCTGACCTCGTGATCCGCCCACCTCGGCCTCCCAAAGTGCTGGGATTACAGGCGTGAGCCACCGCGCCCGGCCTAAGAATACTAATTTTCTTAAAACTTAGATATGCTACACATATTCAACCTACAATAAGTTATATAATTTTCAGAGATAAATTATGGGCTTAATAGAATTGTGTCTTTATAAAAAAGTTTAACCTTGGTGTTTTATTTTTAGGGTCCTAATTTTGGATGTTTATTATTTGTTGATTTTATTGTCCAATTCTGTTTCTCAAAGTAACAATGTCAGGTGGAATGAAAAAATATAAAGTGAGTCTAGACTTAAAGTATGTGCTTAAAGTTTCAATATGTTATCATAAATAAAAGAGGTCGAATTGCTAGGTAAGAGCTGTCATGTTATCAGAGATGCTATAATTGTAAGTATAGAGTGCTATTCGTTCATTTACTCAATAAATATTGGCCACTAGGAAATGGAGAGATAGTTTATGTTCTATCAGGGACGACAGACAACATATTTTATTTTTAAAATTAAGGCAAACTCAGATAGCAATACATCCTTTGAAGAAAATAAAGCAAGGTGATGTGCTAGAGAGACATTGGGGAAAACAGGTCTTGAGAGCATTATTTAGACTGAGTGGCCAGGGAAATCCTGTATGGGTGAGACTGAACTGAGAAAAATAATGCACAGGTACCAATCATGCAAAGATCTGAGGCTAGAGAATTCTAGATCAGCAATTCCTAGATTTCTATTATGGCAAAAACAAACATGGTATTTCAGAATGACTAGAATGATGAGGAGAAAGCCCAGACAAGATGAGGTTAGGAAGTCAGGCACAGACGAGGGAAAATGCTGCATTTAGGTGCTAAGACATTTGGATATCACTGTATTCTATACACAGTGAAAAGCCATTGAAAGGTGTTAAGCAGGATAGTGATGTTATTTGGTTCCTGTTTTACAAAAAATTCCTAGCTGTAGAGTTAAGACATTTGAAGCCTTGCTGTCACCTCCAGTGTGTGCTACTTAACTTCTGGGAGCCTCCATTACTTTGACTCCAGTATTGAGTAGTGCCAATAAGAATGATAGATAAGAAAGTGCCTAACACAGTGCTTGGCAACTTGTAAAGGCTCAATGAATATGAAATCTCTTTAGTGTTCTTACCTTTGGTTGTAAAGTTTCAAAATGTCTAAGCACAGGATTTGGACACCTTATCACTATGAAGGTTAATTAAATCTCATTTTAATATTAATATATAGTCTCAGCTACTTGGGAGGCTGAGGCGGGAGAATGGCGTGAACCCGGGAGGCGGAGCTTGCAGTGAGCCGAGATCAGGCCACTGCACTCCAGCCTGGGAGCACAGCGAGACTCCGTCTCAAAAAAAAAAAAAAAAAAAATATTAATTTATCTTCATGAGAAAATGAAGTAACAAGTTGATCAAAGACAGTTACTTGTTTCACAGGTGATATCCATTAAGCAGCTATAGGTATTAGTAAAATAATTACATTTATGGAGACCTTAGCATGTCCTAGATACATCCTAAGCTTTTTGCATACATTTGCTTATTTATCTTACAATACAAACATGAATTTATGCTATGATTATTCTATTTTACAGATGGAGAGAGGGCCACAAGAGTTATATAACTTTCCTAGGTCATAGCAACAGAAATAAGATATTAAAATGAGGGTTATTTCTTCAAAACTAGTATCTTAACAATATTCAGGGCTTAGGGAATTAGTGAACTTAAACATTTGAGATTTAATATAGTTAATATATATTCTCAATTTAGAGGTCAACTGATACATACATAAAATGAAAATTTGATTTGTTATTATAAAACAAGTGGCTTAGGCTTTAAAAAATATAGTAAAGAATATAAAATGAAAAGACTGCTGAGTTGAAAACAATCTTTTTCAGACTCCCCCTTTTAAAAAGCAATTTTATTTTAAAAATGATTATTTTGAAGTAGTTTTATAAATAATTCAAATATTTTCTCTTTATGTATTGTTGTTTCTTAACTTTTACCTAAATATAACCACATGGAACACGTGAAAAGTAGAAAATAAAACAAATGGAAAAAACCTGAAAAGTATTTAACTAGATAAAAATGTTCTTAATTGAAATAAGTGTTATTTTCTTTTCCCTGTGATTAAAAACTCTATTTTACTGTTAAAAAATAAAAGTCAGCATTTTAAATATATTTAAGCGTCTATTATCACAAGAAATTCTAGCCAAAAGAGGTAGTGCAATGTTTTAAAAATTAAGGTTCAATTTTGGTTTTTTTTATTTCATAAAACTTTAAAGAAGTGCTTGTACAAAGAGATGGGGGCAATTAGAGAGGAAGCTAAGAAATCAAAGATGTAATAAAGAGAGAATATGCTTTGAAATTTGTGGAAGCTTGAAAATCACTATTTGTTTTTACTTAAAAAGAAAGAAAAAGTAACTACTCAGGAGCCTGAGGCAGAGAATTGCTTGAACCCAGGAGGCAGAGGTTGCAATGAGACAAGATCACGCCACTACACTCCAGCCTGAAGCGAGACTCCATCTCAAAAAAAAAAAAAAAAAAAAAAAAAAAAAAAAAACAACAAAAAAAACAAAAAAAAAAAAAAAAAAAAAAAAAAAAAAAAAAAAAAAAAAAAAAAAAAAAAAAAAAAAGAACAGAAAAGCAAAAAGAAAAAGTACAAGGGAAGACATGGAATAGTGGAAGCATGATTTCCTTGTAACCAATAAAATACATTTTATAAAAATAGCTCTTTGAAACGGGATTAAATAATCTTTAGCTATCCTAAAATTCCCGTGGCTTTCTATATAAATGGCCATCCTTTAGAATGCCATATTTGAGGCTTTGCCTAACTTAAAAACATTCATTTATTAAAATAATAACAATAATATTGTTGCCGTTTGACCACCATATTTCAGGTAATATGGTAGACAACCTGGGATATAAAAGTCAACAGTAATCAATGTCCAGCCTCAAAGTAGGAGAATTAAGACAACTATATGTAACACAAACCAATATACACTGGGCTTGGTGTGTTGAGCTGGTCAGTTCATATGGTGATGTGATAATCATTTCACTGTGGTGAGTTTAAAGTTGTAGTTGCCATTTTTTTTCAGGAACGATTCAAGTGTGCCTTTTTATTAATACAAAAATTATCTCTGTGTAACTTTTTCCATCAGTGAATATTACAATGTAATCTATAAAGATCTCACATTTCCAAGATGACTGATTGAATCTCAGTTGTTGAAGCATCACTAGTACTTACCTCAGCAGGGTTAAACTTGACAAGTGGTAAAAGAAAGACAAAGCAAAACAAATTAAGCAAACATCCAGACATGCATACATACAAATAATCCAAATAAACTACAAAGCAATCCAGTATATCCCAAATAAATTTAAATTGGAAAACCCACAGTAAATATATGGAGCATTATCAATATGAGAAATGGCCAGCATAAATATGAGGGCATCATGAAGGTAGGAGAGTCCATAATAACAATAAGAGGTTGTTCAAAGAAACATGTTAAGAAAGTGAAATACAAAGTTCTAAAGAGAGCCTATGGAATGGAAAGTAAATTGAAGAATTAAAAACAGGGGATGGGGAATAAGGAAAAGTAGGAAAGCAGTGCCATAAAAGGAAAAGAAAAAAATATATATCTTTGACCAGGCGCGGTGGCTCGCACCTATAATCCCAGTACTTTGGGAGGCTGAGGCAGGTGGATCATCTGAGGTCAGGAGTTCAAGACCAGCTTGATCAACGTGGTGAAACCTCATCTCTACTGAAAATACAAAAATTAGCCAGGCGTAGTGGTGGGCACCTGTAATCCCAGCTACTCGGGATGCTGAGGCAGAAGAATCCCTTGAAACCTGGAGGCAGAGGTTGCAGTGAGCCGAGGTCACACTAGTGTACTCCAGCTTGCACGACAAAAGCAAAACTCCCTCTCTCTCTATATATATATATCATATATATGTATCATATACATGTATCTCATATATGTATCATATATTTGTATCATATACATGTATCTCATATATATGTATCATATATATAATCATATATATATATGTGTATCTTTTCTTATTGTTCTTTGAAAAAATTAAAGAATTTACATTGGCCCGCAATGATGAGAGCAGCTTCAGTATAGTTATTTTGTGGGGGAGGGGGATATAGAAGGGACTGGTTATAGGAGGGATAAAATATAAAGTTAGAATTTCTTAATTTGAAAGTTTGACAAGTATATTTTATGACAGTGTTGGCACAATGAAAAAAGGTATTTTGCTTGTTAAAAATATTTTAAATTTATATAATTAATAATTCAGTAAAACCATCCATTTACACTTTTAGCTGACATTTTGAAATATGCTGTGTGTGTGTGTGTGTGTTTATGAACTCATGGTGTTAATCACTCCCTACATAATACAGAATTATTTGGGACTTTAAAAATTGAGGAAAATTTGAGTAAAATTTTCTGAGGTGAATGTCAACAGCCTTGATACATGATGATGTTCACTTCTGAGAATATGCATAATTCCAGCCAGGTATCAAATCAAGCCACAACTGGAGATCTGAACTCTAAGAATAATATCAAAAAATAATTTGGTATGTGATGGCTGAAATGATCGCAATTTGGATAACATGCTGGTATTTACCTTACAACATATATGCATGTAAACTACTAGGGTCTAATCAAAGTGAAAATAATTTTGAGACTGAATCAGTCTGGCAACAAAATATCA
Source organism: Papio anubis (assembly GCF_008728515.1). Lineage (NCBI taxonomy): Eukaryota > Metazoa > Chordata > Mammalia > Primates > Cercopithecidae > Papio > Papio anubis. The sequence goes on along the minus strand of NC_044985.1, from coordinate 39,379,479 downwards.
ATTCCTTGAGCAACTAGACTCACTGCGCTATATAAAATTTTTCTAAAACAAAGATACAAGTATCATTCTGTCATTTCTAACACTCTCTTTCTCTTACATAAAATACAGGTTTTTTAGTGTAGTATATTATCACATACTATCATTATTATTTTGTGAATATCGGAACCAGCAAAGAATGAACAGATCATCTGTCCAAATCCTCATTTATTACAGTTTTGTAGCAGCATAATAAACAAAACTTACAAAATCCACATGAAGCTCATAATATAGTTTCAAAAGATCAGGAAATCCAGAGTTTAAGTGACTCATAATCCTTATTTCTCAAGGTCTCTCTGCTACTAAATAGAAAATTGGGCCAAGAACTCAAGTTGCCTGACCCCTGATTTATTAATGTTTCTGGTGCTCTGGCCATGAGAGTCAGAAGGTCTGCATTTGTGTTCCAATTTGCTATTCATTGACACATGTTTTGGAAATGACATTTGTATATGACATTTTCATTAGCTTATATCTAAAAAATACAATTGTTCAAACAAATAGTATATGTATATACTTTTTGTCCTTTAGTGAGTGCTTTTCTTGTATATTAACAACAGTTTTTTATTCTTCAGATGAAGAAGGCAAGAAACATGTACTTAAAAGAGTACTTCATGGTCCAATGATAACCCACAGCAAAAAAAAAAAAATTACAAAAAAACACAAAGGTGCTACTCAGATTGTTAGATTATGTGCGAAATAATTGAACTAGGCTGTCTATGAAATCTTTCCAAATAAAAATTTTAACTCAAATTTAAAACAAAATTATTTATCTTGTTACTGTAATACAAATTTCTTCAAGCTTTAAAAGCTTTTCAAGAAAATACGGTGGTAGTGAAATTAGCATTAAAACTTTGTAAGTTATTAGCTCCTATTAACTGACATTGGATATCTAGCCTTCTAAAGTATACTTTCTCTTCAAGATCTTTCTGTGTTGCTAATGTTTGTCTCTCACACACTTTGCTACAAGTCTATACAGCAATTCTTGCCTAGTCTTTCGAGCAGGATCTTGTCTTCAGATGACTCTCCAAGCATCTCAGTCCCTTCTAGCAGTTGCCTCTATTCTGTCAGGAATTGCAGTTATCATCAATGTATCAGCAGGATGGCATTCTTTACTAGACCCCAATTTATTCATCTTCCTCAACTGAGGACCACATTCATTTCCTCTACTCCTTTTGGCACGGCAGTTCACCTTTGGTGGCTATATCATTCTTCCACAAGGTCAAAGGTAATTTTTCTCTCTGGCCAATAGGTTTACTCTCTTATTTGTCATACTGTTTTAGGACATCCATAAGTGGTATTGACTGAACTCCAACGTTATAGAGAAAAATCTCTTACAATACTCTACCATGCTTCTGGTGATGTCTTAATGAGGTAACATACATACACTACAAAATTATTACTGTCTCTTGAGTTTTAGAATAACTAAGTCAGATGTATCATACTTAGCTACTGGTCAATGGACTCTAAACTCAAGTTGATGTTTTAACTTTATGCAATTTGAATAAAAGGACAACACTTTAAACAAAAAATTAAAAAGTGGGTGTCATTGACAGCTTTTAAGATTTATTTGTAAATACCAAGACAAAGAGCAAAAGATCAATACTTGAGAATCCATGTTCAAAGATCTTTTTTTCATCCTATGTAAGTAATTCCATAGTGTCCTATGGATGACTAGCCTACTGGCAAGATATTAAGTACCAGAAGACATTCATCTGCCAACATTCAGGTTTTCTAATACAGAATCCTATGTTTACATGAATGACTTCTCTATTTCAAAGATATATGGAGAACGTGAGCACTCACTTTATTTTTCCCTTTTCTGTCTTTAATGGATAATGCATACATGTTTTACTTCTATTGACAGCGTAAAAACATTTGAAAATAAAATGTGTGGAAAATCTCATTGCTATTCATACAAACAAATGGACAACAAACAACAAAAAGTGTGAACAATAAAAAATAAGACTAACTTCATTATGGCTATTGACTAATGGCCTTGTCTAATCAAGATACATCAAGAAGCCCTGATCTAAGAACTGACTAGCATTATCCAAGAATTTTCTGGATGTGGCTGGAGTGTGAGAATTCCACATTGATTGTGCATATGTTTTAAAGGATTGATCTTCCACAAAAACAAAATAGAAATAAATTACCCTTATCCATAAGAAACAAATTATAAGCAAGATTGGTTTTCCAAAATCCACATTAGATGGGATTGTAGTGTCTGAATGGAAGTCTTTACTTTATGAAAATTATAATTATTTTGATTTTTGTCCACAATCAGCTTGAAATGTTGCAAAACTCTGCAGGTGCTCACTGTTATAACAAAACCATGGGAACAGATGGTGCAAGGTACCAGGCCAGCTCAAGGGATTAAATGTGAGGCTTTTGAAATTTAAAATTAAAGCTGGGTGATCTTGGGAAAACCTGCCTGCCAAACATGCTTGCTTAAAAAAAATAAAAATAAAAAATTTACCCAAATTCTCTTGACAAGCTTATTTACATTCGAATGACTAGGAAATATTAAGTAGTTATAAAGTACTCTTGGCAGGGTGCAGCCCACCTGATCAAATTAAAATATGAAATGCTCACTTCCATTATGGCGCTAAGGCTTTGCATGCAGTGACCCCCCTCTTACATTTAGTTCCTACCAGGAGCTAATTTCTTTGGACAAGTTGGTACATTTATAGGTGCTAAAATAAAGATATTGTAAGCACTGTCTCTTTTAAAAGGACAGAGTGAAATGTTTGGTTGACTTACTAATGATGAGTTTAGGAGATTTACATCCATTGCTATGAGTAGAAGAAATGAGAAAAGAAAACATTCAAAAGTTAACATGCTCAACCAGCTTTAGTTCTCCTAATAACAAAATCCAGGTTCAAAATACACTGAGAGAAACATACTTAAAATATCAAGGTTGTTATATTTATTTTGGTATTGCTAGTATACTTTTTATAATAAAGTAATATCTTATGATGATACATATTAGAACATTTGAGCAATTACTATGAAACACGAAGTATTTTTATATTAACATTAATGCTCCAAACTCCGTTGCAAGGTACATATTATCTATACTTACAGTTGTGGAAACTTTCTCCATTACTTGCTACTAAGTATTGAAAACTTGAATGCAACACTGAATGAGTTTCTCCTCAAAAGCCATTTTTTTTTTCAGTTTGCCAAATATATTTATGACTATCATCTAATCCTATTAACAATACCCTATGTCAAGGCATATGCAGTAATATCCATCTTACAGATGAAAACAACAGGTCCTTTCAGAGGGTCTGGAATTATAGCACATCACAGAGTTCTGAAATGACAAAGACAGGATTAAGGCATAATTCTTTCTGTCGTAGTTAAGTGTTATTTCCATTGACTGCTTAATTTGTTCACAGATAACCTTGTAGTAGAGTGAGGCATTTGAAGATGTAGATGTATGTAGTTGAGCTTTTCTCTGTTCCTCCAGAAAATCTATCCAATGGCTTAACATTATGTTTCTTCTTTTCTGGGTTATGGTGTATTTCATGATCATGGGTGGGATTCTTAAATTCTCTGGGAGAGTTTTTAGGCTTCTAAGAAGTTGAATGAGTCAGACATACATGCAAGATAGTAGTCCAGGCCTTTGAAACATAAGGATAAGTAAATCATAGACCCTGACTTTACAATAGTCATCATCTGAATTGCATAATATATCAGATAGCATGCTGAACATTTTCCATATTTGATTTTATCTAATTTCTCTGAAAATATGTTGGGTCAATATTGTTGTTCCTATTTTAAACCATGAAGAAACTGAGGCTCTGCAAAGTTGATTTATTTGTCTAAATCCACAAAACTAAGAGCTGGGGCAGCTGGAATTCATATACAAGTGTGATTGACTAAAGTTACTACATATTCCACCTCTCATAGAAGGGGAGAGAGAATATACACAATTAAAATAAAATGTGAGAAAGTGAGATGAAGTCTCATAATTGGAATCTAAATGAAGTAATATTGAATTATTCTGATTGGAGGACATTCTCATTACAGGTGGTGACATCTCAGTTGAGTCCTTGAAGAAAAACAGATTTTGCCTATTGGCCTAGAGAATGAATGGTTTCTAAGCAGGGGGTACAGTGTCACTAAAGCCACAGAGTCATCAAATTTCATGCTACATTAAGAGAAAGGAGGATATAAGTTTGGAAATCTTGATGGAAAGAAGAAATCAAAATGATACCCATGTAGGGCAAATTTGGGGAAGGAGAAGTTCAAGATCGTGCATTTCTTGGATTTTAGAAGGCTGTTACCAGTGCTTGGGTAAGAGAAGCTAGTAGAGCCACTGTGGAGACAAAGCATTTTTCTTTGAATATATCTCTCCAAAATACCCCGTAAAATCTTTCTAAAGTTAAGCCTTAGGTTACATAGGAAAGCTTGGATATATTGGGGAAAAAAGTTACCTTGTTTATGATAATGTGTTATTTCTTTTTAAAGTTACATAACATTTTTCTTTGCTACTATCTTCTCTGATGCATTATCAGCGAAAGCCCAGTGCTTCTCCCTGAATAATATAATCTTTATTCCCAAGACTATGGAATAAACATATGTTATAGATATAGTAAGCAAGATTTGTCATAAACACAAAGTGTTTTGATGGACTAAAAATTAAAGGTTAATGAAGTCCACTGTTTTGTAAATCTTGATAAAGATTTATTTAGAGTAAAAGTATGAATTTTATTTATTAATCATTAGTAAGTGAATTTTTCTAGGGTTTTGGGTATCAGTGCCCAGTTTTTAACCTACTAATAATATTAAAATAGAAAAATGCCAGTAGAGGCTCTGCATTCTTAAGTCTGAAAATGAAACACCTGCTCAGCTTTATGTTTTTTTGCTTCACCCTTGTCTGCTTATAAGAATATTTTAAATGTCCTGAAATGTTGTAGCCATATCTGGAACCGCAATACCCAGTATAGCTTTGCTAAACTTGTGGTTAAATATGAGAGTAGAAGCAGAAGAAATCGTCGCAATAGAAAACCAAAACTATGCACCAGGCGCGGTGGCTCAGTCCTGTAATCCAAGCACTTTGGGAGGCTGAGGCGGGCGGATCACAAGGTCAGGAGATCGAGACCATCCTGGCTAAGACGGTGAAACCCCATCTCTACTAAAAATACAAAAAATTAGCCGGGCTTGGTGGCAGGCGCCTGTAGTCCCAGCTACTCAGGAGACTGAGGCAGGAGAATGGCGTGAACCCGGGAGGCAGAGCTTGCAGTGAGCCAAGATCATGCCACTGCACTCCAGCCTGGGCGCCTGGGCGCCTGGGCGACATAGTGAGACTCTGTCTTAAAAAAAAAAAAGAAGGAAAACCAAAACTGTGGAATAATCATAAATTAATTGCTGGGCAATTTTACTTTTAATCATTTTCCTAAATAAATATTTTTTGTGGTTGACCAGATCAACTGTAAAATTTCCTCGTTACACATTAACATCTTAGCAACTGCAGTTCCTCATAGATCTTGTAAGAATAAATTGTCTATTTCTGTTTGTTCATTGCAATACTAAGAAGTAATAGCTCATAAGCATTTAGAGAACAATAGACTCAACTTGGGGTGAGATAGAGATTGGGTTCACATAGTGTTTCAGGAATATCGTTAGTACCTGTTTTAATTGTTATGTTATTGGAAAGTGTAGAATACATAGATTTTCTGTATATTTAGAAATGACCATACATAATTACATCTTTTTAAGAATATTTAAGCACACAGAAAAAGGTGTCCACTTTTCACCCAGCTATAAGCTTCATAACCAGAGTAGTTCAAGGCTGAACAACTCTTTCAAAATCAATGCATTTTGCAAATCTGATAGTATTGGACTATGCTGACTTGTGCCTTTGTTAATGCGTTAGATAACCTATTAATCATAACTTTATTATTTCTATGCAAGATATGCCTAGAGGACCATTTACTCACGTATTAGATGCACTTTATTTTCCTATAACTTTCTTTCTCTAAGAGTTTGTGTTCACTAACTAAATATGTTAGAGTGGAAAGACTTTGGAAGGCACAGTACATTCACTGTACAACTGAACTTCAAGATCTTGGAAAGGAGTGTGTTCAGGTTCAAGCAACCAGCAGATAATCTGATGGCAGCAGGTGCCAAAGGCCTGGGAGGACCCATCAGTGGCAGAGATCGCAGGTTGATAAGGTTTGATGACACTGAAAGTCAATTTGGTTATGATAATTGACTGACTTTCTTTTCCTCCTTCTTTCAGGTACCTGACCTATCTTGTCTTAGTAAAGGTTTTATATAATTTAATTAGGTAGTATGGTTATAGAAATGGGATAGAACAAAAGTCTTTCAGGATCAGATCAAACCTTTCTGCTTTGCACACGAGACATTTGATTGGGATGTTTTATTTGGCAGGTACAGACCGGCAGGAAGAACTAATTTAAATAAATTAGAAGGGATAAAAGTAGGTTCAGGGAGCAATCTAAATTTTTTTAAAAAGGAATTTATAGACAAGGTCTTTGTCTGTCTCCTTGTGCTGTGTCATTGGAACACATATGGCTCTTTATATCAGCCTGCCCTATAACAAAGCCAGTGTTTATTCTGGCTGATACTTAGAAATAATATGAGCTGCAGAGCCAAAGCACCAGGGACTGTACCAAGACATTAATTATAAATGTATAGTCCTTAGAGTCTTTTCCTTCAAAACTTTATAGAAAGATTTTCTATTTATTAAAAAAAAACTTGCCATCTCAAACTCTTCTTTTTCCAACTAGAAAGACAATGCCTTCACTAAAATATGTATTGACACAAAATCCCATTAACACTATAACCAGGTAAAATATTATCCAGTATAGGAATCCCAGAGCACATCAAAATTATAGTTCCTAGCATTTTGATACATGGTAATGATTTTGGTGTGAAATAATGTATTACTCTATGAAAGGAAAAATATATTACTTTGGTTGAATCCAAACTTCAAAGTGTTTCTCATTTTGAATTATCTATCTTTTTTCAATTTAGAAAGAGTTTGGTTCAGTTGTGTCCTATTTTTGCAATATCTTAGGATTTTAAAATATCACTCTGTTTTGAAATGTAAATCAGCACATATTGGTAGGAGAGGAATGGATTTTGAGTTATATATGGACCAAAACTCTAATATTCAAACCATATGGTTCTAATAATCCAAATTGGAATATTCTTCTTTTAGTGGAAATAATTGGGTTTACTTAGAATCATACAGGCATATCAATTTAGGGTTTCCAGGAAACTTAGAAAATATCATCTAGATGATGAAATAGATTAAATCATTTGCCTATGTTAAATACTTAATGAAAGACATAGGTATTGCATAGTTTATTACAAAATAAAAATGAAACCACTACCCCCACTCTTCAAAAATTCTGTGTTGTAATACAGGTATCAATTCCAGAGGTCATGCACAGAAACAATAATTAGGGGAGAACAAAAGCTATGCATCAGCGATGAGCTATTTCCATTTGCAAACAAACTCAGAACAAATGAACACTGACCATTTCTTATCACGGCATAGAAACCTTTTGCAGATTTTCTTCAGTATATCATCCTGACAAACAATTCAGGTTACTTTTCCCTTAAGCACCTAAATATTCACTTTGAAATAAGCTGGATGTGAAAAACTTAAAGAATACTTTCAAATGCTTATGTTTTGACATATTTGATAACTATCATTCCAGAACTTGCATTCTTCATGTTTTTCAAGTTTTAATTTCTAATGAAGTATAGTGATCTTCTTAAAAATGATTTAATTTAGATAATAATACTGAATATCTTACAGTATTTAAGAAGGTCTGAATATTGTATATTTCAATGTGAAGATTCTAGGGCTGAAAAGAACATTTCTTTTATCTTGACAACAATTGCCTACCTGGTAAAGTATCTGTAGTCATATTGATCCCAGTGTAGCTTTGGGTTCCAGGACAATCTATTGACCGCTATCCATTAATTGCAAGACATGAAATGTTAGAAATAAATTCTACTTATGAAGTTAAATATGTGAATAATCAGAGCAAAATCCAACAGGGCATTTCAAAATCAAATAGAAATTTCTTTCCTTAAGATAGAAAAAACAAACAAACAAACAAACAAACAAAAAACAAAAAAACAAAAAAAAACCCTCCTTCTTAGACATACCGAATAACCAGAACAAGAAACAGAACCACATATTTTTCCTGAACAAAGTAGAAGATCACCATCTCCTCAAACAACAATTTTTGAAGGAAAGTGAGAAATAGGTGGAGACACTGACAGAAGCAAATCTCAAAGTGGCAGAGCAGAGTTATCCTAAAAGAGTGGTTCACACTAAACGGCAAACCAAACTACAGTTTGGAATGATGGAATGGATGTGTGTGCTGTCACCTCCGTTAGCATAAAACGGAAGCAGGGATATCAGGAATGAATTTCACAGAGAATGATATTTTCAGAAGCATCATGAGAGTGCAGCAGGGGAAGAGAGAGAAACCCTGCATTGAGAAGAAGGTTAAAACTGACATTGCATACAGTTGAGAAAAAGTAAAGTAAAAAGTGTGTGTCCTGAGAAAAGTTTCCTGCTATTCTGGAACATGTCCTTGGCCCCTTCTCTACACGAACCTCTTGCAAACAGCCTGTCGAGGAATAATTTATTAAAAGATGAATTATGGAAAAGGAAATGAACACAAAATCTGCAGAATAATAATCAGAAAGTAGCTGGCCTAACATAAAAACACATTGCAAGGGAAAATTGGAGCAAGACTAAGGGACAACAGTAAAAGAGAAACATGTACTAGGAAAACATTGCCACAAAGAAGACAAACAAGTACAACCACAAATATTGCTGTGAGTTAAATAAGTGCATAAAAACAATGAAGTATCTGACTTTATAAAATAAAAGTCCAAAGTGGAGGTACCAAAGGTGTGATTTTAAACTAAAGGCATTACTTAGAAAGGCAGAGAAAAAGTATGATGTAATGAAGTCCATAGTGAAAGCAGTTCAGAAGAGATGTTCATTTCTGAAAAACAAAAACAAAATTTAAAAATCTATAATTATATCGTAGACAACAGATAAGATATTTGAAATAAAATGCAAATGAACAAGGATTTTAAAAGATTAGAGGTCAGGTGCAGTGGCTCACGCCTGTAATCCTAGCACTTTGGGAGGCCGAAGCTGGTGGATCACGAGGTCAGGAGATCAAGACCATCCTGACTAACACGGTGAAACCCTGTCTCTACTAAAAATACAAAAACCAAAAAAATTAAAAAATTAAAAATAAAAATAAGCCGGGAGTGGTGGCAGATGTCTGTAGTCCCAGCAACTCCGGAGGCTGAGGCAAGAGAATGGCGTGAACCCAGGAGGCGGAGCTTGCAGTGAGCTGACATCCCGCCACCGCACTCCAGCCCGGGCGACAGAACAAGACTCCATCTCAAAAAAAAAAAAAAAAAAAAAAAAGAGATTAGAGAAAATAATATGGAGAGAATGGAAAAAGTAGTTACCTTATATTTAATGTTTGTGAAAATAAAAGGAAAAAACAGAAACAGAAAAGTAATATGTTGCAAAAATGTCCAGAAAATATAGAAAACCTGAGTATATAAATTCAAATGGCATATCTTATTCTAAAAGCAAAAAAGATGAAAAGCAATCAATACCCAGCCACTTCCTGGTAAGATTCATTAGTAAACAGCAACAGTATTAAGCCCTAGCATACCAATTGGAATGAAAACAACCCTCTCTGAAATACCTCTTGGGCCAGTACTTAATCAAAACAATAGCTTTAAAATATCTAGACTATAATAACAACATAAATGTACATATCAAAACCTTGTGGTCAATTAAAACAATGCTCAAAAAAAAGTTAAAATTTTTTTAATACACAGGTAAGAATAAAAAATAAAGTAAGGCTCAATTGAAGAAGCTAGAAGAATAAAACCAAAGGAATCAGTAAAGAAGAAGCAAAGATTAATATTATAATATAGCAAAATAATACATATATTTAATCTAATAGTTTTCCTTTTAATAAGAACCAACAAAATATAAACATTTAGCCAACCTAATTAAAAATGAACTAAAAAAGACACACATATTTGAAATAAGAAATGCTACTCAGGGAAAAATGATAGAGAAAATTGAAGTAAATAAGCAATATTCAAATGAGAACTCAGAGAAAAAAAAAACTTAGGGAGATAAGAACCAATATCAGAAATACAGATTGTGGTCAAAGAGCTATCCTCAAATGAGTAGCAGGCCAACCAGTTCAGTTTCACATAGAAATTATACCAAACCTTTAGAGGCCAAAACTCAGATGAATCAGATATAGAGAAATAGAAAAATAAATTAATATTCTGATAAATGACATAACATTGATAAAACTGACAAAAAGAACACACAAAAGATCATATCAAATATTCTTATATGTATTTGTATACAAATTACCCCCAAACTAGCAAATAAAATTCAGTAGTAGTTAGATCATTATCTCAAGATATACCTCAAACTGTATCATAGTTTATCAAACAAAAATCCATAAAAGGACTAAAAGAAGATACACTAGAAATAAAAATAATTTCACAGTGGCAAAATCTTTTTTATTTATAAAACAAAAATCAGAAGATACAAAAGAAAAATAATGGTAACTATAAATGCATAAACAATGAAAACGTTGGACATAAGATAATGTAATAGTCAGAGGTAAATATTGAAACTTAAATGACACACAAGAGCTTAAATTTCTTTAATATAAAAAAGAAGATTCAGAATATTAGTTAGAAAAAGATCAACAACACAATAAAGTAATTTATACTCAGTTAATAACAGCAACAAATATGATTATATAAAAAGTTGTGTAAAAATTACTTACAGCGAGAGAAATCCAAAATAAACTTACAATAAGAACAATTTTTCATCTAGAGCTTGGCCAAACTCAAAAGGTCGGCTCTGGGAAATTACAATCTCTTTAAAGAGAGCTGTTTTTAAAATTTAAAGTGGACATACCCTTTGACCAAGTAATTCTACTGGAAAAATTTATCCTCAAATTATAGTCACACATTTATAAAGTAACCTTCTTCTTTTGTGATTTATACACCATTATTTGTATTTGCTGAGGAAAGATCCTTTTAATTCAAATCTTTTTTTTTTTTTTTTTTTTTTTTTTGAGACGGAGTCTCGCTCTGCCGCCCAGGCTGGAGTGCAGTGGCCAGATCTCAGCTCACTGCAAGCTCCGCCTCCCGGGTTCACGCCATTCTCCTGCCTCAGCCTCCCGAGTAGCTGGGACTACAGGCGCCCGCCACTGCGCCCGGCTAGTTTTTTGTATTTTTTAGTAGAGACGGGGTTTCACCGTGTTAGCCAGGATGGTCTCGATCTCCTGACCTTGTGATCCGCCCGTCTCGGCCTCCCAAAGTGCTGGGATTACAGGCTTGAGCCACCGCGCCCGGCCCAAATCTTTATATATATCTATATATCTATAGATATATAGATATAGATATAGATATAGATATAGATATAGATATAGATATCTTTTTTTTTTTTTTTCCCAAAACAATGTCTAGTAATGGTTGTGTCTGAAAGGTGAGTATGGTATTAGATGTTTTTTATTGCGTTGTCCTAGAAGCAGACACTGAGACAGGGAAAGAAAGAAGTGCTCTTCAGGGCAATATCTATAAGGGAGTGAGAAAAATAGAATTGGTCAAAGGCAGAAGTTATAGACGAGTCACAAAAATAACAGGTTTCACCAGATCCCACAAGAAACAATGGCACTGAGAAAGCCTACCCTTTAGATTGTCCTAATTTGATATAAGGGGACTGAGCTGGGTCTTTATAGCCCCCACATTAAATGCAGGCTGCTCTCAGGGGGAAGTGGAACTTTGAGTAAGGTGGCTCTCATCAACTCGTCAACTCAGGGCAAGTTCATGAGACAAACTCCACTGAGAACTTTCAGCTGTCAATTCCCTCAGCAGCTGTGGAAATGGATGTCTCAGTCATGCAAGGGGAAGAGGATGGGTGGTGGAATGTGACACACCACAACATGCACTGCACTGGCAGATCATAGGAAGAGGAAATTTCTTTTTACTATAAATACCTCTGAATCTTTTCTATTTTATATTATCATCACAATGTATTTTTTAAAAACAATACCGAGTCAAAAAAATAATCACGAATAGCAACCGCAAAACAAAATGCAATGGGACACAAGGATACTTAAGAGATTACTGGAAGCCAGAGAGTCACAGCAATAAACATCTGCAAAAGGCAGATATATGAAGATATATGTATATATACATATACGTTTAATATATATACATATCGCCTCATAATATATGTATATATGTACTCATATATAGTCATATATATATATACACAATATATATCTGCCACTGTTATCAACATGAAAAAATTGAGTGTCTGTCTTTTTTGTCTGAAACTGTACATAATTTTTACCCGTGTCTTTTCAACCTTAATTTTAAAATGTGTGTTGGTAATACAAGAGTGCATTTAAAAATATGAGTGACCTCTTAATCTCACTTGACTCTATTGGAATTATTAACGGATTCACCAAAGCTTTATTATTCACCAAACACAAGGCTGTTAACATTTAAGTTTTAACAACAGTTTCCAGGTTGCTTGTAGATGCTTTATTCAACAGTAAGAATTGTATTGTGTATAATCCTATGAAAAGATATTGTAGTTAATTGGTGAATTGCTATGGCAGTGGTAAGTATTTTAAACCTTAATTACCTCTTCCTTTTGCTTTCTGTTTCAGATCATCAGTTAGGAAAGTCGGGCAGAGATATTCCACAAAAAAAGTGAAAGTGCATTTAGTTGGAGAACCAAAATGTTAATACTGAAATTTCTTTATTTTACGGATATTCAAAATCTAAATGGCCTTGTTCTTTGTAAAGTTTTAAATTAATGGCTAGGACAGAAGAAAAAAAGACTTAATTGGTGGGAAGGAAATCTCAGACGCAAGGAACTTATTCTTTAAAGCTGCAGAGAAATGTAGTGCATTTATCAGCTTTGAGTGGATATCATTGTGTTTATAACAGAGTGGAGGCACCATGCAATTTTGCTCCTGAAATTGGTTTATATAGATGACTGGTTGCTGTGAAGTGTGTGTCAGAGTTCCATGCAGCTGTTATGAAGTAGTACAATTGTCATCGCTTCTTACATGGTTGTTGAGAAGAGCTTGAGAGCCCAGCTCAGTCAGCTGTTGAATAGATAACCCAACACAGTTAACGTGGCATACATTGTAAAGAATTACATGCTTGCTACAATGAGCTTTGGGCCTTTGGTCTAGATAATAATCCTGGTGGGTGTACCACGTGTAGTGGCTGTCTGATCACTCAGATATAACTGACGAAACATAAAGAAAAATGTCAGTCGGCTGAAAGAAAAATGCTGCTGCAAGTTTGTTTAAGGTTCATGTAAACGGCTATGTGTATTTTTTAACCCCAAGTCTCCCAAGAACTTGACTGTCATGCTAAACGTCCAACACTACGATGCAAAATCTGAAGAGAATGACCTATTTAAGGCTGTATTTAAATATATTCATGTACATGAAAGCACTGCCTATCTGTTTTGGTTACAGAGACTCAGCATTTCTGTTTCACAGAAATAAAAGCCTTTCTGAAAATCAACTTTCATATACAATGTATAAATAGAACACTACTAGAAAAGATAATTATTGACAACTTTTGAGTCATGGTGGCATTTTATGTTAATTTCCCAGAACATTAAGAATAGCAATGTAAACATTCTGGGTGATTGTTAATTATAATGAAATGAAATAAAAAAAGTGGGAAGAAATACCACTATTTGCCATTTAAATGTAAACACAAACACTGGGATAATTAACATGTTATAATGATGTTCGTGAAGCCCAAAGGAGATAAAAACCACAAAAGTCATAGGATTTCCAACTTAAAGCTTTTATTTATTTTTTAAGTTATCCTAACTTACGCTTCTGGACTTGCTTGTTGCAGTCCATATGGCATGTCGCACACATGGCTTGAACTTGGACTACTTTGATTCCTACACTCATTGGGAGGATTTATGGATATAACATCTGCTTAAACTTGGAGACGTTTTTATATTTGGTAATTTATGTCTTCGAAAATTACCACTTTATCTCCCTAACTTCCATAAATAATAATTTATTCATCAGCAAATAATGAAACTCAGAAAATAAAACAAAGTCCTGGTTTTCAATGAGTCATATGATAGGAAACTGAGTTTTCGCACCTTGAACTAATTTCAGTTTCTTATTATTATTCCCTCAAATCTCCATATTTACAAAGTTGGAGAGAACTTTGCGTTATCTTTTAGCTTTATCTCTTACCAAAAGCATGAATTGCTTTTAAATTTTTATGACTGATTTTTATAATAATAGTAATAGATTGAACTGAGAAATGTCTTAATAAACCATCTACCAGTCAAAACGCGATTATTTTAACTCCTGTTCCTATTACTTATATTTCTGGGGATTGTCTTCTGATGAGCTTATTTCTTAAATCAGTGTTTTTAAAAATGCAGTCCAGATACCAACTGCATCAGTCGTCCAATATAAAATTTCAAAGATTTAGGTATAGTAAGTTGCATTATTTATCAAGATCCTTCATATGCACATTAAAATCAGAGGCTTTTCCTTGCATTATATTAAAGCCTATTAAAACTTGTGAGAAATAGTTGTAGAGTCATTAAAATCTAGTTTTCTGTGATAATTACTATTGTAAAATTAATATTTGTCATTAAGGCTATCGAAAAATGATCAACTCACACCTAATTAATTGCAAACCAGGTACCATTTTTAAATAACAATGCTTTCCCGTATATTTTCCTCCCAATAAATAAAATCTTCAAGCACTTTTTAGTGCTTGAAGCACACTAGGGGCTATACAACACATAAATAATATTATACTCTATCCCATTTTTTATGATGTGAGTTTAAATTTTCCAAAATAAAATATTTGAACATGTTGTATTAAAGCAAATAGAAATTGGGAAGATTCAACATGACCACGAATTCATTTCCAGTCCTCTCATCAGAAGTGATTCTATTTTTCAACCTCTTGAATCTGGGCTGGCCTTGTAAACAGCTTTGGCCAACGGAAGGAGAAGCAGTGACTGTATGTGACTTCTGGGCCTAAATCTAAAAAGGCTTTAAAAGTTTCTGTGCTAATGCTCTTGTAACACTACTGCCATGTTGTATGAAACCTGGGCTGTCCTGTCAAAGGGGTTATGTGGAAGAGATTATAGACTTCCTACTAATGGCCACATTAACCACCAAACTCATGAGTGATGCTATCTTGGATCCTCCAGCCCCAATTGCACCTCCAGTGATTCCTTCCACGTGAGTAACACAAGACAAAAGCAGAAAAAAATCACCCCGCTAAGCCAGCCCTAAATACAAAGTCATTAGTACATAAATAGTTATTATTTTAAGCCACTAGGGTTTGTTGTGGTTTGTTACACAGCAATAGATAACTGAAACAAATGGTGATTATTCTGATGATGTCCTTGTTTGTAAAAATGGCACCATGATAATAATAATAGCAGTTTCTATGTCACGATATTAACTTATATTTCAGTAACTCTCATTCTAAATAAAAGAATTTAAGCATAGACTATATACATTTGTGGTTGAAGAAACTGGATCCCAAATATTTTTCTCTGTGTTATCAACTAAGCCACCTTAATAATGAAAATGTTATTCCATAGACAGTGTTTGTTTTTATTTTGTCTAAATGAAAATAAATTCACCACTTTTGCCTGTAGGAAATGATTAATTCTTTTAATACATTGGCTGTGTTTGGTTATTTAGGAGAAGAAAACTCATCCTTTTTCTGATATAACAGGATCGTTAGTTGTCTCAACTTGATGATGATCCCTAAAGAAGACATATTTCTGGGATATATTAGAACTCATCTGAACCACTCAATGATGAAGAGATGAACTTTTAAATAATCTATTATCATTTTTATTATCTGTTTTAATGACACCATTTGCCTTCTTGTTGCTTCTTTTGTGAGAACTGGGTTTACATTAAGTAATTTCTATTAAGCTATTGTTTCCAAAGCATATACCCTATTGACTTCACCACTTTTCACAATGTGCTTTGGGCATAGTCATCCACCACAGCCCTAAGGTCTCATTCTGCCAGTCTCAACATTTTACATCTCTAAAGACATATTATTGTAGAAATTCCCTTGTTGATCTTTCGTGGGTCACTTTCTATTTATTGTTCGTCTTAGTAAAATGACAGCTGACCCTGAGTCTAATCAACATATTGTTTGTTAAAACATTCCACTTGGTAAATATACAGATTTTTTTACAGTGATTTTTAAAATACATTCCATCTATTCAAGCCTGGCTGCATTTCTGAGCAGCAGACATAGGTTATGTTCTAAAATATAATACATTTCTGTCTGTCTTTTGAGACTGATATACTGGACATTTATGAGTTTGATGTACTTGTTTCTTTCCTTCACCCATCACTTACTTTGAAGATTGAACACATTAACAGAGAGGTCTCTCTTTGAGAATCTTAGCTAGAGTCATTGCCAGGATTTTACTTTAACAGGAAATGCTAACAACATGTCACTAAAATCCATACATTCCTGTATGAAAGGCCAAGTTCATGTTTTGGAACCCATAGATTGATGGAGATTACTTGATATAAACCCACTTCTCACAAAAGAAACAACATGAGTCAAATTTAGAAAATAAGCAAGCAATAACAAATACAACAAATCATTTTGAAAACCTATCACCATTTGCAGATTGATAGTAATAAGTAAATGAAAGAGATTTCTGGAAAAGCAGCAATAGGCTTGACCATTTCTCAGTAGTTAATTTTGTTTGTTTGGATTTTTTAGTTTTTATCTTTTCTTTTAAAAAATATTTATCACTAATCATATTTACAAGACTGCACATTTGTATAAGATTACAATTAATACATACATCTCCTCTCTGGATTTATTGATGTACTCAATTTATGAGAATTTATTAATTATATACCTTTAAAAATTAATAAAATTTGAAATACAAAACATATAATAGGAGGTTTGTATTTGTATGACTAACACACGAAATAAGTCAGTTTCTAAGGGAGAAATCTACAAAGTGGTTGCCAGGCCTAGCATTGCACAACTACAGAAGTCATCTATGTTTCAGAAGGTATGTGTTAAAAATTTAAAATTAGAATAAATCACAAGTTAGATATAGAAGATTGTTACCTACCAGATCAATTTCCAAACACCAGTTAATTTCAAAGCACTCATTCCTGTTGGTGTGAGATTCTCAGCCTCCTCACTCTCAAAGAGGGCACTTGCTGTGCTCCCAGCAGGAAGCCCAAATTCAGCAGTGCAGTTAGGATACAGCTCTTATGCCTAGTAACAGCAAGGGATTGTTCAAATATGAAACACTTGCTCTGAAAAGAGCTTCCTAATATATGTGCATGTTTATAATTTGGTCTCTCATGGAATATTATCATATATAACCCTGAGAGCTCTCGCCACTCCCAGCTTTGCTGGGGTCAAACTTTTTATTTATGTAATAAAAGAAAATAATGTCTATGACATAATTATTTTGAGACAGCTAAATGATTACTATTCAACTAAAACTTTTCCTCCTACTAAGAGTGCACTGATGATAGATCCCATGACTATTTCACATATTCTTTCAACAATTCATATTGTGATTAACTTGTAGTATCATTTGGTCAATAATAAAGCACAGATACATTCACTCATTCACTAGTCAACAAGAATTTATTGAATAACCACTATGTGTTAGTCTCTCTTCGATGAAAAAGAGATTAGACTAAACAAAATACAATGTTCAGCTGTCATAAAGCTTGCATTCAAGTGGGGAAAATAGCCAATAAAAAATAAGTAAATAAGTTAGTATGGTTGAATGCACACACCCACACAAGTAAAATCAGAGGGACTCATGAATGATAAAGTATGATAGAAAAAGTGAGTAAAAGGGGGCATTATTTTAGGTAGGATAGCCAGAGAAAGTCTCTCTGAGGGTATGATAGTTTATCACAGACCTCAATGAAATAGAGAAATGAGACAACCAATTATTGAGAGAAGTGACATTCCAGACAGACCTTGAATGAATAACTTGGTACAAGCTCCCAGGAACAAGAAAGAGGGCCAATAATTAAAACTGCCACAATCACATGTGTGTTAGATTTGTCCAGTTGCTTTAAAACAAATTTCCACTTATATTTTAATTAACTGTGTCATAACTTTCTATTTCAGCCTCACTGCAACCAGTGCTATCTTATGAAGTATTCCCTTCTCAGTCACTCCTGCATCCTCCACATGCTTTTGCAGTTTTGAACTTCCAAACTGAACACTGCACTGCCAGTGGTCTGTTCTCTGTGGATGCAGACAGTTCTACAGTTTTATCTAGACGACTATGCATGCACACTATTGGCTTCACTGCTTCTCACAATGTGCTTTCAACATAGTGATCCACCATGACCCTAGGATCTCATTCTGCCCATCTGAACTTTTATATCTTTAAAGACATATTGTTGTAGAAATTCCCTTGTTGATCTTTGGTCACTTTGGTTTATTGCTCCTCCTGGTAAATGACAGTTTGAATTTCTTTTCCTAAAGGTTCTAGCTCCTTGTTCTGCAAATTGCTATCGTTGTCAGCCTTATTCTTTTGTCATACAAATTGTAGACAAAAATGTTAACTGCCATATCCTAGAGTGGTGCCTGTTCTTCCTCAGGGCAGAGGGTGATCCAATGAAATCTCATCTTTGACATCAGACTTCTATCCATTTTGCACAAAATAAAGATCTTGCACCTCCAAGTGTGATGAAAGAACCTGTGTAACCAGCAGCATTGGAAACACCTGAATGAAGAAATTTGGGCCTCACCTAAGTCTTATTGGACCCAATTCTGCATTTTTACCTGAGCTCTAGAAAATTCATATACGCATTCCTTTTTAAGAATCTCTGTACCAGATGACCTCACAGCAGATTTCTTCCTAATTATAAAGGTCTTTCAACATTGTCTCCAAGTTGTCAGGGTGTAAGTGATTCTCCTTAGAAAAGGAAAAACATGATACAAACCAACACACTACACTGTATTATAATTACCTCCAAATTTCATAATTTCTGTTGTACATTTAAACTTTTACAATCAGATAATTGTTTTTGCCAAATGCGTCTACTTAACCTACCTAATGCTTAGTTTGACTTTTATGTTAGTTAAAATAATTATACATTATTTATTACTAGATACAGTGTCTAAACCATGTATAGCACACAGGTCTTAATATGTTGAGGGTCTCTTGAAAAGAAATAGGTTGATCATCAAATTATCTCTACTGCCATCATTTCCTATTGTATATGTTTGTCATTAAGCACAGGGCTCAGTTCTAGACACACCTCCCTCATTTTAATGGATATTTTGCTAGGATTACCCTGAAATGTAGTACTTCACTCAATAGTCTGAAAGAAAATCTAAATGTTATCTCCTCTATCTAGAATCATATTACTTAAACTATCAATACAACGCACTAATATTAAGGAAAAACAAAATAATTTCTTATTGAGATATTTTTATTTGTATATGTAAATGCTTGGGCATTTGTCAACATAATGAAATAATCAGATTTTTGTCCATAATAATAGAATCACTGTGAATGTGATAATTGCAAATGGAGATAGATACAGGTGCTTTAGATTGACAAATCAAATGCCACAAGCAATATTGCTATTGGTGATTTAACAAAATGATGTGCAACTCTGATAATGTTCTGAACAAAACAACATAATCTTCCCTTAATATTCATGGACTTGCCATCTTTAACCAATTAGAGCATATTCAAACTTTGAAAAATGAATTTTTGTTTCAATTAAACTCAGAATTATGTTTTATGTTCCGATAATTAAAAGTATCTTTAATAGACTTTACATTTTAGAACACTTTTATATTTGTAGAAAAGTTGAAAAGGTAGTACAGAGAGTTTTTTGATATGATCCCTTCACCCATTTTCCATATCATTAATACTTTCATTAGTATGGTACATTCGTTTCAATTAATAAAGCAACATTGAGGAATTGTAATTAACTAAAGTCTATAGTTTATTCAGATTTCCTTAGTTTTTCTCTAATGTCTTTTCCCATTTCAAGATCCCATCCAGGATAACATATTACATCTAACCTTTTCTCCTTAGACTCCTCTTGGCTGTGGCAATTTCTCAGACTTTGTTTTTGACAACCTTGACAGTTTTGTCAGTTTTGAAGGATGCCATTTTACTGGAATTTTTCTGATGTTTTTAAGGTTATACATCTTTGGGAGGGAACAACATATCATAAGTACATACTATTGAAGTGATTTAACACTCTTGATATTGACTGTAATCATCTGGCGAAGAGACAAATAGTTTTCTCCACTATAAAGTAACTCATTCACTCAACTCCCTTTCCAGAGTGTCTTTCTTAGAAGGAAGTCACTGTGCACAGTCCACACTTAAAGAGCACAGACTTATGTTCCTCATCTTCAAAGGTGAAGTATTTACACAAATTATTTGAAATTCTTCATAGTAGATTTGCCTTTTTTCCCCCACTTATTTAACTATTCAATTACTTATGTATAGCAGTATGAGCACATTGATACTAATTTTAAATTTTAGGTTGTAATCTCATACTATTTTATTTATTTTGCTGCTCAAATTGCTCCAGCTTTGGTCACTGGGGGCTCCTTTAGTTGGTTCCTATGTTCCTTTGTTATACCCCCATCGGTGTAGGAATTTGTTCTATTTTGTTTTCTGAGACTTTTCTTAATTTCTGATACTACGACATGCTCCAGGCTTATTGTGTGTGCTTTTTGCTTAGTCCTAGAATCAGACATTTCTCCAAGGAGCCCTGGTTCCTTTTAGGTGGAGAAAGGTATTAGAAACCAATATAAGGATATTAGTTGTTTTCATTGCTACTAGGATGCCGTTGCTTGCAGGCACTCTCAAATGACAAAACAGGAGTTTTGTGTATACTAATTTGTGTATATTGTGTATACTAATCCCCTATCTACATATACACATACACACACACACACACACACACACACGGGTAATCATCTGCATCTAGATTAAGCTAAAGATGAGTTCAGAGTAATATCTTCAACTCTAATTCATTAGCACATACCATATGAATTATTCTGGCTTCGACTCTAACAATGAAAAACCTGGAGCTCATTATCTATCATCCAGTAACTTAATCATTCAATTTTAGTCTACTTGTATAGCAGTATTATAATTTTAACATGTACCCCTTAAGGGGAAAAATACTCTATCAGCTGTAGTATAGGTCTGTTGTGCAATTTTCTCTGGGCTTTTGCTTTGCAGACTCCACTTACTTCCTAACTTACTTAGGTCAGCACCTTTTCTCTCCACCCTCTGCCTTAAAGTTGTTTTGTATATTTACAATACCGTTAGATTCATTTATATTCTTCCTTGGGATTCCTAGGCCTCCTAATGGTTTTATTTTAATTTGTATGTATTAAGATACACTCTTTGTGCTGTAAAGCTTTGTAGGTAGTCAAATAAGTAATGTCTTACATTACGGTATCATAGAGAATAGTGATGCCAATCTAAATATCTCATACTTATTCAATCCCCTTTTCCCTTTATAAGTACCTTTGCCTACATAATGGCTGTGGAGATTTGTAAATTCCCTGAGCAACAGAGAGCGTTATGGAATATTCAGCATACCTGGTTCTCATCCACAAATGACAGTAATGCTCTTCCATCAATATGAAAAACAACCTTACAAATTTCCTAAACAGTCTCATCCCATTGAGAACCATTGAACTAATAGAAAGCCAATATTTATGCAGTAAATAAAAATCCCTTTAAGAGACAATAGGCAAATTATATATAATTTGGTTGCTTCCTCTGGTTTTTCTATAAATGTGTATGGACAAAAATTTATATTACTGTAATGTTTCATGCTGTCTTCCTTGGTATACCCTCTAGTGGTCCTGAAAACATCTGGGCAATTTAGTCTTTTAAAAAATCAGAGCCTAATGGTTAAATCTCCAAAGCATAGGAAAGGAAATCTAATGAAACATGGAACATGTTTATCTAAAATATTTTTAAATGTTTAAAATGTATTGTTGGACAGTTTTTGATCTTGCGCTATAAATATGCCAAACTATGAAAAGACAGTGAGGGTGAATTTGGGGACCCAGTCAAAGAAGAGACGCTTTAACTAAATAGTTAAGGTGAACATATATGGAAGGAAGTCTGTGCACTTGAAACTTTATATAATTTTCCGGTAACTTTATTCTACCTCACAGCTGCAGACCCTTCCCTAACAAGAACTGGCAGCAGTGATTGCTGAAGACAAATAATTTAGCACTAAATTTGAGTAAGTTTGAATTATACTCTCAATATTGCAGAGTTTATAGTGATAGATAAGTATAGTGAAGTTATCAGAGTATCATTTTACAACGTGGCAGGTAAAACAACTATTAATAGCTAGTCTTTTTTTTCGTCTCCCAGTATCTTGCAAGGGGGCAATTTGTACAGCAATTTAAAAAGTCTTATTGAATACTTAGATCTTTATATTATACTTTCCATTGTATACTTATTTTCATTGTTCTCTTATTTATTGAGGAATCTCATAGAAGCACATGGTTTCTACTATTATATGTGTAAACTACTTTTTAATCTATATCCAGATCACAGATCTCCTTGTCTTCTCCAGATCTATGGAGTCAATGGGCATGTAAACTTGAATGTATCAGGACTCTTAATCATGTTCAGAACTGAATGCACTGGTTTCTTCTCTTAGACTTCATGAACATATAAGAGTCTACCTTCCCTAGAACTCATCTTTTAATTTTTTTGTCTCAGCTACTGAAGATAAATAGCTAAGGGTCACTTAATCATGTTTTCACTTTTTATTTAATAGATAAAAATTCCAGTTCATTTTATCTCTTAACATATCTTACATCTGTTTGCTTCTCTATCTCTACTGTTGCCTATATAGAGAGGAATAATATAGAGGCTTATGAAGTTCTATTTTCAATTGCATTTCATGTAATAATAATCTGATCTTTCTAAAATTAAAATCTAGTTACTTCTCTCATTCTTGATTTTTTTATTTGTTATATCATATTGAATGATAATCTAAATGTCTATGCTTTTTTAATTTCCGTAAGTCTAGCCTTCATCTCCAAATACTTAATGCAAGAAGAGACTGTTTACCTGTCCCTCAATAAGTCATAAGGTACAGTCATGGATTTAGACATATTGTACATAATACTTGAAATGCCTTGTCTTTTCCCTAATCTACCTTGTGATTTCATTTTTATCCTCTTACCCCAACTAACATAGGAATATTTAATCATTCTCTAAGCATTATATAAGCTACTCATTGTCATAATAATGCTGTGTAACAAATACAAAACCTCAATGGCAACAATAATTAATTAGGGTATCAAGACGGCTTTGCTGATCTTGGCTGGATTTGTTCCTGTCTCTGCATGTCAGATGGTAGTTAGGGAATGTGGGCTGGTGTCAGCTGAAAAAACTAGTAAGATTCATCTGCTATTTCTTGCCACATCCTCTAACAGTAGGCTAGCCTGAATGTGTCTTTATGATAATAGTAGAGGTGCAAATGAGGACAAGTAAAAATATCCACAACTTCTTAAAACCTAGGTTCAGAAATGACACACTGTCACCTCTACCTCATCCAATTGATGAAACAAGTCACATGAGTTGAGGAAATGTACTGCACCTTCAAGGAGAAAATTCCTAAGTCATGTGGATTCAGAGAAAGGTAAAGAATGAAGCCATTAATGAAACTATTCTATCATACATCTATCAGAGCAATTTTCATATTTTATTAAAATTAATTTTACATGTTTTCTTAGAAAGTATGTTCTTTGAACAAAAAGAGCATATTTCATTCAGTTCTCTGATCCAGGGACATATACCTAATGGTTCTTAATATGTATTTATTAAATAATCATTTATCATAATGTAATTAAAATCTAATATGTACATATGACACATATTATATATTATACATTTAATTAAAAACATGTATATGCACATATAACTTTTTGAAAAATATGTGAATATTTTCATAGATTTTAAATATAATTTTTCAAAATGCTAAAAATTGTTAATATGTGATGAGTGATAGCATTTGTTTTTATAGAGCAATCCTAAATATAAACATTAAATATATAGCATAATAGCAACTAAGTAACTTATATGGTCAAAATTCATATGGCCCAAAGAGATAGTTATAATTTTCTTTTTGATAAGAATTTACAATTATACATTTGTACTGCATAAGGGCAATATTATGGAAAAATATAATTTGCTCAGACATTTTCATTGCAGTTATATTAGATGTAATCCTTTTACGAAATTAAATAGTTTACACATGACACTGTATTTTTAGTGATCATTAATTTGTTCAAGTATTAAAAGTGTAGGTTAATATTAACATCCCCATTTTACAGAAGTAAAATTTTCTTCTTGATAATTAGTGTAAGTAGAACATATACAATTCTTACCATGTTTTTTCCCCTCTGTGATGACAAAGAAAAATAATGAATGGTTAGGTGTATTATAAAACCCTCTCTCGGTGTTGTTGTATACTGATCGAGATAGCCATTTTGATAATATGGATAAGATACATAAATTTTAGTATTTCTGTACAATTTGGAAGGACTTAGAAAAAATAAGACACTGCTGAAACAATTTATTTATGTTGCATGTGGTTTGATTTATTTTAAAAGCGTACATTATGAAATAATATTAGAATCCCTAAAGCCACTTTTTGTCCTGATTCTCTCTTGTCTCACTAGTTATCTCATTCCAGGGACGTTCAGTAGATGAGTGTTTTTGTTTTCTCTCTAGAGTTAGATAAATTAAAATACTTCAGAAATTTGTTTATATTTCCAAGCAAAGCCACATATTGCATGGCAATGAGTTCAGCAGAACTGTTTAATATATCCTTTGATATACTTAAATCAGTTAATAGAAGCAGCCTTAACCACTATTTCAAAGCCAGACTTTGGAATAGTGTGAGGAATTGGAAACACCCTATTCTATTAGAGAGAATATGAATTGTTCCAAACTTTTACAAAGCTGAAGTGATAGTATCTATCTCAACTGAAAATGGCAGTAGTTTTTTAACACCTTTAGAACATCTCTCCTATAAAAATAAAACAAATAATTTGGGGGGGGGATTTGAAGTGCTGCCAACTGAAATCATTTTGAATGTTTTTTTAAAAAGGAAAAACATTTGAATAAATTTTGTTAAAGCCCTATGCATGAAAGAAGAGCATGTGCAATAATCTAACACAATGTCCATGAAATATGTAGTAATTTCTTAAAGCAAATTGCAGAGTAAAAAGAAAAGTATTAAAGTTTAATTTTTGCTAAAACATTTTGAATATAAATTTCTGTTTATATAAATTTTGTAAATACAGTGATTTGTGTGGATAGATTTCATCCATCTCTTATCATTGGTTACTTCAGGGAGTGGGTATCATGTAGCAAGATCAAGAGGTGGCCATTATACTTTACTTTCTTCTTTTTTCTTATATCAAATAACTTATTTCAATGGCTTCAAATAACTTTTTACCTAAAATCGTAATAATAAAGGAATATTGGAAAGAAAAGAAAGAAAATTTTTATCCGAATATTTTTGGTTAGAGGATTTCATATAATGAATGGCTAGAAAGTTGAAGCTATTGAAAATTATGATGCAGAATTTTGTTTGTTTGCTTGTTTTTTGTTTTGAGACGGAGTCTCTGTCGCCCAGGCTGGGCAATGGCGCGATCTCAGCTCACTGCAAGCTCCGCCTCCCGGATTCACAGGATTCTCCTTCCTCAGTCTCCGGACTAGCTGGGATGACAGGTGCCTACCACCACGCCCAGCTAATTTTTGTGTTTTTAGTGGAGACAGGGTTTCATCACATTGGCAAGGTTGGTCACGAACTCCTGACCTCAGATGATCCACCCACCTTGGCCTCCCAAGAGTTAAGATTACAGGCATGAGCCACCGCGCCCGGCCAATGCAGAATATTACACAATAGTTTCTGATTTGTTAGACTGACTCTTGGTTGAAAATGACAACTTACAGGACCTTACTCATTTATTTCCTCATCTCCCCATTGCCCTATTTTATTGTCCTTTCTGTTCTATGTTATAACATTAAACCAATTTTTCCAAAATTGATATTTAGGACTTTGTCCTTTAAATTATAGCACTTCTCAGAAGTAAATTGTATACTAAAATTTTATTAGTACATTATTTGTTTTGAACGATTGTATATTTTTCAAAGTTTGGATTAGGGCTTAAGCTTGGCTCATATGTATCCATGTAGTCCAGCTACCCTAAATACTTTAGTACTATCTTTGAGACAGAAATACCGCAGATTACTGATGTCAGGTCCTGGTTCTTGAAATTTTCTATTTTGAGCCCTGAATTTCTCTAACTTTCTAACTCCTTTCAATTCTAAACTCATCTGATCTCTATGCCCCGGCTGCAGCTTTTGCCAACTCTACTGTCAGTGTCTAACACTGGAACTGAGAAATTCCTTAAGGTACATAATATAAAAAGGAAAAACCAGGCTTGAGGCAAGAGATGGAGCTAATGCAGTAATAGGAAGGAAGAAACACCAAATTACTTGAGGTTGAATGCAGAAGCAATTGCAGAATGAGCCTAGGCTGAGGCTTTGCCATGGAATGTTCGTAATTTTGCATTAAAAGCTAGGCTGGAGAAGGACTCAAATGATAAGCATTTTAAAAAATCTTTATTTCATCTGACTTAAGAATGTTAGTGTTTGATTGCCTGATAATTTTCTCACCAAAAAGGTAAAATAGAATCAGCTATCATTTTTAAAAATTTTCTTTGTGCTGAGAATTGTATACCCATTTTATACTCATTTAATGTTCAAACCAACCTTATGAAATGGGCAATATTATTATTATCCCTATTTTACCTAGGACACTTTCAGCTAATTAAATTGTCCACTCCTACACAATTAATGTGGTAGATCTGGAATCTGAACCAAGAAAATCTAGCTTGGAATCTTAGCTCTTGGGCACAATGACAGGAAACACCTTCTCTCCCCTCCTCCATAACTTATTCTTCAAACCATGATAAGCTTTAGAATTAATGACTGCGTATTTTTTACCACCCAAACCCCCAATCTCTCAGGGCAGCAGATACCAGCTAGAAGGTTAGAGGGACACAGCCTAATTGAACCTATTCATATTAAGGTAAGAAGTATTAGTCACTAAGCGCTCCCAAAGGTATTTTCATTTTTAAAGAGAGTGCTTATTAAAACAAATTAATCTCTCATTGGTGAAATGTTCTCTTGTGTAAAACCAACAAGTGAAATAATTTAGGAATGTGAAAGGAAAATATTTTCGAGCAGAAGTTGCCATTCATTAAACAAATTGAACTACAACTTCCCTAAATTACCCTTTTTCTTATATAGTAACTTTAATTTTGTGTGTTCCAAACCAGATTTTTGTGCTATGGCTTTGTTTTTCACTGCTAGTCTCAATTGCAGTAAGAGTGAGAATACTGGAGAATAAACAAAGTGGAGGAAATGGAGAATGTAAAGAAAGTGGAAGAAAAGATAAATAGCCATGTGGGGGGACTGCATGTACAGCATTGAGAGGACTCTGGAGAAATGATACATAAATAGAAAAATGTGAAGTTATCAATTCATTCAGATCTATTGATGTCAGTAGTTATTAACTATTTTACAAGAACTGCGTAAATTATTAGCATCTAGGATACATTCCTAAAATAATTAAACACACATATTCTCTTTGAAGCCCTTATCAAAAAGTAAAACAACACATATGAACCAATTAATTTTAATTAACAACTACAGGTTTCTAAGATAAATTATATGAAATTAAGTCAATTAATATCCTTCAAGGTACTTTAATCCAGAAATATTTTAGACTTCAAGTTAGTTTCAAATGAGTACTAGTGTGTGTATGTATCTCTTGCATATTTAAGGATAATCACCAAAATCTACTTGTAAGTTTCACAGAATGAAAAGACTAAAATCACAGTGTCAACAGCGATTTTGGAGATGAGTCTTCTAGGTAAAAATATAGATTAAAAAGTGTATGAAAAATAATATTGTTATTATCTTTTCATTTTTTCCTTCGTTTCAAAAGTTCTAGGCAAGAACTTCCAAATCAATGGACAGCACATAGCAGCATCAACTTTATTGAAATTTACCAAACATGGAAGTTAGAGGAGCCAGATTAATGGAGGAGAGATAAATACATGTGCCTAATTCTAGTGAATAATAGATCATCTTTTCATCTTTTCTGCATCTTTGTGTAGAAGGCCTGCACTGAGAATGTCCTTCAGAGTGTGAAATTGCCCCATGGTGTTGTTGAACAAGTCAAGAATATTTTATGAATTTAGTCATCTATCCTGACTGTTCACTTGCACTGATAGACTGTCCAGTTTAGAAAAAAAATCACCATTATTTTATGAGACTGTATTTAGTCAAATGTATATAAAATGTGCATGCTAACCTTTTTATCGTAAGCAAAAATATAAATTTGAAAGTTTGTGTGACTGAGCACATCAAAATATAATTTTCAGAAACAGTATTTTTTTCATCCAAACCTTGCACCTGAACTTTGCTGTGATGAGATCAGTTACATTGACACATCTCTTGCATGTAAGAAACCCAAAGCCCACAAGTCACCCTACTAAATTGTTTTTGTTTCTGTTTCTAAAATTCCAAACACTTGGATCATTGATTTAACTGTCTTCTGAAATGTGTAATTGCAAAAACATTCTGAAAATTAAAATGCTTACTTTCTTTTACTCATCCATTACTACTGAGGTGTTAAAATAATTTATTCCATTGTATTAACGATTGCTTGATGCATCAAAAGATAATTTGCCATGTAATTTTGTTAAACCTGAAACTGTAGCATATTTTCTTGATAATACCATTAATATATCAAGAGTAAATAAAATGTTTAGTGGTAGGCACATTAATTATCGCCTTCATCTATCGGTGTTTAAAACTTAGAAATAATTAAATGTGCTTTAATAAGATATGGTTCTGAGAAAGCAGGATCATTTATGAATTGCTAGAGGTGCGTGGAGCTACGTTTCCCTTGAGAGACGGAATTTATGCCTAACACCCTGCTGATTGTTCAGGAGGTAAAGAACCAATAGCTGCATGTACAGAGGTTTAATTTAAAGTGTGTTTCTCACTAGGCTGCTCACAACACTTAATTAAACTCTGCTGTTTTGGCAATGACAAATGCTGTAGTGCAAAAGGAACCTGAGTCGCAGTGACTGAGAAGCTTTTGTAATTTCTTTCATGTGCATTGGCAGCCAGATCCAGATCAGAAAAGAAAGCAAGAATAAAAAAAGACATGTTTAAGGTGTTTGGACAAAGTTGCCACTTTCATGCATTTATTTTAGATACCCAAAAGTGCTGCATTATTTAAAGGATTTAATCATGTGGTGTTTGTGGAAACTGTGGCATGTGATCAGGGAAAACAATTTGAAGTTGTTTCTAAGTCGTGGCTTTTGGAAAAATCCTCTTTTTCATTAGCAATTATAAAACCTGAAACGATGATTGATTCAAATTTAGATCAATATGTAGAGCTGTTATTTCTAGGCAGTATTTCCTGCTATATTTTATATATACTTTATACTGTATGTCTAAGTTCATTTCTGGGTAGATATTCAAAATTAAGAAAGTCTATTATATGAATCGAAGAAGAAAAGCCAAATTTTTGTATTAAAAAAAATCACAAAATGAAGCATAGACAATCAACTTTTACAATTCTACCTGTTGAAATGCTTTTAGTTTGAAAAGTATCCTAAAACTCTTTTTATATACAGCTATCATCTCTTCTATACAGGCACATTAATGTAGGGTAGTGCTTTTAAGAAGACACAGACTTTTAACTCCATTTTTATATTGTTCTTATCCCAAAATGAGGTCAAAGGTAAAATGAATAAAATATTGAACAAGATAAATATAGCTGAAATTTATTGAATGCTTACTATATGTCAGAAGCCATTTAAGCATTTTTACAAGTGCAAATTCAGTCCCCATGAAAATGTATGTATTCTATCATTATCCCCTACAGATCAGACAACTGAGGTGTAGAGAAATTTTAAAAACATACTAGATTACACATCTATTTCATGAGAGAGCAAGGATTCAACCCCAGGGAGTCTGCAGAATCCACATCCCTAACCAGTATAACATACTCACAAATTAAAGCATTTCAATCTATGAGCAGAGAAATCAAATCAAATCAAGGTGAAAATGACATACACAGTAGTTTTTTTTTTTCTTTCTTTCTTCCTCTTCTTCTTCTTGTTATTATTAATTATTATTATTATTGAGACGGAGTCTCATTCTGTCTTCCAGACTGGAGTGCAGTGGCGCTATCTCGGCTCACTGCAACCTCTGACTCCTGGGTTCAAGTGATTCTCCTGCCTCAGCCTCCCAAGTAGCTGGGATTACAGGCACGCGCCACCACGCCTGGCTAATTTTTGTATTTTTAGTAGAGACTGTACTTCTCCATGTTGGTCAAGGGGTCCTGAACCCCTTACCTGGGATGATTCGCCTGCCTTGGCCTCCAAAGTGCTAGGATTTCAGGCATGAGCCACCGCGGCCGGCATTTTTGCTTATTATTAAGGAACTATACTCTTCCTTGGAGAATCACATTGTTATAAAAAATTTAGAAATCCTTCAACTTCAACTCCTATCTAGGTACAGAAAGTGAGGCACAGAGAGGTTAAAGAAATGTACAATATTGCAGAGCTAATAAATTGTAGAGGTAAAAATAAACTAAGCTTCCTACTGCCAATCTTTTTGCTTTTTAGCATACCAAGATCTTCACTCTTGATTGTTCAGCATACCTTAGCTTAGAAGCAAATGCATGTACTTGTCATTACAAACAATTAAAAATGAGATTTATTTAGTCTATCATATTCTTTATTAATTAAAATATCCTATTATTAAAACCATGATATCAAGTTTTTACTTAATTGAATTTTGTGGATAAAATTTACATCAGCAAGGTGTTCAAAAGTGGTTCAGAGTATTTGATTGAACTCATTATTTCTTTTTCCAACTGGTGTCATAAGTTCAGATAGAGTCATCTTAGGTCCTAGGATTATGGAAAACATTTCAAAGCATGAAGAATATAACCTTCATTCCCTGATGTATGAGTATTCATTCTTTACATGAAAACATCTAGGGTGGAAAATCTCAACTTTGCAAGACAGCCTTTCCATCTTTGCACAACTCCAATAAGAACTTTCTGACTTATTTCAGATATTGGAATCTGCCATGTTGGTTAGACAGTGATTAGGGCTTAATGTTGGATAGTATAATAAAATTTGCTATAAGAAAACAAATAACATAAAAATATTAAGGAAAATGGATAATATAATCAGCCTAGCTCATATTAGCTTTAGATTTGTGGTTCTAGGATATGGCATATTTAAAACTTTATAACAGAAGTTTCTCTAACTAAATCACATCAAGTATTAGGTTATTCATTTAAATGAATATTTGTACATTGAAAAAATTGCTGAATTTTAAAATAATGAACAACTTTATCTCTTTGGTTATTAACAATGCGGGGACAAGTATCACACTCACAAGGGAATAAGTCATAATTATCTTCCATTTTGGAATATATTGTATATTCAACCTGACAGCTTTTTAAGACACAATACACCAAAGAGTACTACATTTGAAAGGCTGCGAAATAATATCTCCAGGATGAAAGTAACATATAAAGCTTTCAACTGAAATACAGTTATAGTCCCATGCATTGGCAGTGGAGGCTGTTAAAAGGGGTACAATGATACTGTTTCTGTTTTTTCACCTCTTCACATTCAGGCAATCTCACATTCAGCAGAATTTATCCCTTCATTCATAATATCCCAGTAGAGCATTTTGATCAAGTAATTTTAGTTTTCATAACAGACTTTTCAAAACTTTGTACTGTATCTAGGTTACTTTCAGTATTGGAAAATCACTTATACTTGCATTGGAAATTTATTTTCTACCTTGTAAGGGCTCCATTCATTACTCAGGTAAATAAATATATTTTATTGTGGCTTAAATGCCATCTTTTCACAGATGTATTATTTGACTATCTTATCAAAGTTATTCTTTTTAACTTCATCATTAAATCTAGTTTTCTTCATAGAACTTGTCAAATTTGATATATTTATTTTTCACATATATTTATGTGTATATTTATATTTATATCTCTTCTAAATTGTGAAGCTGGAGCTGTGCCCAGATCTACCTTGCTCTCCATTAAATCCTCAACATTGACAAAGTAATTATTAAATTATTATTCAAACTGATTAGTAAATATTTAACAAAAAATAACAAATGAAAAAATATAAAAACATGGTCAAACCACCTATATGTTCACTATAGTTTCTTTTTATATATTCTTTTTTTTTTTTTTTTCCAGACCTGTCAGCAGGATGTATATATATCCTTTATTTCTTATTTTCTGCCACTTTGGAAGGGCCTTTACCTGGCTCTTGGGAGATTTGTCCTGCTTAGCCCAGAGTTATACTCTTCTGCTCAGAGAAGAGAAAATTATTAGAAGGCATTCACATCCTAAAACATGAGACTACAAAATACAGGTTTTCTGAAGTTTGATAGGTATTTATCTACAACAAAGAGCACATAGTCAAGGAGAGGTAGAATTTTGAAATGAGAGCAGCTGATGTGACAGAGTATCAATGTTCTCGTGTTCATTTTGCTTTCTAACAAGCCACGTGATGCCACACATATTTTAACCTCTCTGAGATCTGTATTACTATATGTAATACATGGGGATAATAAAAGTTAGCAGAATTTTGGTGAATTACCAATGGAGTAATATATTTGAAAGAGCTATGACAAGCTAAATAACCATACAAGTTCAAGTTACAATAACAATAATGACCAGCATATTAAAAGAATATGATAGTCAATAATTGTTTTATACAACAAACAATTCTTTCTTTGATTTCTGTTTTAGTTTTTCCTATCCGCAGTTAAAGTAATTTAAGTTTGCTCAAATGTTACAAGGAATTGTTTTATCTCCTCTGCAGAGTATTTGAGCAAATACAGGAAAACACTATTGTAAGGTATAATGATTGTTACAGTTTCTTGTTCCTAGCATCAGTTAAATAGACCTTTTTTTTTCAGTCTTCCCACATTTTCACTATCTTAGATCTTCCTAAAAGCTGAGTGGCTTCTGAGAAATCAAAGCTGTTCCCTCTCCTGTATTTTCACCATGTCCTTGACAATGTTTTAAATGAACTTAAGCTGTAAAGGGGCTTAGTAAATTTCACCTCTCTGGATACTCAACTCTCTTTGCTCACATCCCATCTCCTAACATGTAGTGGATACAGAATGTACTTGAGTGGTTAAGGCTGAACTTCACGTCCTCAACATTTAGAGAAGCAATTCACAGCAGATAGTGAGCAATTCAGCCAGGGCCTATTTACCCTAGTCATTTATTTTAAAAACCCTAACACTAAAACTAGACCATATTAAATGGTAGATAAAAGGCAGTGAAATTGATGAATGCCTTTTGGCAAGTACAGTTGAGTTTCCATGGGGTTTTATACATTATTGACACTGTCAGTGATTTCGGTGATTGTGGCTACAGCTGGGATGTTATTATTACCATGTTGCAGTACTTCTGTTGGGAGCCTATTCCGTAGTCACAGCTGGAAGTGTTAGTGGCATTTGATGTTCATGACCTGCAGTAATTGTACCATTTTATAAGAGGAGTTCACGAAATCCATAGTCAAGAATTAAGCTGTGCCCAACCAAGTGACTTACGCTAGTAGGCAAGAGAATGAACAGGAGTGGCCTCAGTCAGAATTCAATAGTTGCCACGAGAGACTGAGCAGGTCGTTGTGAGGGTAATGCTACTGTACAATGGCCCCAATCTACACAGAAGTCTGAGGTTGCTGTGTTGGCACTGATACATTTCCTTCCCGGCTGTCTTTGGGGTAGGAATTTTGTATGCCTTTAAGGCCAAGTGAATTCTACTCCATAAATGTATTATGTGATGAATAACCCTTTTACTTTCTCTGAAATTTTTTTCAGATTATAAAAGTAATACATGTTCATTATGGATAATTTGAACAATACAACAAAGGATAAAGAATAAATTTGAAATCACATTTAATCTTACTGCTCAGAGGTTACCAATTTTAATATTTCTTTGGACATCTTTCCAAATATATATGCATGCAGAGTTTTTACAAAATTGAATTAATGCTGTGCATACAATTTTTTAAACAAAATAAATCTGTCTTTCTACACTTAGGATTAGGACTTAATTAATGGGCTGATTCATAATATAAACAGGAGTCAATGAAATTATTTCAGGCTTCTGAGATAAAGAATAAGTTGATTTATTACAAAAATATAAATTGGACTTTTAACAAAACAGTCCTAAAATATGCATCTTTTTTTGTGTAGCTTAGAGTCAACTTTATGATGACAAGGATCGCACCTAGGTAAATCAAACAGTGGTTAATCCTATATAGTACAATAGGCATTGAGAGACCACTCTAATACCCTATGCCCCAATTACCTTCCTTGTTAACAATTTCTGATTATCTAAATTTAATCCTGAGAGATCAACCTTTTGAAACAGAGGAATTGTGTATGCAGAAATCCTCCATTAAAAAGCAACCGTATTGGTGCTGGTGGAGCAGTGCAAGTCTATTATCACTTACTGACGTGGGCTAGTTGGTAATGTCTTCTAAGGCTTTAGAAAGAAGAGAGAAGAAAGCTGAGGAAAAGATAGGCAGTTTGTGCCATGGAAATGAGGAATAGGATTCATGTATAAAGCTAATTTACAAGTACACATAGATAGACTACCAAAGTCACAGAATAGTAAAGATTACCACCTGCAAGGCAGACTACATGTCTACCTGTGTATGTTACTAGCACAATGAACTTAATATGGCTCAGAATAAATATTATGTCCTCAATTCAGTAGGTACCCATAATGACTTCCTTGTTTCAGGATAATAGTTCTCTTCTCCCAGTAACTTAAACATTATAGTTGAACCTTCGCTCTCACACCTACTATTAAAAAATACGTTGTTATGACTTCTTAATTTTACCTAGTAATATCCATTCTTACCAAATACTGGAGCTTTTTAAACCACTTACTACCTCTCATTTGATCTATGACATTAGCCCTCTAGTTAGTTTTTCTCTCTCCACTATTTCCCCTATGAAGTATTTCTATACACAACAACCCATTAATAGTTCTCATTGTTTAATCAAGCCCATGCTCACTAAAGCTGTCAATAGCTCTCCGTTGTTAATAATAATAAAAGCAAACGACTTAATGACTAAGATATTCCAAATCTCTCTTCACTGTCATATTCTCTCTACTTCTTTTTGGTATCCTATACTTCAGCACACTTGGTCTTCTACTTCTTATAAACATATTTGGTACCTACCTCTGTCACTTGGCACACATTGATTCTGTTTTTGTTTATCTCCTTTTATCATTACTGTTCATAAAAATTATTTCCATCAGCATTTTCTGAAGACAGAAGTGTATCCTCCTCAGAACTGCATCGGCAGAGTTTAGACAGTGATTTCTCAGAGTAGGTGATCAGTAAATGCTGGTGGAGTAAATTTATGTAGAAATGAATCCATATCCTTGAAAAATAAATGTTTTAAGGCAACGATAGAAATCAGTACATATGATTGTTTATTTTATATGCAAACTTGACTGGGCCATTGGGTGCCCAGATATTTGGTCAAACATTATTCTGTCTTTGACGGTGCTTTTTGATGAGATTAACACTTGAATTAGTAGACTGAATAAAGCAATTTGCCTTCTTTAATGTGGGCAGCCTTTATACAATCAGTTGAAGGTTCACATAGAATTTAAAAACTGACCCTCCCACAAGTAAGAGGAAATTTCTCCTGCCTGAGTGCATGAGCTGGGATATCTGTCTTTTCTTGCCTTTAGACTTGAAGTGAAAGATTGGCTCCTCTTGGGTCTGCTGGTTTTCAGACTGGCTCTTATACCACTGGCTCTCCAGGCTTTCAGGCCTTCAGACTTGGTCTAGAACTACATCTGCCCTCCTGAGTCTCCAGCTTACCAATTAGCAGATCTTGAGACTTTTGAGTCTCCATAATTATGTGATAATTTCTTATAAATAAATCATTTTATAGATTTATCATGTGTCTCCTGTTGATTCTGTTTCTCTGGAGAACTCTGACTAATACATGAGATTTGCTGGACAGAAGAGTACTTATAGAAATACATATGATTTCTTTGAGAAAAATGAGTAAGAAAGGAGATGCAAGGAGACATTTCCTCACTGAAATTTTTCCCATAAAACAATTGCATGGATTTTCACAGTTGTTCTCTCACATTACTCTACCTTCTCTGGCCCTGATTCAGATTCACTCATGTGTCACATGAGTCTGGAGGAACAGAGGTTCCATTGCAGCACATGCAGATTGAAATGGCAAATCAGACATGGTTTTTGTTTGTTTTGTTTTGTTTTGTTTTTCTGAGACAGAGTCTCGCTCTGTTGCCCAGGCTGGAGAGTGGTGGCGCGATCTCGGCTTACTGCAAGCTCCTCCTCCTGGGTTCACTCCGTTCTCCAACCCCAGCCTCCCGAGTAGCTGGGACTACAAGCATCCGCCGCCACCCCTGGCTAATTTTTTTTTTTTTTTTTTTTTTTGAGTAAAGACAGGGTTTCACTGTGTTAGCCAGGATGGTCTCATCTCCTGACCTCGTGATCTGCCTGCCTCAGCCTCCCAAAGTGCTGGGATTACAGGCGTGAGCCACCGCGCCTGGCCGAGACATGTTTTATTGCTACTCAGGTCCACCCAACTCCTAACCTAGACCGTTTGTAACGAAGATGAGAAAAGCAGTAACAGAAATTAAAGAAGAATCATTATTTAAAGTGAACTCAATTTATTTTTAGAAAACAATCTAATTTTGAGTTGAATTTGATTCTTTTATCTTGACTTGTTTTTCTATGTCAAACTAGTCAGTTATACTTGAAAATGTAAATTTTTATGTATAGAAATAACTTACAGGCTATTTGCTCGGTGTTAACAAAGATGGTACTCTTAATACATTACCACCATGCAAAATAAACTTAATTTTATTAGTAGTAACATTTATAACCCTTAATTTTATGTTTCTCCATTAGTAAATCATGAAGTATTTTACCTCAATAGTCTTTTTTATATTTTGCTGCCTCTTTTACTTTTATTGAGGTTTTACTTAGAACTAATCTATGTTCACTTTACAAAAGTTAGAATATATTGATAAACACAAAGAAGGAAAAATGCAAATAATGTATGATCCAATAACCACTGTGATATTTATATTTTTACCGTTATTATTTGTACCTATGAATATGAACATGCATATATATATAATCTTTTAAAATGGAAGTGAAATTTCACCACAAAAATGGCTACTTTTATCTTTCTAATTTATACTCACACAAAAAAAGTTATATATATATACACACATAATTGTGTGTGTGTATGTGTGTATATGTATGTGTGTGCGTAAATATACACACATATACATTATACAAGCATACATATACATATGTAAATAAAATGTGCAGATATATATACATTTATAGTTACATATCGTGGTAAATATAGTTTTAATGACTGCATAATAATTCACAATGAATTTTTCATTATGTATATAACTAATTGCTTCTTCTATTTTGGAAAGAGTTTCAAAAGAATATTTGTTAGTTATTATTTAAATGCTTGGTAGAATTTACCAGTGAAGCAACTGAGTCCTAGGCTTTTATTTGTAGAAAGATTTTGATGATCAGTTCCATATCTTTGTTATGTTATAGATTTATTCAGATTTCCTACTCCTTCTTCAGTTAGTGAGGTAGTTTTTAATCTTTCAAAAAAATTTCCATTTCATTTAGATTATATAACTTTTTGTTATACATTTTTTATAGTTTTTTCATCTTTTTCATGTCTCTAATCTTTTTAGTGATCTTCAAGTTTTCATCCCGGATTTTGCAAAAGAGTAATTTTTTTTTAGTTGGTCCAGGTAAACTACTGTTTTTCTACATTTTATTTCTATCTCCCCTGATCTGTATAATCCTCATCATTTTTCTTGTTTCAGATTTAGTTTACACATTTTCTAACGCCTTAATGTGGAAAGTTAGGTTAATGATTTAAGATTTTTTTTAGTAAGTGTTTGCACCTATAAATTTCTTTCTAAGATGCTGTTACAGCATCTCATAAGTTTGGTTATGTTATATATTCTTTAACTTACATCAACATATTTCTTAATTGTAATTTGTGGTTTCCTTTTCTGCCCATTTGTTGTTTAGGTGTGTGTTACTTAATTTCCACACGTTTATGAATATCTGTAATTTCCTTTTGTTATTTATTTCTAATTTCATTTTATTATGATCAGAAAATCACACTTTTGTGTGATTTTGACCCTCTTAAA
The DNA here is from genome assembly GCF_008728515.1 of Papio anubis. Classification (NCBI taxonomy): domain Eukaryota; kingdom Metazoa; phylum Chordata; class Mammalia; order Primates; family Cercopithecidae; genus Papio; species Papio anubis. Next base: position 39,340,918 of record NC_044985.1, on the reverse strand, counting down.
TTCATTTAACTTGTTTTATGGCGTTTTCAATATGGTCTAACCTGCAAAATATTTTATTTGTAATTGAGAAGAAACATGTATCCTGTTATTCTTGAGTATAGTGTTCTATAGATGTCCATCAGCTATACTCAGATTACTTTATAATTCAAGCCTTCTATTTCTTGTTGTCCTTCCTAGTTGTTCTATCCACTTTTGAAAATGAAGTATTAAAGTTTTCAACTACTAATGACATATATACTTTTCTCTTTAATTCTGTTTATGTTTCATAAATTTTGGGGCTCTGTTATACCCACAAATACGTTTATAACTGTTGTATCTTCTTGATGGGTTGATATTTTATCCTTATAAAATGTCTTCATTTGTCTCTAGTAAAAATTTTTCTTATAAAGTCTATTTTGTCTGATATTAGCGTTACCACTCCTGCTATCTTTTGTCAACTAATTGTATGTTATTCTTTTTTTTCTTTTTTTTCTTTTTTTTTCTTTTTTTTTTTTATTTATTAACTGAACAATGAGATCACTTGGACTCGGGAAGGGGAACATCACACACCAGGGCCTATCATGGGGAGGGGGGAGGGGGGAGGGATTGCATTGGGAGTTATACCTGATGTAAATGACGAGTTGGTGGGTGCTGATGAGTTGATGGGTGCAGCACACCAACATGGCACAAGTATACATATGTAACAAACCTGCACATTATGAACATGTACCCTAGAACTTAAAGTATAATAATTGTATGTTATTCTTTTCCAACATTCTAGTTTCAAACTATTTCTTTGAATCTAATGTGTATCCCTTTGTAGACAGCATGTAGTTGGGTAAAAATTTTGTAAACCCATCTTGCCAATCTCTGCCTTTTGATTGAAGGTTTAATTTATTTACAGGTTTAATTTATTTAATGTAATTAATGAAAAGGTAAACTTTATATCTTATATTTTTCTATTATATGTCTTACGTCTTCTTAATTTCTTTATTCCAACATCATTTCCTTCTTTTGTGCTAGTTAGATATTTTATAAGATACCACTTTAATTCTCTTGTTACAGATTTACCATATTATTTTGGAGTTATATCCTCAGTGTCTTTTCTGGGGTTGCAATTGACCTCTTAATTTATTACAAGCTATTTCATGTAAATACTAACTTTATTGAAATTGTATATGAAATATTTGCTTCTATATAGCTCTCCCCCAAACTTGTGATTTTATTGACATACAAGTTATATGTTTATACATTGCATTTTTATAAGTACAAGTTTATAATTATTACTTTATGCAGTGCTAAAAATATATTTATAATGATATTTAATATTTATCTGTGTGGTTACTATTATTGGTAGTTTTTATTTCTTTATCTTCATTCAAGCTACTCTAGTATCCTTTCATTACATCCTGATAGACTACCTTTATTATTTCTTATCAGGCAGATCTGCTTGGGGTGAATACTCTCAGGTTTTGTTTATCTAAAAATGCCTTAATTTATCCTTAACTTTTGAAGAATAGTATTCTTGTTTGACAGACTTTTCTTTTAGTACTTTAAATTTGCATACCATTGTCTTCACAGCTTCATTATTTCTACTGAGAAATCAACAGCTATTCTTATTGTAGCTACCTTGTAGATGATGAATTGTTTCTTTCTTGCTACTTCTGAGATTCTCTCTTTGTCTTAGTCTTTCTACAGTTTGAGTATAGTGTGTCTAGGTGTAAACATCTTTGAATTTTTCTTCTTGATGTTTGTTGAGATTATTATGTTTATTAACATTACCACTCCTACTATCTTTTGGCAACTAATTGTATGGTATTCTTTTCCAATCTTCTAGTTTCAAACTATTTATTTGAATCTAATGTGTATCCCTTTGTAGACAGCATGTAGTGTAGCAATGGGCATAAGCCAGTCAAAATAATTTAGTATTTTTCTTCAGATTTGGAAATTTTTCACTTATTTTTTCAAATATCATTTATGTATTTCTCTCCCTCCTCTTCTATAATTCTTGTTATTCATATAACAAGCTTGATGGTATCCCACAGGTGTCTGAAGCCTAATTTATTTTTACGTATTTATTTGTTATAATTATAATTATTTGCTTTCTTTTCCTCACGCTGAGTCATTTTAATTGATCTGTCTTTAAATTTGCTTTTTCTTACTTCTGCCTGATCAAATCTGCTGAAGCCTCCTCTAGTGAATTTTTCACTTTAGTTATTGTAGTATACAACATTATAAATTTTGTATAGTTTTTTTAAAAAACAGTTGCTAGCACTATTTGTATTCTCTGTTTTGTGTGACATCATTCTCACATTTTTCTTTAAATCTTTAGATGTGGTTTTCTTTAATTCTTTCACCTTATTAAAAATAGCTAATTTTTAAAGTCTTTGTCTAGTAAATCCAACATGTGGGCTTTCTTAGCGGTATTTTCAAGTGACTACTTTTTATTTCTGGGTAAGGACACTTTTGGTGAGAACTATACATTTTCAGAGTTCTGGAAATCACATAATCTCTACTCCTTACGTTTTATTATTATGACTGTTGGATTAGTTACTTTTTCTGAGCTAATTCTCTAATGTCTTTATTCTTTATTGTGTGGACAAGGGAGTCTTTACTTAGCTTACTGATCAGCTAATAGTTAAACAGAGATTTTCTTTAATGCCCGGAACCAATACTTTTTCCACTCTTTCCTAAGGGACTGTGTCTGCATTTTGGATCATCTCTTTAAAACTCAGGAAGGCAGTTGGCAGTTCTTACTTTGCCTTCTTTTTCTGCTTAGGCTGAATTTCAAGGTCAGTGAGAAATGGAAGCACAGATCAGGTGCAAAGACCTGAATATATGCATAACCCTACCTATATAAGTGGCCTTCCATACCCCAGAAATGTGTCAAAGCTTTTGAAATATAGACAACTTGCTTACCACATTTCTGAGATTATTTTGTTTGCCTATTGTTTGCCCTAGCTGTTACTCACTGCTGTCTCAGTCATGATAGCAAACAATTGCTACTGTTTGTTGTTGAGACATGCTCCTAGAGAAAAGGCTATTTTCTCAAGCTCTGAGTCAGGTAAAATAAACACCTTCTAGATAAGATCTTCTGGAAAATTACCAAACATATCAAGGAAGAACAATTGTCTGGGTATGGGGTTTCAAGGAGATTCAATCCACTTCTGCCCCCTCCAGTGGCTGCCAGGCTCTTGGTTTTCACTGTGACTGCAGGCTGTTAGTTTTCCAAGCTGCTATAAAGATGGTGTAGCAACGGACGTAAGCCAAACGGCAAAGCTCACTGTTCTTACTGTGATTCTGCCATTTTTCTTTAATGATGCACCCTGGATTGCTGCAAGCCTTTGGTTAATTTCCAGAGTTCTGGAAAAGCTGATTTTAGCCAGTTTTCTCATTGCTTTTATGGAAAAGAAGATTTTCAGAGGCACTCCTTCTGATGCCTGAGGCCTACATTTCTATCACTGAAATTTAATATGTGTTTACAGAGATGAATTACTGAATTCATAAAGAATGGGGAACTAGAGGCAGAGAAATAAAATGAAAATTACAGACACAGTGGAGAAGTTGCAAAGCATGATGTGTGAAAGCATGAACTTTTTGAGGGCATAGTTATAGAGGAGCTGGGTAAGGTAGAGTTTAACTAGTTTTGTAGTACTGTGTTATGTAAAAGCAGTTAAAGATTAACTGTTCCTTTTTCTAGTGTGATATATCACATAGCAATAGCTTTAGAGTTATACTTTATACTATATGTAGGATGCTGTGTTCTCCTTTCTATTAAAGAAGTGGTAGGAAAGGTTAAAAGTAATTGGAAACTGAGGTGCATGCCTTTGTAATTTACACAGAAAACTGAGATATGGATGACTACATATGGGTAAACTTCAAAGAAATGTTACCTCTTTAATCATGCTTAGAAAAAATTTTGACATGAATATGTAAGTTTATGCTAAAATATTTACATCATTGAATATTTCTGAGTAAAGTAATTGTCAGTATGTAATACCAATAAAAATACTGAGAGTTTTAATTCCCTATGGCAAAGAAGATACATATCCGTAGTAATATAATTCATTAAAGCAAAAAATCTATGAAATAAAATAAGTTTTTTAATTTTCAAAGTTGTAAACAAATTAAACATTTAATGTAATGAAACCTAAAAATACATTTTAAAATTATTTTGGAGGAATTATTTGAATTCCTTGAAAGAATTTGGAGTGTATATATTCTTTCCCTCTCAAAAGCATTACATTTAGTGTACATTTGAAATACAATGATATTAAATTTAGTAATTACATAATGGCCATGTACTTGAGAAAGTATATCCTGCTGCCTTCTGATATTACAGTACTCAGCATTTGCTTTCCAAGTAAACTTTTTGTGGAGACAATGTAAGAAAATGTCTCTCATAGAGCCTGCTGGCTCTTCTAAGATTTTAGGAAGCAAATAATCCCACAAATATCCCTTCATAAGAGATACGTGACACAAATTTACTGCCTAATACAGAGGTAGCTCACCAGCATGTTTTTAGCGCCTACTACATGAGAGCACTGCACGTTTTCTGTTTTCCAATATTAAAGTCATCCAGGATCTACATCATGTACTCATCTATATATTTTCAGATCAGAACTCTCCTCTTTTCACTCATTTCCCTTCATCTCTGTCAATATTATTCAAAGATATATGCCTTTTAGCTTCTTTATCCAGTACTATCAGTCTTGTATAGTGCTTCAGCTAATTAATAAAGACTGTGAAGAACATATTCATTTGAGACAAGCATGAAACCTACCTTTGTTGATTTTATTTTCTCCTCCTTTCCTACTCCTCCTTTGTGAGACTATTCTCTCTCTCTTTCTTTGTCTCTCTCTCCCTCTCCTTTTCCGTTGTCCTGTCCAACCACCCACCTTTCTTCTTTCCATGTTCACTTTGTGTGTATGTTTGTGTGTGCATGTGTGTGTGTATTAACACATGTGTGCATGCCTACTAATATTCTCTCCTATTTTCACCTTCTTGTTTTTTTAGAGAATCCAGCAAGCTATCTCAGACACATTTTCATCCCTTAAATTATTATCATAATGTGTTACAGAAGGGAGCAAGTGAAGAATGCCTCTAAAACTTCTTCAGCTGTTCTTTAGAGAATTTCTCTCTTGGAGCTCACATTAGAAATGAGAGCATGCGAGCAGATAACTTTCTCTTCTCTTTTCACTTTATATCTTGGTCAACCTTAAATACATATAGAGCTTAAGTGTAAAAGCCCAGCACCTCCTTCCAATTAGTATTTCTGTGAGAGAGCATTACCAGATGCCTCAAAGTCCGTTTATGATGATTTTAGGGTTATCTACAAATCCAAAAGATTCTGATGTTGTAGTTTTTAGGAGGTAATGAAAAGTGTCCTTGTGCTGACTGGAATGTGTGCACAGAAAGGAGAAAGGGTTAACCACTTTGAGGCAGAGGAAAGGATGAGATTACCTGAACTCTGCTTCTCTTGAATTGCTACAAGGACAGTTGTTCTCAACAGAGCTCATAAAATAGGTGACAGAATAAGAACACAGCTTTAAAACTTATTGCAAAGGTTCATCTAAATATCATAGTGAACTGTGTGTTTGAGCCACTTTTACTTCAACCTTTAGAACGGAAGATGCTGCTAATCTTTCAGTGAGAAATAAGAAAAATTGTAATTATATTTAGATAACATGAATGTTCAAATGCATCATGAGTTAAGATCAACATTCACAACTGCCTTATTTGGTATACTATTTTGTATTTTAAAATTATAGAAATCCTTTAATTTTAAACATCCTTCAAATTTTGAAGAAGACAACCTGAAATATTTACTCAGCCTAAGAAAATCAATCTAGACATTTTGTTATATGTTTTTCCAAACTTATATGTATTTACATTTTACTTTTTAAATTGAATTATTGGTAATACAGAATAACACCTTCTTACGGTATAATAAATGAAAGAAGAGAAGGAAAAAGATATAAAGACAGAGCTAAACATCTCTTCTCTACCGCCCCTGTACTTATCTTGTTCTCCTACTATGTTAATCGATATAAAATGATTTTTGTATATTAAAAAAATCCTCTTTATACAAATACATATATTGTATTTCTTTTTACTGATGCAGAATCATACCGTACACATCACTTTGCAATTTTCTATTTTCACTTAGTGTAACACATGCAATTCTATAAGTCAGGACACATAATTCTAATTCAATTTCATTATAACTGCTTTTCATTATGGCATATAAATAAGTACATATCTATGCATGGGAGCACACATAGATGTGTATTTAAATGAACATGAAAGGTATATATTATACTTCATTGTCTTTCAAGGACCTATTTTCTTTTTCTTTCACTTCTCACTTTCCTCCTATTTCTTCTGCATTTCTACCTTGACTGCCTACTCCCCAGATATATAGAAGTGTAGTGCTAATAACCTTGCATGTGGTGGTAATACAATAACCCATGGTTGGTTGAAATGTACTGTGACTGTGTGTATAGGTGTTTGGTGAGGCATTTGGGAATGTGGTGGCTGAGACACTTTTAAGTATAAAGTGGCTTTGATGGCAAAGACAGAGACTATCTATGGGCCCAATAGCATAGGCTCTATCTCAATAAGAGTTAGCTACTTAACCATCACTGCTGATAGCAGAAAGTGATGCTGAGCTGTCAGTATGTCAATATTCCTCAATGAAACTATCAAGCTACTGTGTGGCACACACAGATTGATTATATTTGATCCCTTTCCACCTGGAGGTTGTAGCAATTTGTTCTGACAGGATTGATACTTGCAAAAAACAAACAAAAATACTTATAGAGAGGTTCTTCCTCTCTTATCACAGTGCTCTGACAGAACCATTATCAAAGGACTTCTATATATCCTTCTTCATTATCCAGAAACAGCAAACCTAATACAACAGTAACATTATGTGTTAACAGCTCAGCAAAAGGGTCAGCTTGGTGACGGTACTGTGTGAGATTGGGGAGTTTTGGATCCATAATAGCTACAATAGGGAAGCCAAGGATATAAAGTATAGGAGTAGAGTTTGTCTCTCTCACCATCACTCCCAGTGACACAATTAAAGAACTTGTGTTTTTCACCAGTGAAATCTTAGGCTCTGCTGGATTAGAGATTCTGGTTCTTAGTTGAGGAAGACTTCCACCAAAAAGTAACTATACCACTTGGCCACTTCAAACTCCTTATGGCACTCTTCCAGGAGACAAATCAATAAATTACCAAACTCATGGGGATGCTTGACCCCGAACACCATAGAAATCTAGTGTTACTTCTAAAAAGTTGGACTGGAAATGCTTGTCTAGAACTTGTGGAGAGACAGAGGCATCACTTGGTTATTTTGTTCCCAGTGGTTATAGTGAATGGACAATGCAGGCAATCTTGTCCTGAGAAAGGCAAGAACACTCGAGACTGAAATCTTGGTGTATAAAATCTAAATAATCAAACTAGGCAATAAAGCTCCCAAAAGGCTTGCCAAAGGTGAGAAAAATCTAGAATAGGTCAGAGGAAAAAGATCCTAAATGTGAATGATAACCTTACCACAAGCTACAAAAATGGGAAGTGTAGCTCATTTTGTAAACAATCTTACCTTAAATTATTTTACAAAATTGTAATTGTTCACCACTTTAAATAGGACTTATGATAGATTAGATTTCATGGCATGCATGAGTGCATTGTACCAGACCCCTCCTATCTGTAACTTCAGATTATCTCAACCTCATTGTTCTCTTATTTCAGCCATGGTTGTAAAATCCAGTTTGGTTTTTACAGGGCTTCAACCACTTTCATACAGTTCTTACTATCAGCATCATGCCTCAGAATTATACTGTCTACTTTCACTTCCCATCTTAGGCTTCTCTGCTGATTTTATTGTAGGGGATATTGTGATAACTCATTTATTGCTCACGTATATGCAACTATTAAGTAGAGAGACATTCACACCCTGTACAGTAAGTAAACCTTTGACTAGACAGTGGGAGGATTTTCTGAGGGATGTTCTGAGATGCATTTCGTATGGTTTTTCAGATAATACTGTAATATCAAACTATACATTGTCCTTAAAAAATAATCCATTCAGTAAAACATTTTTGAATTGACCTTCCCCTCTTCCACGCTTCAGTCCTCCATCCTTCTCTCCTAATTCTTCGATCAAATATCCAACAAAATAGTGCAAAGTACTGGGCACATAAGCTTAAGTATCCTAGACCAAAGGTAGAAAGGGATGAAAAATGGTTGGATTTTGGGTACATTCTGAATGTAGGAGGAAAAATGTTGAAATTTCCCTTATGAATTCGTTTATGGTGGAGTGCTGCTGATGAAAAACCATACCGGGGTGAACTTTGAGAGAGTGGGACAGAATTGAGGAAAGCAAGTACTGACAATACTTCTGAGGAATTTTGTTGCATTGTGCTCTCTTAGTTTTGTATCATCCCAATTTACCCTCCTAATGTGAACACCTCAGTGTATTATTACTTTATCTTTATCTTTACAATTTTATCTTCATATCTGCATTTGTCTATGTTGATAATCTTTAAAGTTTATTTGGCTATTATTGACCCTCATCAAACATAAAAATTTTATAATCTATATTTATATGTCTGGTTAATAACTTTTCCCTAAAGCCCATTTATTTGTGCTAAATCATCTTTGAGTTTTATTGTTTTGTTTTTCACTTTTAGTTCTTCAGTACGCTGGAAATTTCTTTTCTTTCTGCAGATGGTATAAAGTAATGGTCCATATTTATTTTCTCCAAGTTGGATAACATTTATGCCAGCACGACTTGCTGATTAAACCATCCTTTTTCCTCCCCATTGAATAAAAACTTATTTTTATATTTAAATCTCAGAAGAATATTTCTGGAATCTCCGTTTTGACTAATCAATGCATTTGGTTAAGGTAAGGTTAGACTGATAAAATGTTACACCCAAAAGTGTATTTTCCTCTCACATAATAATTCCAATATGGATAATCTGGTTTCGAATGAGAGATCTGAACCTTCTTGTTATTCAGAATCACATCACTTCTTTTTTCCACATGTAAACTAAATCTCTGCCATGTCTAGTTTCTTGCTTATAGACACTGATCTGAGTACAGGGAGACTTGCCTGAGTGTGTTATGTACCTGAGGGAGAAGTGAAACATTGAATTTTGCTAATATTTCATTGGAAAGAACTGAAGTATAGTCACATGGCTAAGTTGAATTGCAAGGAATGCTGTGGAAAGTAATTTTACTAGGAATCCATGTGCCCAGCTATAAATTTGTTACCATGGAAGAAAGTAGGGATTCGTGTGGAGAACTATCTGCTGCATATGCCCATGCCCATACAATACTGATTTGATTATACATGTTCTGACATCAATTAAAGCAAGGCCTGTCCCCATTCCTGCTTTTGAAATGTAATTTCTGGTTCTAAGTTTTTGAGGAATCGCCACACTGTCTTCTACAATGGTTGAAGTAATTTACATTTCCATCAACAGTGTAAAAGTGTTCCTATTTCTCCACAGCCTCACCGTAATCTGTTGTTTCTTCTTTTTAATAATCACCATTCTGTCTGGCATGAGATGGTATCTCATTGTGGTTTTGATTTGCATTTCTCTAATGATTAGTGATGCTGATTTTTTTCATGTTTGTTGACTGCATGTCTTCTTTTGAGAAATGTCTGTCCATATCCTTTGCCCACTTTTTAATGGGATTGTTTGTTTTTTCTTGTAAATTTGTTTAAGTTCTTTGTAGATTCTGAATATTAGACCTTTGACAGATGGACAGATTGTGAAAATTTTATCCCATTCTGTAGGTTGTCTGTTCACTCTGATGATAGTTTCTTTTGTTGTGCAAAAGCTCTTTTGTTTAATTAGATCCCATACATCAATTTTTGATTTGTTGCAATTGCTTTTGATGTTTTTGTCATGAAATCTTTGCCTGTGCCTATGTTCTGAATGATATTGCTTAGATTTTCTTCTATGGTTTTTACAGTTTCGGGTTTTACATTTAAGTCTTTAATCCATCTTGAGTTAATTTTTGTATAAGTTGTGAGCAAGAGGTTCAGTTTCAATTTTATTCATATGATTATCCAGTTTTCCCAGGACGATTTATTAAATAGAGAATTCTTTCCCTATTGCTTTTTTTTTTTTTTTTTTTTTTGGTCAAATTTGTCAAATACCAGATGGTTGTAGATGTGTGATCTTATTTCTGAGATCTCTATTCTGTTCCATTGGTCTATGTGTCTCTTTTTGTACCAGTACCATGCTATTTTGATTTTGTAGCCTTGGAGTATAGTTTGAAGTCAGGTAGCATGATGCTTCCAGGTTTGTTCTTGCTGCTTAGAATTGTCTTGGCTCTATGAGCTCTTTTTGGTTCCACATGAATTTTAAAGTAGTTTTTTTCTAATTCTGTGAAGAATTTTAATGGTAGTTTGATGGGAATAGTATTGAATCTATAAATTACTTTGGTAAGTATGGCCATTTTCAAGATATTAATTCTTCTTATCCACAAACATGGAACACTTTTCCCTTTGTGTCCTCTCTTATTTCCTTGAGTAGTGGTTTGTAGTTCTCCCTTATTAGCTATATTCCTAGGTATTTCATCTTCCTTGTAGCAATTGTGAATGAGAATTCATTCATGATTTGGCTCCCTGATTGTCTATTGTTGGTATATAGGAATGCTTATGATTTTTGCACACTGATTTTATATCCTGAGATGCTGAAGTTGCTTATCAGCTTAAGAAGCTTTTGAGCTGATATAATGAGGTTTTCTAGATATAGGATTATGTCATCTGCAAACGGAGACAGTTTGACTTCCTCTCTTCCTATTTGAATATGCTTTTTTTTTTCTCTTGCCTGACTGCCCTGGCCAGAACTTCCAATACTATGTTGAATAGGAGTAATGAGAGAGGGCATCCTTGTCTTGTACCAGTTTTCAATATCACAGGTTCCACAGAGTCCCACAATAGGCTTTCTGTAAGCTGAGGGTGAAGGAGAGCCAGTCTGAGTACCAAAAGTAAAGAACTTAGAGTCAGATGTTCAAGGGCAGGAAGCATCCAGCACAAGAGAAAAATGTAGGCCAGGAAGTTAGGCCCATCTCTCCTTTTCTCATTTTTCTGTTGGCTTTATATTCACTGGAAGTTGATTAGATCATGCCCACCAGATTAAGGGTGGATCTGCCTTCTCCAGCCCACCGACTCAAATGTTAAGCTCTTTTGGCAACACCCACACAGACACAACCAGGATTTATACTTTGTATCCCTCAATCCAAGCAAGTTGACACTCAGTATTTATCATCACAAGTCCATCCCTTGTCAACCTGAACCCATACACATCTCCTGAGATCATACATAATCTTCAAATAAAGACAATAATGAAGTCATAATTACACCTAACATAATACAACTATCCTTGGTAAAACTGGAAATGCACCAACCCCAACCCAAATACTATTACATAAAGTTAACAATACTTAAATGTTTATATAAAGTCAATTAATCTTATGTCACATGATAAAGGGAATAAAATGAAGATATTTTCTTAGTACAAGTGTATACATGCACAAACATGTTTTTAACAAAAGAAGGAGGAAATACTCATGACACAGTCCTCGCTTCTGCAGTTGATCATGTGGTCATAGCTGGTATTGATGACTACTTTCTTCTACTACCCATTCTGTATTTCCTTTGCCCTCAGCAAGCACCTCAGCATGCCATGTTTTTTGTTTTTGTTTTTGTTTTGTTGTTGTTGTTTGTTTTCTGGTGGAGTAACCCAAACCTTCATTCCTGAAGCATATGGGTCATTTGTAGTCCTACCTGGATTGGGCTAATACTAAGAGACACCCTAATGGACCTCCTGTATTCCATGCGTACTCTTCCCTATCTCTGTTGTGGGGTAGTAGACTGATTTCATCTTGATAGACTGGGTCAATCACTTCAGCAAACACTGTAACTCCCTTCATAGCCTGTTGACTTAAAGGTAGGGGGTGCCCAAGTGTCTGGGTGGCAATCTTAACTTCCAGTTTAATGGAATTATTGTTTGGTCTCCTGGAGGCAGCATTCCTCCCTCTGGAAGTAAGACCTCTAAGCCAGCAGAAAGTAATGTTGCAGGAACAGGAGGCAAAATTTTGCCAGTGGATCACTAGGGGTGATGGCGAGTGGTGCCAGTTCCACTTCCACCCCTTGATTCCTGGACCTGTGAATCCCGGTTATGGAAGGAACAGTACCATATATTGGACGCTGCTTCTGAGCATATATGGCCATATACTTTGCTGCAGCCCTGCAAACTATTGCCACCTAGTTGACATGGTAGTTATGACTTCAAAAGGCCATTTCACTGTTCTATCAATCCAGCTGCTTCAGAATGATGAGGAACGTGGTAAGACCAGTGAATTCCATGAATATGAGCCCACTACTACATTTTTTTAGCCATAAAGTGAGTGCTTTGGTCAGAAGCAATGCTGTGTGAACTACCACGATGGTGAATAAGGCGTTCTGTGAGTCCCCTGATGGTAGTCTTGGCAGAAGCATTGTGTGCAGGATAGGGGAACCCATATCCAGAGTAAGTGTCTATTCCAGTTGTAAGTGTCTATTCCAGTTAGGACAAACCTCTGCCCTTTCCATGATGGAAGAAGTCCAGTACAATCAGTCACTAGGTAGCTGGATGATCACTCTGAGAAATGTTGCCATATTGAGGGCTCAGCATTGGTCTCTGCTGCTGGCAAACTGGGCACTCAGTAGTGGCCATAGACAGGTCAGCCTTGGTGAGTGGAAGTCCATGTTGCTGAGCCCATGTGTAACCTCCATGCCTGCCACCATGGCCACTTTTTTCATGGGCCCATGTGCAATGACAGCAGTGGCTGGGGAAAGCGGCTGGGTGGTGTCCACAGAATGAGTCATCCTATTCACTTGATTATTAAAATCCTCCTCTGCTGAGGTCACCCATTGGTGAGCACTCACAAAGGATACAAATATCTTGACGGTTTTTGACCACTCAGGGAGGTCTATCCATATACCACTTCCCCAAATTTTGTTGACACCAGTTTTCCAATCATGCTTCTTCCAAGTTCCTGACCATCCAGCCAAACCACTGACTACAGGCCATGAATCAGTATATAATCACACATCTGGCCCTTTTTCCTTTGATGGAAAGTGCACAACCAGGTGCACTGGGAAGATTTCCTTTCACCACTGTCTTTCAGGGATGTCCTAGAAAGGGACTGTAGTGCTGCAGCTGCCCACTTTTGGGTAGTGCCTGCATATCATGCAGAACCATCTGTGAACCAGGCCCTAGCTTTCTCTTCCTCTGTCAACTGATCATAGGGAATTCTGCATGAGGCCATCGGTTCAGGCTGGTAGAGAGAAGGCAGGGTGGCAGAATTGGAGACCATGAGCATTTGAACCACTTCCTAATGTAACCTACTTTTGCCCTCAGGACCTGCTCAAGCCCAATCACGTACGTCCACTTCCATTTGATAACGGAATGCTGCTGTGCATGACCCACTTTATGGCTAGATGGATCAGAAAGCACCTAGTTCATGATAGGCAGTTCAGGTCGCATGGTGACTTGATGACCCACAGTCAAATGTCCAGTTTCCACAAAAGCCCAGTAACAAACAGGCCAAGAGATGTTTCTCAAAAGGACAGTAGTTATCTGCAGAAGATGTCAGGTAACTTGCTCCAAAATCCTAGAGGCCTCCTCTGTGATTCACCTATGGGAGCCTGCCAAAGGCTCCAAACAACATCCCTATCTGCCACTGACACCTCAAGCACCATTGGATCTACTGGGTGATATGGCCCAATTGGCAGAACAGCTTGCAGAGCGTTCTCCTATTCTGGACCCAACTCAAAACTGGCAGCCATTCAGGTCACTCGATAAATGGGTCAGAGTAACACACCCAAATAAGGCATGTGTTGCATACAAAATCCACATAGGCACACTAAGCATTGTGCCTCTTTCTTGGTTGTAGGAGGTGCCAAATGCAGCAACTTATCCTTCACCTTAAAAGGAATGTCTTGACAGGCCCCACACCAATGGACCCCTAGAAATTTTACTGAGGTAGAAGTTCCCTGAATTTTAGTCAAATTTATTTCTCATCCTTCAGCACACAAATGTCTCACTAATAAGTCCAGTGTGTTTGCGACTTCTTGCTCACTGGAGTCAATCAGCATAATGTCATCAATGCAGCGGACCAGTGTTATATCTTGCAGAAGCAAAAAGCAATCAAGATCTCTCCGAATAAAATTATGACACAAAGTCAGAGTTGATATACCCCTAAGGTAGAAGAGCAAAGGTACATTGCTGGCCTTGCCAGCTGAAGGCAAATTGCTTCTGGTGGGCCTTATGGACAGGAATGGAGAAAAATATATTTGCCACATCAATTGCTGGATACCAGGTACCAGGAGATGTGTTGCTTTGTTCAAGCAATAAAACCACATCTGATACAGCAGTTGCAATTGGAGTCACCACTTGTTTAAGCTTATAATAAGCCACTGTCATTCCCCAAGATCCATTTCTCTTCTGCACAGGCCAAATGGAAGAGTTGACTAGGGATGTGATGGAAATCACCATCCCTTTGTCTTTCAAGTCCTTGCTGGTGACACTAATCCCCCAGTGCCACCAGGGATGCACCATTGTTTTTGGTTTATTATTTTTCTAGGTAGAGGCAGCTGTAATGGCTTCTATTTGGCCCTCCCCACCATAATAACTCTCACCCTACTGGTCAGGGAGCCAATGTAGGGGTTCTGCCAGCTGCTACGTACGTCTATGCCAATTATGCATTCTGGCACTGGGGAAATGACCATAGAATGAGTCCAGGGATCCACTGGATCCACTGTAAGTCAGACGTGAGCTAAAATTCCATTAATTACTTGACCTCCATAATCCCCTACTTTAACTGAAGAACCACAATGACATTTTGGGTCCCCTGGAATCAACATCAGCTTAGAGGAAGTGTCCAGTAGTCCCCGAAATATCTGACCACTTCCCTTTCCCCAATGCACAGTTACCCGGGTAAAAGGCAGAAGGTCTCCTTGGGGAAGGATGTGATAAAGATTCACTGTATAAATTGTCGGTAATGTAGTGCGGTCCTTCCTTAAGGGGACTTGGCCTCCCCTTCATTCAAGGTGCCCTGGGTCTGTAAACTGGCTCAAGTCTGGAAATTAATTGAGTGGTGGTGATTCTCTGTTTTTGTAATTCAAATTAGTCTTTTGTCCATTCGACCTAGAAGTGCTCTGTTTGTATAATTTAAGTAGAAATGCAGTAGGTTTCCTATCAATTTCACTGCTAGCAACACTGTGATTAATTAGCCAATGCCAGAGCACTACATGTGTCAGACTATTCTGATTGCTGCTTTGCCTCTGCTGTCCATTATGGTAGCTATGCCTACCTTGCCTTTGATGGTTGACTGCTCCCACTTGGCCCCTGCCACCTCAGGATCCAATTATTCCCAGTGTATTTAAATTTTGTAGTTGAGTGACTGCAGTTCACACAGTTAGATCTGACAGAGAAGAGCAATTACAGGGTTCTTCAAAAATGCATCTGCTGCCCTCATAAATTTATTGTGCAAGGCATTGGTCAAAGGTATTTCTTCTGGACCCCCTAAGCTTGGGTGAGTAGGTCTAAAGTGACTAATCCACTCCACCATCCCAATCTCCCTAACCCTTTGGATCCCTTCCTCTACATTAAACCAAGGGAGATCAGGCATTTTCAACTTGCTTACAGTGGGCCATTGATTGGATCTAATCATATAAAGCAGTCAACTTTAGAAACCACCAAACCAATGAAAGAACTCCATCCTTAATATTCTGTTCCACTAGAACCACTCCTGGTACCAAAATCTGTATTAGTCAGGGTTCTCTTAGAGGGACAGAACTGATAGGATATATATAAACAATAGGTGGTCTGCAAGCTGAGGAGAAAGGAGAGCCATTCCAAGTCCCAAAACTGAGGAACTTGTAGTCTGATGTTGGAAGGCAGGAAGCATCCAGCACAGGAGAAAAATGTAGGCTGGGAAGCTAGGCCCATATCTCCTTTTTACATTTATCTGCCTGCTTTATATTCACTGGAAACTGATTGATTGAATTGTGCCCACCAGATTAAGGGTGGATCTGCCTTCCCCAGCCCATTGACTCAAATGTTAATTTGAACACCCACACAGACACACCTAGGTTTAATACTTTGTATCCCTCAAACCGATCAAGTTGACACTCAGTATTACCCATTACAAGCATGATATTGGGTATATACTCAAAGGAATATAAGTAACTCTATTATAAATATGCATGACCACACATGTTCATTGTAGCACTGTTCACAATAGCAAAGACATGGAATCAACCTAAATGCCCATCAATGATAAAATGGATTTTAAAAATATGGTACATATACACAATGGAAAAGCAGCGATAAAAAGGAATGAGGTCACGTCTTTTGCAGGGACATGGATAGAGCTGGAAGCCATTATCCTCAGCAAACAAACTCAGGAACAGAAAACCAAACACCGCATGTTCTCACTTACAAGTGGGAGCTAAACAATGAGAAGACGTGTCCACAGGGAAGGGAAAAACACACACTGGGGGTAGGATGGGGGGAGGAAGACCATCAGGATAAATAGCTAATGCATTGGGGGCTTAATACCTAGGTGATGTGTTGATAGGTGCAACAAATCACTCTGGCACATATTTGCCTATAAAACAAACCTGCACATTCTGCACATGTATCCTGGTACTAAAATAAAATAAAACAAAATACAATTCTAGTGGTAAGCTACGCAAACTTTTTAATGTAATCTAATTTCAATATTTTGGTAGTTCTAAAACATTCATTTTATTTTATTTTATTTTTTATTTCCAACTTTTATTTTAGTTTTGGGGGTGCATTTGCAGGATTACTATTGGGTAAATTGCATGTCACAGGAGTTTGGTGTACAGAAAATTTTGTCAACCAGGTAACTAGCATAGTACCCCATAGGTCTTTTTTCAATCCTCACTCTCCTCCCACACTTCACTCTCAAGAAGTCCCCAGTGTCTTATTGTTCCCTTCTTTGTGTCCATGTGTACTCAGTGTGTAGCTCCCACTTATAAGTAAGAACATTCAGTATTCAGTTTTCTGTTCCTGTGTTAGTTTGCTTAGGGTAATGGCCTCTGGCCCCATCCATGTTGCTGCAAAATACATTATCTCATTCTTTTTAATGGGTGTGTACTATTCCATGGTGTATATGTACCACATTTTCTTTTTTTTTTTTTTCTTTTTATTTATTTATTTTTTATTATTATTATTTTTTGAGATGGAGTCTTGCTCTGTCGCCCAGGCTGGAGTGCAGTGGCCGGATCTCGGCTCTCACTGCAGCTCCGCCTCCTGGGTTTATGCCATTCTGCCTCAGCCTCCTGGAGTAGCTGGGACTACAGGCTCACACCTCGGCCTCGCTAGTTTTTTGTATTTTTAGTAGAGACGGGTTTCACCCATTAGCCAGGATGGTCTCTCGACCTCCTGACCTCATGATCCTCCGCCTCGGCCTCAAGTGCTGGGATTATGGCTTGAGCCAATCACCGCCTCAGTTGAATTTCTTTTTTTTTTTTTTTTTAATTCTATTTATTATTATACTTGTTGTAGGGTACATGTGCATAACATGCAGGTTTGTTACATATGTATACTTGTGCCATGTTGGTCTGCTGCACCCATCAACTCGTCATTTACATCAGGTATAACTCCCAATGCAATCCTCCCTCCCCCTCCCCATGATAGGCCCCCCGGTGTGATACCCCTTCCTGAGTCCAGGTGATCTCATTGTTCAGTTCCCACCTATGAGTGAGAACATGCGGTGTTTACTTGTTCTTGGTGGGATAGTTTGCTAAGAATAATGGTTTCCAGCTGCATCCATGTCCCTACAAAGGGACACAAACTCATCCTTTTATGGCTGCATAGTATTCCATGGTGTATATGTACACATTTTCTTAATCCAGTCTGTCACTGATGCACATTTGGGTTGATTCCAAGTCTTTGCTATTGTGAATAGTGCCTCAATAAACATACGTGGTGCATGTGTCTCTTATAGCAGCACATTTATAATCCTTTTGGGTATATCCCCAGTAATGGGATGGCTGGGTCATATGGTACATCTAGTTTCCAGATCCTTGAGGAATCGCCATACTGTTTTCCATAATGGTTGAACTAGTTTACAATCCCACCAACAGTGTTCTATTTCTCCACATCCTCTCCAGCACCTGTTGTTTCCCGACTTTTAATGATCGCCATTCTAACTGGTGTGAGATGGTATCTCATTGTGGTTTTGATTTGCATTTCTCTGATGGCCAGTGATGATGGCATTTTTCATATGTCTGTTGGCTGTATGAATGTCTTCTTTGAGAAATGTCTGTTCATATCCTTTGCCCACTTTTGATGGGGTTGTTTGTTTTTCTTTGTAAATTTGTTTGAGTTCTTTTTGTAGGTTCTGGATATTAGCCCTTTGTCAGGCTTTTATAGATTGCAAAAATTTTCTCCCATTCTGTAGGTTGCCTGTTCACTCTGATGGTAGTTTCTTTTGCTCTGCAGAAGCTCTTAGTTAAATGAGATCCCATTTGTCAATTTTTAGCTTTTGCTGCCGCTGTTTTTGGTGTTTTAGAGAATGAAGTCTCTTTGCCCATGCCTATGTCCTGAATGGTACTACCTAGGTTTCCTCTTCAGGATTTTTATGGTATTAGGGTCTAACATTTAAGCCCCCAATCCATCTTGAATTAATTTTCGTATAAGGAGTAAGGAAAGGGATCCAGTTTCAGCTTCTACTTATGGCTAGCCATTTTCCCAGCACTATTTATTAAATAGGGAATCCTTTTCCATTTCTTGTTTTCAGGCTTGTCAAAGATCAGATGGCTGTAGATGTGTGGTATTATTTCTGAGGACTCGCTTCTGTTCCATTGGTCTATATCTCTGTTTTGGTACCAGTACAGTTGTTTTTGGTTACTGTATTTCCTTGTAGTATAGTTTGGAAGTCAGGTAGCGTGATGCCTCCAGCTTTGTTCTTTTGACTTAGGATTGTCTTTGGAGATGCGGGCTCTTTTTGGTTCCATATGAACTTTTAAAGCAGTTTTTTTCCAATTCTGTGAAGAAAGTCATTGGTAGCTTGATGGGATTACATTGAATCTATAAATTACCTTGGGTATTGTACATTTTCACGATATTGATTCTTCCTGTATCCATGAGCATGGTATGTTCTTCCATTTGTTTGTGTCCTCTTTGATTTCACTGAGCAGTGGTTTCCAGTTCTCCTTGAAGAGGTCCTTTACATCCCTTGGAAGTTGGATTCTAGGTATTTTATTATTCTCTTTGAAGCAATTGTGAATGGAAGTTCATTCATGATTTGGCCTCTGTGTTTGTCTGTTATTGGTGTATAAGAATGCTTGTGGATTTTGCACATTAATTTTGTATCCTGAGACTTTGCTGAAGTTGTCAGCTTAAGGAGATTTTAAGGAGACAATGGGGTTTTCTAAATATACAATCATGTCATCTGCAAACAGGGACAATTCTGACTTCTTTTCCTAACTGAATACCCCTGATTTCTTTCTCTTGCCTAATTGCCCTAGCCAGAACTTCCAACACTATAAGTTGAATAGGAGTGGTGAGAGAGGGCATCCCTGTCTTGTGCCAGTTTTCAAAGGGAATTTTTCCAGTTTTGCCCATTCAGTATGATATTGGCTAGGGGTTTGTCATAAATAGCCTATTATTTTGAGGTACGCTCCATCAATACCGAATTTATTGAGCGCTTTAGCATGAAGGGCTGCTGAATTTTGTCAAAAAGCCTTTTCTGTACCCATTGAGATAATCATGTGGTTCTGGTCTTTGTCTCTGTTTATATGCTGGATTATGTTTATTGATTTATGAATGTTGAACTAAAGCCTTGCATCCCAGGGATGAAGCCCACTTTGATCATGGTGGATAAGCTTTTGATGTGTTGTTGAACTTTGGTTTGCCAGTATTTTATTGAGGATTTTTAATGATGTTCATCAGGATATTGGTCTAAAAAATTCTTTTTGTTGTGTCTCTGTTAGGCTTTGGTATCAGATGATGTTGGCCTCATAAAATGAGTTGGGGAGGATTCCTCTTTTCTATTGATTGGAATAGTTTCAGAAGGAATGGTACCAACTCCCTCCTTATACCTCTGTAGAATTCAGCTGTGGGAACCATCTGGTCCTGACTTTTTTGGTTGGTATACATCATTGCCTCACTTTTGTGAGCCTACTATTGGTCTATTCAGGATTCAACTTCTTCCTGGTTTAGTCTTGAAGAGTGTAAGTGTCCAGGAAATTATCCATTTCTTCTAGGTTTTCCAGTTTATTTGCATAGAGGTGTTTTTATAGTATTCTCTGATGGTAGTATGTATTTCTGTGGGGTTTCATGATATCCCCTTTATCATTTTTAATCATACATTTGATTCTCTTTTCTCTCTTTTCTTCTTTATTAACTTACAGTGGTCTGTCAATTTGTTGATCTTTTCAAAAAACCTTCAACCCTGATTCATTGGATTTTTGGAGGGTTTTTTGCAGGTTCCCATTCCTTCCAGTTCTGCTCTGATCTTAGTTATTTCTTGCCTTCTTGCTAGCTTTGAATGTGTTTGCTCTTGCTTCTCTAGCTCCTCAATTGTATGTTAGAGTGTCAATTTTGATCTTTCCTGCTTTCTCTTGTGGGCATTTAGTGCTATAAAATTTCCCCACACACTGCTTTCAATGTGTCCTAGAGATTCTGGTAGTATGTTGTATCTTTGTTCTCATTGGTTTCAAAGAACATCTTTATTTCTGCCTTCATTTCTGTTATGTACCCAGTAGTCATTCAGGAGCAGGCTGTTCAGTTTCCATGTAGTTGAGTGGTTTGATTGAGTTTAGTCCTGAGTTCTTAGTTTGGATTGCACTGTGGTCTGAGAGACAGTTTGTTATAATTTCTGTTCTTGTACATTTGCTGAGGAGTGCTTTTACTTCCACTATATGGTCAATTTTGGAGTAAGTAATGATGTGGTGATGAGAAGAATGTATATTCTGTTGTTTGGGGGTGGAGAGTCTCTATGATGTTCATTAGTCTGCTTGCTGCAGAGATGAATTCAATTCCTGGATATCCTTGTTAACTTTCTGTCTTGTTGATCTGTCTAATGTTGACAGTGGAGGTTGAAGTCTCCCATTATTATTGTATGGGAGTCTAAGTCTCTTTTGTAAGTCTCTAAGGACTTGCTTTATGAATCTGGTGCTCCTGTATTGGGTGCATATATATTTAGGATAGTTAGCTCTTCCTGTTGAATTGATCCCCTTGACCATTATGTAATGGCCTTCTTTGTCTCTTTTGATCTTTGATGGTTTAAAGTCTGTTTTATCAGAGACTAGGATTGCAACCCCTGCTTTTTGTTCTCCATTTTCTTATACCCTTCCATCCCTTTATTTTGAGCCTATGTCTCTGCGTGTAGATGGGTCTCCCAGTCACAGCAGACCACGGGTCTTGACTCTCATCCAGTTTGCCAGTTTGTGTCTTTTAATTGGAGCATTTAGTCCATTTACATTTAAGGTTAAGATTGTTATGTGTGAACTTGATCCTGCCATTACAAGGATATTAACTGGTTATTTTGCTGGTTAGTTGATGCAGTTTCTTCCTAGCCTCGATGGTCTTCATTTTGGCATGTGTTTTTGCAATGGCTGGTACCGGTTGTTCCTTTCCATGTTGAGTGCTTCCTTCAGGGTCTCTTGTGGGCAGGCCTAGTGGTGACAAAATTCAAGCATTTGCTTATCTGTAAAGGATTTTATTTCTCCCTTCACTTATGAAACTTAGTTTGGCTGGATGTGAAAATTTGGGTTTAAAATTGTTTTCTTTAAGAATGCTGAATATTGGCCCCACTCTTCTGGCTTGGAGAGTTTCTGCAACAGGATCTGCTGTGGTCTGATATTTCCTAGGTAACCCGACCCTTCTCTGGCTGCCCTTAAGATTTTTCCTTCATTTCAACTTCTTTGCGAATCTGGCAATTATGTGTCTTGAGTTGCTCTTCTCGAGGAGTATCTTTGTGGCCTCTGTATTTCCTGATTTAAATGTTGGCCTGCCCTACTAGGTTGTGAAGTTCTCCTGATGATATCCTGAAGAGTGTTTTCCAACTTGGTTCCATTTTCCCTCACTTTCATAGGCACCCCAATCAGACGTAGATTTTGGTCTTTTACATATCCTACACTTGTGGCTTTGTTCATTTCTTTTTCTTTTCTTTTTTCTTTTGTTTCTTCTTTCTCGCTTCATTTCTTATCTTATTTAACTTCAATCGCTGATACTCTTCTTCCAGTTCATCGAAATGTTACTGAAGCTTTGTGCATTTGTCTTTCATGTATTTCTCGCGGTCATGGTTTTCATCTCTTTCATTTCGCTTTTATGACCTTCTCTGCATTAATTACTCTAGCCGTCAATTCTTCCACTTTTTTTCAAGATTTTAGTTTCTTTGCTCTGCACGTAATTCCTCCTTTTTAGCCTTGAGAAATTTGATGGACTGGAAATTTTCCTCATCTCGTCAAAGTCATTCTCCATCCAGCTTTGATCCGTTGGCGCATCAGCTGCGCCTCCTTTGCCGGGAGATGCACTCTTATTTTTGAATTTCCAGCTTTCTGCCCTATTTTTCCCCCATCTTGTGGTTTTATCTGCCTCTGGTCTTGATGATGGTGATGTACTGATGGGGTTTTGAGGTAGGTGTCCTTCCCATGATAGTTTTCCTTCTAACAGTCAGACCTCAGCTGTAGGTCTGTTGGCTTGAGGCCCACTCCAGACCCTGTTGCCTGGGTATCAGCAGCAGAGGCTGTGGTAAAGACAGAATATTTCTGAACAGCGAGTGTAGCTGTCTGATTTCTTGCTTTGGAAGCTTCCTCTCACAGGGGTGTACTCCACCCTGTGAGGTGGGGTGTCAGACTGCCCTCAGTGGGGGATGTCTCCCAGCCAGGGCTACTCAGGGGTCAGACCCACTTGAGCAGGCAGTTCAACTGTTCTCGATCTCAACCTCCGTGTTGGGAGATCCACTGCTCTTCAAAGCTGTCAGACAGAGTCATTTGGTGTCTGCAGAGGTTTCTGCTGCTTTGTT
This sequence comes from Papio anubis, assembly GCF_008728515.1. Classification (NCBI taxonomy): domain Eukaryota; kingdom Metazoa; phylum Chordata; class Mammalia; order Primates; family Cercopithecidae; genus Papio; species Papio anubis. The sequence continues at coordinate 39,317,857 of NC_044985.1, read as the reverse complement.
GTTGCTGTTGCTGTGTAGCTGTGCCCCTGTCCCCAGAGGTGGAGTCTGCCAGAGACAGTGGCAGGTTTCCTTTTTGAGCTGCTGTGAGCTCCACCCAGCTGGAGCCTCCCAGCGACTTTGTTTACCTACTTAAGCCTGCCAGCAATGGCAGGCGCCCTCCCCCAGCCTCGCTGCTGCCTTTGCCGGGTAGATCACAGACTGCTGTGCTAGCAATGAGGGAGGCCTGCGGCTGGGACCCTCCCGCCAGGTGTGTGGGATATGATCTCCTGGTGTGCCTGTTTGCTTAAAGCGCGGCCATTGGGGTGGAGCACCGATTTTCCAGGTGTTGTGTGTCTCAGTTCCCCTGGCTAGAAAAAGGGATCTCCCTTCCCCTCTTGCCCCAGGTGAGGCGATGCCTCGCCCTGCTTCAGCCTCGGTCGGGCTGCAGCAGCTGACCAGCACTGATCGGGTCCGGGCACTCCCAGCAGATGAACCCAGCACCTCAGTTGAAAATGCAGAAATCACCGGGTCTTCTGTGTCGCTGGCTGGGAGTTGAGACTGAGCTGTTCCTATTCGCCATCTTGCTCCGCCCCCTCGTACCACATTTTCTTTATCCAGTCCACTGCTAATGGGCATTTATGTTGATTCAATTTCCTTGTTATTGAAAATAGTTGTATGATAAACATAAGCATTTATGTGTCTTTATGGTAGAATAATTTATATTACTTTGGGCAAATACCCAAAAATGGGATTGCTGGGTCCAATGGCAGTTCTATTTTAAGTTCTTTACGGAATCCCCATACTGCTTCTCACAGTAACTGAACTAATTTACAGTCCCACCAGCAGTGTATAAGCATTTCCTTTTCTCCACAACCTCACCAGCATCTCTTATTTTTGACTTTTTAGTAATAGCTATTCTGACTCATGTAAGATGATATACCATTGTGGTTTTGATTTGCATTTATCTAATAATTAGTGATACTGAGCATTTTTTATATGCTTGTTGGCCATGTGTATATCTTCTTTTGGGAATTGTCTGTTCATGGTCTTTGCCCATTTTCCTCTAATATAATTGTTTGTTTTCTTGCTTGTTGATTTAAGTTCCTTTTAGCTCTAGATGTCAGATGCATAGTTTGCAATTTTTTTTTTTTTTTTTTTTTTGGTCTGTTGATAGTTTCTTTTGCTGGACAAAAACTCTTTAGTTTACTTGGTTCCACCTGTCAATTTTTGTTTTCATTGCAATTGCTTTTGAAGACTGTGTCATAAAATTGCTGCAAGAGTCAATCTTCAGAAAGGTACTTCCTAGGTTATCCTCTAGAGTTTTATAAAGTTTTAAGTTTTACATTTAAGTGTTTAATCTCCCTTTAGTTGATTTTTGTACATGGTGTAAAAAAGGGGTCCAGTTTTAATCTTCTGCATATGACTTGTCAGTTATCCCAGAACAATTTACTGAATAGGGTTTTCTTTTCCCATCACTTGCTATTGTCAGTGATCAGATAGTAGTCACAGATCAGATGGTTGTAGGTGTGTGACTTCATTTCTGGGTTGTCAAACCTGTTCCATTGGTCTATGTGTCTGTTTTTGTACCAGTAACCTGTGGTTTTATTTACCATAGCCTTGCAGTATAATTTGAATTCAGGTAGTGAGATGACTTGAGCTTTTTTCTTTTGCTTAGTATTGTCTTGGCCTTTGGCCTCTTTTTTGTTTCCAAATGAATTTTAGAGTAGTTTTTTTTTTTTTTCCTGATTCTGTGAAGAATGTCATCTGTAGTTTGATAGGAATAGTATTAAACTGTAAAATTGCTTTGAGTATTATGCCATTTTAGCAATATTGAGTCTTCCTATCTATGAGCATGAAATGTTTTCCATTTGTTTGTGTCATCACTAATTTCCTTCAGCAATGTTATATAGTTCTCCTTGTAGAGACTTTTCACCTCTCTAGTTAGCTGTATTCCCAGGTATTTTATTCCTTTTGTGGCTATTGTGAATGGGATTGTGTTCTTGATTTGGCTCAGTTTGAACGTCATTTGTGTATAGAAATGCTACTGACTTTTGCACATTAACTTTGAGTCCTGAAACTTTGGTGGCAGGTGTCCTGAAACTTTGGTGACTTAAATTTGAGAACTTTCTAACTCTTTGATGTGGGTGTTAAGCACTATAAACTTTCTTCTTAACACTGCTTTAGCTGGATCCCAGAGATTCTAGTACGTTTCATATTTGTTTTCATTATTTTCAAATAATTTCTTGATTTCTGCCTTAATTTCATTCTTTAACCAAAAGTCTTTCAGGAGCAAGTTGTTTAATTACCATGTAATTTTATTGCTTTGAGAGATCTTCTTGGTATTGATTTCATTTTTTACTGCACTATGGCCCAAGATTGTGGTTTGTGTGATTTTGTGTTTGGGGATTTATTTTTTTAATTTGTTGAGAATTGCTTTTTGGCCAAGTATGTGGTCAATTTTAGAGTATGTGCTATGTGCAGATGAGAAAAATGTGTATTCTGTTGTTGCTGCATGGAGTGTTCTGTAGATGTCTCTTAGGTTCATTTCAGTAACCGTTGAGTTTAGATCCTGAATATGTTTCTTCATATTGTACCTTGATGATCTATCTAATATTGTCAGTGGGCAGTTGAAGTCTCTGACTACTATTGTGTGGTTATAATTGTGTTCATAAATCTCTAACAACTTCTTTTATCAATCTGGGTGCCACAGTGTTGTGTGCATATATATTTAGGATAGGTAAGTTTTACTGTATTGAACTCTTTATAATTATGTAGTGCCCTTCTTTGTCCTTTTTGATTGTTGTTAGTTTAATGTATGTTTTGTCCAAAATAAGAATAGCAGCTCCTTCTCCTTTTTTCCTGTTTGCCTGATATACCTTTCTCTATCCCTTTACTTTGAGCCTATGGGTATCCTTTCATGTGAGACAGGTCTCCTGAAGGCAGCATAGAGTTGGGTCTTGCTTCTTTGTCCAACTTGCCACCCTTGTCCAACTTGCCCCTCTTGTGCCTTTTAAGTGGGGCACAGTTACATTTAGCACAGTTACATTCAAGCTCAATATTAATATTTGAGGAGTTGATTTTGTCATCATGTTATTAGACGGTTTTTATATAGACTTAATTGTGCTTTAAGTGTCAATGATTTTCACACTTAAGTGTGTTTTTGTGGTGGCCAGTAACAGTCTTTTTTTGTGTGTGTTTAGTACTCCGTTAGTAAAAACCATACATAAGGCAGGTCTGGTAGCAATAAATTCCTTTAGGATTTACTTGTCTAAAAAGGATTGTATTTCTTCTTTGCTTATGAAGATTAGTTTAGTGGAATATGAAATTGTTGCTTGGAATTTCTTTTCTTTTTCTTTTTTTTAATTTTTGAGATGGAGGCATATTCTGTCACCTAGACATACCACAACACCTAGCTCTTTGGTTTTTTTGTTTGTTTGTTTGTTTGCTTTGGTTTTTGTTTTGTTTTGGTTTTTTGGTAGAGGCAAGGTTTTACCATGTTGCCCAGGCTGGTCTCGAATTCCTGAGCTCAAGTGATCTACCCACTTTGGCCTCCAAAGTGGGAATTTCTTTTATTTATGGATGCTGAATATGAGCCCTCAATTTCTTCTGACTTTTAGGGTTTCTGCTGAAAGATTCACTGTTAGGCTGATAGGGTTCCCTACGTAGGTGCCTTTTCTCTCTACCTGACTTTAATATTTTTTATTTCACCACAGTGACTATGGTGAATTTGATGACTATTTGTCTTGGAGATGGTCATCATGTATTGTATCTTGCAAAGATCCCTGAATTTCCCAGATTTCAGTGTGAACCTCTCTAGTGAGTTTGGGAAGATTTTCAAAGATAAGACCCTCAAATATGTTTGTAAGTTGCTTACTCTCCTTCCTTTTCTTTCAGTGATGCCAAAGAGTCACAAATTTGGTCTCTTTACATAGTCCTATATTTCTGAGATATTTGTTTATTTTTTTAAATACTTTTTTTCTTTACTTTTGTCTGACTGAGTTAATTCAAAGAACCAGTCTTCAAACTCAGAAATTCTTTCCTCAGCTTGGTTTATTTTGCTGCTAACACTTCTGATTGTTTTATGAAGTTCTTGTAGTTAGTTTTTCATCTCTGTCAGGTCACTTTTGTTCTTTCTTAAAACAGATACTTTATCTTTCAGTTTCTGTGTTGTTTTACTGGATTCCTTAGATTTCTTGGATTAGATTTCAGCTATCTTCTGAATCTTGATTTTTGTTGCCATCTAAATTCTGTATTTTACATCTGTCATTTCAGCCATTTTATTCTGGCTAAGAATCATATCTGGGGAGCTAGTACAGTAATTTAGATGTAAGAGGACATTTTGGCTTTTAGAGTTGCCAGAGTTCTAGCACTGGTTCTTTCTCATCTGTGTGGACTGATGTTCTTTAACTGTAGTGACATTTGAGTATCATCAGTTGGTTTCATTTCTGGATGTTTTTGGAGGGCTGAAGCTTTGTGTAGGGTCTTTATTGGTGGCTGAATTATTGGCATTTATTTCACAAAGAGGAATATTAGCCAAGTTTTTTTCCCATTGAAGTTTCAGTGTACACTGCTCAGGTAATGGGTGCACCAAGATATCAGAAATCACCATTAAAGAACTTATCCATGTAACCAAAAACCGCCTGTTTCCCAAAAACTATTGAAACAAAATAAAGAAAAAATGGCTGGACTAAATGTATCTACTGTAAAAACTCATATGATCATTTCAATTGATGCTGAAAAAATATTTGATAAAATTTACATCCTTTTATAATATAAGCTCTCAAAAAACTGGGTATAGAAGGAACATACCTCAACACAATAAAAGCCATATACAACAGACCCACAGTTAGAATCATACTAAATGGGGAAAAACTGAAAGCATGTTCTCTAAAATCTGGAACCAAACAAGGATGCCCACTTTCACCATTGTTCTTCAACATAAAACTCAAGTCCTAGCTAGAGCAATCAGACATGAGAAAGAAATAAAGTGCATCCAAATTGGAAAAGAAGTTAAATTATCCTTCTTTGCAGATGTTATGATATTTTGTTTAGAAAAACGGAAAGACTTCACCAAAAAACTATTAGAACTGATAAACAAATTCAGTAAAATTGCAGGATACAAAATGAACATACAAAAGTCAATAGCATTTATATATGTCAACAATGAACAATCCAAAAACGAAATCAAGAAAGTAATCTCATTTACAATAGCTGTAAGTAAAACAAAAGACCTAGGAATAAACTTAACCAAAGCGAATGATCTCTGCAATAAAAACTATAAAATACTGATGAAAATAATTGAAGAGGACACAATAAAATGGGAAAAATATCCAAATTTTATAGAATAGAAGCAGCAATATTGTTAAAATGTTCATACTACCCAAGGAAATCTACAGATTCAATGTAATATCAAGTTTAAAAACTTCTGTACAGCAAGGGAAACAATCAACAAAGAAAGAGACAAACCACAGAATGGGAGAAAATATTTATAATATATTCATCTGACAAGGGATTAAACACCAGAATATATAAGGGACACAAACAATTAAACAGGAAGCAATCTAATAATTTGATTAAAAAATGGGCAAAAAACCTGAATAGACATTTCTCAAAAGAAGACATACAAATGACAAATAGGCAAATGAAAAGGTGTTCAACATAATTGGCCATCAGATAAATGCAAATCAAAACTACAATGAGATATCATGTTAACCAAGTTAAACTCGCTTATATTTTAAACATAGTCAATAACAAATGCTAGTGATGACGTGGAGAAAAGGAAATCCCCGTACATAGTTGGTGGGAATGTCAATTAGTACAGTCACTAAGGAGAACAGTGTGGAGATTCCTCAAAAAATTAAAAATAGAACTACCATACGATCTAGCCATTCCACTGCTAGGTGTATACCCCAATGATAGAAAATCAATGTATCAAAGAGACGTCTGCACATCCATGTTAATTGCAATGCTATTCACAATAGCCAAGATTTGGAAGCAACCTAAGTGTCCATCAATAGATAAATAGAAAAAGAAAATATGATACGTATGCACAATGGTGTGCTATTCAGCCAGTAAAGAAATGAGAGCCTATCATTTGCAACATGGATGGAACTGGAGGTTGTTATGTTACATGAAATAAGCCAGTCACATAAAGACAAACTTTGCATGTTCTCACTTATTTATGATAGCTAAAAATTAAAATAATTAAACTCATGGAGATAGAGAGTAGAATAATGGTTACCAGAGACTGGGAGGAGTAGTGGGTAGCAAGGGGGTGGTTAATGCATACAAAAGGACAGAATAAATACGATTTAGTATTTGATAGCACAGCAGAGTGATTACAGTCAACAATAATTTATTATACATTTTAAAATAACTAAAAGAGTATAATTAAAATGTTTGCAACAACAAGAAATGATAAATGCTTGAGGCGAAGGATTGTTGCAAACAATCTAATTTACCCTGATGTGATTATTATGTATTGTATGCCTGTATCATAATATCACATATACCTCATAAACATATATACCTACTATGTACCCATAAAAATGAAAACAAAATTAAAATTAAAATATTAAAAATTAAAAAATAAAAAAGTATAACTTATGTATAAAAGAGATGAACTAAACATAAACTTAAATATATATTACTTTTCATTTCATAAGAGGAAATATACGGTAAAAGAATGGTGGTTTTCAATATGTTATTTTCTCAATCCAACTAACAATTAAATAGGGACAACTTAAGTGGGTTTCTAAGTTATTTTTCTTTAATTAATTTTCCAAAGAGAATAAAAGTTCAAGTTTTCAAGTTAAGAAAGTAAGAAGTTGAAATAGCAAAGAGCTAGCTCTCAGATTTCCAAAGATTAAGTGGAAATTGTGTACATTAAACATATAACTATGTATATTTTATGTATATGTTATAATGCATATGTCAGCTATATTGCATAGGGTAAATGATTATATAATCCTCGATTTGTCACTTATATGCCTCTCTATTTATATTTTGTTTGATCATATATTGATAACAATATGTCTATAACTTATAAAATGGCAAGGGTTAAGTTAGATGAATCTCTCAGTACTCTCTGTCAACTCAAAGTAAGAATTCTAAATATCATGAAAACATGGCCATGGTGAATAAATAATACAATATAAAGATGATAGAAAAACTGCTTGTGTCATTTGTGTTTGCATTTTCCAATGAACTGAATTCATTAATGGAAAACATTTAGTAAGTTAACTTTTAATCAGTGTATTATGTATGCAATTTTCATGGAAAATATTCTCAACAAAATTATAGTTCCAGATTTGTGGACATATCAGGATTGGGAGATATTCTAAAAAAACTGTAATTTCTTTGAATTATGATAGGCAGAAACCAGGAATTGTTAACTTTGTGAATACTAAACACAATGGTGCTCTATAATTTTTATTCTGTGTAGAATATCTGTGAAAAATGAGGCCAGATCTGGCTTTGACATCCAGTTCCAACCATAGTTATTGGACATGTAATTTCAGGAAATTTAGTTAAGTTTTTGAGTCTTACTTTTTTAATCTACAAAATTTGGAAAATACACCAATGAATTCAAGTTTTTTTATGAGAATCAAGTGAGTTAGTCTATGAGAAATAGCATAATTATAAAAATTTACAAAAAATAATATTTAAAAATGGTATCTATGAGGGTGTAAAACTTTAACATGAGGAAATTATCTCATTACTCAGAAGGAATATAAATGTAGAGATAGAAGTCACCCAAATATTATTATCTTCCCATTCCCATATTCTTATTTATTCTCTCCTATCATTAAAAATCATGATCTTTTAAGTGTAGAGACTTCCCTGAGACTTTCAATACTGAATAGCAAGCAGAATACGAAGGATAAAAGGGGATGTCTAACTAAGACAATCAAATTGCATGTGTGTGTGTTTGAGTGCTGTTATGCATGTGTTTGAGCACAGTACATAATATCTATTTTAACCTTTTATTTGGCTTTGCACCTTTGTCCCACTTCTACAGACAAACACTTCCATATATCAGAAACTTATAAGGGAGAAGTTACATAAAGTTGAGCAAAATTTAAAATAAATTACAAAAGTGATATGAAAGTAAAATAAATATAAATGTCAAATGCCTTTGACATTATTTAGAACCCTTTCACAAATTCTTGGATTACAAAGAAAATAAATTATTTTTTCAAAATGAAAAATATTTAAAATAAATCTTTCATCCTCTTTCTTCTCCTGTTTCTTCTCCTTGCTACTCTTTAATATTACTACTGATAATTGCACTAATTTGTAGTAAAAATAGTAACAGCAATTATTATTTCTTTGTTTTGGGAACATTCAAAATCCTCTCTTCTAGTGGTCTGAAAACATACAATAAATTTTTATTAATGATAGTCATCCTACAGTGCTATAGAATACTAGAACTTACCCCTTCTATCTAGTTGTAATTTTGTATCCAATAACCATCCTTTCCCTTCTCCTTCCCTGCCTCTGGTAACCAGTAGTCTACTTCTATGAGCACAACTTTTGTGCCTCCCACATGAATGAGAATTTGTGATTTGTGTCTTTCTGTGTTTCACATACTTCACTAACATAATGTCCTCCAGTTCCATCCATGCTGCAGTGAATTACAGGATTTTATTCTTTTTCAGGGCTGAATAGTGTTCAACTGTGTGTGTGTGTGTGTGTGTGTGTGTGCGTGTGTGTGTGTAACATTTTCTTTATCCATTTATCCTTTGATAGACATTTATGTTGATTTCATATCTCGGCTATTGTGAATAGAGCTACAATAAACATGGGGGTCTGCAACTCTTTGAAATATCCATTTTCTTTACCTTGGATAAACACACAGTAGAGCGATTTCTGGATCATATGGTAGTTTTATTTCCAGTTTTTAGAGAGCGTTCATACTGTTTTTCACTGTGACTGTACTAATTTTTATTTTCACCAGCAGTGTATAAGAGTTCCCTTTTTGCCTTGAATTGATACTTACATTGTATACATGTACTAAAATGTCCCCCTGTATTTTATAATATGTACAATTATTAGGTGTCAATTACAAAATATATATCTCTATATATAATGATCAAATCCATAAAGACAGATACCTTAGTATCTAGCAGACTGGAAAACCACAGATACTGGGAAATACTGTTTCTAAAATTTCATTCGATTAAATAAACTCCTCTACAAAAACTATGAAGAACAGCTATAATTTACTTTGAACCTACAAGACAACACTATAATTAGCAATTCACTCATAATATTTGTAATTTTTAAATGATAGCTGTTATAGAAATTATCAGAGCATCTTTAAATCAATGTGGTAATTTTTATTTCATGTATGATATGTTTTAATATGATACTAATGTATCTACCAAGATGTTAGAAATCAGAATAGTGGTTACCTTGAAGGTTAATGACTAGGAAGAAGCAAGAAAAATCTTTTTGGTGCTGGTAATGTAATATCTATTGATTGGGGCAGTGGTTTTACAGGTGTCTTATTTTGGGAAAATTAATAGAGCTGCACATTTATGATTTGCACACATTTCTGTATTGTGAGATAATATAATAGTAACTTCTCCCCAGTTAGTACCCATTAATATCTTCTGATCTTTTCCTGAATGATCTATTCCACATCTATAATCCACTAAGTTAAGTTGGGTTGTCTTTGACCAGACAGATGATGAATGGTGCTTTACCACTCAATGTTATTTTTAATTGTGAAGAGCTATTGACAAGTTTAAGAACACCAACATCTAGAAAGGGTTAGCTAATCAATACATATAATGTGGGTCATTGGTTATTATTTAATGCTGATGATTATTCAGTGTTCTTTGTCTGTTGTCTTATGTAAAAACAAAATCATTTAAAAAATGGAAGATGCAGTGTAATCTCCTCTAAAATACTGACAGTCTATCTTTATTTGTGTGGCATGCTTCTGAGAAATGATCACTAGCTCTGGAGACCAAACCTATCTGTCAAATTCTAGTTTTTGAGATTTTGATCAGATTACTGCATTATTTTTAACTTCAGTATGCTCATATGCCTGCTTATAAGGTAACACTAGCAGACCTGTGGATTCTTCTTTTCTTTTAACATTCAATGTATTTTATTTGTATTTGTTCTTGAATTTCTGACTATTCTACCTTCTTAGCATACTTTTCTAACTCTAAGCTTAAAGTGAAAGTTTTTGAGAATTAAAAAAATAAAGCTAATCAAAACAAACTTTGAACTGCACTAACAGGAACCTTAAGTAAATTGCCTGCTTTTGTTGTGAATTCTTATCCTCTTTAAAAAAGTATTTTTGTCATTTCAGATATTCTATTGCTATTTTTTAAGCAAGTCATTAATATCTTCAAAATTTTCTAATACAGTTGTATTACATTGTAATTAGGTGTAAGTATCTAATAGTACCTAATAACAATAATAGCAAGATTTATAACAATAATAAAATATTAACAATTATAACAACAGTGTTAAAACAGAAACATCCAAAACAAAGTTTCTAACTACTTAAAGCAAAAATTGGCAGAAATAAAATTAAAAATAGAAAAATTCACGACTATAGTTGGAAACTAACAAGTGGATAAAATATTAGTAGGAATATATAATTGAACAATACTATCAATAAGTTGATCTAATGGATGTTTAGAGAATAATGAACTAAATAGCAGCAGAGAAAGTCCTCATGTGTGCATAGAACACTGATCAATATCGATTATATGCTGGGCCATAAAACAATATTCTATTTATATTTTATTTTATTTTATTATTTATTTATTTATTTTGAGATGGAGTCTTGCTCTGTCGCCCAGGCTGGAGTGCAGTGGTGCGATCTCGGCTCACTGCAACCTCAACCTCCCGGGTTCACACCGTTCTCCTGCCTCAGCCCCCCGAGTAACTGGAAACACAGGTGCCCACCACCATGCCCGGCTAATTTTTTGTATTTTTAGTAGAGATGGGGTTTCACCATGTTAGTCAGGATAGTCTTGATCTCTTGACCTCGTGATCTGCCTGCTTTGGCCTCCCAAAGTGCCGGGATTACAGGCGTGAGCCACCAAGCCTGACCTATTATATTTATTTTAAGAGATCAAAGTCATCTAGAATATGTTTACTGGTCATATGGCATTTACCTAGAAATCAATAAGAAGACATTTGAAATTTTAAAAGTATACTACTTACTAAGTAACCCAAGGATCAAAGAGAAAATCACAAGGAACATTAAATATACAATAACTAAGTGATACTAATGACGTAACTTACCAAAAGTTATGGGGAGAAGTTAAAGCAACCCAGATGTAAACTTAAAATTTAAACAGAATTAAAAAAAAAAAAAAAGTGGCCGGGCGCGGTGGCTCAAGCCTGTAATCCCAGCACTTTGGGAGGCCGAGACGGGCGGATCACGAGGTCAGGAGATCGAGACCATCCTGGCTAACCCGGTGAAACCCCGTCTCTACTAAAAAGTACAAAAAACCAGCCGGGCGAGGTGGCGGGCGCCTGTAGTCCCAGCTACTCAGGAGGCTGAGGCAGGAGAATGGCGTAAACCCGGGAGGCGGAGCTTGTAGTGAGCTGAGATCTGGCCACTGCACTCCAGCCTGGGCGACAGAGCGAGACTCACATTCTCAAATCAGACTTACACAAATTAGAAATTTTCCCCAATATCAAAATTTCATAAAAATTTCTAAGACGCAGACAATCTCAAGTCACAATCTCTAATCTCTTTACTTCATTATTTCAATTAAGAACATAACCATGGGCCAGGAGTGGTGGCTCACGTCTGTAATCCCACCACTGTGGGAGGCCAAGGCAGGCAGACAGCTTGAGCCCAGGAGTTTGAGACCAGCCTGGGCAACATGGCAAGACCCTGTCCCTACCCCCAACAACAACAAAAAAATTGCCTGGATTAGCCTGGTATGGTGGCAAGTGCCTGTAGTCCCAGAAACAAGGGAGGCTGAAGTGGGAGGATCACTTGAGCTGGGAAGGTTGAGTCTGCAGTGAAACATGATTGTGCCACCGCACTCCAGTTCGTGGGCAACACAGTGAGACTGTCTCACCCCCACCCCCCTCAAAAAAAGAGAGAGAGAGAAAGAAAAGGAAATAAAGAACACTAACCCCCTTTCCTTCCTTTACACCCATCAGCTGATATTATACACTTTTCTCATTTAAATATCAGTGTGCAACCCTTCAACATGTCTATCTTGGTCAGCTTGGACTGCTATAACAAAACGGCATAAACTCAGTAGCAAATGGCAACAGAAATGTATCTCTCACAATTCTGGTGGATTGGAAGCCTAATATCAATGTGCCAGCCGACTTGATGTCTGGTGAAGGCCTGTTTCCTGGTTCACAGATGGCTCCTTCTCGCTGCATCCTCACATGGTAGAAAAGGCAAGGGAACTGAAGCTTCTTTTCTAAGAGCATTAATCTTGTTCATAATGGCTCTGCTCTAATGACCTAATAACCTCCTAATACCATTAGGGTTGAGATTTCAACATATGAATTTTGAGAAGAGATAAACATTCAGATCATAGGAAAGTTCTTTGCAAATTTCTTAACCTTTGCTATCTCATTGTACCATTATTAACTTCCACAAGAATGTGTGAACTTGGCAGTTAGTCTCTGCACTCCTTTAAAAGTTGGATAAATTACATAACTGGGCAGTTTGATGACACTAAAATTTCCTAACTCACAGTCCTAGACAATAGAGACCTTGAGTCTATCCCCATCCTGTTATGTTATTATTCTCATCCCATTCACTCATCCTCCGCCATTAGGATTTCAAAATATCTCCATTTTCCTCAAAACTCCTATTTTTCTTAGATAAACTACCCATTAAGAAAAGACTTTTTCACAGAGACAACTGAAGTCATTGGACTGACCATCATCTTATCATCATTTTTATAGATGTATCTTTAAGTGATCCAAATTATTTTTTATTTCCTGGTACAACCAGAAGGAACTCAATCTCATGTAAAATCAGTCCTTATGACTCTATTCTAGACTTTGTTTTTTACACCTTCATAGGAACTTACTGCCATCTGTTATTCTTTCTATATCTTGTATACTTGTCTTACTCTATTGGTTCCTTCTGATGAGTTTTTAAACAGATTTTGTTTCTCCTGCATAAACAAATAAAGTGAAACAAACCTTCATTCTATCCCATATTTGTTTAGTGTAAGATTTGATCTATCTTCTTGATACATTAAAACTTCTGGAATAAATTCTCTATTCACAAAATCCATTTGCTTACATTTCTCATTTTTTGTTGTCTGTTGTTTATTCCTATTGCCAATATTGTCATTAATCTTCATATTAATAATTCCAAGGATACATTTCAGATTTCTTCTTCCTTATTTTCTGAGAAGCATTTGACCCTCTTGAAAGCACTCTTTTGTAACTACTCTTCCATTGCATTCTATGTCAGAACGTTCTCCCAATCTTCCAAAATCTTTGACAACTCTTTCTCATTGTCTTTTGCTGGCACCTCCTTCTCCTCTACATTTTTCTTATATGTTGGAATGTTTTAAACCTATATTCTAATTCTCATTTCTTCTTATACTATTCAATCTCTAGGAGATTATACATAACTTGAATTATGAATGAATATCATCATTTATAGTACAACTTCTTGAGTTTTAGTACCAATAGCCTCTTCTGTATCATAATTTTGATGGTTCACAGCTCTCCAAATTCAGTAAGATTGCATTGATTTAATTATCTTCTTCCTATTATTTCTCTTTTATGCTGCCATTATCCATCACGTTCCTTCAAAAAACTGAGTCATTTTGTATTGTTTTTCCTTGCATCTGTTAATTCTCCTCATAATCTAATCTTCAGATCAAAGACAGGATGATTATTATAAAAATTCAAATCTGATCATAATTCTTCCCTGGTTTCTCTAATCATCGCAGTCCAAGTAATAATTGATGATCATATTTAAACAAGTCTTGAGGCTTTTTAAAATTTAAAGATAAGCAACCACTTAACATGTTTAAACAGAAATGAATATGTATATGCAACATTAAATATCAGAAGACAGAAAAGTTTGAGAGTAGTTGTTATTCTTGTATGAATATTATAAAAATATTTAATTGAGCAATAGCCCAGAAAATATACCTTATGTCTTTTCAAAATAACATGTAAATGATTTAATATAGCCAATTGGAAGCTAAGTTAAGCTTAGAAAAATCTTGATATTAAAAAAATAACTTTATATAAGTATACTAATGATTAGAAACCTCTTAGAAATAGATATAAAATAAAATAATGTTAAGGTAAAAATTAAGATGAAAATTAAAATGTATATGCAATTTTTAAATAAAATATTCTAAATTGATTTAAGATAAAAGACATGGAGCACACTAAGCTTCACCTCCCATGTCCCCTTGGAGGGAGGACTTGTTTTAGCAGCTGATATCAGACAGCCTCTAGCTGCAAAGGGCAGCCTTTTATGAAGGCTTGCACTTCCCAGGATTGTATACTCTAATCTTATAACAGATGTATGAGATGGTATAAGGACAGTCGTTTTGGCTCAACATGGGACAATTACAAATGTATCATATATCCTTCAGAGTCCCACATGGGTTACCTAAGATGATATGGCAAGCCTGCATCACAGTTCAACTTCTCCACCTACTCAGTCCTGCTTCCAACCATACCTTCCACAAGTGTTGATCCCTAAGAAATATCCTGCATGCTAAAGTTTGTATCAGCATTCAATTTCAGAGAATACAACATACAAAAAATGATCGGCTATGGTTATTTGGAGATAGTAGCACTTTCACTTTTTGTTTACACTTTCATTTTACATATTTTACAACAAGCATGTTTTTTGTTTTTCCTTTTTACATGTAATCTTATGAAGAATTGCATAAGTAGCATCTCGTATTAATATGAAAAAAGTATAAAAAACACAAAAAACTTTAAGCAGAAAAGTTGACTTAATAATCACAATGACAAATCTCATTTGACACTTTGAACAAAAAGATACCAAAATTTCAATGAAAATAACTATAAAGAGCATGTTGTCTACAAAAAGTTCTGTCAGTTTCTTCAAAGGTGTGCGTCATTGCAGAATCACAGATGAAATTGCTTTTGTTTTTAAAGAATGCAAATAGAAATTAATAAATTAAGCATATAATCCGTAAAGTTAGGGGAAAAAAAATGGAAAGAAGAAAAAGCCATGGAAAAATTAAGCTACTAAATTTTAAAAAGTAAAAATAATTATAAACTTAATGCCCAAAATGTAGATATGGCACATGAATAAAAGTCAAAAAAAATGTTAACAAGCATGTGACAAACATGTAAAAAAGATCATAACTATGCATATAATGTGAATTTAAACTAATTACCAACCTACAACCACGTGCTAATGTGGAAATCTCTAAGGAACTAATGGAGTGGAGAAAATATAAATTATTAAAATTAATTTGAGAGAATGTTACCCAAATTACTTTTGATTAAATTGAGTATTATTTGAATTGATAAATAATTATATCCAGAAATTATGCCAATTTCAGATATTTCATCGGAGTGATTCATTACAAAATTTTAAGGAATATTAATTTACATATAATTTACTCCATAGGGTAGTTAAAATGAGTTAATTAATTAATTTGAAGATGTTTTCATGGCCTTAATGTTAAAAAAGCTTTATCAGCAAAAGACAAAAAATGGAAAACTACTGACAAGTCACATTTATGAATATCCATTTATTAAGCATGCTAGCATCTATACTAAGTACTTTACATGCATTTAACACCTTCAGCCATCTAAAAGGGTAGGATATTTTATAATCATCTCATTACCCATAAAGATACTAAGACTTAGCAGGTTTGGACAAGTGGCTTATGAATACAAGGCTAAACTAGGAAAGAAATGGGATATAAATTCAGATTTTTCTAATTCTGCATTCAAACTATGAAGTTCTACAACCTACTCACTCAAAAGTTAGAAATATAATATTAAAAAATATCCAGTCAGAGTATCAAAAATGATGAAGTCATCAAATGTGCTATTTTCTACAGATAAAATAATAATCCAATATTCAGAAATGTATTCATATAATTCTTCACATCAATAGTTCAAAAGGGAGAAAAACATGAACTCCTCTCAAAATATGCTAAGAAGGTAATTGGATATATTTGAAATTTATTTCTAATTTATTTAAAAATGCTTCCATTCTTTAAAGTTATGAATAGTCAAGTTTACATTCTGGTGAACAGGCATGTTTTTAACCATGAGTTTTCTAGCACTTGGCACAATGGCTGCTTATTGTTTGCTTATATCAGTCAATATTACCTACAATGAGAAAAAATAAGTATAATTCTTATTAAAATTCATAATTTTTGTATTCTCATATTTGTCATTTTATATCTAACCAACACATGAAAAGAAAAAACAAAAGCTATAGGAAAGGAAAACAGCAATATCATCACTCACATGTGATATGATTCTTATCCTGGCAAACCAAAGTAAGTCAACTGAACGATTATTAGGATAATCAAAAGAGTTCAGGAAAATGACTGGTAATAAAATAAATATTCAAAAATTAAGAATTCCTCAATGAAAGCAATACCATAGAGAAATATAATGAAAAAATTTCTTTCATAGTGAATAGAAAAAATGAAAATTCAAATTATTTAATAACTGTGTGTAGGTCCTGGAGAAAGAAAACCATGAAATTTTAATGACAAACATATATATGTTTATATGAACGTATATATTCACATATTCAAATGTACTCATATATACATGCACATATATGCATACATTCACTGACAAATACACATACACATATGCATATGTATTGCTTACACTTATTGAACTATGTATTTTTATAATTTACATATTCATATATTTATTTTTGTTTGTAAATTATTTACATTCATTTATTTATATTGTTTTTAACGAGAGGATATATCATATTCTTAGTGAAAAGACTATTGCAGAGACGGTATCTTTCCTCAAAACGTTTTATGAGCTTAATTCAACTTGTTAACAATCTTTCAGGCTGGCAAAGACTTAAAAGATTAATAATTCTCAGCATTGGAAAACATTTGCAGAATTACACACTCCTACAGATTAAACATGAAAGTATAAACTGGTATAGACTTTTTGCAGAATGCCCTAAAGTTATTTACCTTTTTTTTTTTTTGAGACAGAGTCTTCCTCTTGGCTCTTGTCGCCCAGGCTGTAGTGCAGTGGCGCCATCCCGGCTCACTGCAACCTCCGCCTCCCAGGCTCAAGCATTCTCCTGCCTCAGCCTCCTAAGTAGCTAGGATTACAGGAGCCACCACCAAGCCCGGCCTATTTTTATACTTTTAGTAGAGATGGGGTTTCGCCACGTTGGCCAGGCTGGTCTCCAACTTGACCTCAGGTGATCCGCCCTCCTCGGCTTCCCAAAGTGCTGGGATTATAGGCGTGCGCCACCGCGCCCAGGCTATTTACCAAATTTTCAACAAATAAATAATATATCTTTACCCAGCAATGGTACTTTTAGTAAACTTAGACATAGCTGCTCAATTGAACAATAGATTAGAGAACAGGGATAGTTTGGGGCTTCAGCTTGTGGGCTGGAGAAAAACAATTCATATACTATTCCCATCTTTATTAATATCTATACGCAAACACATATTTGCATACAATATGCCTTTTTAGGTTAACAAATATAATTAAGTATTTGCATAACAAAATGAGCACTGGAGATGACAGAAATGGTGATTTACAGGAAACACAAAAGGAATTTACTGAGAACCAAATATAATAAGTATTGAAACAATTATCAGGGCTTCTTTGGAAGCGATTATAAATGATCTTTTAAAAATATTATATGAAGGAGGATGGGCGCGGTGGCTCAGCCTTTAATCCCAGCACTTTGGGAGGCCTCGGCGGGTTGATCACAAGGTCAGGAGATGCAGACCATCCTGGCTAACACGGTGAAACCCCGTCTCTACTAAAAATACAAAAAAATTAGCCGGGCATGGTGGCGGGCGCTTGTAAGTCCCAGCTACTACGGAGGCTGAGGCAGGAGAATGGCGGGAACCCGGGAGGCGGAGCTTGCAGTGAGCCCAGATTGCGCCACTGCACTCCAGCCTGGGTGACAGACCAAGACTCCATCTCAAAAAAAAAAAAAAAAAAAAAAAAATTACATGAAGGAAATTTAAATTGTATTAATGAGTGAAAGAAGCCAATCTGAAGAGGCTATATAATGCATGATTCCAACTACATGACATTCTAGATGAGGCAAAAATTACAGAGACAGTAAAAAGATCTGTGGTTACCAGGAGTTAGGAGGGAGAGAGGGAAGGAGGGAAAGAGGGAGCGAGGGAAGAATAAATTGGTGAAACCCAGAGAAATTTGAGGTCAGTGAAAGTACTTTGTATGATACTATAATGTAGATACACACTAGGAAGAGTAAACTTAATGTAAAATGTAGAGTCTGGGTGATAATGATGTGCCAATGTAGACTATGCTAGGGAGTGTTGATAATGAGGGAGGCTATGCACGTGAGGAATAGAAAGTATATAGAAAACTCCTCTACCTGCCTATCAATTTCATTGTTAACCAAAACTCTTTCAAAAAATAAAGTCTATTAAAAAGTAAGTATGTGATATCTGTGATTCCTTTGCTTGCTTGTAACCTTCATGGCTCATCATTTTACTAAAAGTAACAGCAAATCTCCTTATGTTGCCTTCAAGGTCCTACTTAATTTGTCCTTCAACTCATCTCTTCAACCTCGTATTGGTTTACTGCACCATTTTCTCACCCTGCTGTGCCATATGACCTTCTTACTTTTCCTCAGACATGCCAAGCACTATTCTTTGCATTTGTTTTTTTCTCTGCCTGAAATGCTCTTCCTTTTTCCCTCTCTTTCTTCTGCTAAACAGCTACATATATCACTTTCTAATCCGGAAATGAGAACTTGTCAGAACAAGTTGTCCTCCACCAAGTCCTACCCCTGACCATGCTATTTAAAAGTAGAACGTGTTTCAGTTCAAAGACCTCAACGGGAGAACATACCTAGCACCTTCCAGGAATGGCAAAAAAACCACTGTGACTTTAGAAGAAAGAAAAAGTAAATCACTGTTATTTCCTGATGATGGGGATTTGGATGTATATTAGCTGTGCCTTTATGTTTTCCTGTATCTTTGCAATTTTCCATTATGAGAATGTATTATCTAAATAATTGAAAAATTAGAAATATGATGAAGAAATAAAAGTTAAATTGATAATAAATTAGGTCACCCCAGAATTTAACAGCCAAATATGTGAGTGACCTGTATACAAGTGTGTGTTGCAGCCTCTTTCTTCTTACCGTGGATAAATGTTTCTAATGGTGAAATATCACAAACATCTCCTATGAAATTAGTGCCTCTTTCTGCTTCTGTGACTGCGTCTTGAGCCTTATGCTTCATTTGCCCTGTAAGCCTTCTTGGTCCTACCTTGGAGTTCTCTGGGCCAAAAGAACTGGGTAGATCACACCAGTGTTCTATGCACCATTGATAACATTTCTAGTAATCAGAAAAAGTGTTTGAGTTTGAAATACCTAGGTATCACTAATTTATATTTCATTATAGTTCTATAGTTTGTAAAGCAATTACCTCTTAATGTGTTGATTAAGTGGACAGTGAATTCAAGAAATGACTGTCTAAATGAGTCCGTCTTTATTAGATATAACATCAAGTCATTTTTTAAAATATAAACTATTAAAATTGAATGTTTGATGTTTTTCTGAATATTAAAAATATATCTCTAATAACAAAGCTTATAGTTCAATCTCTATATGGAATAATATTTGATAGAGTAGAATGAAAGTATCCGCATACAATATGGTTGAATAATTAGACATTTCACTAAGCCAATTTAACATAAATTCTTCCTCAGAATTAAAGCTAATCATTACATATTATAATGATTATATAAAAAGTGATCACCATACCATACATGATTTTTTGCTTTATAATGTTTTCACCTATTAACATTAACATAAGATACCAAAAGACGACAGTAGCATTAGATCCATGCAGTACTTTATAGGATAAGCTCACCACCATTTTGAAGAGAGAACATACCAAAACCTCCAGCCTATTCCAAAATAAAATGCAATTATCTTCATGCAACATTTAAAGAAAGAAAACTATTATTTGAATAAAACTTGGTTTGATTGAGAAATGAGACACCACACAATGAATACAAGATTAATGCTGATCACTAGAGAAGGTAAGTCAATATGTAGGAAATGGGTTTATGAAAAGACACATTTTAATATATACCACAGAATTTAACAGATTTCACACATGAAATAAATTAATTACTGTCCCTACTGTCAAGGCCATAAAAAAATTTTTCTTAAAATTGAAAATATATATGAAAATAACATTTTCTTAAAATTGAAAAATTCTTTCTTAAAATTGAAATTTTTTTCTTAAAATTGAATATGGCCTTTGCATCTGGCAATTGACCAGACAAACGTGATTTAAAAAAAAAGGATAACTTTGGATTTGTTCAATTTGTGTTTGTTGCCTAAAGGTAAAACTCTACTGATTTTCTTCTCATCTCCTCAATGAAGTCTTTGCACTGATTAATCTCCCAGAATAAAATATGAACTAGAATGGCATTCTTTCCTTTATATGTCACTATCTCTCATTACACAGTTCATATACTTGAAATCTCCTCCTGAGAAAATTCAACTGCATTTTTTTTTCCAAAATTAATCCTGAGGTAAGTTTCTTTACAAAAATAAGACAAATAATAATTGCCATGAGAAAAAAAGACACCTTTATGTTAGGTTTTACTTTCTAACTTAGAACTGTACTTAATATCTTTTTTCTCTTTAAAAAGATATTCGTGTAATAGTGCTAAATTTACATCATCTGCTATGTAGTGTATCGTACTAGAAGTTGGGCAATACTCTTAATCTCTTCTTTTGATAATAAAACCCTCAAAATGCTTGACAAAGGGATTCACACATAGGGTTCAAAATTTCTAAGTAGATGATGGCTATGAGCTAAATTGTGTTTTCCCAAAATTCAAATGTTGAAACCCTAACCCTCCCAATGTGATGATATTCAGAGATGGGACTATTGGGAGATAATTAGGTTTAGATAAGTTCATAAGGGTGGAAGGGTGGGGCCCTCATGATGGGATTAGTGCCTTTATAGGTAAAAGGAGAAACACCAGAGTTCTCTTTCTACCATGTGAGGATGCAGTGAGATGTCTGCCCAAAAACCAGAAAGATAGCCTGCACCAGGAACTGAATCAGCCAGCTTCTTAATCTTAGACTGCACAACCCCCAGGACTGAGATAAATTATCTGTTGTTTAAGGCATGCAGTCTATGGCATGTTATAGCAGCCTGAGCTAATATAGTATGTATAAGTATAAAATAATTTGTCAAATTGTATTATGTTATGAAGAAAAAATGAGGGCAAACGAATTAAAGAGTGCTGCAGAAAGGCATGAGATTATTATTTTATAGAGCATAATCAGGGAAGGATTCACATAACCAAGGCAAAGTCATGAAGGATGTTTGAGCAGAAGTATACATTTCTAGGAAAAAGTCACCACAAACTGATAGAAAAGCACACACAAAGTCCCGAAGGCAAGAATGTGTTTGTGAATTCTGGGACAGAAAACCAGAAAGATATGTGGTGGGAGATAAAGTGAGGAGCAGAGAGGGATTAGTGATGTGGCGCCTTGTGCACCATTGAAAAGTTTTACTCAGAGACAAGAGAAATCACTGAATGGTTTTGAGCAAAGGAGTAGCAGGATCTTATCAATGTTTTTTTTTTTTTTTTTTTTTGAGACCAAGTCTTGTTCTGTTCTGTCATGCAGACTGGAGTGCAATGGCACGATCTTGGCTCCCTGCAACCTTCACCTTCTGGGTTCAAGCGATTCTCCTGCCTCAGCCTCCCGAGTAGCTGGGACTACAGGCGTGCACCACCACGCCTGGGTAATTTTTGTATTTTTAGTAGAGACAGGGTTTCACCATAATGCCCAGGCTGGTCTCGTACTACCGACCTTGTGATCCACCTGCCTCAGCCTCCTAAAGGGCTGGAATTACAGCCGTGAGCCACCGTGCCCAGCCTTATCGATATTTTAAAAGTATCACTGTTTTTTGTGTAGTGAATTGACTATAGAGGAACAAGAGTACAATTAGAGAGACCAGTGACTTTTGAAAGCGTTCAGCCAAGATTCCACAATGGTCTAGATCAGAATATAAACAGTGGAAGTGACCAGAACACTTTGGATGTATTTTCAGGAGCTAACAGAACACCATACTTATGCCAAAAACCTGAATTGGCTTCCTGTCATACCATGGTCTGCAAAAACTTACAGGTTTGGTTCCCTGGCTCCTTCTCCCACCTAATTTCTGTTACTTTCTTTGTGAATGCCCTCTAGTGAATCAAATTTATTCACAAACATCATGTCCTCAGAGACGTTTTCTCAGAATACCCTGCCTTATCCTAAATCCACCTACATCGTTTCACTCTCTTGTTGCTTGGATTTCTTATCTTCATAGCACTTATAAATACATATCTATTATTATATTATTTATTCATTTATTCATCTGTCTCCCCTTTAAAAATATAAGCATAATAGGAAATGTCATATTTTGAAATGGACTTGAATAAACTTTATGTAAGTTTGACTTGAAAATAGCTATTACTCTTAGATGCTGATTATGTTATACATTGCTGAAAAATAATCTAAAATCTTACAAATATTTATTGAATTCTATATTCATTTACAATTTGTGTTCCATACCTTATTATGCTGTTTTCCATTGATTGATTACATCTTAATCATAAAACGTAAGAAAAACTTATTAAGCCTACATGTTATGTCTTCTGTCACATTTATGATCTCATATTCAAAAAATGAAATTTCTATTAAAAACAGGGTTATGTAATCATGTGATTGTTTTATTACATTAGTTATCTAATACTACAAATGTCCTTTTAGCAAATATCATGTTCTTTTATTTTTAAATCAATTCAAAAAGTTTACTGAATTCCTAATATATATGAGGCCATCAAGCTAGACAACATTCCCACCCTCAAAAAGCTTATAGTCTAACAGTGGATCATATATTGCTATCAATATGGGAACAGTTAATGGCTTAATATTGAGACTTCTAATAAACACAACATGTCTCCATTTGTTTGGTCTCTAATTTATTTAATCAGTGTTTCATAGTTTTTAACATATGCATGTACATACTTTATTAGATTTATACCTAAGTGTTTCATGTTTTGGTGTTTTTTTTTTTAACTTTCAAGTTCAGGAGTACATGTGCATGTTTGTTATATAAGTACACTTATATCATGGGGGTTTGTTGTACAGATTATTTCATCACCTAGGTATTAAGCCTAGAACCCATTAGTTATTTTTCCTGACACTCTCCCTCCACCTACCCTGGGACTTTGTTGAAGTTGTTTATTAGCTTAAGAAGCTTTTGGGCTAAGATTGTTCGGTTTTCTAGATATAGGATCATGTTGTCTGCAAACAGGGATAGTTTGACTTACTCTTTTCCTATTTGGATGCCCTTTATTTCTTTCTCTTTCCTAATTCTCTGGCCAGGACTTCCAATGCTATTTTAAATAGGAGTGGGGAGACAGGGCGTCCTTGTCTTGTGCTGGTTTTCAAGGGGAATGCTTCCAGGTTTTCCCATTCAGTGTTATGTTGGCTGTGGGTTTCCATAGATGGCTCTTATTATTTTGAGGTATGTTCCTTCAATACTTAGTTTATTGAGAGTTTTTAACATGAAGGGATATTAAATTTTATCAAAAGCCTTTTCTGCATCTTTTGAGACAATCATGTGGGTTTTGTCTTTAGTTCTGTTTATTTGGCAAATCACATTTATTGATTTGTGTATGTTGAACCAACCTTGCATCCCAGTGATAAAGTCTACTTGAGCGTAGTGGATAAGCTTTTTGAAGTGCTGCAGAATTTGGTTTGCCAACATTTTGTTGAGGATTTTTGCAATGATGTTCATCAAGGATACTGGCCTGAAGGTTTCTTTTTTGTTATATCTCTACCAGTTTTTGGTATTAGGA
This sequence comes from Papio anubis, assembly GCF_008728515.1. NCBI lineage: Eukaryota > Metazoa > Chordata > Mammalia > Primates > Cercopithecidae > Papio > Papio anubis. Next base: position 39,293,809 of record NC_044985.1, on the reverse strand, counting down.
TGAGGTTGGCCTCATAGAATGAGTTAGGGAGGAGTCCATTCTTTTCAATTGTTTGGAATAGTTTCAGTAGGAATGGTACCAGCTCTTCTTTGTTTATCTGGTAGAATTCAGCTGTGAATCTGTTCAGTCCTGGGCCTTTTTTTTTTTTTTTTTTTTTTTTTTTTTGGTTACTTGGCTATTTATTGCTGATTGAGTTTTGGAACTCATTATTGGTCTGTTCTGTTTGGGGGTTTAATTTCTTTCTGGCTCAGTTTTGGGAGGGTGTATGTGTCCAGGAATGTATCCATTTCTTCTCAATTTTATGGTTTATATGCATAGAGACATCCATAATACTCTCTGATGATTGTGTTTTCTGTGGGGTCAATAGTAATATCCCCTTTGTCACTTGTTACTGGACATCATTTGCAAATAGTTTATTGTGCATTTTTACATGTATGTTCTTAAGAAATATTGGTCTGCAATTCTGTTTTCTTATCTTTTTCCTGGTTTTGGTATCAAAGCAATGCAGGTCTCATTACAGGAGTAGAAAATCTTCACTTCTCTTCTATTTCCTGAAAGAGATTGTGTTGAGTTGGTATTTTTTCTTTCTTAAATATTTGTTAGAAACCACCAGTGAAGCCATATTGGCTTGAAGTTTGCTTTGTTTGAAGGATTTTAGCTACAAACTCAGTTCCACAAATCCTTATATAACAATGTAGACTATGTATTTCTTCTACAATAAGCTTTGATTGTTTGAGACTTTCAAGGTCATAACATTTCATCAAAGTTGTTGATTTTATGGTATTTAAGTTGCTCATAATATATATTTCCTTATTATTCTTTCATTGTCTGTAATATCTACAAGGAGATTCTGCTTGTCTTCTTGATATTTTGACAATAATTTCTCTTCTTTGTCTCTCTCTTTTTTCAGATTCCCTTTTTCCTGTTTCTCTCTCTTCAGTCAAGATGGCTGAAAGTTTATAAATTGCATTGATCTTTTCAAATAGCCAGCTTTTTATTTGACTGATTTCCTTGTTGATATTCTCTGTTTTCAGTTTCATTGGTATCTTATACATTAATTGCTTCCTTTCTTCTACTTACTTTCTGTTTAACACTAGCTTTTCATATATTCTTGGAGTGAAAATCTTATACTATTGATTTAAAACCTCTTTTGTAATTTATATCTTGATTTTAATTATATTATATAATTATATATTACATATATAATTAACACAATATATTATGTGTTCTGTATAACATATACATTATATGAATACATATATGTATATGTAATTTCATATAAATATATAATAATAGTTATAGCATTTAATTTAATTACCTTTATTTCTAAGTACTATTTTAGCTGCTTCCCCTACATTTTAAAATGTTTTATTTTTTGTTAAATCCCAAATATTTATAATTTTCCTTATGACTTCATCGTTAACCTCTTTTAATTAAGACATATTTAATTTCCAAATATTTCAGGATTCTGCAATATCTTTCTGTTAATGATCGCCAGTTCAATTCCACTTTATTCAAAGAGCACATTTTGTATTATTTCAATTTATATTATTTTCTTTTGTTTATTTTATTTTCCAGCATATACTTACCCTGATGAACATGTCATATGCACCTGAAATAATACGTATTTTGCTGTCTTTCTGTAATCATTAATTGGGGCAATTTGATTTACACCGTTGTTTTGGTCTTGTATAACTTTAATAGTTTTCTATCTACTTTTTCTATTGATTATTTATAGAGAAGTGTTGATATCACCAATCATTATTTTGATTTGTTTTCTGTTAATTTCTACTTTTATTTCTATCAGCTTTTGCTTTATGTATTTTGATGCTTTTTAGGCAGTACATTTATATTTGTTATTACTATCTCTTCTTGATCAATACACACTTTCATCATCTTGTAATGTCCCTCTTTATCTTAAATAATAAGCCTTGTTTTGAAATATTGAAGTATCCACTCCAGCTTCTTTTTACAGATTAATGTTTGCATAATACATTTTCTTCATACTTTTATTTTTACTTGTCTAGATGTCTATACTTAAAATGAAACTTTTGAAGGCAGTATATAATTATGTCTGGCTCCTTCCTAACAACGCCTTTCTTTTAACTGGTTTGTTTAGATTGTTTACCTTTAATATTATTACTATTATGGTATATTTTTGTCTATCATCTTTTTAGTCATTTCTCTCTGTTTAAGTATTTTTCCATCCTCTTTTTGGGTCTACTTTAAATGAAACAGATTATTTTTTATTTTTCCATTCTATCACATTATTATTTATAGGTATTTAAAAAATTGTGTAACCCTAAGGTTTACTCTCTTTCTATATATATAATGTATGTATATAAAATATATATATATTTGATTAATCACAGTCACCTTCAAATTATAAATTGCTTTATGTGTAAGCTATAAACCTATAAAAGTATACTCCCAAATTCTCTTTTTTATCTGTTCTCATTTTATCATATATTTTACTTTATGTAATACCTTGCTAATGTATTTATTATAGACCATCATTTTTCTTTTAGATAAATTAGCAACAAAAATGTCTTACATACTTTAATTTTCAGGTTATTTTTATTTCTTGGTCCGGATTTATCTTTCTGTCTGACATTATAATTCTTCTACCTAAAATCTTCATTTACCATTTCTTGTAATTCAGGTTTTATTTGTCAATATATTGTTATTTCTCCATTTTTGAGAAATATTTTTGCTATGTTTAGAATTTTAGATTGACAGATCTGTTTCACTTTTGTTTCTTTCAGCACTTCATGTTTCACTTCATTCTTCTGTCTTGCATGAAATGCCTTTTCTAATTCTTATCATCATTAATATTTATTTGATTAATCTTTTTTTATTTTTCTAATACAGTATTAACTTCAGATCATAAACTTTAGCAGTTTTTATATGATATTTCCAGGTAATGATATTGGGATTATTTGCCCTGTGTGGAGCTCTTGAGATTTTTGGATACATAGTTTGATGTTTTTCATTATTTTGGAAAAATTGTCACCCACTATCTCTCCAAGAATTTCTTCTTCCCTTTTCTCTCTTTTCTCCCCCTTAGATTCCAGCTATTGTATATTTAGAATGTTGATATTGTCTGAGATCTGTTTAATGTTGTGTCAGTTTGTTTAAATTATCATTTTTCCACTTGTATTTCAGTTCAGATAATTTTCATTGATCTATCTTCAAATTCAACAATGTTTTTCTTGATAGTTTTGATCAACTGGTGAGTCTCTGGAAGATATTCTTGCTTTCCATGATTGTAGTTGTTAAAATTTCTAGTGTTTTCATTTGATACTTTCTTAAAATTTTATCCCTCTACCAAAATTATGTATTTATTTATGTATATTAGCTATTATTTCCACTAGAGTCTTTACTATATTATTTATACTTATTTTAAACTTTCTCTCTAATAATCTCAGCCTCTGGGCCATTTCACAGTTGGCTTCTGTTGTCAGGTATCAGATGACACTTTTGTTCTTGCATATTTAGGTATCTCTTAACATTTTATTCATCACTGTACATCCTGTATATAAACATAATACATAGAGACTGAGGTATGTACGTCGAGAAATAGGAACCCCTCTTCATTTGTGGCAGATTGAGTCAACCTATTTAGGAATTTGGTTGGTTTTGTTTTTTATTGTCCTGCAGTGACTTTTAGTGCAGCACTGGCTTCATTTTTCTCTGCTATAATCACCTGCTTAAAGTAGAGATTACGTACTGTAGGAGTTTTCTCCATGTTCCTGCTTCAATCTCAGCAGGAACTCTGAGACTTCAGAAAGGGTTTCTGTCTGTGTTCGTGCCTCTCTTTCCTCAGGCAATGCTACCTAACCTAGTGCTGGGAAGTAGAGGCAGGCGTTCTCTGCTTGCCTGACTCAGTTTGTGTCACAGAAGCAGAATATTTTATATAACTGTTAAAATCTTTCAGTAATCATTTGCATGACACTGTATGTTGAAAGTTTAGGTATAAGTAACTAAATTGAAATATTTTACTGAGAACAAATAATTTGAATGTATTATTTTGTATTCAAATATAATTATCATTATATTTTCACAAGGTAAAATGGTATCATTTTAATGATGCATTTACACTAAACCTTGGCATTCGTTGCTGCAAGAAGATATTCACTGTCATTCAAATTATTATTTACTTCTAGGTAATTTGTCTTTTAATCCTGGCTGTTTTAAAATTTTTCTTTTTCTTTAAAAATTTGAAATCCTATATCAATAAATCTAAAGTTTTTGTTTTGGATTGAAGTTATCCATCTCATAACACAGTGAACTCTTTGAACCTAAAGACTTACTGGCTTTTGTTTTGTTTTGTTTTTTACATTTTGGAAAATCTCTATTATTTCTTTCAATAGACCTTCTTCCTAAATTTTCGTATTGTTTTTCTATCACTCTTCAGAGACATACAGTAAATTTTCTCAGTCTAGTGTTTAAATAACTGAACTGACATAAATTCTGCAAGTTTTGAGAATATTGTTTTTAGTTAAACATGTGGAGACAATTACCATTTAATAATATACTGGTCAGGGAGATTAATCTTATTCTCTTTCGTATATACTCTGTCTCTTTTTTATATTTTCTCTCATTTCATCTGAGTTCTGTTTTATTTCCTCAAATATATTACACAATTTACTCATTTTCTCTAAGTTTCTGTCTACTTTTTTGTTGGATCCATCCATTCGATTCTTCATTTCAATGAGCATGTTGTATTTCATTTATTCTCAGATGCATATTTTAATATTTTATTATCTCTGAATTTGAGACATACTGGCTACCTGATGGCATGCTAAAATTATCACCAGGTGTGTGTTATTAACTAGTAATTGTCTCCACATATATAACTAAAAACAACATTCTCAAAACTTGCAGGATGTATGTTAGTTCACTTATTTTAAAAAAATCTTATGTAGATATTGAATTTAAAAAAGAAAATGTATTGCTGGTAGTTAATGCCAAATTCACTGGTCATCTCATCTACCTGCCTGTTATCTAAATCATCGCTCTCAAGTTCAAAGTCCCATCTACCTACCTTTCTGAGTCACATCTAATACCTTCAAGTGGTAATTTGAAAAACCAAACGAATAATATTTTGCTTGTCTTAAAATGCTAATTTTTCTAATTAACGCTAACAAAAATAATGGCATAATTTTCCACCAATTATCACTTAATTAAAATTAATAAAATTAAACATATATTTGAGAGACCACTATGTACATGAAAATATAGCTTTTGATTCAAGTAGACATGTTTACAAAATTAGGTTCTCCCATTAATGCCTGTACAATAAGAAAAAAAGTCACTAAATCACTCTAAAGCACCTAATGTTAACTCACTATCAAGTCTCCAGTCTTCCCATCTTCCTTAGTGATGCAAACCCAACTTGGAGTTTAGCACCAAGATTAAAGTCTATATTACTAGCTTAGATTTTTGTATCACGGGCTGTGTGGCTAGATTATGCCCTATATGATTTACTGAGGAAAGTTGTGTGGAAATTATAGGAAAGTTTCTTGGAAAAATGGGGCAAAATCCTTTTATCTTTCTCACTTTTCCTGCTACTTACAGTGTGAATGTAATACCTGGAACTCTACCAGCCATCTTTGACCATGTGTTAATGGGCTGCATAAGGGAGAGCAGAACGATAGAATTCTGAGTTCCTGATGAAACTTTGGAGCCACATTGGCACTTCTGGTCTTCTTATATTTAGGAAATATATCTGTAAACTTAAGGCATTGATATTATTTTAAAAATATTTTTCTATGCTGATGAACTAGCTTGCATCTGCTCATCTATAATGTTTAAACAATTACAGTAATGCTATGGTTTGGCTGTGTCCCCTCCCAAATCCCATCTTGAATTATAGTTCCCATAATCCCCACCTATTGTGGGAGGGACCTGGTGGGAGGCAACTGAATCATGGGGGCGGTTTTATCCATGCTATTCTCATGATAGTAAGTGAGTTCTCATTAGATCTGATGGTTTTATAACGGGTTTTTCCCTCCCCTTTACTCTGCCCTTCTCCTTGCTGCCACCGTGTGAATAAGGTTGTGTTTGCTTCCCCTTCTACCATGACTGTCAGTTTACTGAGGTCTCTCTGACCCTGAGGAACTGTGAGTCGATTAAACCTCTTCCCTTCATAAATTATCCACTCTTGGTTATTTATTCATAGTAGCATAAGAATGCACTAATACAGTAAATTGGTACTGCAGAGAATGGGGTGTTGCTACAAAGATGCCTGAAAATGCAGAAGCAACCGTGGAGCTGGGTAACAGGCAGAGGTTGGAACAGTTTGGAAGGCTTGGAAGAACATAGGGAAATGTGGGAAAGTTTGGAACTTTCTAGAGTCTTGGAGGGCTCAGATGGCAGGAAGATATGAGAAGGTTTGGAACTTCTTAAAGACTTGATGAATAGCTTTGACCAAAATGCTGATAGTGTTATGAACAATGAAGTGCATGGTGAAGTGGTGTCAGATGGAGATGGAGAGCTTGTTGGGAACTGGGGTAAAGGTCACTTTTGCTACGCAAAGAGACTGGTGGCATTTTGCCCCTGCCCCAGACTTAGAACTTGAGAGAGATGATTTAGGGTATCTGATGGAAGAAATTTCTGTTTTTGTCACCCAGGCTTGAGTGCAGTGGTGCAATCTTGGCTCACTGCAAGCTTCACCTCCCGGGTTCATGCCATTCTCCTGCCTCAGTCTCCCAAGTAGCTGGGACTACAGTCACCCACCATGCCCAGCTAATTTTTTTGTATTTTTAATAGAGACAGGATTTCACCATGTTAGCCAGGATGTTCTCCATCTCCTGACCTCATGATTTGCCCACCTCAGCCTCCCAAAGTGCTGGGATTACAGGCATGAGCCACCATGCCTGGCCAATGGAAGAAATTTCTAAGTGGCAAGGCATTCAAGAGGAAGCAGAACATAAAAGTTTGGAATATTTGCAGCCTGGCCATGTGATAGAAAAAACAAACAAACAAACACAACTACATTCTGGGAGAAATTCAAGCTGGTTGCAGAAATTTGCATGAGCAACAAGGAACCAAATGTTAATCACCAAGACAATGGGGAAAATGACTCCAGGGCACATCAGAGAACTTCACAGCAACCCCATTCAGCATAGGCCCAGTGGGCTAAGAGGAAAAAATGGTTTCCTGGGCCAGGTCCAGGGCCCCCACTACTGTGTCCAGCCTAGGACTTGCTGCCTTGTGTCCCAGCTGCTCTAGTCATGATTAAAAGGGGCCAATGTATAGTTCAGGCCATTAGTTCAGAGGGTGCAAGCCCCAAGACTTGGCAGCTTCCATGTGGTGTTAAGTTTGTAGGTATACAGAAGTCAAGAATTGAGGTTTGGAAACCTCTGCCTTGGTTTCAGAGGATGTATGGAAGTGCCTGGGTGTCCAGGCAGGAGTTTGCTGCAGGTGAAGAGTCCTTATTGAGAATCTCTGCTAGGGCAGTGTGGAAGGGAAATGAGGGGTTTGAGGCCCTACACAGAGGCCCCACTGTGGTGCTTCCTGGTGGAGCTGTGAGAAGAGGGCCACTATTCTTCAGACCCCAGTATGGTAGATCCACTGACAGCTTGCATCATGCACCTGGAAAAGCCACAGGCACTCAATGCCAGCCTAAGAAGGCAGTCAGGAGGGAGGCTGTACCCTGCAAAGCCACAGGGCTGGAGCTACCCAAGACTATGGTGACCTGGATGGGAGACATAGAGTCAAAGGAGATCATTTTGGAGCTTTAAGATTTAATGACTGCCCTATTGGATCTCACAGTTGCAAGGGGCCTGTAGCTCCTTTGTTTTGGCCAATTTCTTCAATTTAGAATGGCTGTATTTACCCAATACCTATACCCTCATTGCATCTAGGAATTAATTAACTTGCTTTTTATTTATAGGCTCATAGGTGGAAGGGACACATTGTCTCAGATGAAACTTTGGACTTGGACTTTTGGGTTAATGCTGGAATGAGTTAAGACTTTGAGGGACTGTTCAAAGGGCATGATTGTATTTTGAAATATGAGGAAATGAGATTTGGGTGGGGCCAGGGGTGGAATAATATTGTTTGGCTTTGTCCTCACTCAAATCTCATCTTGAATTGTAGTTCCCATAATCTCCACCTATTGTAGGAGGGACCTGGTGGGAGGTAATTGAATCATGGGGTGGTTACTTCCATGCTGTTCTCATGAGAGTGAGTGAGTTCTCAAAAGATCTGATGGTTTTATAAGGGCTTCCCCACCTCTTCACTCTATCCTTCTCCTTGCTGTCACCATGTGAAGAAGGATGTGTTTGCTTCTCCTTCCACCATGATTGTAAGTTTCCTGAGGCCTCCTCAGCCTTGCAGAACTGTTAGTCAATTAAACCTCCTTCCTTTATAAATTACCTAGCCTCAGATATTTCTTCATAGCAGTGTGAGAACAGACTAATACAGTGACTATTCTTCAGGTTTTTTGTTATAAAGAATAAATTAGGAATGTATGAAATTGTGTAGCCCAGTGCCTGGCACACAGATATTGTTTTAAAAATGTTAGCCAATTGTGTACATTATAAAAAAGTCATTAATGTGATGTCTTCCTTTGAAAATATCACATATCATAAAGCCCATTTTTCCCCTTTCTATCTTCCACAACATGACACGTAGTCAATAACAACGTGATTTGAAAATAATCGGAATATACAAAATTATGTAAAAATATGTCAAAATTCAAACAAGCTAAAGAATATGTGGAATTCCTTTGAAGCCTTGTGATTAAATATATTCATTTTTTAAAAGAAAATTATTTCTTGTATATGATGTATATGTTATCAATGGTTACAATACAAATCAATCATTCCATATATAAATACAGCCCACCAAAATTTACCTATTCTTGTAAAAGTGTATCCCTACAAAACGAAATTTGATCTTTGAAGTGTGTATTAAGATTTAGGTAAATATATATCTCTCCGTATTTGAAGTTTTAGAGTAAAATATGGTCCTTTAATGCCTTCTTATAAAACTGTTACATTTTCATTATGTTGTAACCACGAATTTTCTACAAAATATCCCTGGAAGATCAAACCTGTCTTTAGATTGAGTGAAAAATGTACAAAAGTGGGGGATTTTCCTTTGGCCTACTTGAAGGTAATAATTAAAGTTTTGTATCTCTGCCCATTGTTCTGGGGTTACATGGATTCAAGCTTATTGGCAACCCAACCCTGGTATTACATTTTCTATGAGGCAATATATTCTATCTGGTCAACAGGAGATAATCTGAATATCAAACGTGAGTTGCATTTTTGCGGTTGACTAACTTCCATATGTATTGGAAGGCAGGGTAACGATAGTGGATCATTTAGGCATCTTTACTTCTAATTCATGTAACAGGTAAAGTTGGCTCCTGAATCACTATGAATGTCAATGGGTGCCAAATCATAGAAGTTTCTGCAGCAAGCATCTTAATAGTCCCAATTTTGTAATATGTAGAGTATGCATACTTTGTTATGACGGTTGTTTTCTTACAGACCTTGCATATGTAAGGTGCAAATCTGCAGTTCCTCTTAGAAGCACTAGTCTTCATTTTATTGAAAAGCAGAACAAGTAGTGGCATAAAACCTGTATAATTCACAGGCTTTTAAGTTAAGGCTTCAGGCAAACCATTCTTTCTTTTGTTTTGTCCCCCATACTTGCAGGGCAATCTCAATGTTAACTTGCTCTACACTGAGAGGATGTATTATATGCTGACCTCCCCAAATAATAACTATCAAACGTGCTTTATATCTTCTCTACCTTACGATTGATTCTTAACCTAGTTTCTCTTTATTATATTATTAAGTGAATATTATATAAACATTAAGATGGGTGATTTTGTCCATAAAAGATGCATCTTTTTAAAACCAAAGTAAGACTGAAAATAATGTTTTACTCACTTGGAAAGTGAAAGTGAAAGTGTTAATGATCCTGTGCTGGAATGGCACTTACCTTAATACTGATGTAGAGGCAGATACCATATTTATCTTAAACTACCCCAGAGCAAAGAACCTGTGAAGAAGACAGTTACCTTCGGAACCATATTTATCATGTAAATAGCTCAGAAAAGGATACTGCCAGTTACATCTTTAAAATACAAAAATGCATGCATTTCACTATTTTGTAAATGCCAGAGAGATGCAGCATCCGTTAGAGTTAACGGTGCGGCACTTTTGTGTTCAGTAGCATGAATCATTAATCATGAGACAGGCCATATTCTTGTACTGCTTCTGCTTTCATTACTTGGCCTAATTAAACAGTTCTCTGAACTGGAATCTCAGATTCCTCTGTTACAGATTATCATTAATTATGGTGAAAGTGCTCAGAGATGTTGGACTCAATTATATTCTACTCAACTCTGGCACCGTGTGATTCATTGCGCAGCCTGCTCTGCAGATGTACTCTTTTCTTATCTCGCACTCCCACTTTTGTAAATTGGGCTCTGGCAGCCAACAAACTAAGAGTTATGTGCTGCGTTTTCATTAAAAACATGTTGGAGAAGCACAGACCAATTAAGGATTCTGTATTTTATAAGGAGTGATGAGATGAACAGTGGATTCTGGGAGAATTAGCTCTGTGAAGAAGCAATCTCAATCTTATTGTATTGCTAAATTTGGTGCTAGGTTTTTTGTTTGTTTGTTTGGTTGGTTGGTTTTTTTTGTTTGTTTGGTTGGTTTTTTTTTTTTTTTCAATTGATTAAGTCTCTGGCTTGGAACTTTTAAAAAATTAAAATAATGTATTGCAAACTCAATAGAAAGAAACTCAAAATTGTGTTTGGTGCTTGTGTGAGCTACTGGAAAACATTTCCAGTGACATATGCCAAACACATTATAGCTCAAAAGACACTAATTTCTTCAACTTTGACGGTCATTTTTATGCTATGTAATACAATCTCTTCTATAGCACTAAGTTTAGGCAGACTGGACTACTATTTTGGCATAGACAAAGCCAGAATATCAGGATTTGCAGGCTTTGGGTACTGTTTGGGATGTGTATTTGGGGGAAGGGGAGTGTATGATTTGACATATGGCACATGCGAATCAAATTATCCCAAAGTACTTCCATTGCATTTAAAATTTGTTTATTTGTTTAAGGATTCTATTTTTTTTCTTCTTTTATTCTCCTTCCCTCCCTTGTTCTGTCTCTCCCTACCTCTCTCCTTCCCTCACTCCCTTCTTTCTTTCTTTTTTGTCTTTCTCTTTCAAGGGAGTTAAAAGATTTTTCTTTTGTTCAAATAATACAGAAACTGTATTTTAGTAATTAAAATGTAACAAAGCTTATGATAAAATAATGTCTTCAGTTTCCCCACGGACCACAAAACCATACCAAAAAACTTAAATGCTTAAAATCACTAGTATTTTAGCATTTCATGAAAAGAAAATATGTTTTTCTAATTTAAATGTGAAAAACACAAAAATGAAATTTTATTTGCAGATTATCCTTAAGAAGTTGCATGGCCTTTGATACTTTATGGATCATAATTCAGAGATTTTACAGAAACTAAACTGCAGTGATAAACATGCAAATATATTTGGGAAACGTTTAAGAAGGCTATTCAGTTTTCTCTTCCTTGTGTATCATAAATTCTAAATTATAGTAGAAATACTTGGCATTTAAAACAGCTGGTCTTAAAGTGAAATCAACTGTCATTCAATTTACCTCTGATGTCATTTTAAAAAATAAATTGTCAGGGTTTTACCTGAAAACGTTTATTTAATAAAAGATAAGTATTAAAATAATTTTATAATATGAGAAGTTTGTGTTATTATTGATAAGATGATATAATTATATCATTCAATGACAATTTTTTTTAAATCTCAGGGCAGAAGAAAGTGACATCTATAAAGTTACATCTATAGTGACAGAAGAAAGCTTTAAGAGCTGTTCTTATAACTGATCATTTATTTAAATGAAGCAAATAGATTAAAGCCAGTATTTTCTAACTGATAAATTTGTTATTCTTATGTGATAAAGATACTATTTATTCAAAACAAATATGAGGTTAATGGTTTCCTCTTTTTTTATTTCCTCTTTCCACTTTAAAGATATGGTACCAAATTAAATAGACAAAACTGCTATGCTTGTCTCCCTTTGTTTCTCATGTGAGAAATTAACAAAATAGCACACAAGTAACTCTTATCACAAAGCTATTCTCAGAGGTGAAATATGAACAGCATTGTCTTGGTTCAAGCCAACTCAACTAGTCACATGTGTCATCATTATTACTTGCTCTCTATTTTCACAAGTAAAACTTCTGTTTATTTTGTATTAAAAATTGTCTTGATCCTCATCTGAAACTCATTTTCCTACATCATGAGATATGTACTGGATATATTCATCCACAAGATCAGGCCCAAAAATAAGGGAAGGGGGCATCTCTTCTCTTATTTTTATGTTATCTAAAAGTTTCTGTTTTGATTTTTCCTAAAAGAAGTTTAATTTTTGTATATTTTCATTGACTATGTGTCCATTTTTTCTAAATGCAGGTCAGGAAGAGAACAGAAGTAAAACGATGTGGAGGAAAAAAAGTTCTAGATGTAAGCCTTTTGGCTTAACAGTGTGTAGGTTTTCATATCCTGCAGTAGTTTCAGGTTTTAATATATATGAAAATCAGTGGTCTTGTATCTATGCATATGTGTCGTCTATAATATAATTTTGACAGATGGTGAGCTGGATAAATCTAGTCCCTGACTATAGAAAACCTTGGCTTGACTTGCACTCTACCAAAACTTGTTTTAAAAAGCATTCACATGTATTTATTTTTTAAATAAAGATTCATTTTTTGGCCTGCCCTTATTTCTCATTGAGATGCCGGCATCCTCATCTTTGACAGTCCCATATACGCATTTTACCTGAGTTGTGATTTTTTTTTTACAGGATTATTCCATGCATAATGCTGATGACTATACTATTTTACATCTCCTCCTTATTAAAAATAAATATGTTACCTTGCCCCTGTTTGCACCCTCTAAAATTCTGACAACAATATCTTACTTAAAAACAAATACAAACGTAGAAACCAGGAAGCGGTTTCTCCCAGTAGCAGCTCCAGACAGACTGCTCATTGAAAATGTAATACACTGCTGCCGTGTCACAGGTCAGCTGGCAAATGGCAATCTGAATTTTAAAAGGAATATGAATAAAATTCTGTTTTATTTTGAAAATGAACTTTCTGCCCTCCATCATGAATCCAATATATGTCTTAATCTTCTATGCTCTTGAAGCCTGCGGCTCCTGGCTGAGTCCTTTGACTCCTGAACCTAATAAGGAAATAGGTTGTTTTCTCATCCTCGTCTCATTTTTAGAAGGGCTGAAACAAACAGTCCCCTATTTCAAATGTAATTGACAAAGCATAAAAACATGTATGTTATATAATTTTAGGTTTACAACCAAGCTCAGCACCGGGATGTTTTATTTTTAAATTTGATTAAGATGTTATACCTTTGGAAATGTGCTGTCAAGGTTTGAAATCAAAATTTCCAAGTATACGATGCATGTTTACCTTAGAACTGTACATGTGAAGCTGATAAAGGATAGAATGGATAATGGTACACTTCAATTGGGAACATTTTCATTTAACCTGGACATTATTTAGAGCCATACAGAGAGATGTATAGACAGAATTTAAAAATGTATATTTGTGGCCATTGTTGCTGTTTAAAAATCAACTGGGTGTGTGCCATGTCTGTAACTATGTTTGCTTTTTTCTCCTAAATAGAAGTTAGTTCATTATGCTATATTTATAAACTTATTGTTTACACATTCATTTAAATTAGTGACTTCTAATTAGAAAATGCTTTTCTTTCCAGAAAAATAAGGTTTCAATTTTTGAGTGTTTGTCCTTTTTTATTTGAAAATTCTAGGAATAATATATTGTCGTGGCATAATTATTATTGTTCTTTTTTAAATAAAGTAATTGTAGAAACTACTCTTTAAGAAGAGAAATGGTAGAATTTAAAGCACTTAAAATAAATACAATTAGGCGTCCTCTGCTGTTAGTACATCTTATAATTATATTTGTGTAGCATTATCACAACCTAACTGATCATTCTAAGGACATAAAGGCTGACATTTCATTGTGTATGTGCATCTTGTGTGTGAAACTGAGAGAGAGGTGCACATGAAAAGTTAAGCAATTAGTTATTTTAACACTTGGATTTGGTTTTAACCTAAAACTAGTCCATTATTGTTTTTCAGAAGATAGTTATATTTTAAATATCTTTTTTTATTGTATGGCCATTCTAAGCTTAGAGCAATTAGCATATTTACAATGATACTTTAATTATTAAATGTTAGATACATGGAAAATTTTTAAAAACTTTAATTTCAGTAGCTATATCTAGTCCCTATTCCCTTTCCTGATATTCCAATAATACATAGGCTCATAGAAATCATGAACTGATATATACTTGATAGAGTCATTCATGATTCAACAAATAATTATTGAATATCTAAATAGTGAATTAATAACTAAGTATATTAAGATAAATACAACATGGTGTAGCAACAATAAGATGGTCTTTTAGTTAATCAGACAAATAATATAAGAGTTCTATCAGTGAGACAAGTGAAATGATAATGGTAGCAAAAGGTGAGTTAAAAGCACATAGGAAGACAGTTAACCCGGTGTGGGGAAGAGGAGCCCAGGGAAAACATTGAGGGAAAAGTCATGCTTAAGAGTGTTCTTAAAAGATTATGTGAACTATGTTAGATGAAGAGAAGCTTTAGATTATCTTCCTAGGGAGTAAATTAATTTTATGCAGGCATGACATTTTTTAATGTGTAAGTAAAAGAAGCGATAAGTGTGTGTTGAATAACTGACCATATGAAATATAGAATCCATATTGTGGATTACTTCTTATTAATAATATTTGTTTACTGCTTCCTCATCAGATAGCAGCCATGTAGTTTGGAAGATAACGGCTTCAGGTCCAGGTACATGTGTTGCTTAGGGTAAGCCAATTAGAAGAGTTGTATTTCCCTAGAGAATTATTGTTCCAGGAACTTAGGTTTATATAAATTATCTTATAATGATACACAGATATCTTATCTTGGTTCAGATATGGGCATATGACTTTGGTTGACACGATTATACCATAGGATAGTGATTTTCTTTCATATCTGTGGGAATGATAAACTCTGTCTCGTACCAGATATGAAGGCAGCAGTGATGCTATAGCTGTAGACATGTCCACATTCCAAGCAGGAAGAAGGAGCAGGACAAACAGTAGAATGATACACAGGCCAGCTGGGTCATCCTCCAATAAAGAACCTTCCCAGAAACCATACCCAGTGAATTGTTTATATCTTACTGGCCAAAACTGTGTCAAATGTCTACTTTTAGCTGCAAAGGAAGCAGAGAAAATATTTTCACCTGGCACACGGCTCCCCCAAGTAAAGTGCAGCTTCATTAGTAAATAAAACAGTGAGAATTGATATTAGGTAGCCTACTAACAGTTTCTAACATATAGTCCTTGACCTCAAAGTGTTCCTAGTCTATTCTGGAAATGTACATATAAAAATACTTAAAATATATTTTAAATTCTACTTCTACCAACAAAGTATTGCCAAGGAGAGAGCAATCTTCACATGATAAACATTTACCTGTAAGAAAGCAATAGATTACATTTCCCTATGTAGAAATTCAAGGCAGTTTCTAGCTTCAAGGCACAACAACTCCAATACTGTAGAAAAGAAAAAGAAAGAAAGAAATTAATACATTTTGAAAACCAACAATGGGCATTATCTGTGGACTGATTCCCTGATGCATTGTTTGAGAGAAAACAGCAAAAACAAAACCAAGGTAGAAAGCCAAGGCAACATTTGAGGCTTTTCTCAGAGCACTCTTTGCTACTTCACTAGGAAGATAGAGAAATGTGGTGCCTGACAGCCTCAGTCGCTGAACCCTCTTAGGGCTATAATGCACACAGTATTAGCAAGTCCCGTAGCCAACTCATGGGAAAAACAAACAAACAAACAAACAAACAAACAAACAGCGGTATCAGGTACTAAGAGAAGGCAACCAGCCTCCCACAGCTACAGAAGGCTCCAACACACCATCTTCCGCAGAGTTTGTGTAGCCCACATGAAGCACAGAATTTTCATGTGGTAGAGAATAAGTACATATCACCAAATATCTAACATTGAATACTGCTTGATAGTAAGTGAAAGTAGCAGTCTAGGAAACACAAATAATAGAGCCAACTGAAAAATATTACTGAATAGTGAAATGACACATACCTAAAATAGAAAGCAATTATTCTAAAAATTTCAAAATTTTTGAAATAAAATATGCCTATTCAAATAACAAATATTAATATAATATCCAAATAACAGAATGGATATTGATAAGGAGCTAAGAAAATCTTCCTGTACAAAATAAAAAAAAAGTGAAGAGATGTAAAATATGAAATACAAATGAAGAGATGTGGAGGATATATTAAGACTTTCCAACATACATCTAAAAGTAGATCCAAAATTAGTGAGTTAAAAGAATAAAAGGGAAAAGAAAATAAAGAAGAGTCCCTGAGACTTTCTCCAAAACTTAGTAGAACTGTTATTTTAAAATAGTTCACTAAGAATCGAACAGATCATTTTTTCACACTTATTTATATTCAACAAAATGAGAATAAGGCTGGCCTCAAATTTCTAGAAAAAGAGAAAGTTACTTTAAATCAGGAATGATTTTCCATCTTTATCACCATGCAAGGACCAAGGTTTTCTAGTCACGCAAGAACTCAGAAAGTTCACCTGTTAAACACATTAATAGAAAATGTATTTCAGCAAAAAAAAAAAAAAAAAAAAAAAAGTGGATTCAGAATAAAATGGGTGTTTCAAGAGGCAGTATAGAGCACACATATCAGTTAGACGAGATCTGGTGTGTTCAGGGTGGTTTGGCTGTAGACAACACATATATCAATTAAACATAATGTTAGATATAAATAAATATTGATACTATTAAATAATTACTTTAACAGCAATTTGGAATATTATTCCAGATTATAACAACATGGATACCGATCAGAGAGTGATTAGGAGTAAAAAATCCGAGCAAAATACAAATGTATAAATGTCTTTGTCTTCAGTGGAGTGTGTGCAGGGGTGGAGAATATTTTCACAGGCAAAGGGATAGGCAAAGATTTCTTAGAACATTAAAACCATATGCATCATAGAAATATGATAAATTCACTTTATTGACATTAAATACAGCTGTTCTTTAAAAGACAGTGTTGTGAAAATAAAAAGTCAATTAATAGAAACTACCTGCAAACATAGTGTCAAAGAACTATCTAGAATATGTAAAAAATACTTACAAGTCAACAATAAGAATAACAAATAAGCAATTGAAGATGAGTCAAATGTTTTCATGAGCACCTCACAAAAGAAGATTTTGACTGGCTGAAAACCAAATGCAAAGGATCTCGCTATCAATATTCATCAAAAAACAAGATACAAATTGAAGGAACAAGCAATTGAAAGCACAGTGAGATACTGCTATTCATACCCTGTCGAGGGGTTAAAATTTAGTAGCTTGACAATAGCAAATAATGGCAGAGATGTGAAACTCTGGGACATTACTGGTTCTAATGCAAAATTGTACAATCTGGAAATTACTTGGCTAAAATTAGAATTCAAAAATACATATATATATATTTGTAGCTATTGTAAAATGTGTTGAGTTATTGATTTGATTCTCAGCTTGCTTGCTGTTGGTGTATAGCAGAGCTACTGATTTGTGTACACTAAATTTTGTACCCTGAAACTTTTCTGAATTCATTTATCAGTCCTAGGAGCTTTTTGGAGGAGTCTTTAGGGTTTTCTAGGTAAACAATAATATCATCAGCAAACAGCGACAATTTAACTTCCTCTTTACCAGTTTGGATTCCCTTTATTTCTTCCCCTTGTTTAATTGCTCTGGCTAGGACTTCTAGTACTATATTGAACAAAGGTGGTAAGAGTGAGCATCCTTTTCTTGTTCCAGTTCTTAGAGAAAATTCTTTCAACATTTCCCCATTCAGTATTATGCCGGCAGTGGGTTTGTCATAGATGGTTTTTATTACATTTAGGTATGTCCCTTGTATGCCAAATTTGCTGAGGGTTTTAATCATAAAGAGATGCTAGATTTTGTCAAATGTTTTTTCTGCGTCTATTGAGATGATCATGTGATCTTCATTTTTAATTATTTTTATGTGGTATATCACATTTATTGACTTGCGTATGTGAAACCATCCCTGCATCCCTGGTATGAAACTCACCTGATTATGGTGGATTATCTTTTCAATATGTTGTTGGTAAGCTAGCATTTTGTTAAGGATTTTTGCATCTATGTTCATCAGGGATATTGGTATTTAGTTTTCTTTTTTTGTTGTGTCCTTTTTTTCTAAGATAGGGAGTAAGACAAAAATGTCCACTCTCACCAGTCTCATTCAATATCATGCTGAAAAATTAACTCAGTTCAATATAACAAGAAAAAGAAATAAAGTATACACAGAGTGGAAAGGAATAAACAAAAATCCCCATATGCAGGAGATATGATTGCACAGAAAATATCAAGGAATCTATACAAATAATTACATAACTAATGAAAGAGTTGGGCAAGGCCATCAGATACAAGGCCAACAAGCAAAAACACATTTTTTTCTATATAGTACTAATAATTAATTGGACATATTTTTAAAATAACATTTACATTCACTCAAAAATCAAAAGGCATAGCTACAAATCTAATAAAACGTGTACAGAATCTATGTACTGAAAACCACAAAACACTCATAAAAGAAATCAAAGAAGATCTAAATAAATTGAGAGACATACAGTGTTAATGAATTGGAAAACTCAGTAAGTAAAAATGTCAACTTTTTATTTATTCACAAAAAGATCTAATACAATTTTTATCAAAATTCCAGCAAAATATTTTTTAGATATAAACAGGTTTACTTTAATGCTTACATGGCAAGGTAAAGGAACTAGAATAGCAAAAAAATTTTGTACAAGGATAAAGATGAAGGGGTTATTTCTCAATCTGATTTCAAAATTCTTATTATAGAGCTATAGTAATCATACTGTGTGGTATTGGTAGAGAGATAGACATACAAATCAGTCGAACAGAATACAGAGCCCAGATAATGACCCCATACAAATACAGACAACTGTTGTTGATAAATGTGCAAAGGGATTCAATGGAACAAAGATGTCTTTTCAACAAATAGTGCTGGAACAATTTGATATCCATAGACAAAAAAACAAAAACAAAAACAAAACAAAACAAAACAAAAACCTTGAACTGAATCTCATGCCTTACCTAAAAAAACTATCTCAAAATGAATTGTTAATTTAACAGTAAAATATAAAGCTGAAAAACTTTTAAAATATGCCATAGGAAAATATCTTTGAGACTTAGGACTTGCTAAAGAGTTCTTGAATACCTTTGAGATCTTGGGCTAGCAAAATAATGATCTATACAAGAAAATAAATAAATAAATAGGTCATTAAGATTAAAATATTTTTCTCCATGAAAGACATGGTCTGTTAAGAGGGTGAAAATACAAGCAACAATGGGAGAAATCAAGTACGGAAACTCAACAGAAAGAGAATAAATAACTAACTTTCAAAAATAGACAAATGACAGTTACTTCATCAAAGAAAACATAGATGACAAGTAATCATATGAAAAGTTTTGTATTATTTGCTGTTTGTAAAATGCAAATTGAAACCATGATGGGGTAGCACTATACACATAGTAAAACGGCTAAAACTTTTGTAAAGAAAATACTAAAACAAAATTGGTAACAATAAAGAACAGAAACTGTGATTCATTTCTGGTGGAAATGCCAAATGGTACAGTTAGAAAAATAGTGTAGCCTATTGGTGGGACTGTAAACTAGTTCAACCATTGTGGAAAACAGTATGGCGATTCCTCAAGGACCTAGAACTAGAAATACCATTTTACCCAGCCATCCCATTACTAGGTATATACCCAAAGGATTATAAGACATGCTGCTAATAAAGACACATGCACACGTATGTTTATTGAGGCACTATTCACAATAGCAAAGACTTGGAATCAACCCAAATGTCCATCAGTGACAGACTGGATTAAGAAAATGTGACACATATACACTATGGAATACTATGCAGTCATAAAAAAGGATGAGTTCGTGTCCTTTGTAGGGACATGGATGCAGCTGGAAACCATCATTCTCAGCAAACTATCGCAAGAATAGAAAACCAAATACAGCATGTTCTCATTCATAGGTGGGAACTGAACAATGAGATCGCTTGGACACAGGAAGGGGAACCTCACACACTGGGTCCTATTGTGGGGAGCGGGGAGGGGAGAGGGATAGCATTAGAAGATATACCTAATGTAAATGACGAGTTAATGGGCGCAGCACATCAACATGGCACATGTATACATATGTAACAAACCTGCACGTCGTGCACATGTACCCTAGAACTTAAAGTATAATTAAAAAAAAAATAGTGTAGCAAGTCCTTGTAAAGTTAAATCTACGCTTACCTTGTGACTCAATAGTCGCACTACAAAGTATTTACCCTAAAGTAAGGAAAACTATGTCCTCACCAAAAACTGTACATGAATATTTATAGCAGCACTATTCATAATCTTCCAAAGTGTAAATGACCTAAATGTCTTTTAGGAAGTGATTGGATAAACAAACTGTGTTGCATCCATAAAATAGAATAGTAATAAAAAGGGATGAGTTAGCCAGATAATCAAAGTTATCATCAATAGTATTAACTCATGATAGTACGTATTCTTGATGTGGTGTGATAGAAATGACAAAGGTAGACTTCTGTGATCTTCCTCCCCAAAACTCGTATGACCTCACTGTAATTATGAGAAAAGCATCAGGCAAATCCTAATCGAGGGACATTCTACAAAAAACCTCATCAGTACTCTTTGAAACTGTTAAAACCTTCAAAACTGAGGACAATCTGAGAAAAATGCCACAGCAAAGAGGAACCTAAGAAGACAATGCAAGTAAACATGATGTAGTATTATTAATGAGACCTGGGAACAGAAAAACAGCATTAGATTAAAATGAAGGAAACATGAATAATGTATGGACTTTAAATATTGGTTCCTTAACAGTGAAAATATACCATACCATTACAAGATCTTAATAACAGGTGAAACAGTGTGAGGGCTATGTGAACTCTGTATACTATCTTCGTATTCTTCTGTAAATCTGAAACTGTCTGAAAATGAAGAGTTCATTAAAATATTTTTAAATGCATGAAAATAAACTTTATAATTAAAGCCATCCATGAAAGAAAGTTTTAAAAATATGAAGCAAACTATTGATATATACAACAACTTAGATGAATCTCAGAGACATTTCTCTGAGTGAGAGAAACTAGTCTCAAAAAGTTGCTTACTGTATGGCTCCACTTAGGTTCTCAAAAATACCACAGTGATGGAGAACGCATTAGTGATTGTCAGGGGTGAGATGCTCGGAAGGAATTTGATTGTGAAGTGATAGCAACAGGAAATTTTATGGGGTGAGAAAACTATTTCATCTCTTTGATGTGGTAATGGTTACTCAAATCTATAGAGTAGATCTGAGTGTTAAAACTCAAATTTACATCAAAAAGTTTTATATTGATTAAAGATAAGTAAATGTAAAAAATAAACAAGTTATAGAAATGTACATATGGAATGCTTCTTTGGGGATGAGGAAGGGAAAGAAAAAAGTACGTAGAGCTCTGTGGGCTTCTATGTGCATGGCAATCATCTGGAAGAGTAAAGAACCCACTAAACGTAGTTATTTGGGCCAAGCTGGAGAAAGACTATTCATTATTTTCCTTTAAATATTTTTGAGTTGGTTATTTATTTTAAAAGTAAATGTAAAGAAAAAATAAAATAAACTGTACCCAAAGATTTTTACAGGAATAGTCATAGCTTTTTTCTTTATAATAGCCAAAACCTAAAAGCAAACCAAATGTACATGTAAAGTAGAGGGAATAGACAAATTGTGACATTGCCATGTAAGGTATTATTTGGCTTAAAAAGTAATACAGATGAATCTCAAAAGCATTGTGCTACTCAAATGGACTCAGTCATCAAAGAGTACATACTATATAATTCTACATATATCAAATTATAGAGAAGGCAAATATCTAGTGTAAAAAAAACAAATTATAGATTATCTGGAATGAAGGGAGTTGTAGCATCTAGGGGAGGAGATGACTACGTAGGGAGTTGAGGGAACTCTTTGGGGTGATGAAGATGTTCTATATCTTAATTGTGCCAGTGGTTAAATAAGTGAATACATTTGTCAAAATTTATCACTTAAATGAATGCATTTTATTATACATAAATTATACCTCCAGGTTGATTTTTTAAAAGATTATACCTTACTTAACATTGTAATTTTTTTTTTTTTTTTTTTTAATAGGGCTGTTCAAGGGGGAATGGGAAAATGGCTTGGAGAAATTGATGTCATTTTATTTCCTTTTAGTTTCATGCTTCTTTCAATTTTTAAAAATCTGGTTGATAAACTGAATCTTGAATATAAATAATAAATATTAGTTTCAGAAATTGTACATAATTTTAAATTTAAAGCCATGATGTAATTATTATCTCTTGTTTTTCAGCATGAGAAAAGTTAATAACATTTTTCAGAGTACAGATGAGGTATCTGTGAGCAACTAGAACGGGAATCATTATTCATTTGACAAAGAACAAAACCGAGTAAAGTCCAAGCACTGTGATGGGGGATTAGGGTCTCTAGAGAGCATGGTTCATGACAATTTTTGGTGGCAAGGAAAGGCATCACCATTTCTAGTATTTATTTCTTTGTTCCTTTTTTTCCCTTATGAATTGTATGAGAGAACTAATATATCCCTCTTTGTAAGCCTTTTAAATTTTTCTAAACTGATTGCTATGGAATGATATATGATTGTGGTTTAATTTATTTGTTCTTGATTAATAGTGAAGTTAAATGTCTTATTTTATATTAACTGACTATTTGGATTTCAACTTATGTGACTTCCTATTCACATCTTTGTCACTTATTTTACTTCGTTGTTTTTTTTTTTTTTCTCTTACTCTGTATGTGAGTTTCATAATATTAATTCTTTGAAAGTTGCATGTGTTGCATGTATCTCTTCTGTGACTTGTATATTTCTCTCTTTTTCTTCTTTCTTAATGTTTACTTTTTGTATTTTAAATCTTAGGTGACTAGTTCGCCTAGAATTTACTTTTGAGAATGTTTTAAAGGTGAGAATATTAATATTCTTCTTTCCATTTGCGTGGGGGAATTAAACAATTGTTCTGTCAAA
Source organism: Papio anubis (assembly GCF_008728515.1). Lineage (NCBI taxonomy): Eukaryota > Metazoa > Chordata > Mammalia > Primates > Cercopithecidae > Papio > Papio anubis. The sequence continues at coordinate 39,270,493 of NC_044985.1, read as the reverse complement.
TTTATTGAATAATTCATCTGTCCCACTGATTTTAAATGCCTTTATTTGCATACATCAAATTTCTGTATATGTATGGGTCTGAATCATTGGTATCTTCATCCTTTTATCAATGATGAATTACCAGAATTTCATTAGCACTATATTTAGTCTTCTAAATTGTAGAACAGTCTCCCAATCTTGCTCCTCTTTTTCAAATTCACTATGCCTATTCTTGAATATATAATATGATCAGCTTGAGAACTTTTGTAAAATAAACTTTTGTGAATTCATTTGAAATTGCAAGTAATAGTGGAAGAATTTCATCATGATATTGACTTTTCCCATTCATAAACATGGTGTATCTTTAAACTTAACTTGCGTCTTATTTTCTGTGTCTAAATTTTATAATATCCACTGGTGTTAGAATTAATCTTGAATATCTTATAGGCTTTGTTACTTTTCTAAGATGCTCCATTTATTAAATCATAAAGTTTTAAATAATATTTTACTGACATAAAAATATAACTTCAATTTAAAATAACTTACATCTACTAATATTTCTGTAGATGTGTCTGGGTTTTTAGGTAGACAATTCCTTTTCTGACAACATCCCTTTCTGTTTCTTCTTTAATTTCTAAATTTTAAAACTTATTTCATAGTTTAGAATATCTAATGCAATACTGAATAGAAGTATGATACAATACATACTTGCTTTGTACATGGATTTAAAGGAAACTATTACATTTGCTTTGAAAAACAATGTTTGTGTAAGTTTATGGTAAATAAAACTTATGAAGAAAAATTTTTCTATTTCTAGTGTTACAAAATGTAAATGTGATTTAATGGTTTATTCTTTATTGAAATTAACTATTTTCATTTCTACTTTAATATTTAATGTGTTGGTTGAAATAGATTTTTAAATGTTAAATCAACTTTGAACATTATGATTTGGTATGTTTTTAAAAATTATTTTACTATGTTTATATATAAAATTAGTTTTAGTCATCTTTCCTCATATACTTCTTGCATTGTCCGCTATAAAAACTTATACTATCCTTATAAAATTATTTGGTAATCATTGAGTTTTTTACTCTAGAAGAATTGATATAATATTGGGCTTCATGTTGCTTAAATGCAAAACATAATATGTTTATAAAACATATATGGGAATGCCTATTTTTTGAGTGAGGGACTAGGTATAGATTTTGCAGATACGGATATACAGAGGTACTATTTTTTCATGAGTAGGGTGGGTAAGTTACAGTTTTTAGAAACCATCTAGATTTTACATCTTTTTATACACATTTGTAGGATTTTAGCTATTTTTTTAAACTGGCAACATTGCACATATTTGACATGTAACATTTTCATTATCGTATAATTCTAAATGTTTCCTAGGTTTCATTACAATTTCTCATGTAATCCACTGTTTACTTATAGTAGGTTATTACATAAAATTTAGGCTATATTGTTACTTAACTCTACCTTAGTTCTTTTCAGCTTAGAGAAGCTATCCTATACAACTACTCCCACATGCCATTTTTTGTGAAAATATGTATTTTGTGTCCTAGAACCTGATGAGGTTTCACAAGTCTACTACTGTGGGCTACAAAAATTCAAATTCTCTACATTATAAATATAGGCATTATATATGTTCGTTTGAACTTAATATTTGTTCACCATGTTGTTCAAATCTATATTTTTACTGATTTTTTTCTACTTAATTTATCAATAACTAAAATAAGTATACTAAAATCTATACAAGGGGATTTGTCAGTTTCTCCTGATAATTATGCTAATTAATGCTCTGTATGAATTTGGAACCAGTTAAATAAAACAAAACTTTGGAATTGTTATATTTATTTTCTGGAATTTTCTTCTTACTGTTTAAGTATATTTATTTTTAAACTACTAGAACTATAACAGCTTTATTTATGTTAACTAGAATTATTTACAAATTATTTTAAATACCAGGTTTGGTCAAATCAGATTTGTTGCATTTATTGATTTTTATTATTTATATCATATTATTTAAATATTTACTTTTAATTGCTTTCTTTTCCTACCATTTTCCTTTTGTAATCTTCAACTTGTCAAATTTTATCTATTCCACATTTTACCTCTATTACTAAGAAAATTAAGCATTAAACTCTTAACTTATATACTTAATAAAGTTTAATGTTACTAATTATTTCTCCCATTCTCACAAAAATATCCAAAATTTTTAATTCCCAAAATTGTTACATTTTATATTTGTTCTTTATTAATCAGTATAATATTCATGATTGTTACAAAAATTATTGTTTTGTACTGTCCGAATTATTTAGTTTTACCCACCCGCTTTTATATATATATTATATATATAATATTATATATAATTTGTTCATCTTTGCTTTGTATATCTCATTCCTTTTTCTTTCTTTTAATTTCTTTCTTTCTGATTTATATCATATAGTCATTCTTTTGGGACTGGCATGTAAGTATTCTTCTGTTCCTATCTCATTTTCATTCTTTAAAAACAAATATTTGGTTTTATCACTGGAAAAAAATTGTATATTTGTAGGGTAAAAAGCATGATGTGCCAGTAAAGTTGTATTTATGGAATGTGCAAATCAAGTTCATTAACATATTCATTATCTCACATACTTGTCTTTTTTATGGTGAGAACATGTAAAATCTACTCTCTTAAGAATTTTCAATTATACAATGCATTGTTATTAATTACAATTATTATGTTTTACAATATATCTCCTGAGCTTATTCCTCCTGTACAACTCAAATTTTGTATCCTTTGACCACCTCCCCGTCCCCCACCACCTCACTCAGTAACCACTATTTTACTCCACTTCTATGAGTTAAACTTTTTTAGATTTCACATATAAATGAAATCGTGAGGCATTTGTCTTTCTGTGATTCGCTTCATTTCACCTGGCATCATATCCTCCAAGTTAACTCATGTTGTCACAAATGACAGAATTTTCTTTTTTTTTTAAGGCTGAATAGTATTCCATTGTGTGTATATATCACATTTTCCTTAACCATTTAAACCAAGTTTAAAAAATAGAACTGCCATGTTACCCAGAAATCCCACTACTGAACATGTATTTTTTAAAAAAAATGAAATCAGTATGTCAAAGAGATCTTTGTACTTCCATGTTTATTGCCACATTATTTACAATAGCCAAAATATGGGACCAACATGTGAATATCCAGTTTTCCCAGCACCATTTTTTGAAGAGATTGTGTGTTCTGGGCAATTGTGTTGAAGATAATTTGACCATAAATGACTGGATCTATTTCTGCATTCTCTCCTCTGTTCCATTGAAGTGTACCAGTGCTATCCTGTTTTGTTTACTATATCTTAGTAAATGATTTTGATATCAGGTAGTGTGATGCCTCCAGATTTGTTCTTTTAACTCAAGATTGCTTTGGCTTTTTAAGGTTTTCTGTGGTCCTGTGTGAACTTTAGGATAGTGCTATTTTCTTAATATTGTTACTGAAATTTTTATAGGGATTGCACTAAATCTGTAGATCATTTTGTGCAGTTGGATATTTTAAAAATGCTAATTCTTCTGATCCATAAACACAAGTTACCTTTTCGTTTACTTGTATCTTCTTCCATCATCATACAAATCTTTCATTCTTTAGTTAAAATTATTTCTAAGTGTTTTTTGATGATATTTTACGTGGAATTGTTTTCTTAATTTCTTTATCAGATAGTTTGTTTCGTGTATAGAAACACTACTTATTTTTGTATATTGATTTTGTATCCTGCAACTTTACAAAAATCATCTATATTAATACACTTTTTGTGGAATCTTTAGGATTTTCTATATATAAGATGATATCTGCAAACAGAGGCAATTTTATTTTCTCCTTTCTGATTTAGATGTTCTATTTCTTTTAAATAATAAATTAGCTATATAATTGAGATGTGATAAATATTTTTCCCAGCACCTTAAAAATATTTTCTCCCATTAATTTTTGTCTTCTTATGTTGCTCTTAAAAAGTTATCTGTAAACCTAAGTGTCATTCTGTTACATGGACTCCCATTTATTATCTTTGGTCACAATTAAGATTGCCTTCCCTCTTTTAGTGAACTTCCTTATAATATTTTAAATATTGTCTTTAGGACTTAATGTGCAAATGCTTTTGGCATCTTTGTCATGACATCTTTGCCTCTGCTTATGTCCTAAATGGTATTGCCTAGGTTTTCTTCTAGGGTCCTTGTAGTTTTGGGATTTACATTTAAGTCTTTCATACATCTTGAGTTAATTTTTGTATATGGTGTAAAAACGGGGTCCAGTTTCAATTTTCTACATATGGCTAGCCAGTTCTTCCAGCACCATTGATTAAGTATTGAATCTTTTCAGAATAAAATACCTAGGAGTACGGCTAACAAGGGAAGTGAAGAACCTCTTCAAGGAGAACTACAAACCACTCCTCAGAGAAATCAGACACAAACAAGTAGAAAAGCATTCCACGCTCATAGATCGGAAGAACCAATATTGTGAAAATAGCCACATTGCTCAAAGTGATTTATAGATTTAATGCTATTCCCATATAACTGCCACCGACATTCTTCAGAGTTAGAAGAAAACTATTTAAAAATTCATATGGTACCAAAAAAAGCCCGAATAACCAAGAAAATCCTAAGCAAAAAGAACAAAGCTAGAGGCATCACGCTACCAACTTCAAACTCTACTACCAGGCTACAGTAACCAAAACAGCATGGTACTAGTACAAGAACACACACATAGGTCAATGGAACAGCATAAAGAAACCAGAAATAAGACCACACACCCACAACTATCTGATCTTTTACAAAGTAATGCATTTCTAGGAACACTTATACCTGAAAGTCTTTCTTGGCTTTGCAATTTTTCTCAACAATGCTTAAATTTTCACTGAAGTTCTTCTTTATACAAAAAAAACTGGGTGATATTTTTCTTGCAACCACCCAATTCATAACTAATGCTAATCTGTAATTTTTTGAAAATTACCAGGTATAAATATTAACAAAAAAAGCCATCTACATACCAAAAGACTAAAACAAACAACTGAAACGTTCTCTCAATTTCAAGACTAGTTGGAACTATAACCAACTCTATACTATATACAGGAGTCACCTAAAGCAATAATACAATGGTACAAACTCAGTATGGGGGAGAAAAAATGCATTAAAAAAATCTTTGAAAACATAGCGATATTAATAACAGATTTTATCAATTCTACTAAATAAAATAAAGAGAGTACAATTTGTTAAATTAAATTTATTTTTTAGGCAGTTGGGTCATAAGAATTAATAATACATGAAAAATACAATTCAGCAGAAGAAATCAGACACAAAATATATAAATGAATAAATGGATAAAATACCTTTTAATAGTGGTAAGTTCTAAAAAATAGATATAATCTATATGGCGGTTAAGGACTCATCACATGGAGATATGTTACATAATACGGTCAAGTAAAACTTTTCTCCAGTAATTTTTGAATTGTTATCTAAGAACAGGTAGGAACCATTATAAAAACATTTAAGACAGTATTCCTCTACCCTAGCTACATATTGGAATCATCCAAGAAATTTTAAAAAATACTCTTGACTGTTCCCTCATCCAATCTCCAAAATTCTTTTTTTTTTTTTTTTTTTTTTTTTTTTTGAGACAGAGTCTTGCTCTGTCCCCCTGGTTGGAGTGCAGTGGCGCGATCTTGGCTCACTGCAAGCTCCGCCTCCCGGGTTCCTGCCATTCTCCTGCCTCAGCCTCCCAAGTAGCTGGGACTACAGGCACCTGCCACCGCGCCCGGCTAATTTTTTGTATTTTTAGTAGAGACGGGGTTTCACCATGGTCTCGATCTCCTGACCTTGTGATCCGCCCGCCTCGGCCTCCCAAAGTGCTGGGATTACAGGCGTGACCAAAATTCTTATTTCGTCATTTTGGGTTGGAGCACATGCACTGTTTTATATTATACCCCTTTGGGGTTTGGAATTTTCATTCTCATCCATGGCTGAGAGTCACGGATGAGAATGGCCTAAGGCCATGGTTTTCCACACATTAGAAGCACCTGAAAAGTTTTTAAAATCTCATTTCTCCAGCTGCTTTCACATCAATTAAATCAGGATATCTGAGGGCAGGTTCTTGGCATCAGTCTTCTTTTGTAACACTCCAGGTTATTTCAGTGTATAGACACAGTTGAGAGCCTGTGTTCTGGAGGAAGAATATTCTAAGTAGAGAAAAGAACAAATGCAAAGGCCCAAAGGCAGGGGTAAGCTTGATGTTTTCCAAGTCCAGAAAGAAAGCCAGATTTAATGGAGGGAATAGAAGTGTGTTCCAAGATGGTATGGTAATGGCAGTTTCAATGAAAATCATCTAGCTATGATTAATCAGAAGGATAATTAGTATAATTTCTATTTAAAAAATTTTTTGGCCACTGCAGAGATTAGGCAATATATACACAAGAATAAAAGTAGGGATCAATAGAAGTAGTCTAGGCAAATAAAGAATATATAAAACGAAGTTGAAGAAATAACTGTAAGAACAAAATAAAAATTATAAAAGAGTAATTTGTAAAACACTATAGAAATAAACTTGAAAATTTAAGTGAAATGAGTCTTTAGCAAAATACACCTGAATTTCTAATAGACCAGTAAACTAAGATGATAATAAAACATTTATCAAACCACTCACAAAAAGAAAAAAAAAGGCCTGTATTATAAGTGAATAAGCAAATTTAAAAATGCTATTTAAATGTATCCAAAACATAATTTTAAGAACAAAGCTTCTAAATTGATTTTTTTGACTCTATCATAGCACTGATGGCAAAACTGGACGAAGACACAAAAGTCAAACCAGCAAACCAAAATAGCAATACAAAAATATTACTTATTAAAATGATATCAAGTTGCAAAAAAGTACTTCCTATTGACCAGGTCTGAAAAATAATTAGAATTTTTTTTAAAAATTCAATGTTAAAAAATTTTTTTAAAAAGCATATTATTTATGCTGTATATAAAAAATTACATTCAGTGTGCAGATGGATTTCATTTTAGACATATAAAGATTATTTCTTTTCAGAAAACATACTAAAATAATATGGTAACTAACATATACACAAAGACACTTATTAAGATTGAAATTAGTTATTGATAAGACCAAATAAATATTTAGCTACTCTGTTCCTCACTCACATTCTGTGAGTTCTGTGGGTTGCTTTATGGCTGTAATCTATGAACTCTACTAGGCAATGCTGAGCTGGGCTGAACTGACTGGATTCAGGCTGAAGGAGTAACTTATCTAGACCATGTGGCCCCCATGGTATAGGTCACAGGATCAGGGTTAGTAAAACAACATAAACCCATTAAAAATGTCTTTACCCGTGTATCGTTGGTCCAATCAAGTAACATGGTTCCACTTAAACTCAATGGAGTGTAAAATTCATGGGAAAGGTGAGGAGAAATACATAATTGAAAAGAAACTGTAAAATCTACCTCTTAAACAAACTAACTAAATAAATAAATAAACCCTTGATATTATATGAAAATAGATACCTTCATAGAAGAAAATTAATATCTATATCTTCATAGAATAATATAACAGGGATTGAGCTATCACAAACCAATGCCAACATAAAGCTTAACAACTTAAACATATTTTATTAAAGTGATAGAAATGAAACAGATCCTTACTTTACCAGTATTATTGAATAATATTCTGGAAATTTTCGCCAGTGCAATTAGAGAAGAGAAGGAAATGCACAGAATATAAAATTGAAAGGAGAATAGAAATTTAACACTTTTTGTGGATGTTATGACTATATAAGCAAGAAAACTCAAGAGAATATACCACAATCTACAAATAATAAAAGAATGTAAAAAAAAGTGAATGATTAGCCAATTAATATAAACAGCAGCTTTCCTGTATACAAACAGTGGCAGGTTAAGATAGAAAGAAAAAGTTCTGTTGTTAATTAGATTAGCATCAATGATAATAATAATCAAGAGTATACCTAACTAGAAATCTACTGACTTTATTTTAAAAAAAGATTACAAATCTGATATATTGAATGACAAACATATAACTGAAAGATATCAATAATCTTGAATGAATAGTAAAAAAAATCATGTTCTTTGATTAAAAACTGTATTTTTATAATTCTCCCTAAATTAAATTCATAAATACTATTCAATAGAAATGAAAACTCCATCTGCCTTTTTATTTGGAGGAACACTTGACAAAATAACACTGGGGTTCATCTAGGAAAATAAATATGTGACAATATCCAGGAAATTTCAGAAAAAGATCAGTAATGTGACCCTTGCCAGATATTAAAATGGCCACTAATGTGGGTCTGTTTAGATAACTTAAGGTTCTTTTATATAATAATTAATATAAAGCTATTAAAAACAAAAATATGAATTGTCATATGCAGAGTTTCAGGACATTATTTAAAATATATAAAAATATTAAATACTATTATAAATTTTAAAACATACATATCAAATGTTTCTGAAAGAATATGCTTAAAACTATTAAGCAGTTACATAGTCTCAGAGGCGCTAGTGGTTTTCCAGTAGGAGGAAAACTTGTACTTTTTATTGTCTGATGCTTTTTTATCATATGCATGTATTACTTTAGTTGTTGTTCTTAATGCTCAAAAAGCTTTTGAGTGCTGATGGGTTATAATGTATCCAGGAATTGAAATGAAATGTATACCCATAACAAATCATATATTTAAACATTACTGAACAACATGCATTCAAATCATTTAAATAATTTATTTAATGTATATACTATACTATTAAATTTAAGGCATTCGTTTATCCCGAAAGACATATTTAGCATAAATTTCTCTTGTTTTAATTGTTATAATATTTGACAATAACTGAAAATTATTTGATGTTTCCATTAATTTTTACAATTTTTACTCTTAACTTGCCATGTGAATGTGTTACCATTCAAAAGAGCTAGCCAATAATATCTGGAATATTCTCATTTAGTAAAAAGCTCAGTTAACATCATTCCTTTCAGATACAAGGTTAAGGAACATTGACTGAAGAATCATGATACAGTGTTCAAGAAATCTACCATTTTATTGAGTGGCCAGCTAGATAATTATAGTTTCTCATAAAGCGACAATCCAAGTATTCTTTAAGCCTCATCCTTTGCTGGTGTTTCAAAATTCCAAACTAAAAGAGTTCAAGTTATTGTGATTTTCAAATACAAATATTTCAGTATCTGAAATAACTGAACTAACTCCCTAAAATATATAGAAACAGTTAGTGAAGGCTAAATGCAAAGGAAATGTACCATCTTACCTTAGTTGCAACCAGATCGCTAAAACAACTTTGCCCAAGAATCTGGCCTTACGGAAACATATTTGATGTTGAAACAAGGTCTCTTTGCTAGTTATTTCGTTGCATGTCCATCTGCTATGTTGAAATTGTGCCAGCTCACAAACTGGTCTGCTATTTTCAGTAAAGCATGTGCCAAAGCAGCACATGGTTTAGACTGGCAGATTACATAAGGCTGCGAGTATCCACTATAATAAAAATTTAGTCTTTTGCCCAGTATGTTTGATCCTTAAATTGCTCACTGCACGCTCATTAACTCAAAAAAAAAAAAAAAAAAATCCCTTGAAAGAGATGACATACTATTAGTTTACTTTACTGTTAAGGAATCTTGACAGAGATGAAATGACTTAATCAGAGGCACAGGTGAATATTTAACGGAATGTTTGTGTTTGTTTACTGGAACTACATCTTCTCACCTGAGGTTTTGATGTTTGTATTGGAGGAAAAAGTGTTAAAATTCAATAAGATATAGATAGATATTTTCTGAAAGAGTAGTTAGTGGTGAGAAGGAAACACTTGAAATAGCACAAATTATTACAATAATTTCTGATGTATATGTCTGGAAATTCTTAATTTTAAACCAATAATTGAACTAATTCATCTTACAAGTCTACTTTGGTGGTTACTTTGGCTTATTGTACTGGTATTCTCTGTACCATAAAGGCTATTTAGAAGTTTTAGGAATATTATCCATTTCAACAGAATCCTTTGGAAACTTTTGAACATAATTTATTTGAAGAGAGAAGTCAGATGACGTTTAAAACTTTATCATCGTTTACAATCTTTGTAAAGATAAAACATATATGAAAAACTTAAATAATTACTAGCATGCAGGGATGCAAGCCTACTGTTTCAAAAGACCTAAGGATATATGATAGTAAAGTTTCATTACCATCAGAGTTAAAAACAAGAGTTTTGATATTTCATAGTTCTTCAGATTAATTGAAGCTTTTCATCTTGATTGAATTTCTAGGTTTGCAAAATAATCAAACTGGTCCCAAAAAGTTTTGCTAGGCTCTTTTATTAAGGACTTTGATGAGCAGTCAGACAAGCACGCCAATCACATTTGTGAATGGCATGAGGGGAATGTAGAAAATGTTCACCTATTATCGATATCTGAAAAAATCTCTAAAGGCAAAACATAGGTAACCCTGTAAGGTTAAAATATTATAGCAGTTAATGTGAAGTTATCATGTTCTTAGGTCTGAAAAATTCAAGTTTATAAGGATAGAATAAAGAAGGCATACCTAGGATTAACCCATGTAAAAATCACATTAGAGTTTTAGTTTAGCTTAATAATAAGTGTGGATGTGGCCAGACCAATCGCCGCACTCAGTTGTGAGAGTCATAATTTGAGATGAATTTTGATAAGCAGGAGTAGAGGACACAAAACAGGATCATGAAAAACTAGTATATAGTATAATTATAATATACTAATACATATTATATTATATAATAATGACAAAAGTAATATATATTGTGTATACTATATATTATAATATAATATGTAACATTTTACTATATAATATATATTGTTATATAACATTTTATCATATAATACATATATAATATTATATAAGATAATGTTGTTATATAATCTATAATATTATATAATGCCTAGTTTGAAGTAACTGAGATTACATAATGTAGAGAACTCAGGCAAAATGAAATATGTATTTTAAAATATTTGAAAGACAGCATATGGAAATGTATTTAGCCATGATTTGTATAACTGAAGAGGTAATAAGAAGATCCAAAAGTTGAAAGTTACTGGGGCCACATTTCAATTCAAGTTAAGATAAAACTTATTTTTTTTTTAACTACTCAAAAACAGAATGAGTTTTGAAGAGAAAAATGCTTGAAGGGCATATAAAGAGGTGAAATCATCTATTAAGGGAAGGAAAGAAAAGAAAGGGATTTAGAACATATTACCTTAGCAGTCCTTTTAAATTCATACATAATTTTAAATATAGTGTTCTTTAGACGCTAAAGCCAATTGGTTGACTGTATATATATATACACACACACACACAAATTATATACATATAAATTATATATAATTAATGAGGGGTGTGTGTATATATATTATATTTGCATTAATGTTTGCATACAAGCATATCTGAAAAGTTGAAAGTTTTTAATATCGTGATAAGTTGATAAAGTCTTGGTAAATATTTATTAGCCCTTTAGAATTGAAAATTTTGGACTCTAATCCCAGTATAATATCAGTTGACTTCCTGCTTAACTGTTGTAATGATTCTACTCTGCTTATGTGGTTAAAATTGACCGGAGATAAAAGTGACAGCTAGGGCAGTGTGTACAAGAACATAAAGGCAAGATAGAGGTGGGTTCCTTGAAGATGACAAGAGGAAGCTAGGATTTGCTGTAGGAGGCAAGAGGCCACTAGTAAACGGATTCAGAAGGGAATGGTTTGGTCTGAACAACAAGAAACAGGGAAATGTTAAGCTCTCAAAGGTTTCCAAAATAAAAGGGACATGGAGAATACAAGATTTTATATGTCCTAACCCTGCTATCTAACTGAGAGGCACACAAAAGAAATGGGCCAGATAAAACTGGCATTTATCAGGAGTGGAGCAGATACACCCTTAACCTGGCGACTCTATGGCAGACTACAAGGAAGAGGCTTACTTGTTCTGGGAGGCGAGTTCAACATCGACACTAAGGGATAAAACCTGAACAAAGAAAGGCAGGAGTAAGTCTAAGGACATGAGGTGGAAACCTAATGGGATTGGGCAGCAATTCCCATTTCCAAGGGCGAAAATGACTTTTACACTAAGCCTCAGCAAGTGGCTGCGTTTTCCCGGTTCCCGTGCTACAATGTGGTTAGCCATGACGCTGCCTGATTTACAACACTGTGGATTTACTGACTTCTGTTAGGGGCTACAGTGCATTCATTTTTCTTCTTCTTTTTTCCTTTTTTCTGTAGAACAGATATCTACTTTGAAAAAATTTTTCATCATTCTATTATATATGCCTTTTGTCATACCAGCTAGATAAACGATTCTGAAGAGTTTCAATTTTTCTATTTTTCTATATATATAATAGAAAACAATTTCCTTGAAGTGGTCCTACATTCTATATGTTAATAGTGGTGAGATTTAATTCTTTACAACCCCACTCATTTCTATTTTCCACTTATCAGTAAGGTTTGTCAGATATGTAGGTTTTCAAGAAAATAAGTGTGGTATTATGTATTATTATGGAATTTTAAACTACTGCTATTTATCAGGTTAATGGCATCGATTACATGAAAGTAACATGTTACTTTCTAAATACTATTTGTTGACTGCATAATTCCAAAACTGAGGTGCATCTGCAGGAGCCAAAATCCAACAAAACTCACCCCAAAAGGACTCGTCTAGCTCCATTAAAGGAAGTAGTTCTTTAAACATCCTCAAGTCATCAGTTCTCAGTGTATGTTTACTATTCATGAAACATTGCTCTAAGGAAACGAGAGAGAGAGGGAGAGGGATGAGGAAAGGGGGAAAGAGAGAGAGAGAACAAATCAGGAACTTGTTCACCTTCAGAATAAAATACTCAGAGGTAAATCAGGTAAGAACATTAAGGGAGGGAATGGTCTATAAAATTGGCATCAAGCCACATGTTACAACATAAGGAGGTGAATAGGAACAATACTCAAGCCTTAAAGTTACCTTGATGAAGAAAACAAATCAAGATCTCCAGGTTGGAGAATAATTTACAAATTTATACTGGATCTTATAGTAAATGGTCTATTGTGGCAAAAATTAAGCAACCCTTAAAAAAAATCTGAGATAATTCTACTACAAATTAATGCTATTAAGCACTTTTTAATCCCTCCATTTAAATTTTGTTCATGTCCCCCATAAAGCAACTTAACTATATAGGTGGAATTAGATACAGAAAGTGCATGGCAGGTGTCTGGATCTCAATATGAGATTATATGAATGAAAGTGTCCTAATGGAAGGTGAGGGAACATCTGAACATATAAGTTCCTGGGTGCCTTTGGGCAGTCACGTAATTCAGCACATCTGCAATTCAGGGAATTTCAAATCAATTTCCAAGCCCCAGAAAATTCTAAAAGTCCACCTATGGGATAATGAACTATAATTTTTGCATGTTTTATGTTAAAATATTGAAAGAAATGTTTATATTTATTGTAACTAGAGGCTTCATACCTATTTTTCTATTTTAAAGGAGGAACCTAGATTTACATTTTGAAACAGAATGAAGAATAAGTACTGATGATTGATAAGGCATCCACAGAGTTGGAGAAACAAATTTGGAATAGATTCTCATCACTTCTTTATCATTAGTTCCTTTCCTTATTTAATCAGCATTTTGTGTTGTTATACTTAACAATCTTTGATTTTTAAAATATTTCCCATGACTTACTATCAAGTCAAACTGAATTATCAGCCCTATCTTATAGTTAAAAATACAACAATGTGGTCAAATTGTAGAGCAAAATAAATGTTTAATGGATTCATAATAAAAAATTTGAATAAAGGAACTTTTATAAATGTATGTCTTAAACATTCTTTGACATTCATTTATATTCATTGTGACAGTAAAAAAAAGTTTCCAGCATGGAAATGGACAGAAAAGTACAACGAGCAAGTCTAACTTAAATAATCGCTTAAACTTAAGTCATGCGAGGAACGTTTATTATAATAGAAGAACTTGAAATTACTTGGAAAAAAGCTATGACAATTGGCAGATTATGATTCAAGCACCTGTAAATTTTTATGACACTGTAATGTTTTAAAAAACGCAGGAGTAGGGAATCCATATGCTACTCAGTTTAGGATAAATTAATAAAATTCTGCATATTATTATCTACTTTAGTGATATCTTTGTGGTATCTTCAGTTAAATTCAAACTACTGTAAATCAATTCAGTAATAGTTACTGAAATAAAGAAAAAGAAGATAAAACCTTGAATAAATGTACCAAGGAAAAAACATTATAGTCTTGGCATGTTTATAGTTCAGTAGAACATTAGGTTAGCAATTTAACAAAAACCAAGTCTTCCAAAATATTTAAAAGTAGTGATGTATTCTTTCATACAACCTGGCTAGTGATTTCTTTAAAGATCTAGTGAATACATGGGCATTTATTTCCTGTTGAAGCCATGGACAGTTATTGCACTTTAACTAAGTAACCCAGGGGCTGTCTTTTTAAAGAGAGGACAGCCATAGTTTTTCTCAGGCTTGGACATTTGGTATTGGCAGTTTTGCTGTATGAAATCAGGCGAAGCTGCTTTTCTAGAGTCTGCTATTTATCTCTTAAAAAAAAAAAAAAAACACACACACCAAAGTTTGACTGACACTAATTTCCTGAACAAGATACTCTAGAAACTCCAGTTTATCTTATAAAATCATAACAGACAAGGTTTGTGATGTCCCCTCCACAAGATTCTTTATTCTGTCAGTTTATAGCATTTGAAATGACGGAAAGGGATGCGTTCCTTTCATATGCCATCCAGGAGAACAGAACCTGTCACCAACAGTGTAATGTGCTATGTATTATCACTCTGAGTGATCCAGAGGCCCAGAGACTGTCATCTTTTTAGACTGTACAAGTCAACACAAATAAAACTGAGGAGGCAAATGATAATGTCTCAGATAGAGCCAGGCTCATTCTGGCCATTACTTTTTATTCAAACCTTACAGATGACATGATGTGAAAAATGAGCCTATGTCTAGTTCAATGCCCATTAGTGTGTGAGCACATTATCTTCCACTTTTCACATTGAAACTCTCTCTACTCACTCTGCCAGTGCGAGTTCAGCAGCCTGTCAGCGAAAGGGGATTTTGACTACTTTAAAAAAATTTTATCTTATTATAAATAAATACTAAATATTAACTTTCTCTTCATAAATTGCAAATAATGTGAGCTACTCATTCAGAAAACGAGGCCCAGTGTTTCCTAAAGTTTCTAAGAGATTACTCTTCTGTTTATAAATAATTAGAGGTGGCAACCCAGCTGTTGTTTTGAATAAAAAATATTCATTGAGAATAATTCTAAAACACTAAATAAAATTTCTATTCAAATAAATAAGCTGAGAATTTTAATCTGTATTAAAAAGCACATTTTGAGTATGATAAGACTGCCCTATCATTTCCTATCCATGATAAATTCTATAGTTTTCCATATCTAAATACCTCAGGCATTCCCTGTCAAAAACGGGATAAATCGTATAATTTTGTAATGTGTAAAAGACTCAGAAATATTTGTTTTCTGTAGAAATGTATTGCTAAAGAAAAGTCTGATGAATACTTTGCAATCCTATTAGTTGCCAGGACCCTCATGCTGCTTCCATAAACATAAAGAAACATCTTTGTGCCTGGTGATGTGAAGAAATCGATTAATTTATCGTAGCACTTCTTAAGTGTCACATGATTTTGGCCAGGGGTAGCAAACTGAACTATGAAAATGTACTTTTTAACAGCTCTATTGGATGGAAAATCTGACAGCCCTTGAAGTGTAGATTTGCCATCTTCAAAAATAGCTGAAAACACTCACACCCACTCACACTTTGAAAATAAATCCAATTCCTGAAGAGTTTTTTAACATGTTCACTAGCATTATCAATAGCTGTGTAAAATTCCTATGTTACTATTTGTAATCTTGAATCATCCCCAATACTCTCAAAATATTCCCCCAATTACCTTAGAGCAAGAATTAGTCACATTTTTAGTTTTCCTAAAGGATATAAGTACTAAGCATGAGATTGTTTTATTTCTATTATTTAAATTACAATGTATTTAATTAAAATAGAATTAAAATTATCAGTATTGAATATGACTTGAAAGATATAACTTGAAATTTTTCTAACAGTTACTGCATATTTAGTTTGGCTATTACACTATCACTTGATGTACCTTCCTGTTGAATTACATTCCATTTTGTGGCCACAATAACAGCCTAAAAACATCTAAAGATCTTAGAAAAGGAAGCTGAATTTCTTGTTGGCAAACTTTCCCATGTGTCCTGTAACAGGAAGGTAACAGCGTGTTTTATGATGAGCTTTATTTTATGCCGAAGTCGTCAGCCTTTCCCTCTTAGACTGAAGCATTGTTTGAATACCATAATTTCTTACCTCAGAAAATGGTTTACAATGTTTTCAGTTCCCTTCTGAAATGTCAATGATAGGCATTACTGTCTGTGCAGAAGTTAAATGGTACCACATTGGAAGAATAGTAGATGAGCAGTATTTATTTTAACTTCATCTTCCATTTTCTTCTGCCTGGATTATCATCCTGTGTTATTTATAGTGAGAATGATGGTCTGAATGTACAAAATTGTGTGTACTGCCTGGGAGAGATATTAGAGTCACCGTGATGACTTTCTATGGTGAATATTTTGTCCAAATATAACAACAATGTTGGTGACATTAGCTGAGGTTTATTTTTAAATTCCAATTCAAAGGGTAAATAGCTTAATAGTCAATCGATGGCCATCTTTGAGGAAAACCAAAAGCTTATGTTATGGGAAGGTATGAGATGCTTATATAGCACATGGTAAAATAAAATATTTTATCACTTTTGTTTATGTAATATTTCAAAAAGTTTTATATTGACTATATAATTATTTCGTTTCATATTGTCTTAAAACCAATGCATCTAAATGGACTAAAATTAAACAAGCATTTTCATTAAGAATTGAATGTCACATTTTTTTCTTTTCTGTTCTTTTTAAATAACCATAGAGACTAGAATAATAGCAGCTTCTTTAACTGCTAAAATTGTAGTTTCTAAAAAGAAACACCATTTTAAAATTTGAAAATTCACTTAATCCACAATTAAGCTAATAAAAAAAGTGAAAGGCTTTTTTCCCACTCTTTGTGATGAACCTGCTGTCCTTTACTTTCTCACTATGACGCTGTCCTTGGCACATGTACTCTTGAGAGTAGCTACTGAAACTAAATTAAAATGATACATTGGTGACCAATGAAAAGATGACATTGAAGGTAATTCAGTTCATGGCCAAGAAAAATTTGTCATCGAAAAGTATACAAAAATAAGTAATTACTAGTAATTTGCATTCTGCTTTTAATCTCTTGATTATTCAGGGTGAGCTTAATATATGTGTTCTACTTTCATATTTATACTTTGTTTTCGCATAGAGTTCACTGAATTAAACAATGTGTTCCTACACTTCCAACTTCTGTGTAAACGGCTTGTCTGCTTCTAAAAACACTCCTGTTGTACACTACTGTCTTAAATGGGCTTCTCTCCGTTTTTTTTTCTTTGACTTTATTTTCTTTGCTCAGAAAAAAAAATGTCAAGTGTCTTTCTCAATCTAGCAGGTGTATTTGCATTTTCCCAGGAAATATCCAACTGTTGATCTTTCTGACCTTGAATGACATGATATTCTAGACGTAATGCCACCTAATCCTTTTTTCCTCTCTATAAAGAAAGAAGATAATCAACATTTTTCTAGATTTGAACATTCTCTTATGCAAATTAATTATTGTTTTTATTCTTGTTATTAAATGGAGGACCATTTTTCTAGGTTTGTAGAAACCTAGAAACCTTTCTTTATTCTTTAGTTGATTATGTAAAGTCTTGTAAATTTATTTTTACCACTAACCATATATTTAATGTATTGTTTAGTATTCTGTAGAAATGAAACTGTTGCAAAATCATAAACTTTTGGTATGTCCAGAGGAAACAATTAATTGTTCAACACTAGAATTGGAGAAAAACAGGAATGGAAAAAGGAATCACCTGTGATATGAGCTTAATTGCTTAGGAAAGTCTTAATATTAGAAGCACTTACAATAGCAAAAAGAAATTATCCTTGGGGTTATAGTTTCTTAAAATGTTAACCTTACTCTAAATGTTCTACTTCATTAACACTGTATTTCATAGATCCCCAATTTCAAATACACTCTTTATTTTGAATAATTTCGTGTCACAAAGTAAGTCAGCTTGCCAAAGATGTTAAAAGTGGAAGACCAGTTTTGTGCATCTCAAGACCACTATATTATTCAGGAGCAGATAATCTGTAATGAATCCAAAGTTGGTTTATCCAAATATTCCAGAATCCACTAGAACTATATCTAGTAAGTTAGCCTTTTATTTTTCTCCCACAATCCCAATGGTAAATAACTACTTTAAAGATAAAGTACAAAAATAAAATAAAATAAAATAACCGATTGATGCAAACTTTCAATGCTAGAGTTGTTTCAACTTATTTTACTGCTGATTGTTACAATAGTAATGTAATTTTTATGCTATACAAAAGTAGAGGAGTCATCAAAAAAGATATTCATTACAAGCATATATTTATAACTCTTAGGAATTCAAGTGAGAAAAACATTATTTTAATGAAATTTTAAAATCTTCAAATAAAATACAAGAAAAAAGTAAGAACAAGAAAATGGGATAAAATGATAAGGTATATTAGAAAGCATAAAATATGAGTGGTTATGACCCAATCACAACAAATACAGAACCCTAGAATAATTAGTTGAGTAAGGTAAGTGGGAATTGAGGAGTCTGAGAATCCTCTAACACAATTATAACCCATAAATAGCTGCTGCCAAAGAATACCCCAGTCAGAATGGAGTCCTCAGCAAAGAGATATGAGTAAAAGTACAGTAAGTGAGAGGAAGCTCTACAAACTCTAATTTGCCTAGGAATGCAGAAAAGACTGAACAATCCCACTAAGTAGCTGTGAGGCGATCACAGTGAAATAGACAAGAAGTTGACCAGAGTAGTACTCTAGTGTCAGACAATAGAGAGGTGGGGGGACCAACCTCCCAGATTAGCCCTGGACTGAGGGGTTCGCCTGAATGCAAGACTTGAACTACTAAAACAGTCCCAGACAAACAAGGATAGTTGGTTACACTACATTAAGGACATTAGAAATATTCCAAAAACTTTTATTCAAAAGGATAAGGAACTAAGGTTATGCACGAAAAAATTCTGCAATTAGAAATAAAAAGTATAATAGGAACACTGGGTGTAAATAAAAGAAAAGATTCAGACATGAGGCTTTTATAGAAGATTCCATAAGAATTAAATCTCAGAAGTATAAAAGTGGCTACAAGGGAGGAGCTTTAAAAATGCTTCATATTAATGACAGAATATGTGGTTCTTGATCAGTGAAATCAGAAAATCTACTACCTTCTTTCATCATTCAGAAAGTTTGTCTTAAAAGTTTTGGTAAAACTCATCACATATAAACATGAGCAACATAAAATGATTAAAGACACAATCCCTTAAACATCATTGAAGAAAAGAAGACAATAAACTGAATAATGTAGTGATGGATAATGAAAAACGAGTAGAAAAAAGCATGGTCACAAAGTACATGAAAACTAGTGCCTATTAGTCTAAAATTCATTTTAAATTGTGAGAATATCATAGAATGTAAAAAAAAAATCAAAATAGAAGAATTTGGACATGAGGTGAACAAACAGCAACAGGATAGGAAAAGAAAGATGACTGCTGGGGAAAAAAATAAGGAAAAATTCAGAAATCAAGACTAAACTACAATGAAAACAAGAGCAAGGAAACTACTGTAATGAAAATAGAAAATATAAAGAAGTAAAAAGGTAGTTACTAAAGAGATAAATATTTAAGAAAAATATAGATTAAGAGAAAAGTGATGAAAAAGAAAAGACATGCAAAAAAGATCCACTGTGAGTATAATTTAGGTCCTTGAAAAAGAAAGCCCAAGCTATGGAATAAAGCAAATTATATAAATAATGATTCCACAGTTATCAAAATGATTATTCTAACTTTTTAAAGATTCATGTACATATTCTACAGACCAGTCAACATCAAGAGCTATTTTCATTCATCTATCAGTCTTTAAAGATGAAGAAATAGTTCATAAGCAATCAGGCAAAAAGATCGAGTTACCTATAAGTTCAATCCAATGTTATGTACATTTGGGAATTCAAGTAACATGCAAATTCTGACAAGTTTTTCCTGGAGAATCTTCAAACAAAATCTTTCAAACAAAAAATTGTTAAAGGTGTTTTGGTATAAGTTTTGTGGTAAGTACAGAATATATTTAATACAGGTATACCACTGAATAATATAGATAAAGATGATAGAATACTATGCAAATGTCATTGTAATAAAAAATATATAGAATATAACTAACAAAAAAATTGAAAATAGAAGACAAGGGTATGTAAAAAGTAGAATAACCTTTATGATAATTACTCATATATTAATTTAAAGTAAATTTGATGCTGAGGAGAAGAAAGGAAGGGGAAAGAGAGGCCATTAGTAACTCTAAGTATTAATCCTAGTAGAAAATAAAAATAAATTATTTAGCTAGGACTATAATAATATAATAATATATTTCTTATTTTTGTTAAGTTTAAATAATATAATAACATAATGATTTGTATATGATAATCCTTGTAAAAATACTTTTTATTATTCCTTCAGGGTTTGCTTGGCAGACAGAATTGAAGTACATATATTTTCCTAAATCAAAACTCTAAAGTTATTACATAAAGATACCATTAGAAAAAATGCAAATGTTCTGAAATATTAAAAAAACTGGAAAATAAACATATTGTAAAGTTATTTTATAGTACCTTAATTATATAATTTATATATTAAAAGCTTTCACTTACATTTTCTACATAGAAATTTGACTAAATGAAGACGATTACATGGCTCATTTTAGTAATGTAAGTGGTCAATCTTCACAATTAAAAGAATCTAATGTTTAAATTGGCTGAACAATAGCACTCAACTCTGCTGAATATGAAAGATGCACATAAAGAACAGGAGATTCAGAATGATTAAAAAGAAACGGATCAACAAAGATATACTAGGGAAGCACACATGAAACCATACTAGAATCATGATTTTGTAATAGAAAAGTAGAATGCAGATGGAAACGGAAGGAAGGAAAAAAGGAAAGAAGGAAGGAAGAAAGGAGGAAGGGAGGAAAGGAGGGAGGGAGGAGAGAGGGAAGAAAAGAAAGAAAAAGAAAGGAAAGGAAAATAAAGACAGAGAAAGAAAGAAATGAAAAGAAAAGAAAGAGAGAAAGGAGAAAGATAAAAGACAAAATGCTCAATGTAAACCTCAAAATACAGTGTCCACTAGTAACACTTATATACCTAATAATAAAGCAACAGCTTTTATAGCAAGATCCTAAAGAACTCAGATAAATAAAAAGAAAAAAATGATAACAGTAGTTTAACACATCTCTTCATTCCAATAGAGATTCAGGGGAAAAAATAGAAGATTATAGTTATACATAATCCATAATGTGGATTTCATTTACATAAAGAGGTGAATGTGTTTCAACAATAGTATTTAATAAAGAATCATTATTTTTCCCATACAGTTTTATATTGGTAAAAATATAAATAATACAGAAGATCCTCTATGATGAAAATGTAAATAAATGAGCCTCATTAAAAAATGAAACACAAATTTCCTCCCATTTGTAAATTTAAAATTATATCATTAAGTAGTTCATAGCTAAGGGAAAATAGCAAATGAAATTGCAGATTTTTAAAAATAAGAATAGTAAAAACAGTATTACAGCATTTATGAAACACAGTTAAAGCACTGGTTCAAGAAACATTCACAGCAGGTAATACTTACAGGAAAATACTAAAAATAAATAAACAATGGAAACATGCAATCCAGAAAAGCTGCAAAAAACACCAAAAACTATACAAAAAAAAGTAAACCAAACCTAAAAAAAGAAATAAAATTAAATGTTAAAAATAGATATTAGTAAAATATGTTCAAAGTATAGTAGATAAAACTATGCAATTACCTATTAAAATATGATATACAATTAGCATAATACTAAGAAAAAAATGAGAAGAAATGCAAATCACCAATATCAAGAAGAAAACATGGGACATCACCATAGATTTAATGACAATTTTAAAAGATTATAATATGTTCTAAACATTTTATACCAATAAACTGGACATTTTCAGAAAATGGACGTATTCCTTGAAATCACAACTTGCCACCTAAAGGAAGAAGAAATAGAGTACTGGAACATCTGGCACGTCTTAAGGAAAGTGAATCACTTATTAAAAACCTTTACATAAAGAAAGTAAATCATGTTCATATAGCTTAATAATTAACTTTTTCCAGACATTTAAGAATTAAATTTTTTTCTTGTTCAAAATTTTATTGTAAATTAAAAAAAATAAAATTGAGGAGTAGCACTTTTCATCTCCTTTTAGGTGGACGCAACTTCTATTTCAAAACATGATATGGACATTGAATATAAAAGAATTCTATAAGCCAATACTTTTCATATAAATATATTTCAAATTTTAAATTTGTTATTATTATATAATATAGAGAAAATTTTATCACCAAATGGGTTTTATACCAGTAAGCTAAAATGGTCCAACATTTGAAAATCAGTAAATAGAATATTAATATAATATAAAAATAATATCTAAAGGGGAGAACACAAATAATCTTTTAAATAGATATAAAATATTTGACAAAGTCAACATTGATTCATTAGAAAATCTCTTGGCAACTTTGAATAGAAGGGTACTTTCTCAATCTGATCAAGACTGTCTCTCCTTTAGGCCGGGCAAGGCAGCTCACGACTGTAATCCCAACACTTTGGGAGGCTGAGGTAGGCAGATCACTTGAGGAGAGAAGTTCAAGACCAGCCTGAGCAACATGACAAAGCCCTGTCTCTGAAAAATAGAAATGTCAGCCAGTCATGACGGTGCACACCTGTCATCCCAGCTACTGGAGAGGCTGAGGTACAAGAATCACTTGAACCCAGGAGGTGGAGGTTGCAGTGAGCATAGACCACACCACTGCACTCTAGCCCAGGAGACAGAGTGAGATTCTGTAAAAAAAAAAAAAAAGAAACAAAATGTTAGCCATAAGTATTGGAAAGAAATAAAAGTAAAGTGTCATAAATCTTAGAATATTTTCCCCTTGTCATTTTCATTTTCTCTTAAATAATAAATATCACTTAGTAATTATAAAAGAACAATCTTATCTATTACTTCTATTATTTTTCTCTCTGAGCACATTATTTTCTGGTTTTATCTATATTAACCCTATTAATTTATTTATTCTTCTATTGTCTTGATTATTTTTTGTTCTTTCTCTGACATTTATGAACAGCATGCTGAATTTATTTATTTGAAATGTTTTATATTATCAAATTTAATACTTATGGCTAAGAATTTTGACTACTTCTTTAGTGTTAGTTCATAGATTTAATATTTACTTTCTTAACTTTTTCTAAAAACCATTAATGTTTTGTTTGTGTTTTTCCTTTGACAAAGAGCTATTTTATAAACAGCTTTGGACATTATTGCTGTATTGTAACAAAAGGTGAAAGCAACCTTTTAGGGATTTGTTATTACTTTCTTATTTGCAGTGTTAGCAAAGAATGGTGCCAGTATTTTTGCATTTACAAAACACAATATTTTCTTTGTAGACAAATACATCTCCAATGTTTGCATATTTTTCCATTGGTTTAGGAAAAGAATATGTGCTTCTATTATTAAGGTGTGCCATCATTTGGTTAATTTTATATGTAGTTGCATTATTTTATAGTATTGTAATAGGTATTATTAACCAATGCAGACTGATAAAGTCTTATTCCTAGCCTGTTTTTATATGCCCTCTAATTTCTACCATATCAAAGCAGCTTCTGTGTTTATTATATATGTAGAGATATTTATGTCTTATGCCTTCTTATTTAATTGTAGACATTAATTTAATAACATGCATTTGTTTTCTTAATTCTATCTTAATGGATAACAAAATCACAGTATATTTTTTATTTCTTTTTATATTTGCCTAGAACATGTTGTTCATAATTTTATTTTTAATATTTCTAAATCTCTTTTTCTGTTATGCTTCTGGTGAACAGTATGGAGTTAAAATTATAATCAAGTTTGAACAATACTCTTTTAATAGGTGACCTAAGCTTATTTTCATTTTTTTTGTTATGATAAATACGTTTGGTCTTAGTTCTGATACATATGTATATATGTGTTCATGTGTGTTTACACATACCCATTTGCACACACATACACAGAAACACATACATCAATGTATATAATTTAATTTCCACTATTTTAGCTTCTTGGTTACTATTTTTATTTTGAAATTTGTTCTAGCGATTACCTTCATATATATATATATAAAAATAAAAATACATCGTTTGCCCCTTTTGTTAGACAATATACATTGGGTACATGTTATGAATAACAATGAAATTAGCTTGTAACTTCTTCCCTCCAACATCAATTTTTGTCAACTATATTATCATCCTTGATGCTTGCCTTTGTATTTGTAAATATGTTTTTACTTATAACAGTCATTTGCTATCTTTATCCTTTTACAAGTCTTTAAATTTATTCTAGTTTCTAATAGCCTCTCTCTCATCTCATCTATATATAGACTGATTATAAAAAATCTAAGGTTAGTCTCTTGCAGACCTTTTTTTTTCTCTTGGTCCCAAATGTGGTTGGAAACATTTAAAAGAATAAGAAATTGGAACAGTTCATCTGGTACAACCTGACAACTACAGTTTAAAGCCACACATTTGATGGGGTTCTTTGATGAACATGGAACAAAACTGTCTTTTTAAGTCTCTAGCCTCTCCGACTGCTAATATGGACAAGAAAGCCAATGAAAGTGGTAAAATACATTCTGATGTCTAAAAATAATTCATATCATTTCATTTTATATAATCGAACTATTGCTTTTACTGTTTCTGATTGCTAAAGACTTGCGAAGCCGGTTCCATATTTGCTAAGGTTGTCAAGGTCTACCATCTATTTGCAAGGACTGTAATTCAAGTACTCAAGTCCTAAGGTCTATGCCTGCAGCTTTAACTTTATAAAAAGTTTCTGTACATAGCCATCATAACCTGCAGCTAATCCAACATGGTAAAAAAAAAACAAATCACGCAACAATTTCTTAAATTCTAAAGCTTCCTTATTATGTTTTAACTGCAAGTATTTTGCTTCCCAAAGGAGTTTCTGGGTCAATTATCCAAGTTCCTAATCTTTGCAGCAAAAGTTGATAATATGCCCTTCGTAAATAACCAATTAAATAAATGAAATTAGGCAGAGGCAAAACTATTTTATGTAGTGCTAATGATGTGAATATGAAAAACAGCTTACTTTGACAGCCACATAGCCTTTGTAGCTTTCCTCCAAATTAAATTATCTCACTAGTCAGAGGTAATGATGGGAAACTACAAACTTTTCTGATATACATTTCTACTCCTAAAATCATGAAAAAACCATAATATGCTAGTATTTTGCAGGTAGGCAGAGTCCCAGGGAAAGGATACTAAACCAAACATGATTGTCAGCATCCACAAAGCTCACCAATCATGTAGCTTATTCTTTCCCGAAGCGATGGAGGATTGAGAGAATGGGGCACGAAGTGAAGAATGTAGTGTACATCTTTCAACATTGAAACAAATTATTAAAATGCCTATCTCTTCACATTTGCCAACTCTTCTCGTCTACCTTTGCTTCTTGTCTCTCATTTTGTCCTTCTTAATTCACTTTTTCTTTCTAAAAACATTCTTTGTGAGTATATTTAATGTGGTTTGATGAAGAATACGCTCAGCATTTTTTGGCTGAAATATTTATTTTTCCCTCACTTTCGAACAGCAGTTTATCGGTGTATAGAATTCTAGATTGACCCATTTTTTTTTCTCAGCACATTGTTACTACAAAATAATTTATTTTTTTCTTCTACTTTTATTTTAGGTTCGGGGATATATGTGCAGGTTTGTTATATGGGTAAATTGCATGTCACTGAGGCTTGGTGTGAGAATGATCCTGTCACCAAGGCAGAGAGCATAGTACTAATAGGTAGCCTTCCAAGGCATGCCCCCCTTGCACACTCCCCCTTCAAGCGGACAACAGTGCCTCTTGTTCCTATCTATGTGCCCATGTATATTCAATCCTTAGCTCCCACTTGTAAATGAGGACATGATGTATTTGGTTTTATTTGGTTTTTCTGTTCCTGTATTAGTTCACTTAGCATAATGGCCTCCAGCTCCATCAATGTTGTTGTAAAGAACATGATTTCATTCTTTTTATGGCTACATAGTATTCCACGATGTATATGTATCACATTTTCTTTGTCCAGTCCACCATTGATGGGCATCTTGGTTGATTCCATGTATTTGCTATTGTGAATAGTTCTGTGATGAACATACAGATGTGCCTTTTTGGTAGAACTGTTTATTTTGCTTTGGATATATACCCAATAATGGGATTGCTGAATCAACCCTTAAGTTCTTTGAGAAATCTCTGGGGTGCTTTCCACAATGGCTGAATTAATGTACATTCCCATCAGCAGTGTATAAATGTTCTCTTTTCTCTGCAGCATCACCAGCAATTGATTTTTGGCTTTTTAGCAATAGGCATTCTGACTAGCGTGAGATGGTATCTCACTGTGGCTTTGATACGTATTTTTCTAATGATTAGTGGTCATGAGCACTTCCTCATGTTTTTGGGCTGCACGCATATCTTCTTTGAGAAGTTTTTGTCCGTGTCCTTTGCCCATTTTTGATAGGGTTATTTGTTTCTTGTTGATTTTTAAACATTTCCTTATAGATTCTGGATATTAGACAGTAGTTGGATGCATAGTTTGTAAATACTTCCTCCCATTCTATAGGTTGCTTGTTTACTTTGTTAATAGTTTCTTTTGCTATGCTGAAGCTCTTAAATTAATTAGTGCCTAGTTGTCAATTTGTGTTTTTGTTGCAATTGCTTTCAGGGACTTAGTCATAAATTCTTTCCAAGGCCAATGTTCACAATGGTATTTCTTAGGTTTTCTTCTATGGTTTGTATTGGTTTGGGCCTTATATTTAAGTCTCTAATCCATCTTGAGTTAATTTTTGTATATGGTGAATGGAAGGAATCCAGTTTCAGTCTTCTGCACATGGCTAGCCAATTGTTTCAGCATTATTTATTAAATGGGGAGTTCTTTCTCCATTGCCAGTTATTGTCAACGTTGTCAAAGATCAGGTGGCTGTAGGTGGATGGCATTATTTCTGGGTTCTCTATCCTTTTCCATTGGGCTATGTGTCTGTTTTTGTACCTATGCCATGACATTTTGGAAACTGTAGTCATTTAGTATAGTTTGAAGCTGGGTAGTGTGATTTCTCTGACTTTGTTCTTTTTGCTTTGGATTGTGTTGCCTATTTGTGCCCTTTTTTGTTTACGTAGGGATTTTAGAATACATTGTTTTTCTAATTCCCTGAAGAATGTCTTTAGTATTGTGATAGAAATAGCATTGAATCTGCAGATTACTCTGAGCAGTATGGCCATTTTACCACTATTGTTCTTCTTATCCTTGAGCATGGAATGTTTTTCCATTTGTCTGTGTCATCTCTGATTTCTTTCAGCAGTGTTTTTTAATTGTTGTTGTAGAGATCTTTTACCTTCTTGGCAAGCTTTATTTCTAGGTATTACATTATTTTTGTAGCTATCCTAAATGATATTGTATTTTTGATTTGGCTTTGAGCTTGGTTATTATTGCTGCATAGAAATGCTACTCATTTTTGCATATTGATTTTATATCCTGAAACTTTACTGAAGTCATTTATCACTTCCAGAAGCCATCTGACAGAGTCTATGAGGTTTTCTAGGTATAAGGTCATAGCATCTGTAAAGAGATGATATGATAGTTGGACTTTCTCTATTCCTATTTGGATGCCTTTTATTTCTTTCTCGTGCCTGATTGTTCTGGCAAGAACTTCCAATACTATGCTAAATAGCAGTGGTGAGAGTAGGTATCCTTGTTTTGTTTCAGTTCTCAAAGTGAATACCTGCAGATTTTCTTCATTCAGTAGGATGTTGACTGTAGATTTGTCATAATTTGCTGAAGACTTTTAACATGAGTGGGTGTTGAATTTTATTGAAGATCTTTTCTGTGTTTATTGAGATAGTCATATGGTCTTTGTTGTCAGTTCTGGTTATATGGTGAATTACATTTATTGATTTGAGTAAGATAAACCAACCTTGCATCCTAGAGATAAAGTCTACTTGATCACAGTTAATTAACTTTTTGATATGCTACTGGATTCAGTTTCCTAGTATTTTATTAAAGAATTTTGTGTCTATGTTTATCAGGGATATTGGCCTGGAATTTAGTTGTTGCTGTGTCTCTGGCAGGCTTTTGTATCAGAAAGATCCTGGCTTCATAGAAAAAATTAGGAAGGAGTCCCTCCTCCTCATTATTTTGGAATAGTTTCAGAAGGCATGGTACCAACTATTTGTACATCTGGTAGAATTCGGGTGTGAATCCATCTGGTCCTAGGCTTTTTTTGGTTGGTGGGATATTTATTACTGATTCAATTTTGGAACTCATTATTGGTCTGTTCAGGGTTTAAATTTGCTCCTAGTTCAGTCTTGGGGGGCTTGTGTCTCCAGGAATTTATCAGTTTCTTCTAGGATTTATAGTTTATGTGCTTAGAGGTGTTCATAATAGTCTCTGAGGATTTTTTGTGTTCCTGTGGGGTTGGTTGTAATGTCACCTTTGTCTTTTCTGATTGTGTTTATTTGGATCTTCTCTTTTTCTCTGTATTAATCTAACTAGTGGTTTATTAGCATAGTTTAACCTTTTGAAGAACCAACTTGCGTTTCCTTTTCTTTTTTTTTAGATGGAGTCTCACTGTGTCGCTCAGGCTGGAGTACAATGATGCGATCTCAGCTCACTGCATCCTCAACCTCCTGGGTTCAAGCGATTCTCCTGCCTCATCCTCCTGAGTAGCTGGGATTACAGGCATGTGCCACCATGCCTGGTTAATTTTTGTATGTTTAGTAGAGATGGGGTTTCACCATGTAGGGCAGGCTGGTCTCGAATGCCTGGTCTCGTGATCTGCCTGCCTCACCTCCCAAAGTGCTGGGATTACAGGTATAAGTGACCATTCCCAGCCCTTCATTGATCCTTTGTATAAATTTTCACGTCTCAGTTTTTTTCAGTTCAAGTCTGAGTTTGGTTATTTCTTTTCTGCTAGGTTTGGAGTTGGTCTACTCTTGTTTTTCTAGTTCCTCTAGGTGCAACAGCTGGCTGTTAATTTGAAATCTTCCTAACTTCTTGATGTAGGCATTTAGTGCGATAAACTTTCCTCTTAATATTGCTTTAGCTGTGTTCCAAAGGCTCTGTTATGTTGTTTCTGTTTTCATTATTTTCAAAGCATCTTTAAAATTTCTGCCTTAATTTCATTATTTCCTCAAAAGCCATTCAGGAGCAGATTGCTTAACTTCCATGTAATTGTGTGATCTTTTTAGTATTGATTTCTATAATATTTTGTGTGTGTGCTGTATTCTCAGAGTATAAATGATATGATTTCTTTTCCTTTTTAATTTGTCGAGACTTGCTTTATGGCTGAGCGTGTGATTGATCATAGAGTATATGCTGTGTGTAGATGAGAAGAATGAATATTATGTGGTTGATTGGTGGAGTATTCTGCAGTTTTCTATTAGGTCTAATTGGTTATGCACCAAATTTATATCCAGAATATATTTGTTAGTTTTCTGCCTCAGTGATCTGTCGAGCACTGTCAGTGGTATGTTGAAGTCCCCCAATATTATTGTATTTTTGTCTAAATCTCTTAATAGATTTCTAAGGTGTAGTTTTGTGTATCTGGGTGTTCCAGTGTTGGGTGCATATATATTTGGGATAGTTAAGTCTTCTTATTGAATTAAATCATTTACTATTATGTAATGCTATTCTTTGTCCTTTTTGATCATCGTTGGCTTAAAGTCTGCTTTATCTGGTATAAGATATACCCTTGCTCTTCTTTGTTTTCCATTTGATTAAAAGATCTTTCTTTATACCTGTCTTTTGAGCTTTTGGGTATTGTTGGTTGTGGGATGGGTCTCTTGCAGACACCAGGCAGTTGGGTCTTGCTTCTTTATTTAACTAGGCACTCTATGCCTTTTAAGTGGCATATGTAGCCCATTTACATTCAGAGTCAATATTGATATGTGAGGAATTGATCCTATCATTATGCTATTAGCTGGTTGTTATGTAGACTTAATTGTATAGTTGCATTATGGTGTCAATGCGACATAGGCCTAAGTAGCATTTTGTGGTGGCAGTTACTGTTCTTTCATTTCCATGTTTAGCACTCTCTTTAGGAGCTTTTATAAGGCAGGTTTAGTGGTAATGAATTCCCTTAGCATTTGCTAGTCTGAAAATGATTTAATTTTTCCTTCTCTTTTGAAGCTTAGGTTGGTGGGATATAAAATTCTCAGTTGGAATTTCTTTTCTATGAGGATATTAAAAATAGGCCTCAAATCTCTTCTGGCCTGTGAGGTTTCCGCTGAAAGGTTGACTGTTCACCTGATATGGTTCCCATTGTAGATGACCCGCCCCTTCTCTCTATCTGCCTTTAAGATTTTTTCTTTCAGGTTGACCTTGGAAAATCTGAGGACTCTTTGTCTTGGGGATGGACATCTTACTTAATACATATTATCTCACATACATAGTTATCTGAATTTCTTGAATTTGCATGTTGACTTCTAGAAATACATAGTTCTCTGAATTTTTTGAATTTGCATGTTGACTTCTAGAAATTGGGAAAATTTTTGTGGAATATATTCTTTTTTTTTTCATTGTCTATTGTTTATTTTATTTGTTTATTTATTATTATTATTATACTTTAAGTTCTAGGGTACATGTGCATAACGTGCAGGTTTGTTACATATGTATACTTGTGCCATGTTGGTGTGCTGCACTCATCAACTCGTCATTTACATCAGGTATAACTCCCAATGCAATCCCTCCCCCTCCCCCCTCCCCATAATAGGCCCCGGTGTGTGATGTTCCCCTTCCTGAGTCCAAGTGAAGGAATATATTCTTAAGTATGTTTTCCAAGTTGCTTGCTCTGTCTCCTTCTCTTTCTGAAATGCCTATAAGGTTTAGTCTCTACATAATCCCATATTTCTCAGAGGTTTTGTTCATTATTTAAAATTCTTTTATCTTTATTTTTGTTTTTCTGTGTTGCTTCAAAGGCCCAGTTTTCAAACTCTGAGATTCTTTCCTTAGCTTAGTCTATGTGCTCCTATGCAGAAGTGTCCCCTGCCCACAGTGCCCCTTATACCAGAGCACATCTTACTTGCAGCAACCCTGATGGAGTGCTCCCATCTGCTGTGCCACTGCTGCCCCTGCTGGAGCATCTCTTGCCCATGGTGCCCCCATTGGAGCAACTCCTGCTTGTGATATCCTCCACTGGAGTGTCTCCTCCCTGTGGGGTACCCATTCTCCCCACCAGAGCACTTGCACCCATACCCCTACTGCCGTCT
The DNA here is from genome assembly GCF_008728515.1 of Papio anubis. Classification (NCBI taxonomy): domain Eukaryota; kingdom Metazoa; phylum Chordata; class Mammalia; order Primates; family Cercopithecidae; genus Papio; species Papio anubis. Next base: position 39,238,873 of record NC_044985.1, on the reverse strand, counting down.
CCTATGGAGTGCAGTTGCTAGTGACCTGGGAGAACCTCAGTCCCTCCACCACAACTGGAGCTTGACTTTGAGGAGCTAGAGGACAAAGCTGGACTTAGACCTAGCCTCCTATGGTTAGAACATACAGCCCAGGAGTGTGGGGCTGGTCCTTGCCCTCTAAAGCCACTCAGGAATGAAGCCATTCAACTATACCAAACTTGTGCCACAGTCAAACCCTCATAGGCAAAAAAATGATAGTAACAAAAAGCCCCATTCAAAGCACAACTTCAAAGGATAAAGGAACATTCACTCTCCTAGATGAGAAAGAATTAACAGAAGAACTCTGGCAACTCAAAAACCCAGAGTGTCTTTTTACCTCCAACTGATCATGCTAGCTCCACTGCAATTAATTCTAACCATATTTAAATGGCTGAAATGTCAGACATAGAATTAGGAATCTGGATGGCAAGGAAACTCACCACAATACAAGAGAAGATTGAAACCCCATCCAAGAAAAACAGTAAAACAATCCAAGGGTTAAAAGATGACACACCCATTTAAAGAAAGAACCAAACAGACCTGGAAATAAAAAATTCACTACTGAAATTTTGAAATAATCTTAAGGTATCTGTTGTTGTATAAAGACACTTGCTACTATGAGTGTTACTCTATAGAGGTACTTTGAACTTTTTCCTGGTATTTTTAAAGATCTCTTTATTTATACCTAATGTTCTGCAGTTTTATTACAAACACTTTGCATGTCTAAATTTATCATAAGTCTCATGATTTCCAAATCTGAAGACTCACAGCTTCATCAATGCTAATTTATTATCTTTGGCTATTATCTCATTCCATTTTTTGATATTCTTTACTTTATCACAAATGCTCTTAGGTCTATATTGGCATGTTTATTCTATGTCTTTTTACATTCGTGTTTCCTCACGTCTTTTATATTTGGATGTTTAACTGAAGCTTTTCTTCATGTTACTTTCCAATTTGCTAATCCTATGTTTGGCTAGTCAGTGTAGACTTTTATGCCCGTTGACTTTTTAATTTTTATTATAACACGTTTTCACATACGGGCTTAATTTTTTAAAGTATCTTCTTTTTTTCATAGCCTCTTGCTTTTTACGATGCTTTCTATTTTATTTCATTTAAAATGAAACAAATTATATGGTCTTTTATATTCTTCTACCTAGAGTTTTGGGATGCTCTAATTTTCCAGGTTGTATGTATCAATGGTGGGTTGCCATTTCATGTAGTTTATATTTTGAGTATGAATGTATTTTGAGCAAAATTATTTTTCTTTTTCTAGCGGAAGTTCAATGCATTCTGGGTGTCACTGAACAGTCTGCTAGAAGTATCATCACCACCAGACTGTTCTCAGTTCGGTATCAAATGGTACACTAGTGATAAGAAGTAGAGCTTACAGGAGTCCACTTTGGCGACAGTGGCAGACATTCAGTTTCCAGACACATCAGTGACAGTTATTCCAGATGTAGATCAGGTTCCAATCTCAGAAGTGGTAGGGGAAGAGAGTGGTAAAATTAATGTGTGCCCAGAAGCAGTGCAGTGCTGTCTACTTGAACATTTTTCAAGCCAATCGCTTGCTGCTTGGTTCTACTTAAATTTCCCAGTCAATTTTTTTTAACTTACAGTTAAGAATCCTAGCAAATGCATGATTGTTTTCTGTTTACCACTCCACTTATCAATATATTTAACAGCATTTATTTTACTATGAAATTTCTTTTCTTAATTTTAACATTAGATAAAATTTATGGCTTAGATTTAGGAGCCGGGTTAATAAAACTACAATTTTGTTTTCATATGATGCTTTATTTGAAATTATGTGAGTTACATGTACTAATAGTACAAATATACTCTAATTGGTGAACCTATTTTCTTGAAAGGAAATATTCACTCACTTCATCATTTATACTGGCTGCATGATATTCCATTGTTAAAATATATCAAAGCTTGTTCTATACCTAAATAGAAGGCAATTATGTATTATCCAATCTTTTGCTATTAAAAGCAACTTATGATAACCTAGTAAACAAATATGTTTAAGTTCTGAAAATCCTTATAATGGGATATTACATAATCAGTTAAAATTATGTTTAAGAATAATTTTGTAACATTATAAAATAATGCACACAGTTTGAAATAATGTGTGAAGAAAAATTTCAAAGTAAGTATATTTTTTAAAGAACTGTGGTTACTTGGCATGAGTGATTTTTCATTGTTATAATGTTTATTCTGATACTCTACAATAAGTGTGACATTAGTTAATGAATTTTTAAAGTTGAATTCTGAATAATGCTTATTTTTTGCATGAAGATGTTTGTATTCTAATTTTACTATGTGCATCATTCCATTTTCGTGATGCTGTGAAAAAACACTGCAGACTGGGTCATTTATAAAGAAAAAGAGGTTTAATGGACTCAAAGTTCCACAAGGCTGGGGAGGCCTTTCAATCATGGTGGAAAGAGATGGAGGAGTAAAGGCACGTCTTACGTGGCATCAGGCAAGAGAGCATGTGCAGAGGAACTGCAACTTATAAAACCATCAGATCTCATGAGACTTATTCACTATTATGAGAACAGCATGGGAAAAATCCATCCCATGAGTCGGTTACCTTTCACCAGGTCCCTCCCATGATACATGGGTATTATGGGAGCTACAATTCAAGATGAGATTTGGGTACGGGCACAGCCAAACCATATCACTATGGGATTGATTTATAGAAATAGGATTACTGTATTAAAAGCATAAAGTTACCCTTAAAGGATAACTTGTATATTCAGTCAAATTCGCTTATTTCAAGTTTTTAGGATTATGCTGAATTAAGTATATTTCTAGAGTCTGGATATCTTAACTGCACAGGAATAGAATGATCCAACTCCACGACAGAAATTAAGACAAAACATCTACTTTAAATATTACTTATTGGGTAACTATTTCCAATAAAGGGAAACTAGTAGGTTATATCAAAGCAGGAGAAGGCTGCATTCTGAGATGCTTATTTTGGTGTTTTCATTCAGAATTTTGTTTTCACATTTTATTAGCTAAAGAAACTCTGTATATTTAAACATTTTTGAAAGAAGTCATTCTATAATAAGTAATGGAATATTCTAGAAAGGAAAGAAAACTAAGAAAGCAGCTGGAAAATTTCTGAGAAAAGAAGCAAAGACCACATGTTTAGAAAATATATTTAATATCAGGATTCTAGTTAAAATTTTTTTGCAATGATTGTATTAAAAAGATTAAATTTCATCTAATGTATCTGGTCTAAAAATAATTTTAGGTTATTCACTACTTATACTTTTTAACATTAATTCCATATTTTAACTGTCATTTTTCTGGATTTCTTGGAGGTATTTTCACAAATGCAATAAACAGTCATTAGCATAACATGTCAATATCTTCATTAATGTGATGTATTGGCAATCTATTGTGGATAAGTAATATAGTATGAAAGACTTAAACAAAAATTAGAAATAAAGAATTTAGATTTGTGTCTTTGGTTTTATACAGCAGATTTTGTACCTTATTTCCTTTGAATCCATGAAAGCATAATATCAACTTGCAAAAGATTTTGCACATCTGTTAAAATGCAACTGGTCTATGCTGTCCACCAGCAGTGAAGTGCAAAGGATTCCACCCAGACTCTATTTCCAGATTGTTAATTCCCTTCCAGATGGTACTGCAGAAGGCTGCATGGAGTGTATGACTTTTTTAGCCAATTCATGAAAAATTCTATTCCAAGAAGAAAATCTCTATTCTAAGTAGTGACATGTAATATAGACATCTTACGTTGAGCACTCTTTCTCACCCAGTAGTTGAACATACATAGCAGTTCATAGTTAGCAGACGTGTTCATTATCTAGTGTACTAGTAATCAAGGGCATATTCTTTCTCTAGGAAAGAAAGGTAAAGTAAGCCCCTTACATTTATCAGCAATGTTACATATATGGAACATAAAGTGTATTTTTAAACCAATTAATTCTTTTCTTTCTTTTTTTTTTTTTTTGAGATACTGTCTTGCTCTGTCACCCAGGCTGGAATGCAGTGGTGTAATCATAGCTCACTGCCGCCTTCAACTCCTGGGTCTAAGCAATCCTCCTGACATGGTCTCTCAAGGTGGTGAGATTACAGGTACCCAACATCATGACCAGCCTCAAATAATTTTATAGTCTATTATAATTTTTTCATCATTTTATTATATTTCCAAATATATGAAACATAACAAGAAACCTATATGGATAACAATGTGCAAATACAATTTAGACATGTTCATATAAATTAAGTTCTAGTCTTTTGTGTATTGATTTTTGATATAGAGAAAAGAAAGAGTCATTTTTAAATGGGAGGGAAGTCCAGAAGGAGATTTTAAAAGAGGAAAAGTTATCATTTATGTTATAAAACATACACAAATAATATATCAAAGGGAGTAGAACACTATGCATGACTGTTTGCTATCCAGTGATTGCCTTCCTGTCATCAAGTATTTCTACCCTAAGAAGGTACATACCTGATTTTGGAGGGCAATAATTTAAAGTAAATGTAAAGAAAATACAAATTTTACATATTAATACTTAGCACCTTTCATATGTAAAGATGTAGTTTAAGGAATCACTCTTTGCCAGCCTCAAACAAGTATAAAATTAGTAAACATTTATTAAAGAATAGATTCTAAAAAAGTAAGTTTGGTGCAACGTTAAAAATAATCTACTATAAAATTAAAGTGTTACAATTTTGGATTTTACACAAAAATATCTAAAGAAATGTTAATCTGTGAGTTTGTCTTATGTCTCCATAATCTCAGGCCCAATGTATAGATTCAGCCAACCTATGGAGGAAACTAGGACATACATATCTCATTCAATTGTTTAATCTTTTGGTGCTACCCATTGTTCAAAGGAAAGGGCGGCAAGAGGAGAAGAAAGTTCATCAATGGAGGACAAGTTATCCGAAGATGCATTGATCAAGTTAGAGAAGAGGCACAGAGAAATAGAGTGAACAATGTGAGGAAATTTTGGGGGCTGGAATGAAAAATAAATAAAAGTTTCTAGTTGTTCTAGGTTTATTTTGTATATTTTTATTCAAAGTAAACACCAATTTCATATGAACACCAATGAGCACTTTATCAGCCTTTAGGATTGCATTAGTCCATTCCCACATTGCTATAAAGAACTACCTGAGACTGGGTAATTTATGACGAAAAGAGGTTTAACTGACTCACAGTTCTGCAGGCTGCACAGGAAGCATGGCTGGGGAGGCCTCAGAAAAGTTACAATCATGGCGGAAGGCAAAGGGGAAGCCGGCAGATTTTCACAAGGGTGGAGCAGGAGAGAGAGAGCAAAGGGGTAAGTGCTACACACTTTTAAACAAGCAGATCTCATAAGAACTCACTCACTGTGGCAAGAACAGCAAGGGGAAATCACCTCCATGATTCAATCACTTCCCACCAGCTCCCTCCCCCAACATTGAGGATTACAATTCAACATGAGGTTTGTGTGGGGACACAGAGCCAAACTGTATCAGGATCATTTGACTTGACTGTCAGCTTCAGAATACAGAAAAGGACAGAGAGAAAACAAGGGCCTTGAGTGTAAAGGTAGTTTGTATAATGTGAGGAGGAGGAGTTTATATGGAGCAAGGCATTATCCTCTAAATCAAGGGTTAGCAAACTTTTGTTGTAAACAGTCATATAGTAAATATTTAAGGCACTGTGGGCCACACCTTCTCTGTCACAGCTACACATTTTTGCCATTGTTTGCCAAAAAGCAACTCTAGGAAATAAACAAAACAAGTGAGCACGACTTTGTGTCGATAAAACTTTATTTATTGAAAAATGCCATCTAATTTTTATATGTCATAAAATCATAGTTTTATTTTTGTTTCCAATCATTAAAAATTTTCTTTTAGAGATGGGGTCTCATGATTTTTTCCAGACTGGCCTCCAACTCCAGGACTTTAAGGAACCTCTCACCTCAGCTTCCCAAATAGCTGAGACATCAGACTTGCACCACCACGCATGGTCAAAACTTTCTGAAATGCAAAAAGCATTTTTAGCTAGTGAACAGTACAAAAATCAAGTGGCAGGCGAGATTTGCCATTCAACCTGTACTTTGCTGGCACTTGCTTTAAAGTAGTGGTCTCCAAAGTCAGGTATGTACCTTCTTAAGGTAGCAATACATGATGACAGGAAAGCAATCACTGGAGAGCAAATTGTCAAGCAACAGTGTTCTACTCTCTTTCATATTTTATTTGTGTATGTTGTATAATATAGATATGTATTTAATATTGTAATAGATGATAAATAAGTTTATAAAGTGTACTCCAAACTTCATTTTAGCTGACAGAGATCACAATCCAAACATCTGGTGACTAATTTCCTAATACAGCTTCTCAACTATTGGTATAAGAAATACATGTAGCACCCAGAAGTATGCTGAATGAAATACAAAGTTCTTTTGTGGGGTTTTTTTGTTTTTTTTTTTTTTTGAGATGGAGTCTTGCTCTGTCTCCCAGGCTGGAGTGCAGTGGCGCGATCTCGGTTCACTGTAACCTCCCACTCCCAGGTTCAAGCGATTCTCATGCCTCAGCCTCCTGAGTAGCTGGGATTACAGGCACGAGCCACCACACCGGGCTAATTTTTGTATTTTTAGTAGAGACGGTGTTTCGCCATTTTGGCCAGGCTTGTCTCAAACTCCTGACCTCAAGTGATCCGCCTGCCTTGGACCCGCAAAGTGCTGAGATTGAAGGTGTGAGCCACCGCATCTGGACCAAAGTTTTCATGGTAATGACCAATAAACCACTGCTTTCTCAATCTCCAGATAAGTTGCAAGTGCTATATCATTTTGGGTCTACCCCGTATATTGCAGATTCTCTGTATCTAATATTTGACATTGCAGAACATCATTCAGTGTTTTTCTTCATCCTTCAACCACAGAAGTGTTTTAATACGTCTCTTCCTATCAACCTGTTTGCCAGAGATTATCCACTGTGCTTCTCCCTTATCCCTTCTTCAGTCCCAGGCTGAGTGGAAGAAAGCGTAGCCCTAACATATGCAAATGTTTAAGAAATCCAGGAAGAGCAGACCTCCTTGCATTAAATGGCTTAGGCGGATAAGTTGCTGAAGGTTCTCTTTTGTTTGGCTCAATCTTATCACTGAAATACACATCTGAAAATGAGGGTAGGAGAGAAGGTGTTGGAAGTTTAAGAAGAGAGGATTCCCTCTTGAAGGACATAGAAATCACCTGGAGTGCCTTTTTAAAATCTGAGTCATTAATCACGGGGCTTCAGCAGGACCATCTGGGGTAGATTCTGTTCTCATCATTTTACCAGTGGTGCAAGGTAAAAATACTGCTTATCTCTTTTTAAGAAAAATTACGTCAGCAATGCTCTTAGACTTCGCTTACGTATATCAATTCTATTTCTTCATTGAATAAAGTATACAACATGAAAAAAATCACTTTATTCCTTTTCAGCATGTGGATTTTAACTATGTATATACATCAGGAGTCACACTTATCTTCGTTGAAAGACTCATAATATTCATTAGATATTCACAGATTTTATCTTCCTTCTTTCCCTGTGCACATTTTCTAAGGCTATCAGAAAGTCAGTTTTTGCCATAATGCAACCCTTTCACTCCTACATCATTACTTTTTTTTTCTATTCAGTTGTATCATTCCTATCAAGTTAAAAAATTGTTTACACATGCACATTTATTTATGCAAATTAAAAGTGGTTTTCAATTATTTTTTGAGAGGGAAATTAAATCCAATTTGTAAAGTAAGAACAAATTTACTAAATTATTTTGTGTTTCAGTATTCATTAAAGTATATTTACTAAAATTAATTTTTATCATAATCATGATCAAAAGTTCTATGCCATGAAGACTACTCCGTGATTTTATTTTTATGAGAAACCCAGTATCCTTGCTTTTATTGTATTATATTAAATATAATAATATAAAGACTTTCTTTTATCTTGCCATCCATGAGTTGTATCTATCTGTACAAGTGTGTAAGTTTCGATATGTTTCCCGTTCTCTTGGTCTATATTAACATAGTTTAAGTAATACAATATAAAATTTATCATGCAAATATTCCTTACATTTGGGAAGAGAAAAAGGGAAGAGCAGAAATGAAGGAGGGAAGGAAGGAAGGAAGGAAGGAAGGAAGGAAGGAAGGAAGGAAGGAAGAAAGGGGAGGAAGGAGGGAAGGAGGGAGGGAAAGAGGGAGGGAGGAAGAAAGGAAGAAAGCAAGGAAGAAAGAAAGGAGGGAGGGAGGAAAGAAGGAGACAAAGGTTAAAGCTGCAATAATTGACTGTCAATTAATAATTACATTTTTTCCTCCAGGCCTGAAGTCTAGCCAAGCCCATAGCAGTGACTATTTGTCACTGCTGCTTAAATTTATGAAAGTTGAGAGCAATGGCTTGGTAATTTGGAATTCACCTGCTGAGCTCATCTAGTCTCTATTTGGAATTTTGCAATGTCCTGCATTACACATGCATACACTGCACCGTCATTTACAGATGCAATGAGAGAAAACCTGATAAGATGAGTCTTTGGGAGAAGAAAAGGCATAACAAATACAAAAATTAAAACACTCGGGAATAAGGTAAATACTGAGAGTAAGAACTGGCAATGAGACAAATATTGGATTAAGACAAATACTGCTGCAGATTCCAATGTCAATTCTAACGGTGCTGGTAAAGATTGGATTGTGTTGACAGTTGAAGATGAGCAGCTAAAGCAGAAAGTAAGAAAAAAATCTTCTAGGCCTGAATCCTATGTCATTGAATGTTTTTTACTCAGGTAACAACTTATTAGATTATAAAAATAAATTTAAGTACAGGTGGTTGTACTCCTAAAAAGAATTAAGATTAATAAATTAATGCAATTAATTTAAATTGACAGCTAATAGTAATATATGAAAGTCATTTAAGCCCCTGAAATATTTCCTCTTTTTAGTCTTTGAGAGATAAATTATGCACAAATATTTCATACCTACAAAGAATGTTAATTATAAAATATAGGTGTTAAGAGCACGATGAACATTGTGTTTAGATAATATCACTACCAAATCTCTAAACTCACATTATTCACTTTATTATCCTAACATATTTTAATTTGTTCAGGTGTAATGCCACGATTATTGATGTTCATCTGAGAACCTTTTCATTGGAAGAAATAAGAGAAGTAGATTAGTGTAGCAGTCAAAGCCTGGACTCTGAAATCAAACTCAGTTTAAATGCAGACTCTGCCCTTTCTTAGGTATGAATTCTTAGACCACTTAAGTAAACTCAAAGGAGGGAATCCCTGAATCCCTGGCTTTCATATCACCTTTCTCAGATGTGATGCAGAAAAGAAGAAGAGAAGTGGGGCCTGAAAGCTATCAGCAGTCAAACATCAAAAATGAAACCAGATTCTTCATTATTCTGAGTAATGTTAAGAATTAAATGAGGGTTTTGTTTGTTTTTTAGTACCTAACACTCAGAAAAGGCTCAATAAATCTTACCTAGCATATCTTATCAAAGATGTTGAATTGGAGTCTAACGTGCATGACAGTGAGGGAAGAATGAGACATAGTCATGAGCTCTAAGGTTAATTATGTTTGAGGAGAATGAAGAGGGACCTTTCTAGGGATAAGATAATGAGCAGTAGCAAATTTTAACCATCCTAGACTGTTGAGGTTTTGTATTTATTAAAGACCAAGATGGTTCATGTTTATAATTAGCAGTTTTCACATCCATGTTTCCATTCATAACCTCAATACTAGTCTGGCACCCATAATAAAATTTTTAATACACCTTTGCTGTGATAATAAACATTATTTATCATAAACATCTACGTTGAAATTTAGAGGATAATTTTAGCATTGGTTACTCAAATTGTATGGTAAATCTTTAAATGATTGCAAATTTTACCATCATTCTTCCTTTAGCTATTTTTACCTCTCTGCTATATTTTTTTTCTTTCTTTTTCTTATTTCTAGGACCATTTACTACTTGTTTTCTCTTTTGATGCTTTCTCTGTGTAATTCGTGGGTCATATTTTCTTCTCAAACTTCCAAATTGTGGCATTATTCTAAGGCTACATCTTCACTCTCGCCTATATATTTTTGGTTAGTTCATCCTCTTTTACAGTTTGAACGAAGGTATTATTTCCAATACCAAAGTCTCTCCAAAAACTCAAGTACACATCATTCAATGACCAATTGGTTAATTATTAGTGCTTTGTACTCAGTGTCCACAGTTACAAGTAACTTCGTTACACCAGATTCTTCTTTGGATCTTCTTATTTCATTTAATGGAACCATCATTCTCTTCTTAACCAGTTTGAAATATTAATATTTTTATTCTCCCTCTATCTACAAAATGTATCTGTTTACACTTTGAGTAGTTTGTCTTTCACAGTTACAGTACCTTTTATATCTACTCTCTTTTTACAATTTCCATTACTACCGTCCCAGTTCAGTTTTCAATAGCCTTTCTAAAAGGCTATTTTAGAATAGCCTTTTATTCTAAAACTCCCCATTTTCCATTGGGGAGGTGATTCTTCATACTTGAATTTCATTTTGGCTGAGGAATTTACTTTCTAAAAGACCATTGAAGCAGCTCCCTCACTGACCTTACCTATCCAGTCTCTTTTCCTTATTCGTACCCCATGTGATATTAAGTTAAATAATTGTAAAGAACAACTGCTTTGCTTAAAAAAAAAAAAAAAAAAAAAATCACTATCAAATCACGTTGTCCCTGAACTTTAAAGCCCCAGCTTGCCTTTACAGCCTGTGTCCAACAACTCATTTACATATACTAAGTGCTTCAACCAAACATACTATGTACATTTTCCCAAAAATTCTCTGTGCCTCCCAACTCTACAGCTTTTATCTTCCTTTCCATTCTTCATAATTTCCCACTGCTTGTGACATCCCAGCCTGTCAAAATTTTACAGTCTTTGGAAGCCCAGATCAAATACAATTTTCTCAATTTTATCCACTCTCCCCTTACGAGTTGAAGTTCTCTCTTTGTATATTGTTTTCACAATTTCAAGTAGAAATTTTAGGGTTTCTCATTATGGTCATTTGTCTTCATCTGCTTTTTCCCCTACTAGAATGTTAGTTCTTTAAAACAGGTATTGTGATTTATCCAACACTTGTGTTTGTTCCATGATGAAGCAAAGTAACTTTCATGAAATAGACACCATTTAATTGTTATTAAGAATGCATAAACACCTTTATGTTGTAATATATTAGTATTTAGGAAATTAAAAACCTTTTGTCTAATGATGGTAAAATAATTGAACAAGGTTATATAGCTTGTCACTGACAGAACTGAGTAAGAACCACAATACAAAGAGAGAAGAGAAATAAGGCACAGAGGAGAATAGACAGTTTCTAATCCAGTTTCCAGTGCTATAGTTAGAATTGTGTTCAGTTACAGCTGAGTAAAAATAAAACTGCATGGTAAAGCAATGACAATGTCCAAATATTTAGAAAACAGCCATAGATTAGAGATTCTTATCAAATACTTAAACCCATCTGATTAGTACTTTCATACTTGAAAATAAAATTTGAACAGATATAAACAGTATATTTACATTTTCCTAGAAATCTCCATTGCATGACTGCTGAAGAGAGTTAGCAATTACCCAGGGACCAATTAGCTTGTTTGTGGATTATCTACACCCTGTGGCTTCTTCCTCTTTGCTTTCCTCCTCTTTTTTGCCTTTTGACCACTTCACAGTTGTTAGAAGAAGAAATTAAAGAAGTGCTAAAAAGTAGAAAACCAGAACAAGTGAAATTAAGACTCTAAATTATTATACATGAAACACATTTATGTTATTAATAGTTGGCTGAATTTTTTAAATAAAATGCCAGACATTTGAGCCAAAGGGTACTTAATTTATTACAATTTTTTTCAAATTTGTTATCTTAATCACTTAATTGTTTCTTTTGGAAAGCTCAAAGCTTGTTCAGTAAGATGATACAGAAATAATTATTAAAATCAACCTGAGGAATTATGGAATATTTCATTACTTCATGTTGTCTTGCATAGTCACAATTTGCTAAAGTTTATCAGAAGAACATTAATAGGATTCTATGACCATTTAGTCTAAATATTTCTAAATGTCAGTCTAGAATATTTCTGTGTAGTTTATTCACTGACAGTTTTCACTGATTTGCTCCTACTCACAGAGACGTTCCCAATACAATTGGAAAAATCCATCTTCAACTACTAACATACACTTTTCTATTTATGTACAGTTGGAAAGGATCCTAAAAATCAATTTGTATCATTTTCCATTGGGGAGTTGATTCTTCATACTTGAATTTCATTTTGGCTGAGGGGAATTTACTTGAGCACATGTTAAGCATTTTTTGTCCACATTTCGTGTCCTCTGTTATTTTGGGACAACTCAATGTTGGCAATCTCTGTGGAGTTTCTCTTTACCCAGGAGGTCTGCACTCAGGGTTTCATGAACACAATGCAGAATTTCCCCTCTCAGCTGTCCTGGGACTATTTCTTTTTCTTCTAAGAATAAAATTCTGTTTCTGACATATAATGATTTTCCTCTGTACTTGCCTATAGACCCAATGTCTAATAGTTTCTTATTCTTTAACTTTTCTATTACATACCTTATTTGCAATAAATAACCCAAAATCACAAGGTAAATGGTTATTCAAACTATTGTTTTATCCCAGACTATTTAATAAAAACTTTAGCTTTCCCATTTTTACTTTCTTAGCATCATTTTTCGAGTGTGTCTGACATTTCTGCCCAAATACAAAAAGGGAATCCCTGAATCAAATTGCAAATGTATTCTAATGTATTCTGTGCACTCAATTGTATCTCGAAATCATCCAAGGAAAGGAAAACATCAGATTTCCATGCTGAATCAGGAAACAAGAGAGTATTTCAATCTTGGAACCATGAAATTTTGATAGTAGATACGATTGCAATTTTTCTGTATATTTTATGAATTTGGTAAAAGTTTTACTTAACCTCCTTTATGTATCCTATTCAAAATAGTTTTCACGCAATACTCTCACCTATTTCCTTTACTTTTAGGAAATGTCATCGATCCATATTTTTAAATTGTTACTATTAATGTATGGAATTCTTAAAAAGTAAAATAGGAAGAGATCAAGTGAAAGCTGTACTTTTATGCCATTCTTTCTACATGTGGTTTTTCTTAATTCTTCATTCTGCACACTTGAATTGAGCATACAAATCACTTTTCTAGAAATAAAAGTCAAATTTGTTATGTGTATAAAATGGTTCACAGCTTACAATACACTGCCAAATGTACTATATCGCCTCCCAAATCGTGGTAATCCTGTGAAGAATATGGTCTGGTTATTATTATTATCTCTCATTTTATTGATTGGAAAACTGATGCAAAAAAGGAGTGTCTTGTTCTGGAAGCACAATTCAGGCCCCAATTTTGAACTTGATTCTTACATGTTTCACTAATGTAAGCTGCCAGTGAAAATAAATGAACTAATAACAACTTTATTTGCATAGTGTTTTAAAATTTATACAGGAATTTCATATGAATTCTCTTTCTTATTTTGGTAGAGTGTAGAAAAAAGAAACATTTTCTTTCTATTACATCAAGACTCATGTTTCTATCTTTGGTTACAGACTGATGTAATATGAAATAAGAAAAATGGAATCAGGAGGAGAAAAACGTTTAAGAGAATGAATGACAATTTTTTCTATATTTTAATTTTTCTTTTTTAAAGTAATGTGAAAATACATAAAGGAAGATAAAAATTTTTAAAGGATGATACAGTTTTGTGTGTTTCTTATTTTAATATGTTGATTTTCAGTTGCTACCACATGTAATAAATGTTTTCCTGTATTTCAAGATTACGAAATGTCAAGTGAAAATATTTTATATTTTTATGAGATTATCAGTGGGTAATTATATATTTGAGAGAGAGGGGGAGATATAGAGGAATATACATATACATTTATAAAAGTATTGCAGAACCATTAAAAAGTCTGCTTTCTGTAATACAGTTTTAAAATGTGCATGAGAAAACAGCATAAGGGTCAGTTAAAAAAACCCATGCAGCATTATAGAAAAATCAAATTCAAAACATATTGCTTTGCTTATTAGGCTGCAATCATTTTAACCATACACTTAAAAATAAATGAAATGTATTTTTTAGAATAAGATTTAGGAGAATGCTACATATGACATAGAGATTATTGACAGCAATGGCAACGTTCAAAACAGCAGAAAGTTAAAATACTCTGCTGAAATACCAAAAATAGTGGAGAGGAAATGGAAAATTATTTGAAATGTTAGAGACGTTTCATTCCAGTACCTTGGCCTCATTATATTATCAGCTAAATACAAAATACATAGACCAGATAAATGTCTCATTAAGTCTTTCACAGTTCTTTCTGGGAAGTTGGTAGTGGTCTTGAAAATGAAAAATAGAGAAATGTTTTATATGAAAATTATGGCATAAAATGTATTTCAGTGAATGTTTTTATTAACTCACTGTGTGTGGTAAGGCATGGTAGTAGAGTTATAATTTTACCGATTGCTCTTAAGACACAGATGTATTCTATATAGTAAGCTTTAAGACTAAACAAAATATCTGTTGCATTTCACGTTTAGTTACATTGTCAACTGCTCAGATGTAGTCTATATTAGATGCTTTCTACCTCCATTTTATGAGAAGGCTTTTTTCATACAATACCATTTCTGAGCTAATAGAAGCATATTAAACTATCCATATTATCCCGTTTAATTTGACATTTATTTCTACATACATACACTCAAATATTAACATACAAAAATAGGAACATATTTCATGTTCCGATTTACTTATTTATGACGTTCATCTAAGATTCATGTGAACACAACACAAGAGGATTACAGACAGGAAAATAGCGTTACTTTTCAGGGTAAAAATAACTTTCTTCATCAATTAATTCATGTAATCTGAATTATTGCATCTAATTAAGAGACTCATTCTCTTCCTATAACAAAACAGGGAAAAAATCTTTACAATGAATTACTGCTGTATTTCTCATTCTGGCAAAGTTCCCATTGCTTTCAGATATACTTAATGACAAGGTGAATAAGATGACACCACATTTTCTTTCAAAAATGTAGTCATGCTGAAAATATCTATGTAGAAGACAAGTCACAACACATAGAAAATATCATAAAGGATGCTTGTTAACAATAGAAAAAATGAATGGAGAGGGGATAGAAAGGTGTCAGATGAGAGGTGTTCATAATACCTGCAAAATAAACACCAGCTTCAGTTTCAGAGACAAGTGAGTCTCAAATTGACAGATGGTGGATGATTGCTTCTGGTGGAGCGAATGATGGTTAGTTTGCAAGTAAAAGCAGATAAAGGAGCACATGAATAACAGTCAAATCTTTGGTATGTGGGTAAGGCTTAAATTATAAATGGCTTAAATTATAAATGGTTCATGATTGACTGGCCACAAGTAAGTTATTAAGAATGCACATATGGTGAAGAAAGGCAGTAGTACTCTAACAAATGAATGCAGCTGATCATAAAAAATCCTATAGTGAATGGAAAGGAATACTTGGAAAACAATAAACTTGAAGGAGACCTAAAGGTAGATGAAATACAAATTAAGCTGGCACTTGCAACAAAAGCAACAAAAACATGCTTGGAATATGGGCATGTTAGGGTTAAATTTTGGTTGATCTAAAGACTAAGTTTCATTTCTAAATTCAATTTGTAAAATTCAAGGGCAAAATAATGTAAAAGTGCTATCAGACAAATAACTACTTGTGGTTTTGGCCTTTAATAGTAGAATCAAGCACTCTTCACAGAGAACATGGCTGTCATTCACAATGAGATCAAACCAAACATTAGAGATTCACAAAAAATTTTTCTCTTCAAAATGACCTGGTCATGTCTCTAAGAGATGTTTCACAAGTTAGTTTATCCTTCTGTCTCTTGAAGAGACTATGCGTATAGAACCTGGTACCATCTTGAATACCATGCAGAAAGTTGGCTCCTAATCTATTTCTTATTTTTAAATCAGTGCATGTGTCCATGTTTTTTTGTTTTTTTTCTTTTTTTTAATTCAGGTAGAATCAACAAGGCTATAGCAATAGTTTGAATGATTATAAATCATAAAATGCTAATTCTGAAATTACTTCTAGAAGTCATTTGCTCTAAGCTCCTCTTTCATTTTTCATTTGGAGAAAGTGAGGTCCAAACTGTGTAGCTGAATTCATCAAGGCACAACTAATTATTTAGTGCCTTAGCTAAGATTAGAAATCAAGAATCCTGATTCCCAGTGGACTCACCAAAAAGTTAGAAATAATGACTCAACCAATATAATATTTATTTATGGAAAAGTGTGATTGTTTTCCTCTTCTTTAAAGAAATGTAATGTCATTCTGAAAAAGAAAAAGCAAAGATAGTTAAATGTAAGAAAATTGGATTCAACTTTAAATCAAAGCTCATTCTCCAGTTCTCCTCTTTAACTATTTACCATGGATTCTGAATTGGGGAAGTTCCTGATCTACTTTAACTTCTAAACTTCTTAAAAAATTACTTTTAAATATCCAAGTTTATCATTTAATTCAACTGTTGACAGACTTTTACTGTATAGGATTACATATTTAAATAACCCTTTGAATTTGTATGACATATTTTAACACCTAATTTGATTTACAGTTTCTCTTATTTTCTCTCTATGAGATTTCTCTCTACACTAGCAAAGCATGCATGAATAATTAATCTTAGTCTGATTACTGTCAAGAAACAGAGAGGTTTTGATTCCATACAGTTTTTGTTCAGACAGGAAGGGATACAAATGAGTTTCCAACAGAAAGTGGTAGAGACTCTTTTACCATTGTATTCTGCTCAAGGTATTTTCCCCAAAATAAGTTGAGAAACGTGGTGTAGAGAAAAGAGACCTCAAGAACAGGGTGACTGAGCACAAGAGAAAAAAAAAAAAAAAAAAGACTGCAACTTGCTCACAGGGAATGGAGGAATTTTTTAAAAAGAAAGGTTGAAATCCGTCAGTGTTCTGTTAGTCATCTTCTCTTTCATCCTCCTCTCCTTCCTCCCCTTCATAATCATGTTCATCTTCTTCACCTTCATCCTCATCCCCTTCTTCATCAATATCTTCTAATCCTTCCTCCTCTTCATCATCATTATCTTCTTCTCCTTCTCCTTCTTCATCATCTATATTGGGAACCAAGTAGTGCTGTAATGGGTTTGGCCAAATATCATCGAGTTCTGTGGGAAAAAGAAAAGCCTGCTCCCGTAGCTCTGCTGGAAGCTGGAGGGTGCCTAGGCACTGTAGCAGTGCATAGAATTCCAGCTTTTTACCTCCTTTCTCTGTATATAGGGCTCAGAGAGTACATTGTGTCTCGATGTGAATATGGACAGTTAGCATTTACCAACATGTATCTGACTACTTTCTCTTGTTTAAAAAAAGAAAAAAAAAATCTTTAAAAATGGGTTACAGAAGATCAGCAAAGGCTGGATTTGAGATGTTTGGGTGAGTTAAGTGGTTATTTTGACAACACGGCTTCTCCTTTGGCATGTTTAATTGTGGTATTTGACTGACATCCTTGCAGTTTAAGATGACACTTTTAAAATAAATTCTCTCCTAATGATGACTTGAGCCCTGCCACTCAATGAGATAATCAGCAGAACCTGTAAGATCTTATTTGGAATTGACACCTTCTATTTTAATTTTGTTTCTGTTTATATTAATTTTTGTTTGTTTGTTTGTTTCACTGAAAAGGAAAGAAGATGCTCCGTTGTTAAAAGTGTACAAGTTGCTTTGTTACAATAAAACAAAATGTGTACACAAAAAAGAAAGAAACAGAGAGGTTAAGTGAATGGCTCCAGGTCACACAGCAAGCCAGTAGCGATTTTGTAAATGTCTTGTCTGAATATAAAAACATTTAGACAATAAAATAATTATTTAGGGTCATCAATAGTGGTAACACTTGCCATGTTGAGATAAGAAAAACATATTTAAAATCTCACAGGATATTTCCTCATGGCAAGAACTGGCTTAGCAAATATTTTCCTAATCTTAATTTGTGTATATTTAAACTTGCATATGAAAAAACAGAAGAAATTCAATCCTATTTAGTAAAAATGTTGAATGCTCAGTATTTGCTCTTTTGATAAGACAGCATGTATTTTCATTTAATAATATAAAATTTATTCTTTTCTTTTTTAATTTTTATGAAACGGTGAAGTCAAACACAGAAGGATTTTATTAAAATTAAAATAACTTTGTTTAGGTAGTACATAATATAAACAAACAATATTCCAAAACTCTTGTTTGTATGATGAAAAACACAGAAAATGTGGTAGATATTTTTGTTTGTTTTGGTTATAAAATCCGAACAGTACATAGACAAAAAATTACTTTCCTTAATTTTTTAAACCATACTCAGAATTTATTACAGAAAGGAGATCTTCAGAACTTATTACAAAAAGGAGAGCTTCAGCACTGCACTTACTTGAAAAAGGAAGAATTCGAGTTTAAGAAATAGGGCTTTTTTTGTGAAACATCTTCTGCAGAATAGATATTTTTACCAGTGAAAGTATATGTTAAATTTTTTGAGTCAGATAGCAAGCAACATTCCTTACACATATGTACTGTTAACACATTAAATCATGTTATTCATTATTTTTATCAACTGCTTCCACCACTTTTCAGCTTTCAACATTTTTAAACTATATAAAAATTCATTTCAAAGAAGCAGATAATTCCTTGAAAATTCAGACACCTTGTTACTGATCGTGTTATTTACTAAGTGTGTTAATCCAACAATGTTAATTCAGCTTCACTAATTGCCTGATATTTAAATATTGGATACTTATTGTATTTATTTCAGTTAGATTAATGCCCTTAGTATATATTCAATCAAGATGAGTTTCATGGTTTCTAGCATTCTATATGAAAATTGCCTATTTGGGCCATGTCTAGCCAGAATTTCTCCTACGAAGTAACAATATTATCAGAACATGCATTTATAGAGATGACAGAGAGTATAATCAATTTTTCAGCTGTTCATTTCAACAATGTAAAATAGGCCTTGAACTAAACAGAAATAGATAATCTATCTATTGGTAAGAGGTCTTGGCAGTTTATTGGAAATGACTTAGATACCCATTATTATATTACTTTCCATGTTAGAAAAAAAGGAAATTACAGTTGAATATAGCATAAGAAATTTCAAAACAGAATCAACCAATGAAGACACAACTTTCTTTGAGTTACAGCAATTTTACTCAAATAATATGTGGGCATGAATATTGAAATATATCCTTAAGCTACAAAATAATGTAGATGGATCAGTTGGTTACTTGGGAAGAGATGAATGTAGGTAGGAAATAATTCATTTTCCCTATATTTGAGCAAATATATAAAGAACAATGGCAGGTAATTTCAAGAAATTTTTTTCCATTTGAAAGAAAATTATATTCTAAACTTAGTAAATGCATAAAAATCAAGAGAAGAAATAAATGATGCAATACCATAGCCCAAGTATATATACTATCTTATATTTTGTACCATTTCATTCTTGTTTTAAATTTATTGAGGTGATTTTTACATAGTGACAGTCATACTGAACATGCAATTGTGTTTCTACTCATTCATTAATTGTTTAAACTTATAAATTCAAAAAATTCTGTTTTAATATTGGCATATTCGGATATTTTGGGGTTTATTATAATTTACATAATCATTTCCATATAGCTAGCCAATTTTTTTGTATTGTGTTTTTCTCTGTTATAAATACTGAAACAATAAAAATGTGCCAAAAATGGTTTTGCTTTTAAGATTCTCAGTATATATTGCTAAACTGCTTTTTCAAAATTGTAATCAATGTCTGACTCTGAAGAGGCATCATAGCATGTGCTTAGGAGCAGGGAATCCAAAGCCAGACTTTGGATTCCAGAGTAACAACTCTGGTACTAACTTCCTGTATGACATTGAGGAAACCACTTAACCTCTCACTGTGACTCAGTTTCTTCATCTCCAAAGTTAGATATTAATAGTATGTTGTGGGGCCGGGCGTGGTGGCTCAAGCCTGTAATCCCAGCACTTTGGGAGGCCGAGATGGGCGGATCACGAGGTCAGGAGATCAAGACCATCCTGGCCTACACGGTGAAACCCCGTCTCTACTAAAAAATACAAAAAACTAGCCGGGCGAGGTGGCCGGCACCTGTGGTCCCAGCTACTCGGGAGGCTGAGGCAGGACAATGGCGTAAACCCGGGAGGTGGAGCTTGCAGTGAGCTGAGATCTGGTCACTGCACTCCAGCCTGGGCGACAGAGCGAGACTCCGTCTCAAAAAAAAAAAAAATAAATAAATATTATGTTGCTCAAAGCATTGCTGTAGTATTAAAAGAGTTAATATATGTAAATGTATAAATATGTAACACTCAATTGCTTATAATCTATATGTAAATCCTTAGAATAGTTCATAATAGTATGAACTTTGACTATAAAAAATATAAAAAAATATATTCACATAGACCATACTGATAGAAAATTTGTTGTTCTAAACAATGTCATATTTTCCAAGGTTGATCCTTTTCTAGATAACCAAAGCTTGGTAGATAAAAGATCAACCATAGTGAACACAGTTTATAGCCCTTTGGGTAGTTGTCCAATGAAATATCCTTGTCAGCTATCTACGGACCTTTACTTGAGAGAAATTTTACTCACAGACATTTTCCAGCAGTTCCTTTCTTGTTGACAGGGGGTACAGTTTTTTATATTAGTTAATTCATTAGATGCAAGGTGAGTATGGCATCTATCAGCACACTGGTGCATGGCCTGAGCATGTGCATCCCTGCTGTAAAGATTTGACCAATTCTGCCTTAGCATTCAATTTGATTTCTGAGGTGGCAACTGACATCTTTATTGCCATCTCCATAAAACATCTAAATTATTACTCTAAGTCTTCCGGGGATTTCCATAAATGAGTGTTCCCTATGAGGGTATGCTTTTTAAAAGACTCATTTACCTGAACATACTGTAGCAAGGCCATTGATTATAGCTCAAGAGCCTACAAATACAAAAACATTCCCCTTAAGGCATGAGCCTAAATTCTCTTCTCCTGCTAAATGGATCTCAATTCTGTCCACTCTGCAGATTTGTTCTTGGTTCTTCTTCCACTGAGGTTTTACCTTCTGTATGGTACAGTGTGACTGATTTCTAAATAGCAACCTGTCCCTCCATTGTAAGATGGCCTTACTTGATTTCTGGCAAGTGCTCCACTCCTCATACTTTCTAGTTTTAACCACTTCGAACACCACCTGCTCGGTTGGGCCATAAAATGGTTGGAACAACCTCTATCACCACTCTTAATATGTCATTTAATGTTTGTTTTTGCTCAGTGTTTTATTCAAATTGTGACATTATTCTCATGACTTTATGAAGAAAAGCCAAAGAACTCATGGATAAGGAGCGTGATTTTATAAAAACCTGAATGGCACTGCTAGTCCTTGAGCTTCTTTCTTCAGACGTGTTCAGTGAGAGATAACTTATTACTCACATTGTGAGGAATATACCTGGTTACTATTGCCACGTGATTCTCAGAAATCTCACAAAAGAAATTGGCCTCGAATTTTACCTGGATCTATCAGACAAAGACTGTTATATGGATGACTACAGTCCTTAACTCTCCTGAGTTTTCTCTTCTGAAGAGGGAAATTATCATATTATCAATATAAGGAACTAACCTGCTCTTTGTGGCTATCAAATCCAAGCATCCCTGGTAAGATTATGACAGTATGATGGCAAATTTAAATATTCTTGTGGCTAAACAGTCACTGTATAGTGAATTCCATTTCATGAGAATGCAAATTGTGCTTGGATGAACTTCAGAACTGGTACTTTGATGAAATTATTGGCTACATCTGTATTGGATCACCAGTCCTGCTTGGTCTATTTCGCTTCCTATACAGTATTTAAAATGTTACATAGGTATATAAGTACACATCAGGTATCACTAAAATTTTCAGGAAAACCACCTCTTTAATCCTTGTCAGTCTACTCTCGATGTCTCGGAACTGCCTTCTATACCAGCCAGATGAGGTATCTTAAAAGGTGAAAATGTAGTAGTGAGAATTAAACTCCCACTTCTCCCATTTTCTTAATCAGAACATAGATCTCATGCCATCGCCTGGAATTCAGTTGCTGAACTTTTACTACCTGGAAGGACATGGATAATTACAAAAGTTCTTACTTAGCATGGCTAATTAAAACTGGGCAAAGGGCACCTTCTCACTCTGTTGATTGTTTCCTTTGCTGCGCAGAATATTTTTAGTTTGATATAGTCCCCATTGTCTATTTTTGCTTTTGTTGCCTGTGTTTTTAGTGTCATATTCATTAAGTCATTGCCAAGACTGATGCCATGAAACTTTTCCCTTAATATTTTTTCTGCAGGTTTCACAGTTTCAAGTCTTAACATTTAAGTCTTTAATACATTTTGAGTTTATTTTTGCAAACTACGGAATAGGAGAAGATATTTGTAAACCATATATAATAAAAGTTTAATTCTCAAAATATATAAACCATATATAATAAAAGGTTAA
Organism: Papio anubis; assembly: GCF_008728515.1. NCBI lineage: Eukaryota > Metazoa > Chordata > Mammalia > Primates > Cercopithecidae > Papio > Papio anubis. The sequence goes on along the minus strand of NC_044985.1, from coordinate 39,216,280 downwards.
TTCTCAAAATATATAAGGAACTCCAACAACTCAACAGAAAAAAAAAAAAATACCTAAGAACCTGATTAAAAATGGGCTAAGGACTTGAATAGACATTTTTCCAAACCAGACGTAAAAAAGGTGAAATATGTTTATGAAAAGATGCTCAAAGTCACTTATCATTAGTGACTTTGAAATGCAAATCTAAATCACAATGATATCTTACTTTATAGCTGTGAGGATGACTATGCTAAGAAAATGAAAGACAACAAGTGTTGGTGAGGATATGGAGAAAAGAAAACCCTTGTGTGCTTCTGGTAGAAATGTAAAATAGTGTAGCTGCTATAGGAAACAGCAGGAAGCTTCCTAAATAATTTTAAAATAGAAGTCAGGCATGGTGGCTCATGCATGTAATCTCAGCACTTTGGGAGTCCAAGGTGAGAGAATCACTTGAAGCAGGAATTTGAGACTAGCCTGGGCAACATTCCAAGATCTTGTCTCTACCAAAAAGAAAATGAAAAGAGAAGAAAAAGAAAAAGAAATAGAACTATCACATGATCCAGCAATTCCACTTCTGGGTATCTATCCAAAAAAAACTAAAATCGAGCTCTTAAAGAAATATTAGCACTCCCATGTTCATTACAGCATTATTCACAATAGCCAAGATATAAAAATGCCACAAACATGCATCATCAGATGAATAAAGAAAATGTGATGAATATACACAGTGGAATATTATTAAGTTTTAAAAAAGAAGAAAATTTTGCAATAAATTATAACATTGATGAATCTTGAGGACATTAAGCTAAGAGAAATAAACCAGTTACAGAAAGATTAATACCACATTATTCCACTTACGTAAGGTACCTAAAGTAGACAAACTCATAGACGCAGAGTGTATAATGGTGGTTGCCAAAGACTTGCGGCTGGGAGAAAGTGGCAGTTACTAACCAATAGATATAAAATTTTAGTTATGAAGGATGAATAAGTTCTAAAGATTCACTAAACAACATTGTGCCTATAGTTAATAATGCTGTATTATAAACTTAAAATCAGGTAAAATAAATAAAAAAAAAAAAACAGTCAACCTCACATTTCTGATAGAATGAAGAGGGTTTATGCCGGTTTTCAAAGAATGCAAAAAGAGCTGTAAGCCCTAACTACACTTTGTGAAAACTCTCAAAGAAGCCTCGTGTTTTGGCTTCATCCTAGACTTCCACTTTTAGAACAACTCTTACTCCTGAACATGACTGAGATTCTGTACTCTAAACAGTATTGCCTCTGGGTCACTGCCTTCATTACCGGCTAAGTAAATTGTGCTACGTAAATTAACACTCGCTACCTGGGTGCGGTGCCTCACGCCTGTAATCCCAGCACTTTGGGAGGCTGAGACAGGTGGATCACTTGAGCTCAGGAGTTCAAGACCAGCCTGGCCAACAAGGTGGCTATCTCTACTAAAAATACAAAAATTAGCCAGGCGTGGTGGCGGGGGGCTGTAATCCCAGCTACTCAGAGGCTGAGACTACTTGGGAGGCTTGCTTTATCAAAGAATGTCTCTATAGTGGAAAAATATTTTTAAGGTAAAATGGAATAAAACATTTAACCAAAGAAATGCTATTATTTTAAGTATAGATATTTGTTAGAAACATTCAAATATTAATATTGTTCTCTAAGCGTACACTGTCATTTATACTACATACCATTGCTCCCATTGTTAACTAGTAGACAATCTTTAATAATTTCCAAAATAATTGTCTTAAATCCATTAGAAAATTAATGATGCAAAAAGTCTAAAGACACAAACTCAAACAAACAAACAAAAAAGCCTGCAGATTGGGCAGAGCCCTCCTTAGATTAGAAGATATCTACTCTAGTTTTTTTTCCCCTTGGGGAATAGTGAAGAAAGAATTAAGTCCGCCATGAATAGTAAGGTCTGGGGGAGACTCTGTAAAGACAAAATTTAGCTTTAAGGAAGAATCATTAAATTCCTAGTACTTAAAGCCTTAATAGCAGATTAAAGAAGTCAATAAAAATAATCTAAACTGAAGCCCAGTTTAGATTTATTCCATGTTTCATTTAGTAAAAATACTTACGTAGTGTATTTTTTACCTATTTCAGCCATTCGAAAGAATTGTTAATTTCAGTAGACATAAAAATATTCTTTGCTTGGTCAAATGTAAGAACCAGCTGAAAATAAAGAAAATATATATTTGGATAATATAACTGTTTAACAAATACATAATAGATATGTATTGAAGAGTATATATATATATACTATTAAGAGATGTAAAATACATATGTTAACAAACAAAAATCAATAAGCTAGGGATCCATTTTTGCATACCTTCCACACTGAGTCGATTATCAAGTCTTTATACATCCTATTCATCTGTCTCTCCAACTGACTCTTTTCTATCCATCCCTACTAAATATTACTTATTTCAAATTATCATCTATTTTTTCACAGAGAAAAGAAATTAGTATTTAGTTTGTAGCTCATATTTCAACTCCCACTGGGAGGATGGTTAGAGAGAAATGACTTGACTAAATTTTCATATAAAATATAAATCAAACCTCTTGAGAGTATTGACTAGTAGAAAGATAAAGAAGAGTCCTTGGTTGGATATAGCCTAATTTTAACAGGACTATCACAGTTCATTTTGTGCTGCTATAACAGAATACCACCCACTAGTTAATTTGCAAATAAAAAAAAGTGTATTTAGTTAGTGGTTCTGGAAGCTAGAAAGTCCAAAAGCGTGGTACTAGTATCTGGTAAGTGCCTTTTTACTGTATCATGACATGGCACAGGGTACCAGATAGTGAGATGGTAAAAGCTTGTGCACTCAGGTCAATCTTCCTCTTCTTATAAAGCCACAAGTCTCATCATGAGGGCCCCACCCTGAGGAGTTTATCTAATCCTAATTACCTCCCAAATACCCCAACTCCAATTCCTTAATCATGTGAATTTGGGGATAAATTTCTAACACATGAAATTTGAGGGACACATTAAGACCAAAGACCTATCCTGTTTGTCTAGGTTGGTCTCTGCTTTTTGCAAGTCTGATTTGATAAACCAACTTTTGTGTTTCTCAGACTATTGCTATAAGCAGAATTATCTTTATTTTATACAAACAATAATGCCTAAGGCACATTTTAACAAGAAAAAGCTGGAATGGAAAAGCAATATAAGAAACTGATGCTTGGATGTTTCCCTACTTATGGTTGGTAGGAAGTGGTGAAAGATATCATGTAGATTATGGAAGAAAAGACTTACCTTTTATCACAGGCTCTAAAATTCTATACACTGTTTGCAACAATAAATTAAAAATATAAAGCACAAATAGGCAAGAAACAACACATTGTCAAGAGAAAAAATAGTTAACAGAAAAAGATTCATGAAAGACACAAATATTGGAAATATGAAATAGATCATTTAAAAGACTATGATTAGTATTTTAATGTTTCATAAAGAATTTTGTCAGACAAATGGAGACAAGACAATGTTGAGTCGACATATGAAAAACTTCTATAGAGATACTAGAAATAACTGACACTGTGAGAGAGATTAAGGTTGTCTTAGACAAACTGACCTGTTTGATCTAAGTCAAAAAAGCTGAAAAAACAATCAGTGAACCTGAAGATAGTTTGAAAGACATTATCTAAACTAGAATATAAAGAGGAAAACATAGTAAGCAATCAAGAAGAAAAAACAGGTAAACAAAAACTAGAAGAGAGCATCCAAGAGTTGTAGGACAATATAACATTGCCTACCATATGTATATTTTGAATCTGAGGAAAAGGAGAAAAGATAATGTAGCAGAAAAAAAAAAATGTTAGAAGGGATAATGGCTGAGGATTTCCCCAAAATAGTGAAATACATTAAACCACATATCAAAAGGGATCAAAAAAACTCTAAACAGGATGAATACCAAAACACCCACATATCACATACAAACTACTTAAAAACAAATACAATGGAAATCTTGAAGTCCAATCAGAAGATAATGACACATTTCAGGTACAGGAACAAATATAAAGCCCAGACAGATTTCTAATCAGAAATTATATAACATAGATGATGATGAAGTGTGACCTAAAGTACTGAAAGAAACAATAATACCTATCAATCCAGAGTTCAAATTCAGTGAAATTATCTTTTACAAAAGACATAGAGAAAATGAGTGCCACATTTCAAGTTGGCTGATTAGATATATTGGACACTCACCTTCTCCAGAAGGAAGAGTTAAAATTGCAAGTAGATAAACAGACCTAAAATAGAACATCTAAAGATAGAACACTGGAGTTAAATAGCCCATGCACAGAGAGAGAAGGAATTGATTGGACAGTTCAGCTGAGATCAGTTGGGAGCCCAGAGTAGCTTCCCATTGCAGGGCAGGAGTAAGTGGGTCCACACTCAGGAGTCCAAACTCTTAGGAGGCCACACTTCTACTTCAGACTACCCTAATTGTAGCCAGGGTTCCTTTACCTATACGGGCTCTGACATTAATGTTGGCAGTGATCTGGAGATCCCACAAATGCAATGTTCCAGACAGAAAAATTGCAATGGACCACACACCCCCAACTCCCAAGGCCTAAGCAACAGCAGCATGGTACGACTGTGAGAGCCCAGTCTCCACTGAACTGCATCCTACCCTGGGAACCAACATTCCCACACATTCACAACTCAGGAACCCCCGTTGACATCTTCTGGCATCCACCCAAAGGGCTGCAGTCGTGCAGTGCCACTGGCTGGTCCCAGTGGTGTTGCAGGATCCTGAGCACTCTAGCTCACATACAGTACCACTTTCCAGGGAAAGGACAGTGGGGCACACCAAGAAGCTGCCCCTGGAACAAAGAGCACACCTTCCAGAGCCTGAGAGCTTCCTGAATGAAGCTATAAATAGCAAACCTGCCCCCACCATCAACATCGCTTCCATGGAAGGGTGGAATGAATCCCCACCACGACACAACATGACAGCCACAGCTGCCTCTGGAGGTAGAATAAGTGAGTATCAGTGATGTCTGGCTGGAGCTGTGAATAGCAAACCCACTCCCACCAGAAGCATGACCTCTGTGCTCTACTGTGCATTCTGAGTACAGAGTCTTCATACATACCACTGAAAATAATGCTACTGTCAGAGACAGTGTGGACTCCCCAGAGCCTGAGAGCTCCCTGCAGGTGGCTGTATACAGCAACCATACTGACACAAATAGCAGGACCTCTGTGCTCCAGCATAAGCCTTGAGGTCAGGCTTCCCATGCCCATTGCCACAGATCACTCTTGTCTGCCTACTACAGTCTATACACCTGCACACCATCAGGACCTCATGTCAGTTCACCCAGTGTGGTACTGCCCACACAGAGATCAAACACCCCTCCCTGGAACCTGGTTATATCCTTATCCATGACACCAGCTGTGGTATTTGTGCACTTGCCGCTGAGGACCTGAAGTTGAGTTCATCCAGCCTGTCACCAACACCACCAGGTATACTCACCCACATGCACTACCTATAAGCTAAAAGGCCAGTATGCTGAGCCCATCACTATAACCGCTAACATTAGTAATAACTGCCTGGGTTATCCTGCCAGTGCTACTACCATCATCCATGCTACAAATGATACTCAGGGGCCTCAGAACCAGGTAACCCATATGGTCTCCACTGCTGCCACTGTCAGTACCCAAGCAAGCTACTTGGAAGCCCAGGTATTTGCCCACCTAACCTACTAACACTGGTGCCCACATGCACCACCTAGTGGCCCAAGGCTATGCATTCTCAGCTTGCTGCTACCCCTACCAGGGCCTGAAGATTGGCCCACCCGGCATCCCCAACCCCAGCAAAGCCTTACCATGGCTTCTATTATACTAACAACCACAACCAAGTAACTGAGGAATTTACAGATTCCATGGATGCTTTGTACAGCCAAATAAATTGTGTGAAGACAAAACTACCATGCAGTGTAACCTATTATGGACTGAGAATCAAAGCTAAGGTGCCCCTGCCAACCATCATCATACACATATCTTCAAGTAAAAATCCTCGTATATGAGTCAATCCAAAAACAAGAAGAAGTGACTGTTAAACCAGATCCCCAGATAACAATGTAAGGCAAACAGAATCATGAAAAAGAAAATATGACACTTCTAGGAATCACAATAATATATATCACAATATATTCTAATCATTAAGATACTTATAAAATCCCAGAAACCGTAATTCAAAATATTGATTGAAGAATCTCAGAGAAGCCAGAAGTGGTGGCTCATGCCTGTAATCCCAGTACTTTGGGAGGCCAAGGCAGGCAAATCTCTGGAGGTCAGGAGTTTGAGACCAGCCTGGCCAACATGGTGAAACCCCATATCTACTAAAAATACAAAAATTAGCCAGGCATGGTTGTGCATGTCTGTAATCCCTCGGGAGACTGAGGCAGGAGAATTGCTTATAGCCGGGAGGTGGGGATTGCAGTGAGCTGTGATAGTGCCACTGTATTCCAGCCTAAGTGAGAAACTAAGACTCTGCCCAAAAAAAAAAAAAACAAAAAAAAAAAACTCAGAGAGTTACAAGAAATAAGAAAATATATAAGATAAATAAGCTATAAGAAAATACTAAAAGACAACAGAAAAAAAATTTAAAAAAAAAATTCTGGATATGAATGAGAAATTCACCAAACAGATAGATATCATAAAAAAAGAAATAAATAGAAAACATGGAACCAAAAAATGAAATACAAAATACATTCAAAAACTTCAACAATAGACTAGATCAAGCAGAAGAAAGAATGTCACAATTTGAAGACAGGTTTTCAAAATAACCAGGTCAGACAAATATAAAGAAAAATAAATAAATAATAATAAGCAAAGCCCATGGGATGTACGAGACATCATCAAGTGATCAAATACTCTAATTTTTGAGGTCCCAGAAGGCAAAGAGGAAACTAAAGTATTAGAAAACCTATTTAACAAAATAATACGTGAAAACTTCCCAAGCCTAGCAAGAGATTTAAGCATCCAAATTGAAGAAGCCCAGAGATCCCCAAATAAATACACTTCAAAAAAGTATTCTCCAAAGCACATTATAGTTAAAATGTAAAAAGTCAAAGACAAATAGAAGAACTCTACAAACAGCAATAGAAAAATGTCTAGTCACCAATAAAGGAATCCTTATGAGATTAACAGCAGATTTCTCAGCAAATACCTCACTGACCATGGGAGAATGATACATTCAAAGGGATAATACATCCAAAGTACTAAAAATAAAAAGAATTTTCAATAAAAAATACTATACCCGGCAAAATTATCCTTCATAAATATAAAAGAAAAAAAGAAATTCCTAGAAAAGTAAAAGCTGAGGGAATTCATCATCACTAGAGTAGCCCTACAAACATTGCTTAAAGGAATCCTAAATGCAGAAGTGAAAGAATGATACCGTTACAGAAACACACCAAAAAGTAAAACGCATTAGTAGAGCAAACATACAAACAAGAAAAAGATTCAAGTGGTACTACTACAGAAAACCACCAAACCACAATGATAAATAAGAAATAAAGGAGCCAGACGCGGTGGCTCACGCCTGTAATTCCAGCACTTTGGGAGGCGGAGGCAGGCGGATCAAGATGTCAAGAGATCGAGACCATCCTGGCCAACATGGTGAAACTCCACCTCTACTAAAAATACAAAAATATTAGCTGGGCGTAGTGCTACATGCCCGTAGTCCCAGCTACTCGGGAGGCTGAGGCAGGAGGATAGCTTGAACCCAGGAGATGGTGGTTGCAGTGAGCCGAGATTGTGCCACTGCACTCCAGCCTGGCAACAGAGTGAGACTCAAAGAAAAGAAAAGAAAAGAAAAGAAAAGAAAAGAGAAGAGAAGAGAAGAGAAGAGAAGAGAAGAGAAGAGAAGAGAAGAGAAGAGAAGAGAAGAAGGAAGGAAGGGAGGGAAAGAGACAGAGAGAGAGAGAGAGAGAGAGGGAGGGAGGGACGGGAAGGAAGGAACAAAACAACCAGAAATCAATCAACAAAATTATAGAAATAAGCCTTCACCTATCAAGAATGACCTTGAACATAAACAGATTAAACTTTCCACTCAAAAGATATAGACTACCCAATGGATTTAAAAAATCATGACTCAAGTATATGATACCCACAGGAAACCCACGTCACCTGTAAAGACACCTATAAGCTAAATGTAAAGGGATGGAAAAAGGTATTCCATGCAAACTGAAACCAAAAATGAGCAGGAATAGCTATACTTATATCACATAAAGGAGACTGCAAGGCAAAAACAGTAAAGGGCAACAAAGAAGGACATTATATGCTGATTAAAGAATGAATTCACCTAAAGGATATAACTGTTCTAAAGATATATGCATGCAACACTGGAGAACCGAGATATATAAAGCAAATACTAGATTTAAAGGGAGAGGTAGACTTCAATACAGTAATAGTTGGAGACTTCAAAACCTGACTTTTTCCATTAGATATCATCTAGACAGATAATTAACAAGGAAACTTGGGTTTAAATTGCACATTAGACCAAGTGGACCTAACAGACATTTACAGAACATTTCATCTAACAGCTATAGAATGCACCTTCTTCTCATTAGCACATGAAACATTCTTCAGCTTATGTTAAAACACAAAACAAGTCTCAACAGTATTTTATAAATAAAATCATATCAACACAGATAGTATCAAATCATCCCGGACCAAAGTGAAATAAAATTAAAAATCAATAACTGGAGGAACTTTGGAAGTTATAAAAATACATGAAAATTAAACTACATGCTGCTGACCATTTGGTTAAGGAAGGAATTAAGAAGGAAATTGAAAAAAACAATGCTTGAAACAAATAAATATTAAAGCACAACGTACCAAAACCTATGAATATAGCAAAAACCATGTCAACAGAAGAGTTTATAGCAATAAATGACTACATCAGAAGAGTTTCAAATAGATAACCTAATTATATATCTCAAGAAAAACAAAAAGCAAGAACAAACTAAACCCAAAATTGGTGGAAGGAAAGAAATAACTATCAAGAGCAGAATTAAATGAAATAGAGACTAGAAAATAATATGAAAGATCAACAAAAGGAACAGTTATTTTTTTAAAAAGCTAACAAAATTGATAAACTGCTTGCTAGACTAATGAACTAAATAAAGAAGACACAAATAAAATCGGAAACAAAAAAGGAGATATTGCAACTGATACCACAGAAATACAAAAGATCATCAGAGACTACTGCAGACTACTGTAAACAACTGTACCCTAACAAACTAGAAAACCTAGATAAAATGGATAAATTATTGGAAAAATACAATGTACCAAGATTGAATCAGGAAGAAACAGAAAACCATTAGAAGCAATGAGATTCAATCAGTAACAAAAAGTCTCCTAACAAAGAAAAGTTTCAAAACAGATGGCTTCACTGCTGATTTCAGTCAAACCTTCAAAGAAAAACTAACAGCAATTCTCCCCAAATTATTTTTAAGAATTGAAGAGAAGTGATTTCTCCCTAATTAATTATATGAGGCCAGCATTTCTCTGATACCAAAGTCAAATAAGAACATGATACAAAAAACAAAACTAAACAGCAATATATCTGATGAACAAGGACACAAAACTCCTTTAGTTTACTGTTAAACTAGATCCAAGTACAAATCAAAAGTTAATACATTATAATCAAATGAGATTTAACTAAGGGATACAAAGATTGTTCAAAATGTGCAAATCAGTATACATAATATATTACATCCACAATGAAAGACAAAAACCATATGACCATCTCAACAGAGACAAAAAAAGCATTTGATAAAATACAACACTTATGCCAAAAACTCTCAACAAATTAGGCATAGAGAAAAAGTTCCTCAAAATAATAAAAGCCATATACAACAACCCACAGTCCAATGAGGAAAATCTGAATTATTTTCCTCTAAGAACTAGAAAAACACAAGGGATCCTGCTTTCACCACTCCAATTCAACATAGTACTAGAAGCCTAATCAGAGCACCAGGCAAGAGAAAGCAATAAGAATCATCCAAGTTGGAAAATAAGTCAAATTGTCACTCTACTGATGATATGATCTTATATCTGGGAAAACCTAAAGACACCACCAAAAAAATTATTAAACCTAATACATAAATTCCATAAAGTTGCAGGATACAAAATTAATTTGCAAAATTTTCTAGCATTTCTAAACATTAACAATGAAATATTTGAAAAAGAAACCAAGAAGGCAATTCTACTTACAATGGCTACGAAAATATACCCCAAAATAAATTTAAGTAGAGAGGTGAAAGACCTCTACAAGCAAAACTACAAAACACTAATGAAAAAGACTGAAGAGGACAAAAACAAATGAAAAGACATCTCATGATCATGGAACAGAAGAATTAATATTGTTAAAATGACCATACTTCCAAGGCAACCTACAGATTCTACACAATACTTATCAAAATACCAACATTATTTTTCACACATATAGAAAAACAATCCTAAAATTTGTATGAAACAAAAAAGACCTGCCCCGCGCCCCCCCGCCAAAAAAAAAGCTGTAGACAACACAATATTTGACTGAGCAAAAAGAACAAAGCAGAAAGAACAAAGCTGATGAAAAAGTATAGCATCTACAAGCAATTTCTGGACATCAATAAACAAAAAGAGAGGAAAAACAATTCTTAAAAGTGGAACAAAGGATACCAGCAGCTAGTTCCTAGAATAAAAATCCTGCATGGATATAAACAAATAACAAAACAACAACAAAAATATGATACAATGCTCAAACTCAGAAAATTGCAAAAAGAAAAAAAATGAAAAGCATCTGTAAACCATAAGAATGATCAAATAAAAAAAATAGGCAATACAAAAATAAACAAATGAAGATGCAATATGTAACATTGGTACAAATAGGTACAGCTATTCTAATAGGAATGACATCTGGTGCTAAATAATAAAATTACGTGTCTGTCTATATACTTAATTTATAGTCACCACCTTTGGGCATATATCCCAGAAAAATTCCAACATGAGTCCACAGGGAATATATACGAGGACACTCATCAAAGAATTGTTTGTGTTAGAGGGAGTTGTAGGCAACCCAGATGTTCATCACTAGAGAGGTGCATACCATAAGTATGTTACAAAATAATCTGCAACAATTAGAGCAATGGAACCGATGAACACAAAGCAATATGAGTAGATCCTCAAAACAGAGCACTGAATGCATAAAGTTAGAGTGAAATTTATGTAAATGTAAAACACAAAGGCACAAAAAAAGCACAACATATTTTACATGGGTAAGTACATATCTAAAGAGTGGTCAGAAGATTAGAGTGGATGGTTATGGAGTACAGAGAATGGGTATTAAAGAGAAATAAGTATAAAATAAAGAAATTGGAAGTGAGAGTATAGGAATTTACTTGAGCACCATTCAAAATGAATAGTACTAATTAAAATATAGAACACTATTAAGCAATATAGGATTCTAAAGCAAATAACTGCAAATGATATGCAGATTTAATGCTCGGAAAATTCTAATGATTGGCTGATAACTACAGTGGCTATTTTTTACAATCTCTCTAGTTTGCTTTTGCTACTAAGACAGAATAGCTGCATTTTGTTTGTTTCTCATTTTTTCCCTCCCCTGACTTAATTTTCTGTACAATGAATCTCTAAGAGCAATGTTATTTCTTCACATAGCATTTTTTTGCAGTGAGTCTTAAGATAGTAAATTTATTTTTTAGTATATGTAACCTTATTTAGGAGGTCTGAACACTTAAAATGTGTTCAAACCCTCTGTTAGTTCTACAAACATGCAGCAAAGGTGTCCTAGTCAATTTTGTCTGATCTACTATATGGACCTTAGATATACACATATAGTCATGAAAATAAACAATATTTTATTTAAGGTGCTGGTGATATTTTCGTTAAGATATTGATCTTGGCTGAGCATATATCGAGGGTCATATTGCTATTTCTAAATTTTAAAATACTATAGAAGAATTATTTTAAAACATTTGCTGTAATTTAATTTATATCTATATTTTAAAGTCTTTAGCCATTTTTTTTCTTTAGATTCCCCCTTCTGGGTTTGAGATTATAACCCAATGTTATTGGTTTAATAATAGTAAAGTATGATGGCAGGACACTTAAGAAATGCCACTATATGTGAAACAGAATGTAATGTGATTTTAGATCTGGAAATTGCTGGTGGTGAGTGGAGTGCGAATAAATATCAAATGTCTCCTCTTTAGCACTAAATGTAAAATGTTCCAAATCATCTTATCCAACTCTAGATGTTAACTTAAATGTAAATGCACATATTGAATGCAATAGTGGAATAGCAAACAGAATTCATAACAGAACAAGTAATATGATTGGAGATGCTGTTTTGCTGTATTTTTTAATGCCAAGAAATAGCAAATTGGTCTTTAAGAACATATACTGTAGGGTACTTGGGGTGCTAGAAAAGATAGAGCTGCATTATCGCTAACCTAGATTTCTTTTAAATTTCAATATTGTAACACAGGAGGGTAAGGTAAGAACTTTACCTAGGCAACTACTAAAACAGAATCGAACACACCAGATCGAAATAGTTAATATATCTATGTGCTTCAGAGTATACTTTCAAGTCTATCTGCCTACTTGCTAAAATGTCCCTACTCAGAGGAGTTCACTTTCTTGATTTGGAGACAAACACTGATTAATACGATGGAGTGAGTCCTGTTATGCCTTAGGAGATTCAGTGTTCTACAAAATAACAATTGCTATGTTTTGTCTCAGTCAGACATTTGACAAGTTTGTAGACTCGCTGAAGATTTAATTTTTATTAGGATTATTTAGAGATCTAAATTTTACTAACACAATTATTCATCAGGTTCTGAAACAAAAGTATAGCAATGAGAATCTTGTCCAGATCTTATCTTGAACAAAACAACCTTACACTCAAAGCATTCATAATTTTTATTTTCCACCCATCATTTACGGCTCCATATTTTGTCATTATTTTCTCGAGTAGACTAAAGCTGCTCTCAATAAAATGTTGGGTATATCAGAATTGATCCCTAAATATCCCTTGATACAGTTCAATAAATTGTGGAATATATCCAAACAACAGAATAGCTTGGCATGTTTAAAAGACTGTGTGGATCTATCTGTTTTTGTTACAAATGTCCTTTAAAGCTTAGAAGAGTGCACATTGTATGATTTGTACTGGGTTTAAAAAAATAGATTTGTATATTCACCTATAGATAAATATAGGAATAAAGATATACTTTTTACTTATATGCTGTTCTAGAAAGATGAAAAAGATACATGCCTATTACAGTTCTAAAGATGAAAAAGAAAAAGTTGATGGTGAATAAGTTTGCAAATTAAAATTAGGGTCTGGGGAATGGAAGGGAAACATTTGCTTGTCATTTTGTTTCGTTTTGTACTGTTTGACATTCTAGGTAGACGATTGTGTTCATTTTATTGAAAATTAATTATTTAGATTAGCTGTATGGTGAGATTACGGGCTATTTTAATTTTATTCTCTACTTTAAAATAACATGAATTAAAGTTTTAAGTAAAAGAACAAATAAGGCAAGAGACAAACAGAAAGGGAAGGAGGAAGAAGAACGGAAGGGAAAGATACAAGAAAGAGGGAAAGGGACAGGATTGTAGAGGCAAATGTAGGTTTAAAAAATTCTCTAAACCACTGGTACCCCAGGTCTGTCATTAGAACAGATTTAGTTTTATGTTCTTGATTCCTGTCCACAATCTCATGTCAACTTGTTTAATCTTTTAATGACTTCTCACCAAAATGCGAAATACCTGATAATTCCTTTTACATAAGTTACTGCAGGAAGTCTTACAAACCTTTTAGTTAAATATACAGCAGCAAAACTTTTGTAATTAAGTGTTCAGCATTGGTTAACGGGGTGTAAGGAATCATGAATAGTGCAGTATTTTAAACACTGTTATGCTTGTAAAATCACGTGTGGTTTTCCAAACAGACATCCCTTTTTAAAATAAAATTTGATTGATAACATTTGCTTTAAAAATCTGCAAATTATTTTGTGAGAAAAAATATTAATATGTTATAATGCCTAATTTTGATGTTTATAATTAAAAAATTACCTGCTTACTAACTTTTAAATTACTTTATACCTCTTTATAAATTGGGAAGATTTTCTTCAAGCAAGGCACATAAAATACATTAATATAAGTATGTATTTTTGATCCTTCTAGAAATTTATCCTAAATGATATAGTCAATTGTATATTTTCAAAAGAATATGGGAATTTATTATGTAATTACCAGAATATTGATGATTTATAAATGACCAAAATATCTAACAAAATAAGATTGGTTGTAGGAAGTATGCTTTGAAAAATTTTGCAATCATTATAATTTAAGAAACATAGAGCTATATGTATTGCCAGATAAATAAATTCATAATATATTTTTACTTGAAGAAAACACAATATAAAATGCATGTTTTATTTTTTGTACAAGTTATTCTATTTTTTGCTACAAACAAATGATATATGCATAAAAAGCTGAATCAGTATGCATTTATCTTATCTCTTAATGTCTGTTTCTAAGTAGTAGGATTACTTTATTCTTTTTTAATATATGTATTCTCTTGTTATTCAACAAGCATTTACTATTTGGGTAGTAGAGATATATAACAATAAATAAACTATAAAATGCTAAGTGGAAATCGCATTACCACATATTTGAAACTAAGTATGATTTCTACTTTTTCACTCCTGAAGTCTCAAGTCAATCATCACCTCCTCTGTTGAAGTATTTTGCAGCTTCACTTTATCATACTGCTTTGACTCTAATTTGTATGCCCTTATTTGTTAATAATACCTGTCAAAATGTGTGTCAGCATTTAAAAAAAACCCTAGTTATCCACTAAATTCCTTGGAAGTTAGGACTCTATTTCTATTGCCTATGAGCAATCTGACAATTATCATTTTTTCAGTGTGGTTTAACTTAAATCCAAAAATATAAGAAAGAAAAGTTTTAAAATACCTGCAAATGAATTCATATGAAATAAACTGGTCAACCTATAACTACACATGTAATCTGCGTGTGGATAACTTCTACCAGGAAAAAAAAAGTCTTGAAAATATATGATGCTTAACAGCTATCAGTCATCAGACAGTTTCTGGAGATTTTAAATTCACAGTGTTAGGATAAGAGGGATACAATTGTTTATTAATAGCTGTGAGTGCAAGATGGAATTCAATCCATTATTGATGAAACAGACCAATAATCAATAAATGCAACATTGGAGATATTTTTGACATATCCCTTTTAAGTTTGCAACCACTGAGGCAGTCATTTGCCTATTGCTCTCGCATCTATTCTCAGTCTTTCACTTACTCTGCTTTGTATCTCAAAGAACTACATTTATGCAGACTCCTTTGCCAACTGACTCAGAGTTAGGTTTAGCAAGTTGCAGGCACAGAGAGGAAATGGAGAGAAACCAAAATATATCTTTCCTGCTCTGTTACTGATGTCATAAATGTCTAGGTCTCTTCAGTGGCTCCAGCTCCTGCCAGGCAGTTTCTCTCTCCATGCTCATGGCAGCCACATGGCAACCTCCACCTTGATTCTAGATCCTATAGCATGACCCTGGCTTTCAGGTTCTAGTAATATCGTTTCTACCAATTTCTCCCAGCCCTGGTTCCTGCTGTTTACTATTCTTTAGGTTGATTCACTGGTTCTTTATCTCTTATATCACACACATAATCAATTCCTTGCATCAAATTATCTGTTTCAAATAGCTAGAGTGTTTTTTTCTTATCTGGATACCTTTCAATACAACAGCCAAGATTTCTTTCAAGTTACAATGGAAGCTGGTGTGCAAACTGCCTGGTTCAAAAGCACTGTTTAGTAACAAATCCAGTTTACCTGGTTTACCTGCTTGAGCAACCACATTTTTAAATGTAAATACAATTGCATGTACAATCGTTCAAAGACTTTTGCAAAACATCTGATGAAACTCATTTTACTTAGTACTTACTTGCTAAAATATAATACCAATTGAGAATGATTTAGCGTGCCCTATGGACATGCTACTTATGAAAATTATTGATCAAAGTATGTGCATTTTTTATATAATGATATGTATTATACTTGTTTATATAATTGTCTTAAATAATGGATAACTATAGATACAATGAGATTAAAGATTTGTTTCCAATTCCTCCTCCTTTTCAAATTGTTGAAGACCTTTGTCTCAATCACCTAATTGAAATGTCCCCATCCAGATTCTGTCCTAGGTTTGGCTTTCATCAACAATTCTATGTAATTTGTTTATCCTTTTTTGGTTATCACTGATTCACACTTCACAGACCACTTAATGGTATGTCATCAATTATTATGACTACAGGATACTCCAGTTCTTTATGTAATGGCTCGAAGCAAATTATTAATCAAGTGTATCAAGGAAACTACAAATATGTGTTCCAATTTACTACTACTAAATTCTGGCTATACAGGAACGTTAAGGGGGTTAAAACTCTCTTGATCCTATCCTAGTCAGGCTCCTCTGAACTTTTTTCAAGTAGGCCCTGACTCTTGGGCTTCCATGTACAATTCTGCTTAGCCCAGTTTTAGCAAGAATCTTGCTCAATCTGTGTAGCAAAACTCCTCAATCTTTGATACATAATCAAATTCCTTATGCCCCCACCCTCAATATCTTATCACCCAGTCTTCATATTGCCTCTAGCAATTATGCTGTCAAGTCTGTTTAACCAGAATCTTCCTTACCCGTGATGCTGCTTCTTAGTAATTTTCCATCCACTGACCCCCACTAGGATATAAATGTCCACTTGACTTTGTTTTATTTCGAGTTGAGCCAAATCTCTCTCTTCTACTACCAAACCGCATTGTAGGAGCACCCCTTGAATAAACTCTGCCTTACCGTTCTTTAACAGATGTCAAAAATACTCATTTTTAATGAAGGAGCAGGAATTTCTTTTATTATTCTGCAGATATGGCTGAAGGGCTACCTGGTTATTGAGAATGAGTTTTTCAGTTCTTCCCAAGCTGCTGTCATGAATCAACCCTAACTTTTAAAAAATTCTGTTTGAGGGTGAAACAAACATTTTCAAATTACTCTCTCTCTAAAACACTTTCACATCACTCAGAAACATTACTCTTTTGACACTTTCTGTGAAGCCTATTTTGCTAATACTATGTATATATACTTAGTAAATATTCCAGTTTGAATAAAATGGCTGGGATTTAAAAGTTTTGAGATACAAATCCTAGATGGCTATTGTGTTTTGTGATTACTTTTTGGCAGTTTCATATCAAGGTAGAAGTTATCATGTTGTACCTCTAAATGTTTTTTATAAACCAAATTCATTTCTCATTTTTTAAAAAAATTATGTCTTTGCCCTGAAAGTTCTCTGCACCTCTGGAGTCTTATAGAATTTTTAAATTTGGCAGAGCAATGCTAATGCCCTGATCATTTTCTGTATGGATTCTGAGACTGTATTATTCCACATACCTGAGAAGGGAGGGAAATGTTCTTATTCCTCTGTCGACTTCTCCTGTTGTATGATTAGCTCTGTGACATGCCAGTTTGACCCATCTCTTAGTCTCCGTTTGGAGAAGCAGTCAAAAAGGCAAGTGCCTTAGGAACTGAAACACTCATAAGCTGTCAACAGGAGTTATAAACCCATAAAAGATGCGCTTTAAAAACAGATTGTAATATGCAAGAAGGCATTCATGCAGCAAGGAATAGTAAAATTTGGAGCCAGGAAAAATTGGGTCCTACCCTCAACTCTGCCACTACTGCAGTTACCTTAAACAAGTAGATATTCTTTTCTCAGCCTAAATTTTCTTATCTGCAATTTTAGGGGAAATGATACAATTTTGATACAATGTTATGGTGTGACATTTTAAGGATGAGAAACCTAAAAAGTCCTTCTAGCCTATCTTCTTCAACCATCTGCTTCCAAAATCCTTCACAGTTTGAACATTTTAAAGTACAAACAGTTGTGTGATGATTATGAAATTCAACTATGACAGCTTCCACAGGGTTACATTTCATATTTACTTAAATGTAAAGGTAACTGTAGAACATGATCACATAGATGAGTGGGTTTAGAAATAACCTAAGAAGAACTGTAATCATTGCAGCAGGAGTTTTAGATAGAGTTAGGGCTCTCTATTCAGAGGCATCTGACAATAACTAAGAAATTTTTCCACCTGAAATAATCCTGCGAAATGAATGTGAATTCTTGGCCCTGAGGGACCGCTTACAGACTCACAGTCGAGTCTGTAGTTAACTTCTTCGTAGTCGCTGGACTATAATGATTAATTCCAAGCCAGCAAATTTGAGTCTAATTTGTTCAGAAACAATATTTCTCAAGTATGAAGAAAGTATCATCATTTTACAAGTGGATTTAAAACTGATTCTGTCTTCTCCATTGTACAATATTTTGCATTGTTGGTTAAAACTTAAGAATTATCATTAATTTCAGGATTTTTATATGGTTGTCTTTACTTGTATGTGTGTGCAAGTGTGTATTTTTTTAAATAGAATTTGGTGCTTTGCTCATGTAAAGACAAAACAATGTGGTATGAAAAAGAAAATTCAACTAAATAATGAATGGGATCAAAGAGGCAAAGTATATTTAAGCATATTTATTATTATTCTAAAATATATTTCATATATTCATATTATATGTATGTGAATATACATAAATATTTTATGTAGACAAAGTATTCTAGTAGACAAAGGTGTATGGCTCAACATAAAAGAAGATACAAAGAAATGTTAGTAAAACCCAGATATCAAAAGAATCTTTATATATATTCACACTTATATAACATAATTTTAAAAATATTAATCTGATATTACTCCATCACAACCCCAGAATTTTTCTTTACTTTTTTCTTTTTTTATTACACTTTAAGTTCTGGGATACACGTGCAGAACTTGCAGGTTTGCTACATAGGTATACACATGCCATGGTGATTTGGTGCACCCATCAACCCGTCATCTACATTACCTATTTCTCCTAATGCTGTCCCTCCCCTAGCCCTTCTTCCCCAGATAGGCCCTGGTGTGTGAATTTTTCATATGGGAAAATGTGATCCATTTATAGCATCATTTGTCAACTGCAATAAGAAAGTCTTAAATGCATCTTTTTGTTGTTTTTGAAAACAACTATTTCAACTACGTTTCGTCTATTTTGACACCTAGCTTTTATTAAATACTCATGGGGAATTTTACTGAATTTAACTAAATTATGTATTATTTCTTTCATAATCATTGAGCTGAATTTGAGTTTCTTTGAAACAATTTGACTTTCTTTGAAATGAATGTACATGCATCTTTAAGTAAAGATAAATTTGAGGTGCAACGTGCAAAGTCCATTTAATAATTTACACAGAACTTTTGGATTTTATTTCATTCACCTCTGAGAGATTATTGATGGAGATCAACATGGAAGGGAAATTGTATAATCAAATTTCTTTAAAAGAATGTCATTGCTAGTGAAAGACAGGATGGATGACACAGAGAATTGATCATAACCCTGATATATACATTTCCCAGATATAAGAAGGTTGCCAGAAAGTTAGAATTATGAATTTTTTTTTTTTTTTGTATTTGTAATAGCCACTAACAGTCAAGATAAGAGGATTGGAGAGATCTCAGGTTCAGGTCATTTTGAAAGAGTTTGCATGATTTTCATGTCTTTAGGAATATAGAGACCGACGTAACATGGGAAAACTTGTAAGTTATAATCCTGGATATAAGTGACCAGCTGTACATGTAATGATATTTTTGTGGTTTATAGTTATACAGAGTAGAAATATTAAAATGTACAATAAAAAGGGCCAAAAAACCTTAAATTAAAATAGAAAATACTTTTCTCTGAGCTTACTAAATTTTACAATTTATGTTTTCAGTTTCTCCATGACCAAACATATACTACTACTTTTTAACTTACCACAATTATACTTATTACAATGTAATTTGTCACTTGACTAATTTTATCAGATGTCCATTGTCTCTAGTTATGTCAAATAATCAATACTTGTGGACTAATTTGAAATTATACTTTTATCCTATAATAAATTCTGGTGAATAGCTGAATATGCTACAGTATTTTCTGTATTCATTGTCTTGTGTTGCACCTAATGTGTACTAGAATCACTTTGTTTTGATGACTGTGGCTTTATAGTTCATGTTTTTCTCTGATAGAATAATTATCCTCCAAAATTACCTCACCTCCAATTATGAATTCTTATTACTCTGTAAAAATATCCTGGTTATATCCACAAATTGACAAATTTTAGAATACTCTTGTAAAATTTCAAAAAAAAAAACATGCTTGATGTTTTCATTGGAATCAAATTACATTTATTGGCTAATGTATAGTGAAATGGTATCTTTATAGTACTGTGTCCTCTCAATTCAGAGAAGGTGTGACTTCTCATATAGTCAAATATCCTTTCAATTCCTTAGCAGAATTCTTACCATTATTGTTCTTATATGGTTTCCATGCATTTGTTGTAAATTTTGTTCACAAGTGTTTTCTTTTGTGTTATAATTAAGCATGTCAATTTCTACAGATGTATTGAGCTGCTTATTATTTGATATATAAAAAGATCATTTATTACATATATTATTTAGAGACTAGCTATTATGCCAAACTCTGATTTTATTTTCATTCATTATCAGATTATTTTGGGCAGGCTTTTAGGAATATAGTGATATCAGCTACAAATAATGGTAATTTGCTTTACTTTTTTTCTTCTATATCTTTTCCTTGGATTTTTTCACAAATTGGTTTGGCACCAGTTTTAAATGATGTTAAAAAATGGTGTCCTTGGCCGGACGTGGTGGCTCACGCCTGTAATCCCAGCACTTTGGGAGGCCAAGGCGGGCGGATAACAAGGTCAGGAGATCGAGACCACGGTGAAACCCTGTCTCTACTTTAAAAAAAAAAAAAACTAGCCGGGCGCTGTGACGGGCGCCTGTAGTCCCAGCTACTCAGGAGGCTGAGGCAGGAGAAATGCGTGAACCCGGGAGGCAGAGCTTGCAGTGAGCCGAGATCCGGCCACTGCACTCCAGCCTGGGGGACAGAGCAAGACTCCGTCTCAAAAAAAAAAAAAAAATGGTGTCCTTATGGAGCCTCTGATTTTTTCCAACTATGAAAATCCATGCATAGTTTCACTGTCAGGCATGAGATTAGTTTGACATAAATAATGCTTTTACTTTGACATTATTAGTTTACATAAATAATGTATTAGTTTGACATAAATAATGCTTGCCTCATTAATTAACGTTTTCTCCTAAAATTTTATTAGAAATGAGTACTGAATTTGCAATATAGTTTTTTTAACAACTATTGAGATGATATTATTCTTTCTACTTTATTATGAATTATAGTAATAGTTGTCATATTGTGACCTAAATGTGATAGAGGTTAACTTTCCCTTTACTGTAAATAAATCATCATAAATCTTCATTTCACATTATTTAAGATGTTTAGTGGATTTCCTGACATTCCATGAAGTCTCAGGGGCTAGTGTTATTCCTAGTTAACTTTGGTATTAATTTCCAACCTTTGAGAAATTGTTTTCTCTTCTTTTTTGGCCCATTTATTGTTTGCTCATTGGTTTGTTTTTATTCCTAATTCCATAATGACCCAAATATGAAATGCCTTTATATGTTTGTTTCATAATTTATACTCTTTCTTTTATATTTTTATTTATCATCTTTCTTCCTTTGACAATACTTATTATTTGGGTTTAGTTTTGCTGCTTCAGGCTTCTGAGTTCAACTGATTGTGTTACAGAACTAGAGTATGCTACAGCTGTAGAAGCATTGCAAAACATGTTTCATTTAAGCTTTATCTTGGTCAGGGGACGTGTTCTTCCCTTCAAACTCTCTGTGTGGTAATAATTGTCAAGGTCTGGGGTGCAGTTGGAGGTGAGTTCTGGTGATCTTCAGACTGCACGAAAAGTTTGATTTCTATTGGGCTCAATAGTCCTCCTCTTTCTCTTAATAATTATTTTCCAGTCATTTCAATCCTCTTCCTATTGTTACTTTGTTCCTGTTGTAGGAATTTTTACCTTACTTCTCTGTCTTTAATGCTCTTCCACAAAATATTGGCACATTTAACTTCTCATTATTCATTTTATGTCAAATCTCACATCCTCAATAAAACCTTCTTGACCACAATATCTCAAGTTTTATAATACTCCCATCACCAACCACTGATTTCCTGTAATTATCTCATTTTATTTTCTTCATAGCTCTTTATCATTATTTGAATTATCTCATTAAAATAATCAGTTATTTCTTTATGAGCCACAGCCCTCATCAACACTTGATGTAAGAATGTAAGAAACATTAGAGAAAAGACATTGTCTAAATTGTTCACCATAATATCCTCAGTTTTAAGGATACTGGTGTTTTTCTCCCAGGAAATAAGAGCTTATTAGATTTTCTTATAACTCAAATCTCTTTCACTCATATGCAAAATAAAACAAAAAAAGAAAGAAATTTTTTTGTGTGATCTGGTTGTATGTAATACACTATGTTTATTTTATGGCAAACATTGGATATTGGTAAACAAAATTAACTAATTGGTTATAATTTTGGTATAACACAGTCAATGATAAATAGTAATATTATGAAGATTTCTCTTTTGTACATTTATTTGGCACATTTTCATTTCTCCTCTATTGTATACAATAAGAAAACAAAAATTTAAAGAGCTAGAAAAGTGACTCCCAAAGACAGAAAACATCATTTTACAGTATCAGATATTACATTTCTAATCCATTTGGAATATTTAAAAATATATATTTACCGAAGTGTTACAGTGAAATCAACTATTTGTATACAAAGTCTTAACATCTTTAGCCATATCAAGAATTGGATCTAGAATGCATATATATGATTTATATATGTGTGTGCATATATATGTACAATGTATACATATATACATGTATAATGTATACCTGTATAATGAGATTACATATATATTTAATATATAATGATTATATATTGAGTATATATTTTATGTATTTATATATAATCACATTATACATGTATTTTTCTTTTGCTGCTTTGTAATAAATGTATTTTCAATACATACATTTAAAAAAATAAATAATAAATGTATTTTCAACTTTCAATAAATACATTTTCAATTTGTTTTATTATATAACTATGCCCATATGGTTAAATAGAGAATAATACTAAAATGTTTGCCTCACAATAAAACCTGTACTTTGAAAAATATTTAATATTTCTTTTTAGCCTAAATTTTTTAAATGATGTGAAATAGTTTATCTTTGTTGATATAGGTTCAGTTTCTTGGAATTATATTCAGGAAGCAGCGCTTCAAGGATAAAGGCTGGCACAAATTGCCAGTAGTGGAGGGGTTGATAAGTATAATTTTTCTTCACCATTTGTCACTCCCCAGCCTCCACAGTAATCACAGAGGAGAGTATTTCAAGATGCACGGGTTAAATATAATAGTATCAGAGAAAAATTCCAATAAATTTGCTGTAAAGATTTAAATAAAATAAAATAATTTTTCGGAGAATACCAAAATATGTAATACTTGAAGATCTTGAACAAACTAGAAAATATTGCTAATATTTTATCACATATTGTTATTGCTTGCCCCATTTTGTTTTGTTAAACTGATGTTTGAGGGACTTCTATCAAATCTTCCAAACACTTTGATGGTAAATCTGTCGATCTATGGAGCCCTTGAAGAAAGATGGAAAAGGCCATGAGAAATTTATTTTCTGTAACTAATATTCCAAATGAGAAGCAAATTAAATACCCTAAAACTATGAAATTATATTCTAGCATATACTGAAAGGGGTATATTAAAAGGAATCATCTGACCTGTATCTTGGTAGGTGGATGATGATCAGAGAATATTCTGAGACCTAAATTCTGGAATACCCAAGGAGTAGTAGTAATTGTTTTAGATGTTGCATTTCTGTGAACTATTGTTTCTTCTCTTTTCTTTGTAATTATTATCAAGCCATGAAAAAGGTTTTCTTAAATGCCCTTCATAAATTGTTGATAAATACAGTGTTTATCTTATAGCCAGCAACAAAACAAAGCACCTTGATGAGGGCAATAGTAATATCACTTTTTAAAATATTTGCTGGAATGTAACCTCAATCATTTGATTATTTGTAACATCTTTTGACCAAAGTACTCACAATCATTTAGCGTGTAAAATTTCAAATATTGTTAGGAAATAACAAAGAAAAGCGTTATAAAATAAGCACAAGAAAAACTTTGTAGTTAGGTTAAATTCATGCAACGAAAGGCAGTCTTGTTGGAGCTCAGGCTGAATTCTCATTTAGGTCACCAACTTGCTTGATGATTCTGCATAAGCTAAAATACATTTCTTAACCATAATATTTACAGCTGAAGATTTGCATTGCTGGTTCTCAAACTTTAGTCTGCACTAGAATAACCAGACTTTTAAAGACACAGATTACTCGTTCAGTAAGTCTGGGGTGATGTCCAATAATATCTCAAATGATGTTGCTGCTGATCTTGAGACCACAATTTTTAAGAAGCACTAATGTATAAGATCACACACAAACACACACAGATTTCCAGGGGTCAAATTTCTCTATTAGAGAATTTAAATTTAAACTTAATTCTTTTGACTTAACATCATATATGTTGGATGTACTTTTCTAATTTTGAAACATAAAGAGATGTATCATTCACTACTCAAACTTCAAAAGATAGTAGTATAGATAACAGTAGCATAAAATGACCATATATAATTAGTAAATTTACCTATTAAAAAACTCTCTGTTAATTTTCCAATTTAATAGACACAGTTTAAATCAATGAAGGGATATTGACAACCATTGCCGTTGCTCCATTTGTTGTGAAAATAGAGTAACATTTTTGGACTACTTTATCTATGCTCGTAAGTCTGGCTAGCACTTTAAAGGCATCAGCTTATTTAATCTTTATAAAAGCCTATTATGTGAGTTTCAATTATTATTGTTTAAAGAAAAGTAATACAAATTTTAAAATTCAACAAAACATGCCGTTGTTCTTCACCTAGAAAGTAGTTGGGCATCTAACTCAGACAATTTGACTCCATATATCACACTCTAGTCTGAAGCAAAATTTAATGACAATCTTGTTAATGAATGAGTGGCTTGAAAACATTATATAAATTTATATATGAGTCATATTTGTTTTTTTTTTTTTGATTGCTTGCTGAATCAGCCATGATTAGGTTTTACTGAAAGTAGCTTAAGAATGAAAACAACATTGGCATAATAAAATAGAAATTTTTTTTCATATTTAGAAATTCAAAAGTGTAATACTAGAGATGTAAAGATGCTTCATTCTGTCAAGGACTCACGCTTATTATATCTTATTCTTCTGCCTTATTCAACTTCAATTCTCAGAGTTACTTAATGGTCCAAGATGGCTGCTATAGTCTCACCCAGTTTTATCTATATCATGGCCAAATGTAAGTAGAAAACAGGAAGACACATGATCGCTCATTAAAAACACTTCCTGGTTGATGTACTGAGCATTTCCATTTATGGCCTATTGTCCAGAACTTAGTTACAGGGCCATATCAAGTTACACCCTGGATATTCAAGAAAACCCTTCAAGTCTCAGCCAAACTGGTTGCCCAGCAATGGATGAGTCATGTCAGACACACAACTGGATCTCAGTCAGGCATGATTTGCTTTCCACATTTTACTACCTAGGATAATTTGGATTTTGACATAAACAGTATTAAATATTCATCACATAGTTTTCTCTTTCTGAGCACATAGGATGATTACATGTCCCAGACCCACTTGAAGTTAGATTAGGTATAAATGACTCAGACTTAGCCAATGGGATATGAATAGTAGTGATATGAGAACTTCAGACCTGGGCCTGAAAAACTATATAGAACAATTCTCCCTCTCTCTATTCTGATGCAGCAATTTTGGGGGCTATTTTTCCAAAATTTCCTATCTTTGAGTTATGTAGGACTCATTGATCCATATTGAATTTTGTGTGAGATATAAACCTTTATTGTCTTAAGCCCTTGAAGTTCAAGATACATTTGTTACCATAGAACAACCTAACATATATTACTACTACAGGAATTATTCTGTACAGTGAGATCTGGTGTAAATGTCATTTATGACACCAAGAATCAATTTATTGAGCTTTTGCAAAGTATCAGGTACTTATAATAGATGACATAAATACAATGATGATGAGCCAGATTTCCTCCTCTCCATGAGTTTGCAAACCAGAAAAGATCTCATAAAGCAGTAATGTACTCCTAGACTTGTGTAATGGAAGATCTCAACTGTACCAACATAGTAAGTGTACCCTCAATTCTCAAAGCTCTCTGAAAAGAACTGTGGGTACTTACATTGTCTCTGGTAAAGGAATAAATGAAGAGAGAATTTTTGGGCAAGGCTAAGCATGGTAATTAGAATGAAGATGAGAAAGTGTAATGTTAAGAAGATGAACTCTGGACCCAAACTGAGTCAATTCAAACCTTGCTTTACCACCTATTTTGCTTCCAGCTTTGGACAAGTTATGTAAACTCCTTGCATCTCATATTTCTTACCTGTAAAATAAGTATAATAATAGTCCCTACCTCAAAGGATTATTAAAGAGATTACATGGGTTATTTGTAAAACAATTAGAACAGTGGTTGAAATACACAAGTATTAAGTAAGTACCCGTTAACAGTATCTGACGACTATATTTCCCTTTCTTTCTGTTAATCAAGATTTCTCAAAAACTAGGAGTGAGACTTCACACTTTTACCTAATCATTTACTTGTAATTCATAATATTAGCAAGCTATTAAAATGTTTCCTGATATAAAAGCATCATTTCTCATCTTTGTCTACTTTAAGATCTGTCAAAATACAGCAGAATAATAAAAAGGAAAATCTAAAAAATCAGAAATAATTCTAATATTAAAATTGTTCTTGTTGCTATACTCTATAATGTAATGTATTTTTAATGTGATATATGTCTGAGGTATTATCACACAAGAACCCATGTCAATAAACTGTTGTATTTAATTGGCCTGTATTGTAAAAATATCCTTGAAAAGTAGAACTGTCTCACATTGAATTAAACTCAAAAAGGGAGAAATTTTGTTTCATTCAAAATACATTTCAATAAAATTAATACAGGCACAAATTTCAATGTTACAGTATTTTAGTGGAAGGAAATCAAGTGCTTTACGTAGTTTGGTACTCTCTCATCTATTTAATATTATCAATTGATGAAAAACATGTATGTTTATCTAGATCACTATAAAATTACCACTTTGATAAAGGAGGGATGACCTGTCATCCTCCTTCAGATGCTGCCTGTGGGACTTTCTCAAAATTTTGTTATTTTAACAGAAACAAAAGTAGCATGGATGGGGTCAAAAGCATTGTTTGTTTTTAACAGAAGACAGAAAAGCACGTTTATATACTGAAGAGAATAATTCAGGAAGACCCATAGTCTTTTTTGGAGTCTAGATTTTTAAGAACTGAGAAACGGCAAGTTTTACCTATGATTAAGTAGGGAGCAAATAATACCTGTAAACACAATCATGATTTAATCACCCTGTCTAGATAACACAGATAGGAAGAGAGCAATCCATTACTTTTTAAACCCTCTGACTTCAAACTTGATGTCATTTATATTTAAAGCGTAAAACTTTTAAATCTTTTTTTACCCTCTTAGATGTTTTTGCATCAAATTATCACACACTTAAAACTTAGTAACGAAGTAGGGGAAAGAATTTCAGAGACTGAAGACCAGTCTTTCAAACTAATCCAGTCAGACAAAAATAAAGAAAAAATAATTTATATTCTTCTATCTGAAGTAACTCAGTAATGAAGAACCAAATAACAAATCTTCTCACTTTTAAGTGGAAGCTAAACTATGGATATGCTCACAATAGGATCAAAACCTCACATATCAATATTAACCTTGAATATAAATTATCTAAAAGCTCCACTGAAACGGCACAGAGTAGCAAGTTGGACTTTAAAAATAATACCCATCCATCTTCTGTTTTCAAAAGGCTCATCTCACATGTATCAAAACAAATAGATGCAAAGTAAAGAGTTAGAGAAAGATCTACTACGCAAAGGAAAAACAAACAAACAAACAAAAAGCAAGGGTCACTATTTTTATATCAGATAAAACAGACCTTAAACCAATAATGATAAAAAATGACAAAGATGAGCATAACATAATGATAAGGGGTTCAATTCAACAAGAAGACTTTATTGTCCTAAACTTATATGGACCTCACATTGAAGATCCCAGATCATAATACAAGTCTGTCTAGACCTCCTAAAACCTTAATAAAAATAGAAATCAATATCAAGAAGATCTCTCAAAACTGCGCAATTACATGAAAACTAAATAACTTGTTCTTAAATTACTTATGTGTAAGCAACAAAATTAAGAAAGAAATCAAAAAATTGTTTCAAATACATGAAAACAGAAACACAACATACTAAAATATCTGTGATACTGCAAAAAGAGTGTTAAGAGGAAAGTTTGTAACAGGAAATGCCTGTCTCAAAAAGTTACAAAGTTTTCAAATTAATGATCTACCATCACACATTGAGGACTTAGAAAGACAATAAAAAAGTAACCACAAAACTAGCAGAAAAAGGAAATAACTAAAATCAGAGTAAAACTGAACAAAATTGAGACTCAGAAATCCATGCAAAGACTCAACAAAACAAAAAGCTGGCTATTTGAAAGAATAAATATTATCACTAGACTGCTAGCTACATTAACAAAAAGAAAAGAAAGAAGATTCAAATAATCACAGTAAGCAATGACAAAGATGACATTACAATTGATCCCACAGAAACACAAAAGATTCTCAGAGACTATTATGAATATCTCTATGCACACAAACTAGAAAATCTAAAGGAAATGAAAAACTTCCTGGAAACACAAAGCCTCCCAAGGATGAATCAGGAAGAAATTGAAATATTGAACAGAGCAATATCTAGTTCCAAAATTGAAGCAGTAATAAAACACCTACCTGAAAAAAAAAAAAAAAAAAGAAAAAAAGCCCCAGACCAGATGGATTTGTAGCTTAATTCTACCAGGTGTGCAAAGAAGTGCTGGTACCAATACTACTGAAATGATTCCAAAAAACAATTCTACTGAAACTATTCCAAAAAACCTCCCAAGTTCATAGGATAAAGCTAGCATCGCCCTGATACCAAAACCTAGCAAATACACAACAAAAAAAATAAAACCACAGGCCAGTATCTCTGATGAACATAGATACGAAACTCCTCAACAAAATACTAGGAAACCGAATCAAGCAGCACATCAGAAAATTAAATCACCATGATCAAGTAGGTTTCTTTCCTAGGATACAAGGTTGATTCAACATAGGCAAATAAATAAATGTAATTCAACATATAAACCTAATTAAAAACAAAAGCCATATGACCATCTCATAGATGTTAAAAAATCTTTCTAGAAAATGTAACATTCCTTCATGATAAAACATCTCAAGAAACTAGGCATCAAAAGAAGTGCTAGCCAGAGCAATTAGGCAAGAGAAGTAAGTAAAAGTCATACAAATAGGAAAAGAAGGATTCGAACTATTTCTTTTTTAGATAATGTGATTTTATACCCAGAAAACCCTAAAAATTTCACCAAAAGGTTTCTGGAATTGAGAAACAAACTCAGTAAAGTATCTGAATACAAAATGAATGTACAAAAATCAGTAGCTTATCTGTACACCAATAACTTTCAAGCTGAGAGCCAAATCAAGAACACAATCCCATTTATAATAGCTGCAAAAAATTTGAAATACGTAGGAATACATCTAAACAAGGAGGTGAAAGATCTCCACAAGGAGAATTGTAAAACACTGCTAAAAGTCATCATGGATGACACAAACAAATAAGCAAACATCTTATGCTCATGGACTGGAAGAATCAATGTCGTTAGAATGGTCGTACTGCCCAAAGCAATCTGCAGATTCAAACCTATACCTATCAAACAACCAACATTATTTTTCACAGAAGTAGAAAAAACAATTCTAAAGTTCATATAGAACCAAAAAAGAGTCCAAATAGCCAAAGCAATTCTAGGTAAAAAAGAACAAAGCCAGAGGCATTACATTACTTAACTTGAAACTATACAATAAGGCTACAGTAACCAAAACAGCATTGTACTCATACAAAATCAGAGGCATACACCAAGGGAACATAATAGAGAACACAGATATAAAGCCACACACCTACAGCTATCTGATCTTCAACAAAGTCAACAAAAATAAGCAATAGGGAAAGACTTTCCTATACAATAAGTGGTAATGTGAGAGTTGGCTACTCACATGCAGAATAAGGAAACTGGGCCCCTACCTTAACATATGTAAAAATTAACTCAAGATGGATTAAAGATTTAAATGTAAGACCTCAACCTATAAGAATTCTATAAAAGAAAACCTCAGAAATGTCATTTTGGACATCAGACTTGGCAGATAATTTATGACTATTATTCACCCCAGCAATTCCATCACTGGCTATACCCAAAAGAAAACAAATTGTTCCACCAAAAAGACACATGCACTTGCTTGTTCATCACAGTACTATTCACAATAGCAAAACACTGAATCGACCTAGGTGCCCATTAACAATGGATTGAATAAAGAAAATGTAGTACTTATAACCATGGAATACTATGCAGTCATAAAAAGGAAGGAAATCATATCCTTTGAAGCAATATGGATGTAGCTAGATGTCCTTATCTTAACTGAATTAATGCAGGAACAGAAAACCAAATACCAAATATTCTCACTTATGAGTGGGAGCTAAATATTGGGTACTCAGGTACATAAGGATGGCAACAATAGAAACTGGAGACTACTAGAGGGCTAGCAGAAAGGGGGACAAGAGTAGAAAAACTAACTTTTGTGTGCTATGCTCAGTACCTGAGTGACAGGATCACTCATATTCCAAATCTTAGTGTCACACAATATACCCAGGTAACAAACCTGAACATGTACCCACTGAATCTAAAATAAAAGTTGAAAACAAAATAGTAGGTGGAGCCATCCATATAATTGTGTTATGGGAACCATGACATATGATTGAAAGAGTTACTATTCTCACCAGCCAAAACAGAAAGAACTGTTAAAATCTGGAATTGAGTAGAGTCTTGAGAATGGTATTGCCTTTGTATTACAATTATACTTAATCTTACACTGCAGGCTGCCTTGAAATTAACAAAATATAAAAGCAAGCCTTGAAGAAGTTAAGTTGATTACAATAATTCGACTGTGTCTCAGAAGAAAGACTAACAACATCTAGAGTAATACAACAAACACAAGTAACAAACAAAAACATTAAAATGTCTTTCAATGACATTTGAAATAAATATAGTTTGACCTAATTCAGAGGGAAAATATCAATCAAAACAGGTGGTTAAATAATACAGATTCTGGAATTAGCAGAGAAACAGTTAAAGCAACTATTATGAATGTACTCTATGTGTTCAAAAAGCTAGAATAAATTATAAAAACGAAGAGGAAAGAAGTGAAAGAAAAAGCCTGAAAACAAACTACTACATCTAAAAATTAGAATATCTGAAATTATATATTAGATGTTTCTACCTAAAGAAACTAGAAAAATAAGAGCAAGTAAAACTCAAAACATGTAGAAGGAAGGCAATAACAAATAGAAGAAATTGAAATAGAAACAGAAAATCAACAGAGAAATAAATAAAACAAAAACCTGGTTCTTTGAGAAGATAAATAAAATTGATAAGCCTCTCACTAGAATAGTCAAGCAAAAGGAGTATAAACAATTTACCAATCACAGGAATAAAGAGGAGTCACGAAGGAGCGGAGCAAGATGGCTGAATAGGAACATCTCCAGTCTCCAACTCCCAGCGCCAGCGACACAGAAGACAGACCCCACCTCTGGGGACAGGGCACAGCTCAACAACAACAACAACAACAAAAAGCAGCTGAAACCTCTGCAGACGCAAACGACTCTGTCTGACAGCTTTGAAGAGAGCAGTGGCTCTCCCAACACGGAGGTTGAGATCTGAGAACGGACAGACTAGCCAGGGGAACTGAGACACACAACACCTGGAAAATCGGGTAACTCCCACCCCAATACTGCACTTTAAGCAAACAGGCACACCAGGAGATCATATCCCACACCTGGCCGGGAGGGTCCCACACCTACGGAGCCTCCCTCATTGCTAGCACAGCAGTCTGTGATCTACCCGCAAGGCAGCAGCGAGGCTGGGGGAGGGGCGCCCACCATTGCTGAGGCTTAAGTAGGTAAACAAAGCTGCTGGGAAGCTCGAACTGGGTGGAGCTCACAGCAGCTCAAGGAAACCTGCCTGTCTCTGTCCTTGAGCTCCACCTCTGGGGACAGGGCACAGTAACCAATAACAAACGCAGCAGAAACCTCTGCAGACGCAAACGACTCTGTCTGACAGCTTTGAAGAGAGCAGTGGATCTCCCAACATGGAGGTTGAGATCTGAGAAGGGACAGACTCCCTGCTCAAGTGGGTCCCTGACCCCTGAGTAGCCTAACTGGGAGACATCCCCCACTAGGGGCAGTCTGACACCCCACACCTCACAGGGTGGAGTACACCCCTGAGAGGAAGCTTCCAAAGCAAGAATCAGACAGGTACACTCGCTGTTCAGCAATATTCTATCTTCTGCAGCCTCTGCTGCTGATACCCAGGCAAACAGGGTCTGGAGTGGACCTCAAGCAATCTCCAACAGACCTAGAGCTGAGAGTCCTGACTGTTAGAAGGAAAACTATCAAACAGGAAGGACACCTACACCAAAACCCCATCAGTATGTCACCATCATCAAAGACCAGAGGCAGATAAAACCACAAAGATGGGGAAAAAGCAGGGCAGAAAAGCTGGAAATTCAAAAAATAAGAGCGCATCTCCCCCGGCAAAGGAGCGCAGCTCATCGCCAGCAACGGATCAAAGCTGGACGGAGAATGACTTTGACGAGATGAGAGAAGAAGGCTTCAGTCCATCAAATTTCTCAGAGCTAAAGGATGAATTACGTACCCAGCGCAAAGAAACTAAAAATCTTGAAAAAAAAGTGGAAGAATTGATGGCTAGACTAATTAATGCAGAGAAGGTCATAAACGAAATGAAAGAGATGAAAACCATTACACGAGAAATACGTGACAAATGCACAAACTTCAGTAACTGACTTGATCAACTGGAAGAAAGAGTATCAGTGATTGAGGATCAAATGAATGAAATGAAGCAAGAAGAGAAACCTAAAGAAAAAAGAAGAAAAAGAAATGAACAAAGTCTGCAAGAAGTATGGGATTATGTAAAAAGACCAAATCTACGTCTGATTGGGGTGCCTGAAAGTGAGGGGGAAAATGGAACCAAGTTGGAAAACACTCTTCAGGATATCATCCAGGAGAACTTCCCCAACCTAGTAGGGCAGGCCAACATTCAAATTCAGGAAATACAGAGAACACCACAAAGATACTCCTCGAGAAGAGCAACTCCAAGACACATAATTACCAGATTCACCAAAGTTGAAATGAAGGAAAAAATCTTAAGGGCAGCCAGAGAGAAAGGTCGGGTTATCCACAAAGGGAAGCCCATCAGACTAACAGCAGATCTCTCGGCAGAAACTCTACAAGCCAGAAGAGAGTGGGGGCCAATATTCAACGTTCTTAAAGAAAAGAATTTTAAACCCAGAATTTCATATCCAGCCCAACTAAGTTTCATAAGTGAAGGAGAAATAAAATCCTTTACAGATAAGCAAATGCTTAGAGATTTTGTCACCACCAGGCCTGCCTTACAAGAGACACTGAAGGAAGCACTAAACATGGAAAGGAACAACCGGTACTAGCCATTGCAAAAACATGCCAAAATGTAAAGACCATAGAGGCTAGGAAGAAACTGCATCAACTAACGAGCAAAATAACCAGTTAATATCATAATGGCAGGATCAAGTTCACACATAACAATATTAACCCTAAATGTAAATGGACTAAATGGTCCAATTAAAAGACACAGATTGGCAAACTGGATAAAGAGTCAAGACCCATCAGTTTGCTGTATTCAGGAGACCCATCTCACATGCAGAGACATATATAGACTCAAAATAAAGGGATGGAGGAACATCTACCAAGCAAATGGAGAACAAAAAAAAGCAGGGGTTGCAATACTAGTCTCTGATAAAACAGACTTTAAACCATCAAAGATCAAAAGAGACAAAGAAGGCCATTACATAATGGTAAAGGGATCAATTCAACAGGAAGAGCTAACTATCCTAAATATATATGCACCCAATACAGGAGCACCCAGATTCATAAAGCAAGTCCTTAGAGACTTACAAAGAGACTTAGACTCCCATACAATAATAATGGGAGACTTCAACACCCCACTGTCAACATTAGACAGATCAACGAGACAGAAAGTTAACAAGGATATCCAGGAATTGAACTCATCTCTGCAGCAAGCAGACCTAATAGACATCTACAGAACTCTCCACCCCAAATCAACAGAATATACATTCTACTCAGCACCACATCACACTTATTCCAAAATTGACCACATAATTGGAAGTAAAGCACTCCTCAGCAAATGTACAAGAACAGAAATTATAACAAACTGTCTCTCAGACCACAGTGCAATCAAACTAGAACTCAGGACTAAGAAACTCAATCAAAACCACTCAACTACATGGAAATTGAATAACCTGCTCTTGAATGACTACTGGGTACATAACGAAATGAAGGCAGAAATAAAGATGTTCTTTGAAACCAATGAGAACAAAAATACAACATACCAGAATCTCTGGGACACATTTAAAGCAGTGTGTAGAGGGAAATTTATAGCACTAAATGCCCACAAGAGAAACCTGGAAAGATCTAAAACTGACACTCTAACATCACAATTAAAAGAACTAGAGAAGCAAGAACAAATACATTCAAAAGCTAGCAGAAGGCAAGAAATAACTAAGATCAGAGCAGAACTGAAGGAGATAGAGACACAAAAAACCCTCCAAAAAATCAATGAATCCAGGAGTTGGTTTTTTGAAAAGATCAACAAAATTGATAGACTGCTAGCAAGACTAATAAAGAAGAAAAGAGAGAAGAATCAAATAGACGCAATAAAAAATGATAAAGGGGATATCACCACTGACCCCACAGAAATACATACTACCATCAGAGAATACTATAAACACCTCTACGCAAATAAACTAGAAAATCTAGAAGAAATGGATAATTTCCAGGACACTTACACTCTCCCAAGACTAAACCAGGAAGAAGCTGAATCCTTGAATAGATCAATAGCAGGCTCTGAAATTGAGGCAATAATTAATAGCCTACCAACCAAAAAAAGTCCAGGACCAGATGGATTCACAGCTGAATTCTACCAGAGGTACAAGGAGGAGCTGGTACCATTCCTTCTGAAACTATTTCAATCAATAGAAAAAGAGGGAATCCTCCCTAACTCATTTTATGAGGCCAGCATCATCCTGATTCCAAAGCCTGGCAGAGAAATAACAAGAAAAAGAGAATTTTAGACCAATATCCCTGATGAACATCAATGCAAAAATCCTCAATAAAATACTGGCAAACCGGATCCAGCAGCACATCAAAAAGCTTATCCACCATGATCAAGTGGGCTTCATCCCTGGGATGCAAGGCTGGTTCAACATACACAAATCAATAAACCAGCATATAAACAGAACCAAAGACAAAAACCACATGATTATGTCAACAGATGCAGAAAAGGCTTTTGACAAAATTCAACAGCCCTTCATGCTAAAAACGCTCAATAAATTCGGTATTGATGGAACGTATCTCAAAATCATAAGAGCTATTTATGACAAACCCACAGCCAATATCATACTGAATGGGCAAAAACTGGAAAAATTCCCTTTGAAAACTGGCACAAGACAGGGATGCCCTCTCTCACCACTCCTATTCAACATAGTGTTGGAAGTTCTGGCTAGGGCAATCAGGCAAGAGAAAGAAATCAAGGGTATTCAGTTAGGAAAAGAAGAAGTCAAATTGTCCCTCTTTGCAGATGACATGATTGTATATTAAGAAAATCCAATTGTCTCAGCCCAAAATCTCCTTAAGCTGATAAGAAACTTTAGCAAAGTCTCAGGATACAAAATTAATGTGCAAAAATCACAAGCATTCTTATACACCAGTAACAGACAAACAGAGAGACAAATGATGAATGAACTTCCATTCACAATTGCTTCAAAGAGAATGAAATACCTAGGAATCCAACTTACTAGGGATGTAAAGGACTTCTTCAAGGAGAACTACAAACCACTGCTCAGTGAAATAAAAGAGGACACAAACAAATGGAAGAACATACCATGCTCATGGATAGGAAGAATCAATATAGACTGGATAAAGAGATGTGGTACATATGTGCCAAGGAATACTATGCTGTCATTAAAAAGCACATGATTGTGTCCTTTGCAAGAACATGGATGGAGCTGAAGGCCATTATCATTAGCAAACTAATGTAGGAACAGAAAACCAAATACTGCATGATCACACTTACGAGTGTGGGAGCTAAGTGATAAGAACACCTGAATGCATAGAGAGGAACAGCAGACATGGGGGTCTACCAGAAGGTAGAGAGGGGTAGGAGGAAGAGGATCAGGGAAAATAACTAATGGGTACTAGGCTTAATACCTGGGTGATGAAATAATCTGTACAACAAATGCCCATTTCATGAGTTTACCTATTTAACAAATCTGCACACATACACCTGAACTTAAAATAAAAGTTAATAATAAGAAAAAGAATAAAAAGACAACCTTTTCCAGAAAACAGAAAAACATGGGGCATTTCCTAACCATTTTATAAATCCAGCATCATCTGGTTATTAAAACCAAAGACATTATTCAAAAGGAAAACTGCTGATCAAAATTATTCATTAACATAGATGTAAAAATTCATTAGCATATTTCAGGAAAAATCCAGACATATAGAAAAATAAAGCAACAAGAAGGAGTAGAGTGCATCACAGGAATGCCAAGTTAATGTAACACTTAATCTGTTGTTATAATTCAAGTCATATTAAAATATTACAAAGGAAAATTAATATAATAATTTCAATAGATGCAAAAAGCTATTTGATAAAATTCAGCATAATAAAGAACACCAAGAAAAAACTTAAAAGCAAATCCCTCAAAGCCATAAAAGATATCTATTAAAAATCTAAACCTAACATTGTAATTAATGGTAAAATGTCAAATCATTTCCCCCTACTATTGGTAACAAGGTTCAGATTTCTGCTCACTCCACTTCCATTTAATGTTGTTCTACAACTCCTAGCCAGTGGAATAAGATAAGAGAAAGAAATAATAGGCACGTAATTTGAAATCGAAGAAACAAAACTATTTTAACTCACATTTGACACGCTTATGCACTTAGGAAATCTTAAGGAATCTATGGAAAAGTTGCTAAAATGTATAAGTTAAGCAAGATAACAGGATACAAGGTAAATACACACAACTCAATTATCTATATAGGTACTGGTAGTAAACAAGTCAGAAATTTAAATTTAAAAATATGGTTATTTACAATAGCATCAAAGTATGAAATGTACGGCAGTAAGATCAACAAAATATTGAAATTTTATACATTGAAATCTACAAAATGCTCTTGATGCATTTCAAAAGACTTAAATATATGTAAGATACACCATATTCAAGGATTGAAGGATTCAATATTGTTAAAATGTCAGTTCTCTCTAAATTTATGTACAGATTCAACAAAATCCAAATCAAAACCCAAGTAAGACTTTTTGGTAAAACTTAATAAGCTGATTCTAAGATTCACAAGGAAATGCAAAAAGCCTAGAATAACCTACATAATTTCTAAAAAGAAAAATAAAGTTGGAAGATTCACCTTATGTGCTGTTGCTTTTATGCTATAGTAATTAACACAAGAATAGATATAAGATATACAGATAGTCTAGAACTGCAGAATATCTGAATTTTTACTGTTTTTACAAGTTAACAAGTTAACGTATCACAGTTTCAATGATGCTGGCAGAATACAGGAGCCTTTATCAAAAAAGAAAAGGGGGGTGTGGGAGAGGGCCTTATCCTTCGTAGCAGAGAAGGCATCTTGAACTTCACATTTGCAGAGATTTAACATGCACTCCAAGTCCCATGGTGATGAGGCAAGTGAGCATAATTGAATGCTGATAATGTGCTGCTTTTGTACCACAACAGGTGAACCTCACACTTAGGAACGTTAATTTTTCATACTACGCTAAAAGCAAACCAATGCAATGTTTGCCTTGATGGGAGACAATTACCTTGTTATACTGAACAGCAAAACAAAACAACGAAGAGCTTTTTGCTCTAAAATAAAACACTATCTCTCTCTCAAGACTATTCATTGTACAAACATTTTTAGAGAGTCTGGAATGAAAGTTGTCAGTACCTCTTTTTAAGAAAGGGCAGAAATTCAAGAAACTCATAAAAATCCATGAACTACTGTCTTCCAACAAAGTTTAATGGGACAAAATAGAGACTCTAGAAATCAACTCAGTATATTAAATTAATCAATTTTCAACAAAGCTGCAAAGGCAACTCAAGAAGTAATGAATATTTTCAACATCTTAAAATATTTATGTATTTCTGTTAAAAAAATAAACTGTGACCCTTACCTCAGTGTATATATCAAATTAAATCAAGTGAATATATCAAAACAAAAACTGCAATCCTCCTGGAAGAAATATAAAAAAGAGGCTAAGTGGCTTTAGGTTTGCAAAATTATCTTTAAAGGGAACTCAAAAAGCATGACAATA
Organism: Papio anubis; assembly: GCF_008728515.1. Lineage (NCBI taxonomy): Eukaryota > Metazoa > Chordata > Mammalia > Primates > Cercopithecidae > Papio > Papio anubis. The sequence goes on along the minus strand of NC_044985.1, from coordinate 39,177,447 downwards.
AAATAAGAGACTGATAAGTTGGAATTCATCCAAATAAAAAGACACGAAAATGAAAAGACAAGCCGCATTTTGGAAGAAAATATTTGGAAAACATACAATCTGTCAAAAGACCTTTAACTAGAGCATGTGAAAAATGTTCACCATTTGATATTTAAACTAACAAACCATTGAAAAAAATATACCAAAGATTGGATACTTCACCAATGAAAATATAAAGATGACTAATAGCCACATGAATGATACTTAACATTATTCAGCATTAGAGAAATACAAACTAAAACTACAACAAAATACCACTAGAATCTACTTGAATGGCTAACATTAAAGAAGACCAACACCACCAAATGTCAAACAAATGGAACTTTCATATATTTCTCATTGGAGTGCAAAATGATACAACATCTTTGGTAATTAGTATGGCAGTTTGTTGTATAGGTAAAAATATAATGAACTTACTAAACATCAACCTACTTTCAGATGTTTACCCAGGAAAAAGGAAACATAACTCACAAAAATACTGCACTCAAATGTTCCTAATAGTTTTACCCAGAATAACTAAAAACTGGAAACATTCCAAATTTGAATATATTAGAAAAACAAAATATGATTTTATTTATATAATGAAATGCAACTCAACAATTAAAATTAATGGAATACTGATAGATGCAACAACATGGATGAATCTCAAAAGAATTAGGCTAAATGAAATAATCCAGACATAAGAGTCTATATTTCTGTAAGATTGCCCTCATATGAATGTCTAGAAAATGCAAAGCTAGAGTTGGAAAGTGGATGAGTGCTTGTCAGGGGATGAGGAGGAGGTTAATGACTGCAATAGTACAAGAGGAAAGCATTTGGATGATGAAAATTAATATTTAACCCCTAAAACAGAGAAAAGGAAAAAGAAGGAAAGAAGGAAGAAAGAAATAAAGGCAGAATCTCCAGAACTGACTACCATGTTTCCTATAGCCTGTTTATTTGATGACCCTTTGATTCTGAGATACCTAGCATCTTTTCAATAAAATCTACTTTTTGTTTTAATTTTGCTTAAGTTGGTTTTTGTTATTGGCAAATCATCTTGGTTCACAAAAGCAGTCCCAGGGAGTTAGGTGTAGGAAACAGAACTTCAAGGAAATGTATAAAATTTGGTGTTGGATAAAAGCTGAGGTAGCTAAAAGGAATTTAGATTTGGAAAAATTGGAGGTTCTTGTTATATAGTGTCAGAGAGATAATGGAGCCTCATAATTCTTTCCTTAGACCAAGTACTCACTAGTAGTGAAATTCTAGGTGAGCAAAGAGCTGCTACCATAAAATAATTTGAAGTGGATAAGGAACGTTGGCATTGTACCCTCAGAGGGTTACTTGGGATGGCATTGGATAACTCAAAGTGAGAGAAAAGTAAAATCAAATCTGAAATTTCTTAATTTAAAACACTAAGTGAAACATAGATCCCTTTTGTGACCATACTGAAATAATTTCTGTTTGTACAGAGTTTTAATGTTGTTGCTGTGCACCAAAGCCAGAGATTGCTTTCTATTATATACAAGATAAAATTCACCAAGATGGCTGAATATAAAATTAACACACAAGTTCAATAGTTTTCCTATTTAAATATTTAGTAAGTATAGTAGAAGAATTATCTACAGTAGCAAGAGAAAGAACTCTTACATAGGAATAAGAGGAATTAAGAGAAAATGAGCAAAATCACAATGCAGTCGGAAGGGCAAGAGCAAGAAGTGTGGGAGTGAGAAGAGGGAGGTAACAAAACTATCGGTAGCAGCCCTTCTCAAGTTCCTACCCTGGATCGTTTCGCCTACCAGCTATGATTGCAGGACACCCAAAAGTCAGGCATTAACTGCTTAGATCAAAAACGAAAGAAAGAGTACGTGCAACAGAGATTTTTATTTTTTGAAGGAAAGGAACTTCTAACTGTGGGGGAGTACTGGGGTAACCGGTGTGAGTGTGTTTACCAGAGAATAATGCTCATTGTTTTCATATTCCTGGGTTTTTCATTGTACTGAAATAAAAAAGACTGGTTGACCTTTCCTCTTCAAGTATAAAATCTTGTTAAAAGTCCTTCTTTTTCCTTAGTTTTAACTTGTACTTTCTAGAAACATTAGGAAAACCTGTAACTCAAAAAAAAAAAAAAAAAAAAAAAAAAAAAAAAAAAAAAGACCAGGAGCAGTGGCTTACTACGCCTGTAATCCCAGCACTTTGGGAGGTCTAGGTGAGCAGATCACTTGAGGTCATGAGTTTCAGACCAACCAGGCCGATATGGCAAAATCCTCTCTCTACTAAAAATACAAAAGTTAACCAGGCATGGTGGTAGGTAGCGGTAATCCCAGCTACTCAGGAGGGTGAGGCAGGAGAATCGCGTGAGCCTGGGAAGCAGAGGTTGCAATGAATCAAGATCACACCACTGCACTCCAGCCTGGGTGACACAGCAAAACTCTGTCTCAAAATAAAAATAAAATAAAATAATAAAATAAAATAAAAAGAAAAACCAAGGTTTGTTTTTTTGTTTGCTTGTTTTTTAAAGAGAGAAAAGGCATTCTAAGGTAAGTAACACTGAAAATTTTCGGCAGTAGCCTCAAGCCACTCACCTTTAGTGAGTTTCTTTCATATTTTAGGAATTGAGAAATGCTGTGTAGTATTTTACAGACCCCAAATAGAAAAGTTTTATCAGTTTCTCAAAATCTCAAATGAGTAACAGAGTTGAACTTGGGGATGTTCACATCCAAAGATGGAAGCTTATTTTACCAGTTTTAATATCTGAATACTCCTCTCATTTTAGCAAAAAATTCCTCTTCTCACTCCTATTCCTGATACCACCACCTCACACTTAAAATAACAACAGCTTTCACAAGGGGTCTTTCATTTAATCTTCAAAAGAAAGGGTATGGGATGGTTATAAAGATGACTTATAAGGAAACCTACTTAAGGTCATCAATTTAGATATCAGATCTAAGAACCAAATTCAGGTTTTCTGACTCCAAGTACAGTGATTTTTCCATTAATTAAAAAAAGTCATTGACTATAAAGAATTTACATTTATTTTTATTAACACCAAATGTTAGGGTTTATATTCAATGTTTTGACTATATTCCTCTGCCAGTCTCTGTTGTTAATGATAACATTGATATTTAAAAGTTTTGTAGTCTCCTAAATTTTTAATAATATAAAATCTGCCTCTTCTCTTTCTCTAGGAAGTCGTTTAATAGTCGATTATTGTGTAAATCAATATGACAACAAATAAAAGGACATTTTAAATGGTCAGGTTAAAAATTAAAAGATGGCTGAATCACATAGAAAATTCATAAATTCACCACAAATTAATCAACCAAGTTGACTCTAGATCGATTTCAACTATGTTCTTTCAAAATAAGAAACACTGAACCTATAAGAGAGTATATTTGGATAAGCTAGTGATACTTCTTTTAAATAATAAGATGAAAACATTCTCTAAAGCATAGTGGTGTTTTAAATAGGAGACCCACTTTAAAATTTTTCTTCCTCTGTGTACTTTTGCCATCCTGAGCTTTTGTGACCCTTTATTTTCATTATCTTACCTTCCAAATGGCCTAGCCTGGCCTCCTACTCAATCTCACTTACATGAGCAGGTCTTTTAGAATAGAAATGGTTAGCATCAGAGGAAAAATCTATTCACCAAAGGTAACTGAAAATTCCTAGGTGGTTCTCCATCTTGTTACCCTTCAACTTTCTTCTCCAAATCCATTATTTTGAAAGTAAGTTCTGTCCAAAGCATAGCTTCTCAAGTTTGATTCTCCCTTTAACCAATGGTCCTCCATTATTATAAGCAACAATAAAGGGCAAATTACAGATAAAAATCTTACACTTCACATATACAGTGATATCCAAAAGGGGAAGCATTATTTGACTTTATAAGGAAATGGAGAAGAGCTATCCCACCTACATTTTGTTGCCATAGCCACAATTGTGTAGTATGTGTGAATATGTATGTACATATATTATGTTTAAACTTTTATATAAACCCATCATTCATTTTGTTATGTTTGGCAAATAGATAAATGTAATTCCTCATATTCAAAAGAATATACAAATTCACCTTTAAGTGGATTTGGGGAACCTTATGGCTTCAAGGAAAAAAAAATAGTCATTATGTTTCAATGACAGGTGCTAAAAAACTCTACTCTTTTTAATGCAGAAGAAATCAGGAAATTAATATAATTTTGTGGGAGTTAAGTAAGTAAATGACTTTCCTGGGCTTACTGGCTCATCTTTCCTATAAGCAACTTCCCTTATTTTTAGGTTATTTAGTGGCAAGAAAAATATTGGTAGATAGTTAATGCATTAGCAAATAAGCATTACTTGTACACAGGAGTTCTATCCTCGCTCTGAAGTGAGTACATACACAATACGGCAAGACAAGGTTATTGTCTTTACACAATTTTGACATAGATAGGGAGACACTGATGAAGTTTATGAAGTAATTACAGAACAGTCATGTGCAAAATAAATCCAAAGAAGAAAAATTAGTGAAAGTGGAAGAAAGCGGATAAAGTTTATTTGATAAGGTCAGCTAGAAGGAGAGGAAGAAGGCAAAGAACAAGAAAAAGAAATAATTTTTAAGAAGCATAGGCTAGGCCAGTTGCGGTGGCTCACACCTGTAATGCGAACACTTTGGGAGGCCTGGGTGAGCAGATCACCTGAGTTCGGGAGTTCGAAACCAGCCTGGCCAACATGATGAAACCTCATCTCTACTAAAAATACAAAATTCAGCTGGGCGTGGTGGTGTGCGCCTGTAATCCCACCTAACCAGGAGACCAAAGCAGGAGAATTGCTTGAACTCTGGAGGCGGAGGTTGCAGTGAGCCAAGCTCGCACCATTTCACTCCAACCTGGGCAACAGAGTGAGATGCCATCTCAAAAAAAAAAAAAAAAAATTGCTCAGATTATGTACAGTGCTTTACTATTGGCACAATCATAGTCCTTGAGCTGAGCCTATGACATGAAGGAGCAAGAGCATTCCAGGGAAGAAAATAGCAACAGTTAAGATACAAGAATTGACCTAAAGAGAGTAGATTCTATGGACAAGAAGCACGCTTGCTTTCCTGAAATAAGGTGATATTAACATGGGATTACAGAATAACATATGGATAAACTGTGGGGCAGAACAAGCTACATCATTTGGGGGCCCAGTGCAAAATGGAAATGCTGGATGTTTCTTCCAAAATTAAGAATTTCAAGACAGTGACAGCAGAGTATTCAGCAAGCACTTCTAAGTGTGCGGTTCTGCCCACTGCACAAACCACATGCCTGTGAAGCCAGCCCCACAGGGGGACATTACACAGGCACCCTAGAGTTAGGTAGAAAAGCTTAATATCTTATAAGCAATGGGGGTCTTGCAACAGGGAAAATATGCTTTAAGAAAGGTAATGACTTGCAATTAGTGACTTAGGATATTCCTGGCAGCAGCATATAGACTGAATTGTGGAGAAGCCTCAGACTAAAGACAAGGTGAAGAGTTCAGAGATTAGCATAATGACAAAGTCTAAGGAAGATGCTTGCACCAGGATAGTGGAATGGAAACAAAGAAAACAACAGAAAACTGGATATATAGAACACCACGATTCTTACAAAGAAAAAATTACAAACATAGAAGTTTTTGTTTTGTTTTGTTTTGAATTGGAAGGCTGAGAAAACAATGGTAAGACATACAAAATAGCAGCACTCTGGAAAGGTTCAGGCATTGGGTGTGAAGTTAATGACACCAAGTGGGTAGTTGCCAATTTAGGAAGAAGTTTAACATTTACATCAGAATTCAGCTCAATTTAAAGAATTTCCTGTATTTGCAGACATAATGGAACACATTGCTTTAGAAAATGGTGATTTCCTGTTACTATATGTGTTCAGATTTTTGACCCCAGTATCAGTTTCTTATTACAGCTCTAACAAATGACCACAAACTTGGTGGCTTAGAAGAGCATCCAGTAATGGTGGAGCTGTGTTCCTTCTGGAGATAGTGGGAGAAAATTGTGTTTCCTTACATTTTCCAGCTTCCAGAGTCTCCTTGCATTCCTTGACTCATGACCTTGTCCTCCAACTTCAAGGCTGGCAGTGTAGGGTTAGTGAAGAGTTAAGGACATGCCATCCCAAAATGTGCTGCTTTGGCATTTTGATTTTTAGCTGAAGTCACTTGAGAAACAGTAGATACAGGACAGGCTCTTTGATCTGCTTCTTTATACCTAAGAACAGGCCATAAAACTTCCTATTAGAAAGGCGCACTGAGAAGAGACCATGCTATCACCAAAGACTGAGGGTTGAGGATGAAACGAATGTATGCAAACACACTTACTAAAATAACCCTGATCTTATCCTAGCCCCATCACCTCATACATCTCCTAGCCAATTCCTCATAATTCACTACCCTTCACCCCAACTCCTTTGTCTTCTTATTTCTTCATAAATTTATCATTTATCTAAAAGTTATAAAAACTTTATGCTCTAATCACTTCTTCAGGTATTCGTTCTGTTGTGAAGGCTTTCAAGTACATGTAAAAATTTATTAAACCTGTATGCTTTCCTCCTGTTAATCTATTTTATGTCAGGTTAACTCTAGCCCAGCTAGAGACACTGAATGGGTAGAGAAGAATTGTTTCCTCTCCAAAAGTTCCATCTTCAAATCTCTCTCTCTCTCTCTCACACACACACATGCACACACACATACACACACACACACGCACACACACACCCCTTTACTTTTGTCTTCTTTTCTGACTCTGACCCTTCTACCTTCTTTTCAAGAGTCTTGTGATTGCATTGAACGCCCCTGGTAATCTAGGATAATCTCTCCATCTCAAAACTTTTAGTTCAATCACATCTGCAATGTCTCTTTTGTACAAAAGTTAACAAAGTCGCAGGTTCTGGGAATTTGGATGTGGAAATCTTTGAGGTGGGTAGTCATTATTCTGCCTACCACAGTAGATGTTAGTGATTGCTATTTGTTGGAGTATAGGCTAACTTTCTGCTAGTTTTATTTAGCTATAAGATTCAATGGTTATAAGAGACTTTCTGCAATATAAAGAAAGTAGGGAAATGTGACAGGAACATAAGCCAGAGCAGGATTATACGTTGGATTTAGCTGAATTTAAGCTATTACTCTGAATCAGTTTCCCAATTGTAAGAGTAGATAAGTCAGTAACACACTTGGGAGAGTTAAAGGTGGCTATGATGGTTAGAGGGGAAAAGTGGTAAGAGGTATAAAAAGAAAATATAAAATAATGATATAGAAATGTATGGGATAAATTTTTAGACACTGGTCATATGTCTGATCCCAGAGAACATTTAACTTATAGCATAAATAAGCGTTGTAAGACATGATATTCTAATTTTTTAGGATCTCCAAATTGGTGCTGCTGACTGGTACAGCAAGAAGCAAAACATAATTCAGGAATATTATTCATCAGATAGAGAGGTGGGTGAAGATATTGAGATGCATAGGATGAACTCAATGGAAAGTCATAAAGAGTAATTTGCTCAACATAATTTTATTGTGAGAACAGCAAAAAGAAAAAATGACACACACACACACACACAGAGAAACCAATATAGAATCATACAAAACGTTTCTGGCTCTGAAATATGCCAAACTACTTTCCACTTTAAATGAAGAAAAGTTTTCGGAGAGGGTGTCGATGGGGATTATTAAACATGGAATTATTTTGCATAGTCCGACTATGTATTTGACAACTGCCATGAAACATTGTCCAGGCTAAGAAAATAGGCAAAAGAAGAAAAAAAGTACTGGGTGGAGTGGAGAACTTGACATTTGCTATTGAATTCTCTGGGAATTATATGGCTCTATATACGTGTACTTTTGATCATCTTTCTATTAACTAGGTTAGTTTATATCTCTGTGGGGCCAGCTCCACAAATCAAGCTGTAGGAAACTGATAGTAATGCAAGTAATTTTTATCTATAGAAATGCAAAGTAATTTTGTCCAAGAGAGATACAATTGATTTCTATCCTGTAAAAGTTAACTAGACTAAGAGAGAAGACCCAAATAAATGAAATCAGAAACAAACATAAAAAGGAAATATTACAATGGATATCACAGTAATATAAAGGATCATCAGAGACTATTATTAACAACTATATGCCAATAAATTTGAAAACCTAAAGGAAATGGATACATTCCTTCATACACACAATGTACCAAGATTGAACCAGGAAGAAACGAAAAACCTGCACAGGTCAGTAACATGTAATGAAATTGAAGTAGTCATACAAAGTCTGCCAACACAGAAAAGTTCTGGACTGGATGGCTTCACAGGCTGAATTATACCAAACTTTTAAAGAAGAATTAATACAAATTCTTCTAAACTATTCCAAAATATTGAAGCAGAGGAAATTCTTCCTAACTCATTCTACAAGACCAGAATAATCCTGCTACTTAAGCCAGATAAGGATGCAACATAATAAAAATAGATGCAGAAAGCCTCAACGAAATACTAGCAAGCAAAATCCAACAACATACAGAAAAGACAATCAATGAAAGGATGGTTCAACATATGCAAATCAACAAATGACATACGTAACATCACTGAGATGAAGGACAAAAGTCTTCATATTGATCATCTCAATAGATACAGAAAAAGCTTTTAATAAAATTCAACATCTTTCATGATAAAAACTTTTAGTGAACTAACTATAAAAGCACCTCAATGTAAAAACTGCCATGTATGACAAATCCACACTTAATATCTTACTGAATTGGGAAAAAGCTTTCAGAACCTGAACAAGGCAAGGATGCCACTTTTACCACTCTTATTTAAGATAGTACTGGAAGTCCTAACCAGAACAATTGTGCAAGAGAAAAAAATAAAATGCATCTAAACTGAAAAAGAGGAAGTCGCATTTTCCCTCTTTACAGACAATATGATCTTCTATATGAAAATCCTAAGGACGCTACCAAAATACTCTCGAAACTGATGAACAAGTTCAGTCAAGTTGCAGAATACAAGATTAATAAACAAAAGTCAGTAGTGCTTCTACATATGAACAATGAACTAGCTAAAAAAGAAATCAAAAAGGAATTCTATTTACAACAGCTACACAAAAAAATAAAATAACTAGGAATATATTTAACAAAAGAGGCAAAAATCTGTATAGGAAAAACTACAAAACACTGATTAAATAAATTAAACAGGGTACAAACAAATGGAAAGACATCTCATGCTCTTCCTATGGATCTGAAGGAATAATATCATTAAAATGGCAATACTATCCAAAGCAACCTAAAGATTCAAGAAAAGCTTTATAAAATACCAATGACATTCTTCACAGAAATAAAATAAACTGTCCAAAATTTTTGTACCATCACAAAAGACCCCAAAGAGCCAAAGCAATTCTCAGCAAAAAGAACAAAGCTGAAGGTGTCACACTACCAGACCTCAAAATACACTGCAAAGCTGTAGTAACCCACAGCAACACACTGACATAAAAACAGACATATACACCAGTGGAACAGGATAGCAAACCCAGAAATTAATCCAAGTATCTCCATCTAACTGATTTTTGACAAAAGTGCCAACGGCATTCATTGGGGCAAAGACAGTCTCTTCAATGAATGCTTCTGGGAAAAGAGGATATCTACATGCAACACAATGAAATTAGACTCCCACTTTTAACCCTATACAAAAAACAACCCAAAATGCATCAAATACCTAAATATAAGACCCGAAATCCTCAAACTAACAGACAAAAATATATTGGAAACACTTCAGGACATTGGTCTGGGTAAAGATTTTATGAATAAGACCTCGAAAACACAGGCAACGAAAACAAAAATAAACAAATGTGATTATGTCAAACTAAAAAGCTTCTGCACAGCAAAAGAAACAATCAACAGAGTGAAAAGACAACCTCTTGAATGGGGAAAAAAATTTTTTTAAACCTCATTTAGCAAGGCATTAATGACCAGAATGTACAAATAATTCAAACATTTCAACAGCAAAAAAGTCTCCAATTAAAAAATGGGCAAATGATCTGAACAGACGTTTCTTAAAAAAGATATAAATTGCCAATAAATATATTTTTAAAATGCTGAACATCAGTAATAATCGACGAAATACAAATCAAAACCACAATGAGGTATCATCTCACCTCAGCTAGAATGAATGGGTATTATCAAACAGACCAAAAATAGCAAATGCTAACAAGGATACAGAGAAAAGGGAACTCTTAGACACTGCTGGTGGAAATGTAAGCCAGCATAGCTATTATGAAGAACAATATAGAGCTTTCTCAAAAAAATACAAATAGAAATATCATATGACCCAGCAATCCCACTACTAGAAATCTATCCAAAGGAAAGGAAATTATTATATTGAAGAGACGTTTGCACCTCCATGTTTATTGCAACAGTATTCACAATAGCCAAGATATGGAATCAACCTAGGTGTTCAACAACAAATAAATGAATAAAGAAATTGGTAGATATACAATGACATGCAAATCAGTCATTAAAAGAAAGAATGAAATTCTTTCATTCGTGGCAACATGCATGGAATTGGAGAACATTACATTTAGTGAAATAAGCCATAAACAAGAGGTCAAAAACTGCACGCTCTTGCTTTTACCTGAAAGCTAAAAAGTGTTGAGCTCATAGAAGGAAAAGGTAGAACAGATGAAACTAGAAGCATCCTACTAGGAGAAAACAAGGAATAAGAAAAGATTTGTTAAAGGACATGAAATTACAACTAGATAGGAGAAATAAGTTCTCGTGTTCTATGCCACTTTTGGATGAGTATAGTTAACAATAAATACAAAGTTTCAAATAGTTAACAGGGAGATATTGGATGTTCCAAAAACAAAGAAATGATAAATGTTTCAAATTGTGGATATGGCCAATTATCCTGATCTGATCGCTATACATTTGTGTATCAAACATCACTTTCTGCCCTGTGAATATGTATAATTATTATTTGCCAATTAAATAAAATAATATTAAAATACAGAAGAACACATTAAAAAATTATGACCCCAAACACTACATTTAATAGATCCTTAAAATATTAATCAGTTTTGCACCTGTTAGTGTTTCTGATCTTACACACATGCACGCACACACATATAATCCTCAACTTCTTTTAATAGCTTACTAGTTCCTTCATTAATTAAGGAGTTGACTAAAGCCTGTGTTTTTGTGTTAAATTTATATTTATATGAGAGTTGCTATGGTCTAAATATGTGTGTCCCCCCAAAATTGTATGTTGAAATCTAACTTGCAAGGTGATGGTATTAGAAGGCAGGACTTTTGGGGAGGTGATTAGGACATAAGGGAGCCCTTAAGAACGGGATTAGCACCTTAATGAAAAATGCCCCAAAGAACTGCCTTGCCCTTTCTACTATGGGAGAACACAGCAAAAAGGTGCCATTTATGAGAAAGCACACTCTTACCAGTCACTGAATCTTGATCTTGAACTTCCCAGCTTCCAGAACTCTGAGAAATAAACTTCTGTTGTTTATAAAATACCCAGTTTATGGTGAGACGGGCTCTGATTTACAATAGTTCAACTTAAATTTTTGACTTATGATGGTGCAAAAGGATATGCATTCTGTAGAAACCTGACTAAATATGAGTACTCACACAACTGTTCTGTTTTTTACTTTTAGTAAAGTGTTCAAAAATTACATGAGACATTTAATACTGTATTATTTTAAAAGGCTTTATTTTAGATAATTTTGCTCAACTATAAGCTAGTGTAAGTTTTCTGAGCACATTTAACAGTGGCAGACTAAGATACAATGTTTGGTAAGTTAAGTGTATTAAATGCATTTTTAACATGGTTTTTTCAAATTACAAGTTTATTGAAATGTAATACCATCATAAGTCCATCTGTATTTTGTTAAAGCAGCCCAATGGACTAAGCCAAGGGTCATAATTTTACCTTTTTGAATATTTATATTTAACATAACCCAGTAAATATAATACAGATGGATAAAACAATCATTTTAGCAACTTCAGTTTTTAAGGCATGAATTTAAACAAACATTTGAGGGCAAAAAAGAACCTGAATCTATAACTTGAAGAACCAACCACTGTCTGTATAGGTATTCCAAAATATAAGCCGATTTACATGGTTTCTTATTCATTATAATATTGATTCCAAAATTCTCTCTGTAAACACTTGGAGGGATCATTATAAATTGCCTCAATTGTCAGAGGATCAATATTTCTTAAAGACATTTTGTTTTGTGGTTTTTGAGTTATTTCAGGAAAGAAGTAACATATTTTGAAATATTAATACTTTCTCTTTTGCAGGGAGGGGTCATGTGTATTAAAATGAAACTGAACATCAATTAATCAAATAATTTTATTTCTCCACACTGAATTTAATCAGAACATATTATTTTGGTAAAGGAACATTTTTGGCCTCAAACTTCATTCTCAAACGTGTGCAAACAAAATAAATGTAAGGAGTGCAAAGTAAGAAGACATTTGATTTTTTTCTTTGCTTAAGTAAATACTCAGTAAAATTGTTGTTAGTATCATATTGCCATGACACCTTTGTGTTATACAACAGTCATATACATTTTCTTTAGACAAACTAAATTCATGCATCTCTTCTCTCAATTACATGATGTATATAATTTTGAGAACACAGAAGCTCTGCAACAAAACATTCAATAAATTATTTAAAAGTGCTGAGAATTGCTCTATGGCAGTGAAGAGCTAAATAAGGATCATCTAATTCCATCAGTTGTTAATGTATAAATTCAAAACAGGAAAAATTCTACATGTAAGTATTTTGTCCAAAATTAATGTTTTCTACTTGTAAGTAGGTCATAAGAGCAAAAAAAGATATAAAGTCTAGATTTACCACACTTCACACTTATTTATTGCTCAATATTTCCATAACTAAATTTGTTAATCTGAACATAAATGTTTCAAACAGGAAAACAAATCAGCATAAAAGAAACTAAAAGGAATAATAAATATGTGAATACACATAATCATATTTACTGGAAATAAAGCAGATTGAACAATACTTACCTTAAGGCATTATTCTTTATCACACACATGCACATAAACACATATACAGTAGTGACACATTTGGGGGGAAAAAAATGGACAAACTGAAGAGTTCAGAACAAAGGGTTGATGAAATATTTGGAAAATAAGAACTATGAGGAAAGGTTAAAAGGGCAAGGCATGTCTGTCAAATGAGTATACTAAAGGGATACTGTGATATTTATCTACAAATACATAAAGAGGTGATGGAGGACAACCACCAATTATTCTCATTAGTCGATGAGGAGAGAATAAGAATAGACTGTTTGAAAGAAGGAAATCATGCAAAACTTAAGAAAAACTCTAAACAAAGGTTGTAAATCCAAAGAACAGGCAATTCTATGGCTATAGTATCTGTTGTTATTGAGAAGCCAAGATTGATGTTAGATGTTTAAGAAAGGCTCATAAATAAATAAGTTAACCCTGCCTTACTACAAAGAAGTTAATAGATGTAAACAAAAATCTTCCTTCCAATGTTGAAATCCAATTTTACTTCTTTCTCTCACTTATTGAGAATTGGCTGACTTTAACCTTCTAGTTTATATTTTAAAATACTTGAATTATTTATTTATTTATTTATTTATTTATTTATTTATTTATTGAGATGGAGTCTCGCTCTGTTGCCCAGGCTGGAGTGCAGTGGTGCGAGCTTGGCTCACTTCAACCTCCGCCTCCCAGGTTCAGGTGATTCTCCCGCCTCAGCCTCCTGAGTAGCTGGGATTACAGGCGCCCACCACCACGCCCGGCTAACTGGTTTTTTTGTATTTTTGGCAGAGATGGTGTTTCACCATGTTGGTCAGGCTGGTCTTGAGCTCCTGACCTCGTGATCTGCCCACTTCAGCCTCCCAAAGTGCTGGGATTACAGGCATGAGCCACTGCGCCTGGCCAAATTCTTTATTTTAAAGTAGAATGAAGCACAAAATAAAATGTAAAAGAACGTATACTACATTGAATGACAGATTAGCAAATACAAGCATGATGGAAAATGATTCGTGAGGTTTTTTCTGGTCCGGAAACTAAAAATGAATTAGTTTTCCAATATAGATGTATTAACTTAATATATCCGACACCGTAATAGGCATTAATATAAATTCTTTGGAAGGACAGAATTCAAATACAGTTCCCTGTTTTTCAGTATCTCTGGTATTTTGTATAACGATATCTCATCTAATGACTAACTGTCTCTCAAATAATACATGCTACTTGCAAGGAAACCACATAAAGCCGTTCTACTAGGAAAATAATAGAATCAGTAAGAAATATCTTCTCTACCATTAATAAATCACCTTTACAGATGGAGAAAAATACAACAAACTTGAGCAAAACTTTGAGATGATAATTAGGGTATACATAATAGACAAAACTCTAACAATTTGTATTTCACTAATACAGAATTCATTAATTGACCGTAAGCTGCCAGGAATGTTATTTTTGCCTCGATACATTTCTTTCTTTTTAAAGAGAGTAAATTAATAATGTAAATAAGATTGCAAGAGGATCCTTGAAAATACTTAGTAGAATAAACTTTCTAAGCACCTTCAAGTACTTTAGAAGGATCCATTTCCACACAATTGATATGCTAATTACAAACCATTAAATCAAGTCAAGGATGTGTATTGGATAACACTTTGTTAGTTTAATGTGAGTTAATGTACGTACTTGAAATAATAGAACTCTGTTCCTTTTTAAAATAATATACCTTCACACTTTTTTTCTTAATTGAGATTAAGCTTCCTCCAATTACTACAGATTAATGACATCTTACAGGAGTCAATATTTAAGAACCAAGGGGTATTACTGACTCTTCTATAACCTATTTATGGTCATAAAAGGGCTTTAAGTTTGGGAAAAGTAATCCTAGAGTTGATACTTAATACTACCTTACAGTTGAAATAGTACTTCCAAACACAATAATGTAACAGATATGACAAATTTGGATATAATCCAAAATAAAATCATTAACGATTTTTAAATATATATATATGCCTAGCAAATAAAGGAGAATGAATATCTTTGCTAGCCAATATTGAGAGAAGGCAACTTTTTATATATAAAGAGATTAAGGAAATATGAGTCTCTGCTCCCACATCTGTATACATAAGTATAGGACTTCCTCCTCTCTTACTCACATACATTAATAAAGTAGCATTAAAACAAGGTTAAGGCAGAGACTTGGCTAATTTACATATCATTAGAGCCTATTTTTACTGAGGAAGAAGGGAAGTGGGGGAGGGGCAGGACAGTGTAAAGTAAATTTAAGAAACTCCACAGTGCTTTTCATCAGCATTACTAGTTTATCGTCCGTCATAAAAATACATGGTACAGTGGCCGGGGGTGGTGGCTCAAGCCTGTAATCCCAACACTTTGGGAGGATGAGGTGGGTGGATCACCTGAGGTCAGGAGTTCGAGACCATCCTGAACAACATGGAGAAACCCTGTCTGTAATAAAAATACATAATTAGCTGGGCTTGATGGCACATGCCTGTAGTCCCAGCTCATCAGGAGGCTGAGGCAGGAGAATCACTTGAACCCAGGAGGCAGAGGTTGCAGTGAGCCTAGATCATGCCATTGCACTCCAGCCTGGGCAACAAATGTGAAACTCCATCTCAAAAATAATAGTAATAATAAAACATGGCACAGTAAAGGTTATAGACGTTACTTCCAAAGAGATATTTATGAACCAGGCTGAACAATACTTCTCTTTCAAATAATTGAAGGGATATACTCACTATATACTTTAGTATATCTGACAGATGAGAGTACAACTTTTAAAAAACATTTTGTTATGTGAAAGTTTCAAAGAGCACCAAGGTAGAGAGGAGAGTAAATGACTATCTCTTTACCTGTTACCAGATTCAGTCTTTAATCAAAATTTTGCTGCCATTATTCTCTAACTCCTACAGTTGTGGCTCTCTCACTATTACTTTCTCTCTCTTGAT
The DNA here is from genome assembly GCF_008728515.1 of Papio anubis. Taxonomy (NCBI): domain Eukaryota; kingdom Metazoa; phylum Chordata; class Mammalia; order Primates; family Cercopithecidae; genus Papio; species Papio anubis. The sequence continues at coordinate 39,161,451 of NC_044985.1, read as the reverse complement.
TTCTGCCGTGTTAGTTTTTGGTGAATTACATAAAACAAATCCGAGAGAGTATCTCTCACCTGATGTCTTTTGCTGTGTATCTCTTAAAAAATATGGACAATTTATCAATAATAACTGTTACTTTTTTATAATACATTTACCATTCTAATTTGCTTCCTATGTGTCTTTGATTGCAACAAGAGTCAGACAAATCCTAGGCAGAGATGGGAGGGTCCCCAGTGAAACCCCACCTTCAAGTCGAAGACAGTTGGAAGCCAAGCTACAAATCTTGGGTAAGTTCATGGACCAGATTGAGAACCTCTCTTCCTGTTTGGCATGCTTTCCTCTGATTGATCCCCACCCTTCATCTATTTTACATACACCTATCCTTCCCTAATTGGTTTGCTACACTGTTGTACCCACCTTTGAGTGGTGCTTTTGTTTTAGCCTTTTTTTTTTTTTTTTTTGCATACTCACAAACCAATCAGCATGCACCCCCCACCCCCATTCTGAGCCCATAAAAACCCTGGATCCAGCCACACTGGGAGAGAATCCACCCAACTTCAGGTGGGGACTACCCTCACATGCCCTGTCCACTGAGAGCAGTTTTGTTGCACAATAAAATTCTTCTCCACCCTCCTCACCCTTCAAGTGTCAGCATTTCCTCATTCTTCTTGGATGTGGGACAAGAGTTTGAGACCCACCAAATGTGGGTACAAAGAGGGCAGTAACACTGTGGTCCTCTGCTCTCTGCCAGTGGAAGGAAACTTCCCTGCATGACGGGAAACAACAGCAGGGCCAAGACAGCCTCGGAGTCGTGGGCTGGAGTGGGGCAATGGGGCTGACAGAGTTGTTAATGTTAAGCCATCTGCCTGGGCAGGGGCATCACTGGTCAGAGGTCTCCAGCTGGAAACCTTACTGAGAAAAATCCTGTGTCATCTTTGCTCTACCACTTAAGTGGTTAGTAAATAGCTAGAGGGCAATGACTTCATTTAGGACATAATAAATGATACCATATTGGCAAATTGTACTTTTCTTTTGGGGAATTGGTTGTGAATTAAATGCCATGTTCAAAACTGTTTCAGTTTTTGTGCTATCTGATTTTTTAAACACTTAAAAATGTTGCTAGCTACTAGAAAAGGGAAAAATGTATTTAAAAGACAGAATCACTATCTACTAAAAACTTGGTATTATTCTGACCTCAGCAGAGAAGGAACATTGTTATCCAAATTTGAGCATATTCACAATTGCTTTAACTCAGTCAAGAAATAAAATGTTTCTCATGTTTAGCATATTCATTTATCAGTTTTTTCTTCTTTCCCATCATTTAAAATGATACAAGAGACAACGTTTTGAAATCATGTTTTTCAGCTCATCATCAAATTTAATTTTGTGTCTTCTTTATTTGCTCTTTGAAGTAAAAATAGCAACTGTACCTTTAAATGATTCTCCCTGCATATTGTTCTCTTTAAATATTTTATGTATTTAAAAACAATATAACCACATTAATATTTATTTAGACATTTTTAGTAATCATTTTCTTTTTCATATAATGAGAGATTACCATAGGCTAATTCAGTGAATGAAGCATTTCACATACAAATTTTTGCATTATCTGATAGGTTTTCATATGTAAATCACATGCATCTGTTTATCTCCGGTGAATGGTGTCAAATATCCTCAATGCAAAATGCACCTTATAACATTATCTTCCTAATGACTTTTCTTTTCCCAAAGAAAAATTGGTTATTTGTGCCAGATATTTAGAAATTGTCATTCAAAAACAGCTTTTTTGTTTGTTTTTGTTGGACTGCGTCAGGGTAAAAAGGAAAATTAACTCTGAGGTGAATTACCCTTATATTGCCATTATACAAAGCTTAAGGGGTTTTACATTTAAGATTAGAAGATCGCAGGAATACACACATTTGAAATACAGAAGTTGGAATGTTTTGATGAGAAAAAATTCCACTACATTTAAAGGGTTTTGTTAGACATCGGGCACTTAAATCACGTTTACAAACATGGAAAGACAAATGCTCAGACCTCTGAAATAGTCTCTCTACACTCTCAAGTCTTCTTTGAATTCACCATGTGGGTGAAATCAAAGCACAGAACAAACACTGTTTTGATATGGCTTTGAAGATGATAACAGCTTCTAACAGAGAAAAAGGCAGCTTTGGGTTTGCAGGAAAACGATGATTGACGTGACTCTCAGCCCAAGAAAGTTTACCTTTTAATGAGTGCGTGGTGAGAAGCTCTCATCCCATGTTTTATTTTTGAGGGAAGCTGCCTAACTAGAATGGATCTCAGACATCTACAGCTGCTATTCAGGATGTAACACACGCTCTTTTAAGCTGTGACATCTTTTGATCCAAATGAGCACATGCAGGATCCAGATGTATACAGGAGAGTTTAAGGTGAACTAAGGATTAGAACTTTTTTCCCATGATATGCAAGCTTTTCTATCAATTTATGTAATGTGGTCCCCAGATAGAAGAACTTAATTAATACTCTAGTACTTATTAAAATAGTGGTCACAAGAAGGCAGAGATTTAATTTTCTTATCTGTTGTTTTTTTCTTTTCTTTATTCTTTGTTTGACCTTGGAATCTTTGGTGTTGGTAATAAAAGTGTTAGTCAGCACCCTTGCTGTCCGTCTTCCCTGAAACAAATCTTAGTCATAAAGAACTCTCTTATTTTTTGCTAATCTAGTTTTGAAACTTCCAACTTTCTTATGAATTTGTTTTATTTTTATAATATTTTTGAGGTCGTGAGTTTGAATTATTTCATGTTGACTCAGATTCCTTGAACCTGGGAGGCAGAGGCTGCAGTGAGCTGAAATGGTTCCATTACACTCCAACCTGGGTGACAGAGTGAGACCTCATCTTAAAAAAAAAAAAAAAAAAAAAAAAAGTACTTTACATCACGCTTGTATCTTAGGAAGATATTGAGTTTAATTTCTGTTGAATTAAACAAAAAATTATGTCCACAAACACCAGAGATTATTGAAAATTTCAAATAGTTATAGGTCCCCAAATTCTCTTTAGAAATGACACTGTAGAGTAAATAAGCAGTTTCAACTAAACTTAGTGACAGAGACTGGCTGGACGCCCTCTAATCCTCTTTCCTACTTTTGGACACACAAGAAGAGTACATATCTCAGTTTCTCCTGCAATCGGGATTTCTGGCCAGTGGTATATGGGTGAAAGTAAGATGTGCTCCTTCCAGGCCTGGAAGAAAATTTCCTATGAGATTTTACATCTTACAAACAGTGGTTTACAGGCCAAATCTGATGTGACCAGACATCTGTTTTTTAATTAAAATTTCCTTGGAACACAGCTATGCCTAGTTATTTACAATTATCTATGGCTGCTTTTCTGCTAAAATGGGAGGTTGAGTGTTTGCAACGATACCTTATAGATAAAAAGCATAAAATGTTTACTATTTGACCCTTTATAGAAAAAAATTGCTGACTCTGGGTTAGAAAGAGGCTCCAAGATTGACTATTGTGATTAGAAGAAAGGAGAGTCAGTGGTATTAAGGAAGACATTTCAGAAATTTATGACTTGGAACAAGAACAGTATCCATGGAATGTCTATATACTTGAGTTGCTAAAGTGGTAGCTAGATAGGATAAATTGACATAAAGAACAAAGGAATGCATGACTATATGTTTTCATATATGTAAATAATGGAACCTACCCTATCAAATTACACATGCACTCATATCATTTTTTCAATTAATTTTCATTTTTTCTGTTAACTTCTATTCCCACAATGCCTGTTAGCAGAACTTCCACAATCATTTTCTTGAGGCCTCTCCAGCACCTCAAGTTGAGCAAAGATCCTATCAGTTATTCATGGTAGAGGGAAAGAATTTTTTTCTTTTTTCTGATTGCCAGACTGAGAGAAGTAGAATCTTTCTTCTTCTTCTTTTTTTTTAAATTTTTTATTTTTTTTTTTGAGACAGAGTCTCACTCTGTTGCCCAGGCTGGAGTGCAGTGGTGCCATCTCGCCTCACCGCAACATCCACCTCCCAGGTTCAAGTGAATCTTGTGCCTTAGCCTCCTGAATAGCTGGGATTACAGGTGTCTGCCACCACACTTGGCTAATTTATTTTTATATTTTTAGTAGAGACAGGTTTTCTCCATGTTTGCCAGGCTGGTCTTGAACTCCTGACCTCGAGTGATCTTCCTGCCTTGGCCTCCCGAAGTGCTGGGATTACAAGTGTGAGCCACTGTTCCTAGCCCAAGAAGTAGAATCTTAATTGGTTCACCACTGCTGTTATTTCTTGCAGCCACACAAGGGAGCTTTTGGAGATTCATTCTGCACACATCAATGGGTGGCGTTTGTTAACACTGCTGGCATAACTTTGTTTCACAATTTGGATCTCCCAGTTATGATTTCAAGCTGAGCACCAAGGTTATATTAATACTTCACTTTAGCTAACTTTTTTTTTTTAAGTTCTAACATTGTTACCCGTGGGCCAGTAATCTGGAAGAGTTTCTAGCATTAGCCATAAACTGGGCCCAAATCAGTTCCAACCAACAAGCTCTTAGGATATTAAGGGTAAATCACTTGTCCAGATTTTTGTTCTCATCAACAAAACTTTTATTTGAGACTTGCAATTTCTTGCTTGCTCCCTGGACAAGAATGTCTCAAGAGTTACTGTGAAAATAGGTTGTCTCTACCTAACTCTGAGCTCTGCATAGTGGTGTTTCTTGCTAAATCATACGAGAAAAAAATAAAAGTTTTGTTACATCCTAATCTCAGGACAATGAGTTTTTACTTGCCCCACATTTGCATAACTAAAAGGGCCACACGAATGACTCAGGGCAGAACATACAAGACCCACATTATGATGAACTTTCACTTCTGCAAATTCAAACAGCAGCTGCCAGCCTGGCTGCTTAGTATAGAAACAAAACCATCATAACAATTTCAACAGTGGAAAGCATACCTTTCAGCATTGGTGTATGTTTGTAAGCATGTGTGTGTGTGTATGTGGTTGTGTGTGTGTATGAATCTGTGCATATGTGTCCACATATATATGTACAAAGTTACATATAGTTATAGTTGGATACAGATATGTATTTGATATTAATCATTTGAAATATATATCTACACACACATATATATATAACCAATTTTTCAAAGTAACTCAAATAGTACTTAAAAGTTTATGTTGAAAAAATAACATTACTTTGCCCCACCTCTAATTTTCAGGTCTGTTCATTTGGCTCTTAATTATAAACTTCACTTCTATATTATTAAATAATAATATAATAATAAACTTGTTGAATGAAAAATAACTCATCAAATTTACCTTTTGATAGTTGGACTTTTTCCTTTATTATTTTTTCAATTCAATTAACACAAGTGGGGGTTAAAGCAAGTTGGTGTTTGCATTTTCTGGCAATGTACGTTGTACATTTCTACGTGGAGAATGACACTCTTTCGGAATTACTTTATTTTTGTTGGATTAATAATGGCATTGTTTTTCTTTTTGTTATTGGCAGAAAGTGTCCGGGTTCTTGGTGTCTTGAACAAAGAATTGGACAAAATGCACAAACAAAGCAAGGAAGGAATGAAGGGTTTTAATGAAAATGAAAGTACACTCCACAGTGTGGGAGCAGGCCTGAGCATAGGGGCTCAAAGGCCCTATTCAATAATTTGGGGGAGTTTAAATACCCCCAAGAGGATTCCATTCGTTACTTTGGGTACATCCTATGTAAATGGAGAGGATGAAGTAAAGTTACAAATTCATTTATGGTGTACACCCTATGGAGAGGATATTTTCTGTTATAGATGAAATGTGAATTGGCCTTATGTTCCCTGCCTCCAGACCCTATTTTCCTGCCTCATCTCTCACCCTGAGAGATGTGATCCCCATAAATCTTTCTGGGAGACAGAGGGACTGATGGTATTTTTTCTGTAACTGCTTCATGCTAGCTTAGGGCATAGTCCCTACCTATTGGGGATCACGGAACTCACCCTGCTCTGTCCAGTGGAGGCTGGGTAGCTTCTTTACTGCCAGGGGTGGTGTCTTCACCTGGAACTGACTGGAACCTTTGTTGCATGATAATCTGAAGCTTGATGGTCTCTAGGCAAAAGGAAATGAATTTGGTTAAAAGATTTAATGGGGACTTCAGTGGCTGGATACCTATGCTATCAGAAATGTTTGTTACAGAGATTTGCAGGAGAAAAAACAAAACCTGATTTGTTCTAGAATCTATGTGTTTCCTTAAAGTCTTAGCACAAGTGACTCCATTTTGGTTTGGCTTGGTTTGTTGGGGCCTAGTGCATGAGCTTAGTCCAAAACAATGGCCTCCCAGAATTTTTTTTTAAAAATCCCACTTTTTGGTCAGGTTCTCACTTAGGTGAGAGTGTGACCAAAACTTACGGCTTTAGCACCACTCTCAGTTACCATCATTTTGGGTGTCTGGCCTCAGTGCCTCATTTACAGGTAACAGAGTCCTCATGGTTGCATATTTCTTTCAGCTCCTGTTCTTCCAGTTGAAGAGAGACCTATGACATTCTAGAGATGACTGCATGCAAGCATTTAAAACCTTTGAGGTAATACAGTGCACCAGGTAGACTATTGTTTTGACTATTGGGAGAATAATACCAAGGGTTAGGAGTATGCTCCTTACACCCCATAAACTAAACCTCCTAGAATCAAATAGAACAAAGAATGAGCTAAATAAAGAGTTTACTCATTTAAGCAGTCTCCTTGTTAATCCCCTAACACTGAATTTCTATAATCTTCATTTGATGTATTTCTCCATAAGCCACAAGTGCCAGCAGCTGCACAGATATGTCTCTGTTCAGCCAATTCTATTATTTAGCATAACTTTCACAAGAGAATTCAAAGTCTGTTGTGTAATTATATTGTAACTTTACAATATAATTTGCTATAGAGCCTATCATGAGGGATACATTTCTAACCATTGCTTCTTTAATTTTAAATCATGGAAAACGGTCCTAATAAATGATGCCCTTTTAGAAGAGTGAAGGCCTTTTGGCAATGTTCTCTTTAACCGATGATGTGGATTAAGGGAAGTAAACTAATGCTTTGTTTTTGACTGAATATGAGGCAACATGTGTACCATTAAAGTTTCTTACCTGCGTTGGGTCTTCATCTTTTATATCAAAGTATAAGGTTATCTATATATAAGGCTGGCTGCAAACTCCTTAACAAATAAAAGTACACCCCATTAGTGCACATAGCAGACCCCTTTTCCACTTCTAATGTTCTTAGAGGCATAAGCAAGAAACAATATTCAAAGGTAAGAGTTTCACGGAAATAGAAGTCTTAATTTGTGAACTTGGGAAAAGCTGTTCATTTCGAGGATGCCATTCTCTTCTTGGGAGAAATTTCCCTGGTTAGTTTTACCTTAAGGTTTCCAGTGGCTGTGCCCCAAGAGCATGGAGGGACCTTTCTCAGTTGTGAGATTATGAATTCAAATTTCAAGGTCCTGACGTTTTGTTGTAGTGTGGATGGCAAGGACAGTGTTTCTCTGATGTTTCCAGAAGATTCAAACCATAAAAAACTTTTTTTTAACCTGGTGAAAATACACTGTAGCGTAATAATCTGCTGACATCAGCCCTCTTGCATGGGGAAGCTTTTATACAACCAGAAAACATGCATTAAAAGTGACAATTGAATGAAATCCCTTTATAAAATGTTTAAATGGCCAAGCAGTTGACCAAATATGTCTGAAGCTTTAATTGTCTTCCCAAGAGTATGAGAGCAAGCATTGGTTATAAACTATTTTAAACAATTTCAGTATTATCTGGTTTAACATGAAAGTATTTTCTTGATATTTAATTAACTTTTGTTCTACTTCGGTTAGTAGCTTTATACAAGGAAATTTGGTTATTTCTGTGGTTTACAATAACTTAACATGATAACCATGTTAAATGGTTAAAATAGCATGATAACCACGTTAAATGTTAAAAAAATTGATAGCACATTACTCAGACATTAGAATTTTAGCAATCCTATACAATTTTGGAACATTTATTAGTGTTACTTACAAAAATATAACCTAAATAAGATTGAACATCATTTTGGCAATCCCATGTAACTAAACATGTCAAATAATTTCTTTTCTAGATGTTTTCAGGGGCCCTCTGACCCATCCAGAAAGCCAGACATTAGGAAAAATAATTTTGAAACTGTTGTTTGATTCTGGAATTCCAAATTACCATGTTAATTACTTTGCCAAAATGGTGACTGAGAAATTTTAAAGAAATAAAAACCTTTTATAACCTTTTATAAAACAAAAACACATTCTACTGTTTTCACACACCTTGCTTGTAAAACTGTTCTAGTAGATTTAATTGCATGATACAATGGTGACTCTTAGCAATTTTAACTTACAATGGTGACTCTTAGCAATTTTAACTTTAATGTAAAACCTGGTAAGTTATGTTCTGTTAAGGTTTGACTATTTCCAGCGTAGCTAGAGGCGTGGGCAACTCCACATGTCCCCAGGACTTACCTTGCTGAAAAGCAGGCAAGTTAAACAATTTTCTAAAGCCAAAGAAGCAGTTTATGACCATAAAGCATTTAGCAAACCTAACATTTGAACATAACTTAGATTACATGTTTATATTTTGAAGACAATTGTATTTTATCAATAATATTTAAAATCATCTTTATTTCCCAAAGATTACTCAAGTCACATGAACTAAATAAAAAGCATTAAGTTTTTCACTTTTCTGACAAAATATTTGACTTAAACTCTTATTATTATTAAAGCAATTAATTTAAAACTTTGCAGAGGAGATTAACAGTTTGCACAGAGAGAAAGAGGCCAGAGACTGACTGGTAAGAAATTCTTACCCTTTTGCCGGCATGTCAAGTTTCTGGGTTCTCTCTCCCTGAGCAGCCGTGGCAACCCTGCTTGACTGTATGCAAACAGACACTTTGCCATTAATTCAGAATATTCATAGAAGGTTTACAAATTTTGGAGAAACTAGGCAGAGACACAAATATGACTTGCATTTTATTTGCAAGAGTATACTCAACAAATTTAAAGTATCTGGAAGCCTAAAATCCAAAAAGTTAGCTTAAGGATAAAAAGCTGGTGTGTTCCATTAATTCTGCAGCCTGACAAAGGTAGCTTAGGAATTCCAGATGAATGGAATGAATGATGACTTGCTAGAAATGCATAGGAAACAAAATAACTATTCACAGAACCAAATAAAAGCCTTCCACTAGAAACAAAAAAGCATCATGGTTTCAAATAGATGGACAAACAAGCAAAGCTAGATGAGAATAAACAGCAAACGAATGAAAATTAGAAGCAAGAACAAATAAACAAAAAAACCAACCCAAAATTTTCCTACTCAATTTACCCTGGAGGCTACAGTGTTACCTAGGGCCCTAGAAAACCCACATACTGAATATTTTATTCCTGATACAAAATTCAATATCCATAAGTTCACCAATATCATTATACATTCTGTGCAATCAAGAAATCCACTGTAGGCACATGACCAATAAGTACTCCAGCACTATCCACCCACAACAGTAAACACAGTGTGAAACAATGCAAGCATTGTATGGGATATTTGGCTCCACGCTAAATTCAGCTTCGTGCTTAACTCTATTTAAAAAGAATTGCCAAACTCCCAAAGCATTTTTATATTACTTTTTACTTTAATCAAGACTAAGAGCTTTAACTATGAAAATGTTAATTAGCCAAATGCTTTCAATTCTCTATCAGGTTTTAAATAATATTTTGTTATTAAACTTTTCCACATCTTTCTCCTCTACTTAATGGTTCCTTACTACATTGTTTCATAAATAACCTTTTCAAATCTGTAATTTGAACTAACTTTTAGACAACTTCTGAATTAGACAAATTTTTTTTTTCACTAATAACATAACCCCTTCTGGCACATATGTATACATAATTACGTGTTACCTAGAAACCTAGAACTGTAGTAAAATCCTAAAAAGCAAGAAATACTGAACTATCAGATATGGGCATTTATAGATAAGAACAATTTCACAATTTTAGAAACATATTTCCCTGTATTACAACCCTGTCTTAATTGGAAATGACAATTTACACAAAAAGTTTACCTAAAACAGTTGTCCTACTCATTGTGCTTAATTTCTTTCTTTTTTTCTTTTTTTTTTTGGAGACAGAGTCTCACTCTGTTGTTCAGGATGGAGTGCAGTGGCGCGATCTCAGCTCACTTCAACATCCGCCTCCTGGGTTCAAGTGATTCTCCTACCTGAGTCTCCTGAGTAGCTGGGATTACAGGTGCCTGACACCATGTTCAGCTAATTTGTTTTTTGTATTTTTAGTAGAGATGGGGTTTCACCTTGTTGGCTGGTCACAAACCCCTGAACTCAAGTGATCCGCTGGCCTCAGCCTCCCAAAGTGCTGGGATTAAGGCGTGAGCCACCACGACAGGCCAATTTTTTAACAAGGGAAACTTGAGACATCAATCAACATATGTAAAATGAACATTGGTTTCATTCAGAAACACAGGAAAACTCCAGGCCAGGAGGCTTGGGAGATTTCAGATCACATTTACCTCAGTGGAACTTTGAATAGAATGAGGGGCAAGCTAGCCCCAAGCAGCTCCCAGCTGGAATTAGCACTGACATTTAAAAATATCTAGCAAAAACAAACATAAAATTTAGAAAAAATGCATGCAAACAATTCTGAAGGCATTTCTATTTTTATTCTACCAATAATTTTAAAGCTAGCTTGTTTAGTAAAGTTATACTTTAAGTCACGTGAACTTAAAAATTGCTTAGACTTATTTACTTAATTTATGAATTCTCTTTTACTTATAAGCCAATTTGGTAGACACAACATTTAACAATAAGTGTACATACAAATAAACACATCTAGACATGTACACTCACACATAAACGAAGATCCAATAGCTTGGAACCTTAGCCATGAGATAGCAATACAAGCTTGCCAGCTTTGCTTTCCCCCAATAGACAATCCAGTGAAAGCTGAGACCCAAAATTTCTGGTAAAGCAGTCTCTATGGCAGTTTGATTTTTAAAGGCCAAACCTCTCCAGACTCTAAAGAGACCTGGGGCTAAACAGTACCAAAGGAGGATATCACATGTCAACCAGGCCCCCTGCTTAGAACTGCAGGATGAAAGCCTGGATACATGCAAAGCCAGTCCACTTTCCCATTCAACAGTGAACTCCAGATTTCAATGTTGGGGCCAAGCAGCACTGCAACTACAAGATAAAATTCTAAGGAGGGCTTAATACTGGACCTCAGAACCTCTACCAAGAGCATCCTCTGTGGAGTGGTTGGGGTCCACAGAACCCATGGAGCATCCTCTGGTGGGGTTCAATCTTAGAGTTCCAGACGTCTCTGGCCTTAGTGGGTACCACATGCAGGGTTTCCCCTCCAGAACATACTATGAGCTTTATGGGAATAGCCATGAACTGTAACGTGAACTGGACTCCAGGTTGGCCTTCTATTCCTTAGCCAGTTGAGTACAATAAGGGAAGAATTTAGCATATGAAAAGAAGGTTTAAGTTGCCTGAAACATGTGCGAGTTTGCTCTGAGCTGCACCACACTTAGGGATCAGGGATCTTGTGCAAGTGGAAAAGATTGAAAAAAAAGAGGCCCTTCCCCCTTGGGGGCAGGGCAATTATTCCCATTCGTTCCTAAACCTTCAGGCAGTACCAGTAAGTGACCCCAGCCAATTGCCCTGTTTCCAATGAGCTAGTAGGAAATAGCTGCTGAAAGACTGAAAAAGAAAGAGAGGGAAAAAAAATGAAAAAGACCCTGGTCCCTTAAGTGAACTGGGTGGTTGTGTTCAGGCTTCTCCACATGGAAACCCCTTAGCTTCACTGGCCAGGGCCAGAAACTTGCAGTTGTTTCCATGTTTAGGTGCTACCCACCAAGGGTCCTGTTGGAAGCAAAGCTCAAAGTTGCAAAGAAAATGAGCACTTAAACAAAGGATTTCTCAGCAAGGCAAATTTACTTCTGCATAAGGGTGCTTCTTGCAGGTCTGGTCACCACCAGAGCATCCCAAACAAAGGAGGGAAGGGATTTTTATCCCTAATGTGGCTTGTCCGTGCTACTGCGTGCTGCCTCCATTGGTTGGAGCTGGACTGCACAATCTAAGCTGAACCTTGTTGGCTAACTTGAAAAGTACAGGAATGTGGTTACACCGGCAGGAAGCACAGGTTTGGCTGGAAGAGCCATTGTGACGGGAGAGGTAATTTACAGAGTGGGTAGCAGATGTGGGCTCTGTAGATAAAGACCAGAGGCAGAGAGTTGTTTGCTGAAACCAAGACAGGGAGGCACAGAGGGCGAAGAAGTTTGGCCTTGAAAGTAGAGAACAAAGAACAGTGAAACTAAACAAGCTAAACCTTTGAAGAAGAACTTCTTACTGTATTTAACAGGTCCCAAGTTGGAAAGGAAAAGAAAGAGAGCGAGCCACTGTATGGAGCAGAAAGTGAGGAAAGATAAATCCCAAATTTTGGGCTTACCTCTTCCACCTGGTTGGCTCACCAAAGTATGTCACTGGTAGAAGGTGTCCAGGTTCTTGACATCTTGAAGAACTGGGCAAAATGCATAAACAAAGCAAGGAAGGAATAAAGGGTTTTATGGAAAATGAAAGTACACTCCACAATTTGAGAGCGGGCCTGAGCATAGGTGCTCAAAGGCCCTGTTTCAGATTTTTTGGGAGTTTAAATACCTCCTAGATGATTCCATTTGTTTCTTGGGTATGCCTTATGTAAATGGAGAGGATGAGGTAAAGTTATAAAGTCATTTATGGCAAACACCCTATGGAGAGGATATTTCCTGTTATAGCTGAAGTATGAATTGGCCTTATGTTTGCTGCCTCCAGACCCTACTTTTCTGCCTCGATTTTACTTAATGTTCTATATATTTTACTATTTTAAAAAATGCTACAGCAGATACTTTCAATGACCACAAATACTTTTCAAAAGCTCAATTTGATATTAATATTGATATTGATATTAGCTAATCTATCACTTATGTTTTTCTCACTTCATAGTCTCTCACTTGCTTTGTCATGTAATCTGGCCTGGTTGAATTTTAGATGCAGACCATTGCTGTCGTCTTCATACTGCCTTTTTCTTTGCTCTATGTTAGCTCCTCTGTTTCTTGAATCTGGTGTCTTTCCCTTGGTTTACTTTTCATTTTCAAAAGAAGATTCTCCAATACTTGCCAAGAAAAAGAGAGGACCTTATGTTGTTTTTAAAAACTAAGTCTCAATTCTACCCTTACATTTGTTTGATAATTGAATATAAAATTCTGAGTTAAATTTCTTTCATAATTTCAAAGGGATTTCTTCATAGTAAACTATCAATAAGGTTACTTTTGAAAAGTCTGATGCCTTTTGTATTCCATTTTTATTTCCACTTCTTTCTGCTGCCTGTGTCTTCTGACACTCATTCTCTCTCTCTCTCTCTCTGTCTGTGTGTGTGTGTATGTGTGTGTTTGTGTGTGTGTTTGTCACCTTCTCTTTTTATCTTCCCCTTCCTTTCTCCCCACACATGCCCCATTTCTGAATGTTTTCAGTAGATCCTCTCAGTTTTTATTATTGAAACTTTCAAACATATAGCAAGAAACAGTATGAAAAACCTTCATATCCCTTACATACATATTCCCCAGCTCCAAGAATCAATACACACTGATCTTACTGCATCCTCCCACATCTCCTTCACTACTTACATACTCACCATTCACACTAAATTCTTTTTGAGCAAATCCTCACCTTTATGTAATTTCATGAATTAGTATCCATCTCTAAAATAAAAAGACTTTCTTCCTTTTTTTCTGTAAAGAAGGTGTAAAAAGAAGCCTAGGGATCTATCAATGTAGTGTTTGAAACATTCAGATAATTCCTTTAAAAAGATCAGAATTTGTTTCTCTTTAATATAAATTAAATCTACAGGTCCAGGCCAGATTTGGTAATTCACAAAACATCAGAAACCTAGGTCCCTGTCAGTGTCCTGGCCTGTCCTTTCAGCCCACTCTAGAGATTCACACAATTCCTGTAAAAACTGACTGATTCCTATATGTCTCCCCCTGCCTGAAGGCATTCTGAGGACCTTCCCTCTAAGTCATTGGCTTATAGCCATATGGTACAGAATGACTACTGAAAGAAGTCCTAAATGCATGCTTGTTCAAAGTACAAACATGGAGAAAGGGGACAGAAGATTGTAACATCTTTCTTTTGAAGAAACAGAAGTACAACAAACATTTCTACTACACTTGTATTAACTAAACATAGTGAGAAAATCAGAACTAACTAGAAGAGAAGCAAGAAAATGTAGATAGATGCTAGTGCGATGGTGATGAATATTTGCATATGTACCTACATATGAATATAGACACACACACACACATCATATTTATATATTTAATACCTATATACTTCAATGGCCAAACTTCCATAAATTGGAAGTACAAAATATGGATTTGTATATATTTTTTAAAATTATATTTTTAAAGTGTCTTAGTCATTTTCTGTTGCTTATAACAGAATACCCAGAAAAGGGTTATTTATGCATAAAAGCTATTTATTTCTTACAGTTATGGAGACTGAGGAGTTCAACATCAAGAGGGCACATCTGGTGAAAGCCTTCTTGCTGGTCGGGACTCTGCAGAATATCCAGGTAGCACAGAGTATCACATGATGGGAGGCTTGAGCTTGGAAGCTCAGGTCTCTGTTCCTCTTCTTATAAAGCTGCCAGTCCACTCCCACGATAACTCACTAATCCATTAACCAATTAATCCATCAATCTATTAATCTATGAATGAATTAATTCATTCTTGAGGGCAGAACCCTCATGACTCAATCACCTCTTAAAGGCCTCACTTCTCAATACTGCCACATTGGGAGTTAAATTTCACATGAGTTTTGGAGGGGACAGATATTAAACCATAGCATAAAGTATTTAATAAAACTTGAAATGTTAAGGCTATAAACTTAACCTGAGAGAAGTGATTTCCTGTGTGTTTTTCTTTTCACAAAGTTATTGCAACACCAGATGCATAGCTGTAAAATGCTTCAAGCCTGGATTTTGTCAATCAAATCAACTCTTCCTTTGCCTACATACTCACTCACTATTTATACCAACTGTGTCAATCACCTATTGCAGTAATAAAGTCACTTGAATGCTTATGTTGGCATTTTGCATGTACAAGATTACATACTTATTTTCTTCATGGGATATCTTGATATTGCTTTCAATATGTGAAAAATGTCAATCAGCATTGATAAAATTTGAGTGTATTTGCTCAAGCTTTTTGGATTCTGACTCAAACATTTGAGGATCCTCAATTTTAGGGTACTTTGTTGGAGAAGACACAAGGGAAGATGCTTGGCCCATATTTCTCTTTCTAATTTGACATTTTAGTCCCAGAGCCTCAATACACTAAAGCATAACTTAAAATTATTCTTGATCACTTGGGAATACTTAGTAACAAAGGCAGTGTACAGCAATTGGAAATAGGGTGATTTCTTTACAGCTAAGTTAACATCTGCCTTTTGAAATAAAAAGAGAGAGAGAGAAAGGAGAGAAAGAGATAGCTGCAATGCAATTTCAGAAATAGCAAAAATCAATGCCTAATTGTTGCAGCCCACATGCAGATAAGAATTGCCACTGAAAACCTAATCTTCTTGTGTTTAAGACATTTGAAACATTGTTTTTTTTTCCCTAATGTTTTCCTGAATAAACACTGGAAAGAGGCCCTGCTCAAATTAAAACAAATTCTTTCTATGTCTATTATTTTTCTTTTCATTTCATCAGTGTTAGTTTTTCACAGGTTGACTACAGTTCTCATACCTAGTGGTGGGTTATAATGCTGGGAAAAAATAGTATAAGCCAAAGTGATAAAAATCATGTTGATTTATATTACAAACAAATAACACTAGGAGCTGAGGTCCAAATTTTAACACTTAAAAACATATTGTATCAGCTATAAATTACATAAAAATTTAGCATGAAGCAGCTTTCTAAATTTAAACTGAATATGCGAAAGTATATATAACTTCAATAAGGTAAAAAGTTAAATGCTACACATTTGCTTTTAAATCATGACACAATAATTTATTGTTTATACTTACTGTGTTCTTTATAATTCCTGCTTTACCTTCATAATGTTGACTAACCTGAGAAAAGCTGGTTGCAAGATATTTTCTCATACTTCGAGTAGAATTCAGATAAGATATAAGGATATTTATTGCTCTTCTGAAAATTAGTTCAGTTTTGTATATCTTGTGGTCTCTTTCCTTCATTGCTAATTTCAACAATTCTGTAGATGTTAGTACTCAAGTTTTCTTTTATTCTGCTGCCTTCTGAAAAGATTCTTTTTCTTTCATGAGTTCAATTATACCCATATCTTCAATTAATGTTACTCATAGAACGTAAATACATCACTATCGACATATAAGTACAATGATAATTGATTTCCCATGATATTTACATTTTCCTTGCTACTGGGGAATTGTTTTGTAAGAGCTAAGCCGTTTAGATCCAGAAGGGAGGCCCTAAAATCATTCTGTTTAACAGATGAAATGAAAAAATGCTTTCTAGGCCATTAGAATTTAAAAATGGTAAATTACTTGGTTGGTCCACAAAGTAGCTTTTAGGTTTCCCAGGAACATAGGTTTCATAGTCAAATAAGCTAAGGAAACCGCTGTATCGTAAATCCCAGAAGCATCTTCTCTATTTCAAAGTACAATAGCATAATCAAAAACTCTGAAAAATGTAGTAGTACTTTTAAAACCTAATTTTCCACTCTTTTATAGCTACCTCTATGACTCTATATTGGGAAAGTATAGAATGTGAAAATATGGCGCAGCTGCTCTGGAGATTTCTAATGTTTTACAAATGCCCAACACAAATTAATACTCTATAATAGTTTTAATTTTTACAGCAGTGTTTTAATAATATCTTATATTTTGATGCTTGGCATCCATTACAATGTAGTATACCAATTCCATTGCAAATGTATAGTTAAATTGCATTTAAGCACAATTTTCTACCTTTACTGATATAAAATTAGTAACTTTACATTCACTAACAAACCTAGTGCTTTTAAAATATGAATTTTTTTTCCATTCTCCTTTCAACAACAAAAAAAGATATTTCATCATCCAGGCCTAGTGGTTCAGGCCTGTAATCCCTGCACTTTGAGAGGCCAAGGCAGGAGTATTGTTTTGGGTCAGGAGTTCAAGACTCACCTGGGCATCATATCAAGACGCGATCTCTACAAATAATAAAGAAGTTAGCTGGGCATGGTGGCACATGCCTGTGGGCCCAGGTTGTAGGGAGGCTGAAGTGGGAAGATGGGTTGAACTTAGTCAGTGGAGGCTCCAGTGAGCCTTGATCGTGCCACTGCACTCCAGCCTGGGTGACAGAATGAGACCTTGTCTCAAAAAAAAAATCTCTATATATCTATATCGATATATATATCAATATAGATATAGCTACAGATATCAGCAATCATATAGTTTTCCAATTAAAAATGGAAAGGAAAGCATAATAATGTACTCAGAGGAGCTAAATAAAATTTAAATGAATGAAATGTAATGGGATGGGGATAATGATCAGGAGTAGAAGGAGGGACATGTATCTTTTGCACTGAAGGACTTCAGGACATATGAGTGACACATTGTTATATTACAAAGGAAAAAACAAGATAGGTAGAAAGAGAAAGAAAGGAGAGAGAGAGAAAGGAAAAGTAATGCTACAATTTCTCACTTGCTTCAAAAAAAAGAGTTTGATTCTGGTCTGTTGTCTGTGTCAGCATCCTAGCATAATAAGGAAGTATCCTTATTTATCCTGCTAAATAATGAATGTGAAAAATCATATATTTTCGTAAAATTTCACTAGAAATTCAAAGGTTACTTCTTACCTGTCTGGTAAGACTAACGATATACCCAACCTATTTCTTTGAATTATGCCCGGATAGCAGGGGAATGGACCTTGTAAGTAGCATAGCTATTCTGAAATTTTTTTTAATTAAGCTAAAATAACTCTCTTGATTTTTCTTACTTGTGTGTCCAATTCTTTAGCTCAGATTAAGAAGTTCAGTGTTTTAAGGATATGAAAATATGATTCCCTTACTTATCTGCTATCTTCTGAATCTTAACTGCATGTGTATATAGTCATTTTGCAATATTTCTCATTTAATGTCCTTTACATAAAGACTTGGATTAATTCAAGAAATAGACAGTATGATGTATATAAAAATGTGAACAATAGCCAATATTTTTAACAGCATAGTTATTATGGCCTTTAAATATATGTTTAAAACACAGCTGTTTATTAAGTGCATACTACTAGGTCTGGTAAGGAATTTAGTTTTAAAAAGTTATGGGTTAAAGAGTATACATACTATCAATAAATAGACTTGTTTCCTAAACAGATGACCTATACTTATCTACTTAAATATAATTCTATTATGTTTAATAAAAACAAAATTAAGATTCTTCATACCAGTTAGTACGCCTAAAATTGAATTCATGCGATCCAATTCAATAACTTGGTTATAGTTCCTATTATTTGATCATCAACTGACTTCCATAACCTGATAAAATTACCAGCAGATATCTTACATTGACAACATAAAGACAAACACATACACACACAAACACACATGCACACATACACATAGCAGTTTAAGTCAGAATTACTGCCAATTTGCTAGTGACAGCAACAGTTGGTCAGTATTTAATCATAATGGAAATTATGCAATAAAAAATGTTAATATCTTTATAGTACAGATTTTAAAGATGGATTAGGAATTTTTAGAAATGTCTTAGAAACTTCTTCCTTTTTAAGACAAAAGTATATAAATATTAGATAAAAACATATAAAAGACACAGAATCACCCTTTAAAGATTAGTTGCAAAATCATAAACTGTGCATATGTGTAGTAAAGAATTTAATCTTTTACCAAATGAGATCAGGCCTTTGCCCTCAGCTCCTGATCAGTAATCTTGGTTTGCTTGGGGGCCTCAAGCTGGCCAAAAATAACATTATGACTTCAGATAGAAGCTTTGTGCCACATATAATCAGTTGACCTGAGGACTGAGATCAATCATATGGGCAATCAATTAATTAATCATGCTTGTATAATGGACTTCCAATAAAAACTCCAAGCACTGAGGTTCAGGTGAGCTTCTTTGTTGACAGTACTTTGTGTGCACTGTCATATACTGATGCTCAGAAAGTAATGTATTTTGACTTGATGGGGAGAGGACAATGTAAGTATTTAGTATTTTCTGTACTCCAGTCTATGCACCTCTTCTCTTGGCTGATTTAATTTGTATGTTTTCCTGTAATAAACCACAACTATGAGTATAATAGCTTTCAATGAGTTTGGAGAGTCCTTCTAGTGACTGACCAAAACTTAGGGGGGTTTGGGAAATTTCCAATCCTCCAGTTGATGTTGGAAGAGAGAAGGATCTTGTGTGGATTGTTTAACTATACAATAGCCAGCACTCTCATAGTTAGTGTCAGAAGTGAGAGTGTAGTCTGTGAATGCTGTTCTCTTTAACTTTGTAGTTGGCAAAAGTGTTCACAGTCTGTATCGATCTTTTTTTTTTTTTTTTTTCTTGAGATAGAGTCTCACTCTGTCACCGGGGCTTGAGTGCAGTGGTGAGATCTCGGCTCACTGCAACCTCTGCCTCCCAGGTTCAAGTGATTATTCTGCCTCAGCCTCCCGAGTAGCTGGGATTACAGGGGCCTGCCACAACTCCCGGCTAATTTTTTTTGTATTTTTAGTAGAGATGTAGTTTCACTATGTTGGTCAGGCTGGTCTTGAACTACTGACCTCACGATCCACCCGTCTCAGACTCCCCAAGTGCTGGGATATAGGCATGAGCCACCGTACCTGGCTGATGTGTCATTTTTTAAAGCATAATCATATAATTTAACATCAATGGAATTAATCCCTGATGAAAATTTGGTCCTTGCTATAGCATAAATCCATAAAATAGTCGTAGATAGTAAGAACCATAGATATGTCAACTTGCCAGGTGCGGTGACTGCTTGCTTTGGCATGAGACAAGCTAGAGTCTGCTGCCTTTTGTCATTTGGGCTTAGGGTGTCAGCATACTCAGTGTCTTAACTAGAGGAAATAGGCTCCCGAGGACTTTGCTAATTAAACAGAATATTGTCAGTGTACATAGTAAAAATTTTCCATGTTCTTAATCAGCAATTAGAGAGTTCCTGACGAATGTAAGGAAGAGATTGATCAAGTTCCAGAAGTGTAGATTGAACATATTCTGGCATAGATATGTCCAGATAAGGAAAAGATGTGTCATAAACATGATTCAAATGGTCAAGTCCCATGTTGTCTTGGAAGCACAGAGCGGGACATCTTTTGACTACCAAGATGGTAAATATTCATCTTGTGTTCCATTTTATGCCTGAGTCATCACCTCAAGAGGACACAAATGTTCTCATTCTATTTCACTTGAAAATATATTTTAAAAAATTTAATGCCTTAGAAAAATATTTCAATTAATAACTCCAATGGCTTTAATCATGACCCTAATTTTGATTAAACTCTATGTGAAAGTGCATCTGACTACTGTATCCACCAAAATCTTCTTATCCCTCCATAATAATGTAATGCGTGGGCTCAATTACTGCAGTCTACAAAGAAAGACTTCTATTCAATAAAATCTTCATTTTTTTTGAAATATAAATGTACACACATGACATAGAAATTCTTCTTACTACATAAAATATTTGATTAAAATGATTATTAATAGCATTTTGTTTTCCTTCTATAAACACCTCAAATGGGAATAACACACAAGAGAAAATGCCACTTCCCCCGTTATTAGTATCTTATAGCTACCTATCTGTTGATAATTATTATAATTGGGAATTAGTTTTCTTTTTAATCCTACTTTAGAAGTAAGTAGACATATCATAGAGATAACTGGTATTTTAAAAAATATAATAGTGGGATAGGCCAGGTAGGCTGCATTAATAAACAAAGCAGGTTCTCAGTTAAGAAACAAAGAGTTATTTCCCATTCAGGCTACACATTCAAAGAAGATCAGGGCAGAGATTTTGTCATCAGGTATCCAACAAAGTCTCCACCTGTTGGATCCAATCAGGTATCCAACAAAGTCTCCACCATCTTGAATGACACCATCTGGATCACTCACTACCCATCATAATAGTCAATATTTTTTTTAAAAGATTTGCTTATTATCAACCATAAATTGGAGATATAAGATATAATAGAAAGGTAACTTTCAGAAAGTACTGAAAGTTAAATCGTAAGTCTATATTACAGACTGCCCAGCTAGATGAAGAAAAGGTTTAATTCAGTTGGAGAGAGAACACAAAATGCACATAAATGCTTTTTTTTTTTTTAGCCCTTTTTTAATGATAGAAGTCTAAGATAAATTTTTATCAACTGCACTACAGAAAGCCTATCCATTGCACTACATGGAAGCTTAAAACAATAAACCATTCCCATAATATAATAATATTGACATTCAAGTCAAATTTAGGCATTTTAAAAAGTGGTGTTTTGGAAACTGGCAGGAAAAAAAAAAAGAAAAAAAAAAACCAGATCACTGAGAATAGTACTAACTGGGATCTTTACCAAAGACAAAAGAGAGAACAGAGAATGCTGGTGGGTTATAAACAAATATGCAAAATCAAGCATGTTTATAGGTGATTTCCTGGAATATTATAGGCCTATTGGTTTTCTCACTGTATCCAAAATGTATCATTCTAAATCATGTTGTTGTAACTCCACATTGATTCATATGTTCCAATTATCAGCTTCAGGGTGGTAATAGTGGACTTAGGGAAAGGTGGAAAATCTCACTCAAGGAGTCCATTAGTTGGCCTGAAATTGCAGAAGTCTAGTAAACTTGGGTACTTTGATTATTCCTTCTGCTCTCTACATCATTCTGTGGTAGGGTTCACCTTGAATAGTGAGTGCAAAAGAGATTGTGGGATTATTTGACTAATGTCTGTCTTTGTTGGTCTGGGGGCATTGTGAGAGCAAAGCAACGTCTGGGTTGCTTATCACTTTATCTCCAATGTCTGTTGCGTGCTGTGTATAGAGTTAGTGTTCAATAAATATTTTATGAGTGAATAATTGAAAAGTGAATGTTTACATGAAGTTTTCAGATTTAGAGAAAGTGAACAAAAGGGATATGTTCTAATTCAGGTGAATTTTATATCTTTTAAAAATAGATTTTGGAAAATACTTTCATATATAGCCAGATTTGCTGAAAGGAGAAATAAAAAATTAAACACAAGAGATTACAATATTTAAACTTACAGATTATATGTTGTAATACCTGAAAAATATAAATATATAAAACATTCACTTTCAGATTTGTATTTTTCCCAATGAAAAGGCCACATCAAGTATATTTGGTACATGTTTAATTAATTATGCATTTGAACAGTTCCATTGGGGAGCAAATATAATATTTTCTAATATAATTGCCTGAAGCATACAAATTTGAATTATTAAGATTGGTTATTTTATATAAGGTTCTTCAAATAGTTTCTATTTAAAATATTTTTCTTAAAAAGTACCATCAGAAATGATTTTCTGTCCCTTGTAAAGCTTACATCTTACTTATAACTCTCTCTGATACATCGAGGGCTGTATAAACAAGAATAAGCGAAATACACATATCCCTAGTGTGATTTAAGCAATTAGCTTCAAACTCTTCCACACCAATTTTTATGGAAAATTCTTGCAAGTAATAATACCTACTGATTTAAGTTTTCACACCTTTTCCCTTCCCCTGCCAATCTCACTAACAAGCAAGGAGTAGAAATACTAACAAGGGGATAACTGTCCAAAAGGTGGACAGCAGGAAGAAGAAGAAGGGGAGGCAAAAGCCTTGAATAATTGACAACCTAGATAATCAGCCCCCACATAATTACAATCTTACTGTATTCTACATATAATTTAGAAATGAGTCACATTATTATGGGTAGAGGTGGTTAAGTATTAAACTGAATATTGGCATGTTAACAATCGTAATACATTTGTGATTACAATAGTAATTTTTTCTTTATAATTTGAATATTTATTTTTTTCTTCCAAAAGATTTAGTGCCCATTGGACTGTTGTATAAAAGTTAAGCTAAGGTAATCTATAATTCCTTCCTTGCATTTAACAAGAAGCACATGAAAGATATTTAACAATCTTGCTATTTTGGCAGAAACTCAAAACAAACATATGTAACAGTTTTCAAGAGAAATATCAAGCAGGCAGTGCCAAATCAAGGCATTATATTTAGTTTGCTGTAAATAATATGGTGTTTGCACATACTCCATTCTGAGACTGGTCCTGTGTACTTTCTAAAATTAGTAGAATACAGGACAACACCTTTCTTGGAAGCCAATCATAACTCATTTTCTGATTGAAAACTGTGTCCAAAGCAAATGTAGATAAAAAACCAATCTCTTCAAATTAGAACTACCAAAGACAGTGATGCATAAGTAAAAGTATTTAAGTTATTGAGTCAAATTTATCCATGATATAAATATGTGAAAATTACAGTGCCTTAAAAATAGTCTGTTCCCATGCTTTTTGAAGACATTATCTTAGGTATATTTTGGGGGAACAACATTTCATACATAAAATGAAAGACCCATTGATTAACAGGAGAATCTGCTCAAACAGGAGCATGTACATGAGAATTTCCTTTTTCCATCAGTGAAAATTGAATTTACCTAATGTTTGGTATTTTTTTACACATTAAGAGAGGCATACTCTTAGCATTTGATAGAGTCCATTTATGTGAAATTATCCTGATAATTTTGTATGTGTTTTCACTGAATTTTCTCAAATTAATTCAGAGATTAAAGATTGGAAGTATACTGAGGATCAGCTAAGAAAAGATAGTTAAAAAGAGAACTGAAAGTTGAATCATAAGGATCCATATTACAGTCTACCCATCTGTATGAAGAAAATGTTAGTTCAACTGGAGAGAGAACACAGAACTGATAACAAAAGAGAAATGATACATGTTTGAGGTAATGGATATGCTAATTACCCTGATTTGATCATTACACATTGTATATATGCATCAATATATCACTCTATATCCCATAAATAAGTACAATTATTACATGTCAACTAAAAATAAAAGGAAAAAAGACTGGTGACAAAAGTCAACATTTAATGAGGATGGGAGACTTCTTCACTCTGCTAATAATCTTCTTGCTGAATGAAAGCAATGTAAATATTTTCCTAGTAATAGTACATCATCTCTTCTTCAACTTCCCCACACTTTTTCTTTTCTAAATCCATTACCTCTCTTATGTGAAAGCACCTAGCAGAATACCTTTTATATGGCATGTTCTCAGTAAATGCCAGTTGCCTTCTCTTCATCTTCTGCTCTGCTCAAAACACAACTGACATATTGTGTCAGTCTTTAAAAGGAAAGTTGACAACTGAGCACATTTAGAGGAAAGTTACCATGGTTGAAATTTGTCTTGTTAACTGCCCAGCATCTGGATTATCTTCCTAACATAACCAGATGTTAAAGTAGAAATTTTGACCCAA
The DNA here is from genome assembly GCF_008728515.1 of Papio anubis. NCBI lineage: Eukaryota > Metazoa > Chordata > Mammalia > Primates > Cercopithecidae > Papio > Papio anubis. The sequence continues at coordinate 39,136,907 of NC_044985.1, read as the reverse complement.
ATGATAAGACATCAAGGTGACATACTAAACATAAAGGGATAGTTTCCTAGATTATGTGTGAGAACTGGTTAGATGCTCCTAAGCTATGCAACTTTATTGAATATACTAAAGGGTCAGAGTTTGTAAAGAAGATTTTTAAGAACTTCACATGTGTTTTGAGTTCTCCTTTTTCAAAGGAGAATGTAACAATAAGTCTAGTTATCACAACAATCCTCAGGAACCAATTCAATGAGACTACTCAGATAGCTTAAATAGAATCTCTTATGTTATTAGAAGTGGCAGAGTGAAGTGGTAATAAATGTCAAAGACAAAAAAAAAAAAAAAGTTATCTAACTTGATTCTGATGGGCAAACCAAAAACAGGTAGCTGAATTTGGGTGGCCTACATTCTCAGAATGTTAAAGACAAAGTTTTGTATGTGCTTCCCATAGACTAGAAGTTGGCCACATGAGAAAGAGCAGTCTTCCTAAACATTTGGTTATTGTGTTTTATGACTTCTACAGGGTTGGAAAGCAGAGATATGTGAGACAGAAAAGTTTTTGTTGCACCGATAATGATTTAAGTTTCCGTTGCCATAGAACCATGTGAAAGTCTTGTAAATATTAAAGGCTGCACATAATTGTAGTTTAAAGAAGTTAAATGCAAGCTCAAATATCTAAATGTTCAGATTATGGTACAGATTGAAACATCCAGAATTTCTATGACTACTTGAACAAATAAAAACTCATTTATTTCAATGGCAGGAATGAGATAGCCAATAATAAAATGCAAAGTTTGAGTCTCTGTTTTGCTAAAGTGCAATGCTAATTGAATTTAATATCTTGCCAGATCTCTTATGCTATAGGGTTTTGACTGGAACTTGAAATGGGGTGTATGAGGGGATTAACCATTTTCATAATACTCTGAATTTTCACCTCCTGCCAAATTGGACACTCTTCTACTGACTGAGGCAGCAGCATTTGATACTTGACTTGAAGATCTGGTCATGATTTCACTTGTGAGAAGTAAGTTCAAGGAGAAACTATTTGTTTAATTCCTGTACCATTTTTCTTTTTTCTTTTTATTTTAGTATTTTCTTTTTTTCTTTTCTTTTCTTTTTTTTTTTTAAGAGACAGGGTCTCACTATATTCCCTTGGCTGGACTTCAACTCTTGGACTCAAGTGGTCCTCCTGCCTCATCTTCTCAAGTAGCTAGGACTATAGGCGAGTGCAATCACAAAGACTACATTTCTCCATTTTTAAGAGGCATTCAGACCCAAATCCCAGCAATCTATAGAGGACAAATTATAATGTCAAATTCAGAAGAGAAGGATTACGTACCAAAACAATTTCAAAGATTTGCTTAATTAACTAGAAAAAACATTGAAGACCATGTGTATGAATGAATGCTACACCAAAAAGTTAAGAAAATAATTTTATAACATGATGAAATAAATATTAAATTACACTGTCCAGGCATTCTGTATTCAATAACCTAACTTAAATAGCTGAGAATGGTTCTAAGTGTTTGGTCAAATTATTGAAACCTGGATTCAATAGTGATCAATAATAAATGAGATTGAAATAATAGAAATTCCTTAATAAGATGTAGAAGAAATAAAAGTTTTAAGGAAATTGAAATAATTGAATCAATTTCTCAATTTTAACCATACAACCACCCCCTACTAATGACAAGAGGCCCAGAAGACATATTTTTTATATATTGTCCTTGGAAAACACACTAATTAGAGAAAATACATGAGGTTTGTTTAGTGGTTTTGTTTTTGAACACTTTACTGGATACTCTTTGTAGGTTAGAAAGGGCTTCCTGATTTCAGTAGGTCTACCAAGCAGAGTATCCTCAATTCCAAGACCTGAATCAGCTTAAATGGCAAGAATAGCTTAAATGAAGAGGCTGCGTAAAGGACACCAAAACAACATCACAGTTGTGTTCTATAGCCTTTCCATTAGTCTTCCTAAAAGATCTATCTATCTATTGCTTTTTATTAGGTAGCTTAGAATTGAAGAAGGAAAACACTCAGACTTTTGGCTTTGAGTTACTTCTGATTTCTGGGGAGACAGACATTGACTGTGAAAGCCATATATCAAACTTCAGTGGTTAGCTGCTAATGGAGTTTTGCCCAAGATTCCTTATGGTAGGGTTGTTGGGTCTACAAACACATTCAGGTTCATTTCTTTTAGAAATTTATGTATACTTGGAATATATAGTCTTTGCAAATGGAAGAATTTCTACATTGGTTCCCTAACCCATGAAGTGATGTTTCTTATTGTTAAGAGTAACAATTAAAAATCACCAGATATTTGCTTTTCTAGCAATGTAATAAATTTTAAAATATAGAACTATAATCAATAGTAATGTTACTTTCCTCAAATAACATCAATTTCTGTGTTTCTGTGTACCTCATATAGTTTTTAAGGACTATGATCATCTTTATATGCCACAGAATGTAACACTGTTCTACAATATTTTCAGGATCATGTTTACAATACCTGGAAAGAAAGAATTAATAAGTACTCTTAGATGCCTTGTTTAGACATATATAGGCCAGCAGATAGGAGAAAAGACAGTAAAAATGCAGGATTCCATAATTTGGGATATAAAAGGCAACCAAAGAAGAATTTGCTTCATTTTATCCCCCTAAGTTTTGAGACATAGGCAGTATGCTTCCTCTTTGGTTTTGGAGAAAATATGTATAACATCTTACATGGATGTTGTCAGCTATCAGGTAAAGTGAAAGGCTTCCATGGAAAACTCCTGCATAGGCTTTAGCTGAACAAAATATAGCTTTACAGGTCAACTCCAAGGCAGCATATCTCTCTTTCATGCTGCCATCCAAATAGCTCTGCAGCCAATCTGTTATACTGAGATACTACTAGAGACAATGAGAACAACATCCGTCCCCCCTTCCTCCTCCTGCAGATTCACACAACTGCGGAGGAGGCATAGTCAGGCCCCCAGTGTGATCTCTGTGGAGGCTTTCTTGCTAAACCTGAGATAAGAGGTAAGGTTACCAGCACCTCTCTCCCTTGTATGATTGAGGAGAACAGGGGATACCTGCAGCACATCAGCAATTCTTACAATTACTTTGGGATATAGCAGTTGTTGCAACTTGGTTTGTGGGCAGAAACTTCGATGTTAACATCTTGTTGCAAATATGTGAAGATTTTTTTAAGCATTTTGGAAAATTTATTTAAAATTTAAAGTAAATACATACCATTTAATAGGCCCAGAGTATCCCTATATTAGATGATTCTTGTGTAAATATTGTATTACATAATTTAGTAAAGTTAGAAGAAATTTCAGAAGCATGCACATGCCTTAACAAAAATATCTCTTTAAAACAGTTTCCTACTACCTCTCCTAATCCCTCTTAAATTCATTCTCCAAAGAGCAACCAGCCATAGTATCAGGTCGCACACACCGTCTCCCCTCAAGCCCCTAACTACAACCATTCACTGTTCTTGGAATAAAATCCAAGATCTTTAACATAGACTTGCATGATGTGTCCCCAGCCCTGTCCCATGTCCTGTTTTTCCTAAATAATTGTGCTCTGGCAAAATTAGTCTCTTTCTGTTCCTCTGACAAAACCCTTTTTTATTCTCAAGCTTTGAGTCTATCGCTTTCTTTGGAATGCTTTTATTAGCCCCATCAGTCCTTCCTCTTCTTTTGTTTGCTGTTTGATTGTCATCCTTTAACTTTTTTGCTTAACTTTTGCTTCCCTGAAATCTCACTGAGAATGTTACCTCAGCATTCAGCATCCAACTTATTTATTTTATGGTACTTACTGCCATATATAATTATATAGGTATATGCTTGTCTATGTAATTTATTATTTGTGTACCCTACTAGACTTTAAACTCCTTAAGGGCAAAGACTACATAACTGGTACTCATCTCAGGGACTGGCAGACAGTAAATGACTACTATATTTTACATCAAGAATTGAATGAACAAAATGTATGACAAATGCCAACCAACTGGTATTGGAAATTTTATTTAATCTCTTTTGAGCTACAGTTTTTCTTCACCTATAAAGTGTGTTTAAAACTATCTACTTTGATGGGTTGTTATGAGAGTTAAATAATATAATATGAAAAACTGTAGGCTACTAGTAAGAATTGCAGTCCATCAATTCATCCCGTCATTTACACATACAGTTATTTTATTCATTTGTTCACTTGATCATGTATTCAACGAATACTATTCAATTTTCTATGTTCCTTGCACTTTTCAAACATTGGCAATATAACAGTAAACAAGACAAAATTCTAAAGGTGAGAGACAGAAAATTAGCAAATAAGCAAGTAATATGTACTATACCAGATAATGCTAAGTGTTATAAAGTAAAATAAAGCACGATAACAGGAGAGGGAGTTGGGTGCTTGCTGCTTTCAATAGTGTTTTTAGCAAAGGGTTCTCAAAAAACGTAGCATTGAATCAGAGGCATAAAGAAAGTAAGATAGCAAGGCACAGCATATCTTGGAGAAGTTCTGGGCGGAAAGGACAGTAAGTGAAATGCCCTGAGGTGGGAGGATACTTCGCATGCTTGAGGAATAGCAAGGAAATCAGTGAGATGGGGGAGCAGTGATGGATGGAAGCAGTGGCTGGGGATGAGAACAGACATTAGTGGCTAACAGTGGGAGGGAAGATTACATAGGTTCTTTTAAGTCATGAGAAATATTTGAGGTTATTCTTTAAAAAATGGCAAGGTTTTGGAGAATTTTGAATGAATGTGTGACTTGACCTAGGATATATGTTAATGGTGTTGTTCTAGTTCCTGTGTTAAGTATGGACTACCAGGTGCTAAGGGGGGAATAATCTAGGAGAGGAATGATTGGTGGTAGATAGAAAATTAAAACTGGTTGGATTTCAGATATATTTAAAAGAATTGCTGATAGAGTTGGATGTGTGATAAAGAGAAGAGTCAAGAATGGCTCAATCCTTCTTCTTGCGTAGTGGAAGAATGTCACTGCTACTTAATTTGGTGGAGAAGACTGGGGAAGGAACAGGTAGCTGTACGGCATGGCCAGACAAATTTAGTGCTCACTCTTGGAAAGCCTAGATATTTTAAAAATCTTGCTGTCACTGCACTGTACTGCCATGTGCATTTTCCTATATTTTATGTGTTCATCCATAATTATTTTTGCTAGATTGTTCAGGCTACCTTGGTGATTTAACAGCTGCTCACTGCTTTCAAGTCAAAAAATCTTTCTGAACTGGCTGATTGGATCCATTTGAGGTGCTTTAGTATTGGGATGTGTTATACAATAACAGATAAAAAAAACTTTTGTAAAATTTTAGGAAGTTCACTTCTCTTCCCAGCTTCAATTTTTGACATGAGAAGTCTATTGTCATAAATATTGCAAGATTTCCAAACCAACGAAATGCGTAAATAAGGATTGGGTTAATTTGCTAAACTGTCAGGAGTTTTAGGTTCAGCCGTCTTCTGGTTTTGTCTGAGCCTACATCAGCTCAATTACTTCTGTGTCCAATCACGTGCCAGTGTTGTGTGTTTGATCCTTATTCCAGTTCTTTTGCTTTATTTTGATCAAGAAGCACAAACCAAAACCCTGACTCCAATCAACTGCCTTACAAATGCAAAGAGAACACTGCACATCCTTCACCACAATCAGAAAAAAAACAAAACACACATACAAATTCTAGCTTAACATATGTCTTTACTTACCAAGAATAGCACACATAAGTGGTTTGTTCCACCACCCTGCGACTCTGAGACTGGCAAGACCATAACAGCAGCTACCACTCAGTGAACTAACCCCTTCAGATATTGGGATTTGACTGTGATTTTAGACATTGTGACTCCAGGGGATCACAGGAACGGATGGAAAATGAAGGGATGTGGCCCAAATGACTGGGCTGGAAATAGTTTTCTGTGTAAATGAGAAGGAATCCCATACAACAAGAACCAGGTTTTCCTCTCATCAAGGTATAACTTCTACAGTGCAATTTTGAGGTACAAAATAAACCTTATATGTTTAATTTTAAGATAAAGATTCTAAGAACATTTGACATAAAAGTTAGTAACCTCTTCAGAAATAAATAGACTGGAGTACAACACATATCATAATGCATTTTTTATAAATTGAAGTTAATGGAAGACTTTCTCATTGTTTAGTGTGCTTGTATTTGTTGTCAATAATTATCTCCCCAATACTCTTTCTATAAGAACTCTGGCCAATTATCTATAATGTATTTTGGTGCCTTTGGAAATAGTAATTGATACTAATTATTTGACAGAACCACTAGAAAAACATTTAATCATAGGGCTGCGCATTCACATTGCAAAAATCTTTTGAATTCTTTACTCCACACCTTCTGCTATTCCTCTCCAGCTAAATAGATTTTAAGTTTATATTTTTACAGAAAAGGCTATTTGTGAAGTTTTTTTTTCCTAATAAAAATTTAACTTGAATGATTTCTGTAATCTGTTGACTGGGCCTTTAAAAATTGATGTCCCAGGAGTCTGTGAAACTAAATCAGAAAGAAGGAAGCCTCACTGCCTTTTAGAATTCCAAAGGTCTGGCCCACAGCTCTATGAGGTCAGGAGGTGGGATTAACCTCTCACATTCTAGTAATGGTTTTAGAAGGAGACTGAAAATTCACATATGATTAAAAACATCCAACTGACTGGCACTCAAGAAGAATATGGAAAGTAAATTTCATTTGTTTAACAGCTCTATCTAATGGTAATATGCCAAGCCACCTCAGCCATAGCCATGGATTATAGATCCATATACTTGTCTGTCGTCTGTCATTTATCAACCTTCCATAATATAGCTATAGAGGTTGTTTAAATTTTCTCAAACTAGAAGAGTTATTGATATCACCTTTTTCTAATTTCCACATTTTCTGGGGTACTAACATACAGAGACACTGTGCGTCACATACTTACAAAATACATAGAATACTGTATTTGACTGTCTCAACAACACTAAGACTTATAATGGTTATGTCAACTGAAATATCCACGTTGTAAATGATGTGGAAGAAAAATATTTCACAGTTGGTTTTTATAAATTTATCTATATAAATATTATTTTATCTTATTTGTATATTTCATTAAAAAGAAAATATCTTGGACTGTATGTTGAAGCTTTCCTCTGTGGGTCATATAGTAATATGTGATTAGAGTTACATTTATGTTTTTCTTAAAAAGGTAAAATGTTCTTCTACAATTTGGCAAAAGGTTTATAGCATTGTAAAAAAATGTTGCATTTGGCTATCTCCAAAATTGCTTTTTGTGTTTTCAGATGGTAGATCCTGGGCGGGGGAGGCAAAACTCATCATAACATTAACCATACCAAGTATTAGTGTATGACTCAGCTAAGAAAAGTTATCTGTTTGAAGACTACACATCTTAACACATTCAAAAATGTGCTATAAAATGTATTAATTAGTCATTGTTTTACATGACCAGAGCGTTCCTCCCAGAGGGTGGATCATACAACGTTTACTCATGGTGATGAGGCCATCTGTTATGTCTTTCCATCAATACTATGAAAATGAATATGAATTATGACAGGTATAGAAAGTAATAGCTATTCTCATTTTCTCATAATTCAATATTGTTTTCTTCAGTCAGTGAGGACTTCACTTCCCTGCCCTGGACTGCTGTGCCTTACTACCCAATGAGAACATTGATTTTTAACTAAGAGTGGGAGTAGGGGTGTGGTGAGGGCATCAAAAATCTCTGTTTAAAAATACTCATTTCTACTCTCTATCACCGGAGAATGTGATTTAGTAAGCTTAGGAAATTGTCTTGAATTCTGTATTTTTGAAAAAAATAATGATTTTGATCCATGCCAAGTTTAATAATGTTAGAGTATTTTAGAACAATATTGATAATGTTAGTTCACCAATGCTTAAAAATATATTGAAGATACATACATTATCCTTTTTTTACTGCCATTGAAGATATTATCCCAAACACTCTGTCCAGTGAATTAGTTAATACTTAAGCTCTCTTTGCTGCACCAAAGTGTTTATTTTCCCATTATAGATATCACAACCCACAAATTATGATTTCCCATGTATGCTTAAATCATCATTGTAGTATAGTTTTTAGATTGATTTTATTAAAAACAGAAAAGTAGTAATTGAAGTGGGTTTTGATATAGGAGTTTGATACACATTCATTTTTAAAACACCACAACCTCCATTAACTTGGGCAACAAATCATTTATCACCATACCACATTGTGTCACAAATATGTCCAAGCATAAGGATGATCTGGTCCCATCTCAGACTCTCTGAGGGATAGTCAAGAAAACCTTTATCTTTAGCTAATGCCCCATGTGGTTATTTTAACCAGACTACTCAGGAAAATAATGAACAAGAATATAAGTTCCTCAAGAGTGAAAATGACAAAGTGTCCAATATTATGCTACTATTTGTTTAATATTTTTTTAAAAGAGAGAATCAAGAGTATATGAAAGACTGTATAAATGAAACAAGAAATGAATGATGGGCACACAATTCCGCAAGTATTAAATAAATACCTTTCTGTTAATATAGTTAGCTAATTTAGCCCTTGATTTCCTGAGCAATATTTAACACATCAAACAAAGCAAAATATGCATGTGACTAATAAGGAATTTTGTAGAGGTGAGCCCTCTGAGCTGACCTAGGAACTGAGAGAGGCAGAATCTTCTTTCATCAGTCAGCTTTGGCTTTTGTAAACTAGCAGAGTAGTCAGAGAGAGACTGAACAAAGCTGAAAACTGTTTGTAGATTACATATTTTGAGCAACATTTAAAAGATCAGTTTATCCGTTACAGGAACTGTTTAGAACCATGTGTGTAGGTGTGTGTATATTTGCTCACTGATCTATAGAAATATATTCATTGTTTATCGATACAAATAATTTGCAACATGAGGTTTCTTTAGCTTTGTCTGCGTATAATCACCATAAATCTATGATCTCTAAAATAGCTGAAATATTTTATTCTTTTTAAAATAATGATATGTTAACACTGTGCTGGGGATTTTCTCAGTTTGTGTAACAGAATACAATGAGAAAGTGTGCTGAGATTAAAGGGAAGAACGTGTGCACTTGTGTGCGTAGGGTCTTTCAAGAGTGTCTCCATATGTCTAAAGTTAGTAGGGAAGAAAGTCAGAAAAGAGACAATGAAATAAATTGATGAAAGAGGGTAGCAAGTGTAAGACAGAGGGCAAGTGTGTCCCCAGATCATTAAAGTAAGGTCAGGAAAATGAGAAATGAGGAGGCTGGAATGTGCTGTGGAAGCCTACCCAACTCTCTCCTGCTCTGTCCCTCTGCTTCGATTCCCAGACATCACACTGCCTCAGTTCCTGCTTTCTCTCTGATGTGATTCAATGTAAGAGATCCAGCACCTCCCATTCTGTGTCTCTTTTTTTCTCACTGTCTGATGGCTCTTGAGCCTGCTATGCTGCCATGGGAACCTGCGGGAGACAGTAGGTGCCCATTACATTTATTCCCTTTCATCCCTTTTTGAAAATGAATTAAGCGTTTTCTGTTTAGGCTGGCATAAAAATGTGTTCTGACTCCAGAACATTCAAGATACTTAATTTAGCATTGAAAAGCAAGAAACATGTGGCTGCTAACAATGTCAGCCTTGAAAACCATACTCGCAAATGTTGGTCATTAACAAATATTTACACAAGTATGATCCCTGTCAGCAGTCAATTTCTTATGTTAATGAGAAATAGCTGAGACTAAAAATAGTAGGCAGTATATGTATGATGATGACTAAAATGATAGGCTCTAAAATCATACATATGTGGGTTCAAATTCTAGCACCACCATAATATGGACCTTGAAGTTATTTTACTTTTCTAAACCTTGGTTTCATAAATCTGTAAAATGGATTGTCAGAACAGGATAGTGTAATTAGATAATAGAAAGAGTTTAAATTAGAAAGTTTATGTAAAACACTTATTACAATGTCTGGTACACTAAATGTTCAATAGATGTTTGATATTTTTAGTAGGAAAATGCTCTGTCCTAAGGAAGGTAATTGTGGCAATAAAAGAATCAGTGTTTTCATACCTATCAAAAATTACATACACATACATCCTCTCTAATTTTAATGCCATTAAACTGGAATTTAATTCCTTGTCACCACATAACTACATATAGCTGACGTATTTATATAATAAATTCATTTCCAAATAATCCTATAAATGAGATAAGAAAAGACATTTTCAACAAGTAGAGACAAACTGAGAATAAATAATTATCTTTTAAGGTTACATTTTGGGATCAGTGAAGTCAAATGACTTGGTATTTTTATCATATAATGCACATGATTTGAAGAGGAAATTAGTTTGTATACATGGGTATTATGTTGATTTATTCCAGATATCACCAATCTTAATTAAAATATTCTTTGATCAGAGTCTTTCCATTTCTCATAGAGAAACAAGCTCTGCTGTTAAAACATACACTGCACTTTTAAGGTTTTATTTTATATTTGATATACAGAGTAGTTATGCTACAAAACAGGATTTTATGTCATTCATAAAGAGAAGTGAACTGAGGAAAGTAGGTTTTTGCCTTTTTAATACTATTACTATATTTCAGTGCTGAAACTTACCATATCTAATTAGTAAATTGCACAAATACAACAGGAGTTTGAATAACATGTTATGAATTTTCATTTGTACACATGTGGCTTTTGGAGCTCTGCCATTTCCTGAAATAGGAAGATTGTTCTGAATAGTAAACAGTAAGATTTTCTGTTTTAGCTCCAACTTTAATTTGTATCTGGCTTGAGAAATGTGATCAAATTATCTAATCAAAATCTTTGACACCGTCAATGGACTTTTTAAAAATAAAGACAATATTGAAATGAAGCCTGCAAATTAATCTCATTATCTGCATAAAATTGAATTGAGGACTAAAACAGGGCTTGTGCCTGGCAAAGTTTAGTTTTCAAAGATGATGTTGACACACACATTTTTTCTGTTCCATAGTGGTCCTTGGATTAATTTCAAATCTGATATTTAAAATGAAATAGTATGAAGACTAAGTATCTGAAACCAGAGCAGTCGTTTTCCGTTTTCTCCATCTCAATGAGATAGGATGATTTTGCATGTGTGTATGTATGTGTGTATATTGTATCTATCTATAAATATACCTAGACATATATTTTATACCTACATAGATATACATTTTCATTAAAAATATAGACTTCTTTATAAAGAAATATATTGATATTAACAAACATTTCTGTAAAGACCTGTGTGTCTGAGATGCCTTGAGAATAAAATACCTAGAATTATTGTCACCTTGATCTTCAGATTCTAAATGCTTTCCATTTTTACCAAAATGTCAAATTATTTTTTGTGTAAAAGAGAAGGCACTCCTTGCAAACTGCCAGATTGTATACCTGATTGTTAAATACTGCCAAATTTTTGAAGCAGACAAAACCTAACTTCTTATATTCATGAGAAGTATGTATCCCATCAGAAAGATGTACAGGGTAATATCACCTTGAATTTATAAGAATTGATTATCAAAATACTTAATTACTCCCTTAAACAGTAGCAAGTCCAGGCAAGTTTTGGTAGTATCATTTTACAGATGAGCCAACTAGAGATCTGTGAGGTTAGAAGCTTGCCAAAGGTGGCATAGCTAATAAAAATGGCAGAGATAGGAACCAGGTTATCAAATCTGGGTCCCAATATTCTTTCACTGTGCTTGCCTACCTTCTGACATCTGTGCCTACAAAGCAACTACTTACTTCTTACCAGCTGTCCCTCAAGAGAACCTTGTGTTAATGCAAAATGAACTTGTTTTATAAAATCAATAACACTATTACTGTGTTGTAGGCTTTTTAGCGAAATAAATTTATAAGCCTAATAATTAAAGATTACGTCTACCTTAACTCAATCCTTTTCTGAGGGAAAACATCATGAAGGCAATTCATACAAATAGAATTGAATAATGCTTACACCTGAACCACTGTAATTTATAAGACAACACGTTTTTTAAAAAATTTACAGTCATGCTAAAAGAAACTACATTTCTAAAACCATCTACTTTCTTTTGAATTTGTCTTAAAGCACACTGTCTTACTTTAAAACAGTATTAAAACAGTTGTAAACAGGCAGACTGCAGATAAAATGACCATTGGTTATTATGGTGATTGTACCAGAATTATTTGCTGTCAGGAATTTATTTTAAAAAGCTCTGTGAGAAGTGAATACGGAATTAATAATCAAACAACGCAAGTGGTGGTCTGGGTTGTTTATTTCAGCTTTTCATTTAAAATATATTTAAAAGATTAAAACTATGTCAGTGTGATAGACAAAATTAGTTTTGCCAAGTTAGATAGACATAAATACTAAACATTATATTAAAAAATAAAGAAAAGTACATGACATGAAACTTTTTCAGACAAAGTTCTATGCCATGTGAAGGCACTCTGTTTTCCCTAAGGGTGCTGATATAAATAGCTCCATTTACAAGATTCAATGCAATGTATATCTCTTTCGAGCTTCAGGGATAAATTTAAAATTGATAGAGAAGTAAACAGCTAATGCTAGTGTATGTGAGTGTAAGCGTCCATATCTAAGTGTGTGTGTGCCTGTGAGAGAAAGGGAGAGCACTAATGAGGAAGCTCGGGAGATGACCATTTGAGAAATACACTGCAGAGTATCTACACTGTAGAAACTTAAATCATACCCGTAGCAGTTCCTTAGGATGTTCAGGGCAGAACAATAACAATGGAAATACCCTTCAGCAGACCAATGTTTTTATGTAGATTGTCTTTTTTTTTTTCTTCAAAGAATAAGCTTCCTTTTTTTTCTACAAAGAAAATGAATACTTGCCGTAAATTATATTAAGAAATAACATTTATATAAATTGACTTTGGAATACTGTACAAAAAATCTTTAATTTGCTTCATGTAAAATTTAAATTAAGGAGTTGATCAAAACACTGCCCAGTAGAATTACAACTGGGTTTCATTTTCAACATCAGCATTCGTTAAGCCACATTATCAATTATAAAACCATACAAATAAACAATATTAAAATGGTTCTCTCATTCACAGTTTCAGTAGTTACATGTACTCTCTCAGAAAATATAAATTTGAATACAGACAAATTCTGAATCAGGAAACATTTTACTTTGTGATCTTCAAATGCATTAAAAGGAATCTGGGAACGTAAACAAGAGAAATTATTTGAAAATGTTGTCCTGGAGAAAACTGTTTTGCTTTTAACATCTTAGTAAGCCTGTATGATATATGAACAAATTTCTGAATTAATTAATAGCACATTATTTTACAAGGGAAAAAGACATTCAAATTTGAGCTTAAAAAAATCTTGACCCTAGGTACTTTGTCAAGAAAGTTCTCTAAAATCTGTTAAATTTATGTAATTATATTACTGTACATTTTAGTAACTATGCGCGTTGAGAATTGTAGCTACTAGGATCTGCCTTTCCCTTCAGGTAACTGATGATTGTAGGCTAACTTAGCCATCCTTTTTTTTCCAGTTTCCTCTTGCCTGTTAGACAGCAGTCTAACAGAAGTTTGCATTATATTATAAATGCCTGCAGAAATTCTTCTGCTTAGTTCATATTCATGCCAAATCACATTTCCATGTGTAATTCTAGTTTTTTGGATTTAAAAGGACTATAATGTTTACATGTAGTTCATTAATTGTTTATAGTGAACTATTAATTAATTAGTTGGCTTATATTGTTGCTCGCTCTGCCCTGTGGTTTCCGTGTTCTCTTCATAGGAATTGAAAGTATGTGTTCAGAAGGTTTCTGTTCGAAGAACGTAAAGAGTTAATTTTTCAGATTCATGGGAAAGTACTGATTCGGGGATGGAGGAGGGCATTTGAAAAAGAATAAAGTAGCAATCCTAGTCAGAAAGTATATACTACAGCTGTATTGCAATCTGCCAAAACAACTGTGCCCTATTATGTTAATAAAACAAAAATATCAGTTTGTGATGTGGGTATTTCCAGCATCCCTTCTTGTAAATAGAAACCACCACCCACAATGCATTGTACTTCTTGTGAAATATGCAGTTGCGATATACAGTAATCACACACAGAATGTGTGGGTGATGTCACCTAAGTGTAGGCTGGGTACACTTTACAATGCATTTTGGATTTGTATTCATTTAAAAATAGCATGGTATTGCTTTTTGATAACACTCATAATGGAATGGTTTTGCTTCTTCAGTGGGTTTTCACTAAGAACAGGAAAAGTGCTAGATTATGATAACACAGGAAAACAAAGCTAAGGCCTATTCCGGGGAGGAAAATGGGTTGCTAGGCTTATTGAACTGGTCTTGTTGATCTTAAGGAAATAAATAAAGAGGTAAAGAAGAACCTCTTTCAATAGAATGTCACTTAACTTGATTTTCATGTGCAGCATTAATGGAACTGAATCATAAAAATATCATGTGTTAGCATTGCCCTGTATGTCCCATGGCCTTCGTTAGCTTACAGGAAGCTCAGTGGAAGCTTGAAAATACTAACAGAAAAAATGACAGAAATCAGGTATCCTGTCCTCTGGTTTTGCTTTAAGGTGATCAAAATAATAAAAGTTTGGTTTAGGCATCTCTTTATATGTGAAAAGTAAAGAACACTGAGCTAGGCAGAATCCAGAAGCCAAGATATAGCCAGCGATGTTTAAGAGAAAGAGCCCCGGCTGTAAATGTGCACAATATTCCACATTATATACATGTCATTTCTGAGTACTGTTGGAACGATGCGGTGTCAAATCTGTATGACAGATTGAGGTGAAAGCTGGGAAGAGAGAGCTTGTGAAAAAAACAGCCCTGACTGAGTGGGGCATCCTATAGGATTTATCCTGCAGGCTAAGTAACCAGCTTCATCACATAAAAGGAAGAGGAGAACCGGGATAATTGTCTACTAATTTAACTAGCTCATTTGGTCATTGTATTATTTAAATTGTATTCAAGTGTAACAATGCCATCTAGTGATGAGATTCTAAACTGGTCTTTTAACTGAAATCCTGGTTAAGGTTAGAAGGCAAGTGTTTGGCTATTAGATAGCACTTTAACTTAATATTCTATGAAATAATAGAGCACTCCCAGTATCTGTTTTAGTGTTAGATAAAGTATCTATACAAGGTAACACAGAGAACAAAATCAACTCCCCTTTTTTGCCTTTGTATGCAGCCTTATTTTTATGTGGGAAGTTCACGTTCAACAGTAAAACATCCTATGATTCTCCATCAGTCTGTGACCTGAGTTTATAGCATCTCTGATATTTTCTCGTTCAATAGATCTTTACAATCAATTGTACTGAAAGCATATCTTTTCTTTAATCTTTCCTTTTCAAAAACAGTCTTCGTAAAACTTTAGCTAACCAAATGATCATTACATGTTTCTTGTCTTTCACCTGTCTCCACTTTTCACTTCCAGCATAAAACCAGCTCTTCTAAAAAATGGAGGTCGAAGTTCTTCAAGATCATAATTCATGTTTCTCCATGGCAATGATTACTTATCACATCATCTTGTTAAAACTTGAAAACAACTTATACCTTTATTGAGAGAAATATAAATGTACAGTGTAATGTACATTTCAATTGTAACTGCTTGCCTGAAATTTCAGCAAAAGTGATTTAAAAAGAAGAACTGAAATAAAACAAAAGGAATCAGAACTGAAATCAGTGGAAATAGATTTTAGGATTATCTTTACTATTAGTAAATTATATAAGCTTAAATTTAAGAGACAGGTTCTTGGGCTTCAGTTTCCTCTGGGGAAAAAAAATGTGTGGATCTGACAAAGTAATCTCTAATATATTTTCCAGCTACAAACTTCTGGGACTGTTAAGTAGTTGATAAATAAAATTTTTAAAAGAGTGGAGCAACAGGAGTTGCTTTCTTCTACTTACTGGTCTTTGTGGCTGCACTCCAAGACTTTGAACCCTTCTTCAGTAGATGTTTAACAAAATGTGTTGTTTGATAGATTATCCTTAACACTTTAAGCATGTCATCGATAGGCAGGGAACATAGTAAGGGAAGATATCCCAGTGCACGATAAAAATATATAACATTCGAAATATTGCTTCATACCAATTTTTATATCAGCTATATTCTAAAGTGTTTTATGTAGACATATGACCCCCAAAATGGAAAAAAAAGTTATGGTATAAAGATATTGCATCACCCACTTTCTCCTCACTCAATAATGAGTAATGACATTGTACCTTTTTCCTTTTTTAACCTTTTCATGGAGAAAACAAATTTCATGTTCCAATCCCTAAAATTTCAGATGATATTACAAAATGTTCTCAATTGTCTAATGTATCAACTTTTTAGAACAGGAAAAAGTGCTGCCTGATGCTATAGAAACCTACATATGTTTTAATTTATATGTAGAAAATTAAAATATCCCTATTTTAATAGTAATAAGCTGATACTAAGACTCCCTTTCTGATAAATAAATTAAAAAATCAGCATTGTATTTTCTTAAAATAGCTAAGGGTCATTTGTTATTCACTTTATTTTTTGTTGTTGTTCTGTAAGTTTTATTATGTATCTTTTTTCTTCTCCACCATAGTAACTATAGAATATTAAAACAAATAGCAGACTTTTCTTCTGTTTAACTATTGTAGAATGTAATTACTTTTAGTATGTTGTTATTATTTACATACTTATTTTCAGTAGTTGTATATTCTAATTCAGGATTATTAGTAAAGAATAGGTGACTGCAAGTCCAAATTATTTATCATGTATATATAAATCTGTACTCGGTGTAGGAATTTTTTTAGTAACAAACCAAACAACATGAAAACACAAATGAGGCAGGTATAATCTCTGCCTAATAAGATGACATGAGAGCAAAACTTGGGAAATTACAGCTCCAATTCCCAGTTAAAAGACAAAGACCAAATACAATAAAAAGAGATATGCGTGTGTTCCAATAACAATGTTAGGAGCATACCTGTTGGATGTCATAATAAATATTTTCTTTGAAAACATTTATAAACTAAATTGTATATTGTTAAAGAAGATATTCATTAAATAATTAATTAAACTCAAGACACATTTTATGTTTTAAATTCTTCCTCCAACTTTTTAGACTTTTTATTTTTCTTTCTGTACATGTTCTCTCTTGCTTGTGCTCTCTCTCCTCCTTCTCCTTCTTTGTTTTCTGTCTATACTTGTTATTTTTATATGATTTGAAACAAAATATATAATTTTATTGATAAATTATCTGGTTTTATGAATTTTCTTACTTTGTTATGTTTTTCGGCCTGAGCTACAATAATAGCTGTAGATCCATAATACTTTGAATAATAAAATAATGCATGTGAAGAATTTTAATTTCTTTGGAAAAAACTTATTTATTTGAGGTTATTAGACATTATCATTCTGATAACCTGCCAGATCTTATAAATATGAATTTTTTTGGCTTTGTCAAATTATTTTTTTGTTTTTGTTTTAATACATGCCAGTTTATTTCCACAAATTGCTCACAAGAATGAAAAACTGGCTGATAATTAGTTCACTAACGTATTTTACAAATATTTACTACAATCAGATTCACCCTCTAAAATCTCAATATAAATTTTAATATATATTGAGTCATTTTGTAAAACCACAGCCTCTCTCTTGCTGCTCTATTGATGTGGTGCCTAATTACTACTATATTTACTGTTTATTTCACCTAAACGTCTCTATGGTTATAACAACACAACCTTGATTTAACCAATTAAGAAGCAGAAAAATCAATAAAACAACTAGATGTTTTTCAATATATTGCCACAAAAGATATTTAAATTTGTATTTTTTTTTTAAACCTGACCTCAACTGTTATTCGACTAGCCTGATAATATTGATAAGTTGCAGTTTTGTATAGTAAACAGAACCTGTATGTTATAGACTCTTGGGACTGAGGCAATAGGCCTAGCTTATCTGTAAAAGGCATGCTTATACATTACTAAGCTACTCAAATGATTCTACTCTGTAGAATTACAGAGAATAGAATTATTCATCTAATATGTTTGCTTTAAGGATGGCAAATAAATTGGTTTATGGGAAAATGTTTCATTACTCAAACTGCTGTTTTTTAATGTTATCTAAGAAGATTGGTAACATATAACCAGTGAAAAAGAAGAGTTGTTAAAATAACTAACGAAGTAAATTTTATAAATTGAACAACTTAGTCAAAGAAGGCTCCTGCCATCATCATCCTGGGATTCAATTGTTTGTCAGAGATCTCAAGAGTACCTCCTTCAGTATATGAAATAAATTTAACAGTGTTATGAAGTTGCAAATAATTTACATACTGATAAAAATGATTTTTGAAATCACAAATTCTATTATTTAAATAAAATAATTTATCAATACATTAATTTTCTTTGTGATTGACTTCGTAGGCTTGTATCCTTAGAAAAAAGTTAAAAAAAATCCCAACAAAAAGAAGGTATTTACATTCAGTTTTATTTCTATATTGAAAAATTCTCATTACTTTCTAAGACATTAAAATAAGATTATACCTAAAGTAGCAAAATTACAACAGAAAACTTTTGTTCCTTTTTTTTTTTTTTTTTTTTTTTTTGATTTATTTAGTTCACCACTCAGCTAGCCAAAAAGTGTCTGAAAAGTAAGGGCAGTCTACACTGCTAGCTAGTCATGACATGGACAATTTAGCAATGTGATACAGGAAACAATTTAAAAAAAATAACATGTAAATGAATAGTTCAAACAAATTATGTTAACATTTCTTCCTTATCTTTAACTTTTTAAGTTATTACAAACTGTTCTTTGATTTTGTAGCATACTTCATCATTTCTTTCACTGATCTTTTTTTTCCCCCTCTTTTCCTTTTTCAGTACAGAAATAAAAGTAATATTTAGAAAAAAAAAATTGAGTAAACTGTATTTTGTTGTGTATGTTTCAAATAATGGTTATTACTACTAATGACTTTAAAATATATACATATGAGAAAAATATCAGTAATTTGCAAATGAGTCTAGAAACATTCCATGAGAGTATATGTTTTAAATATACAGAATTTTTCACGAAAAAGTATGTGAATGAACCATGATTCAAGTTCAAATGATTCTAGTAAATGGCCTTAGAAATAAACTTAGTTTCTTACAATTTTCCGTTGCTTTATTTCACTAATGAAACAGTTTTAGTTAGGGTTCTTTAGAATGTGTAGCTCAACACGGACATATTTTTTATACTTTGGCTCCATCTAGTAGAAACAGAGGAAATTACTTGAAGATGTGAGTTCCCGTTTCATAGGACTTCGAACTGCATGCCATGGTAATGGAAAATAAAATAAAAGAGAGCAAAAAAAAAAAAAAAAATGTGTTTATTATAATGTGGCATGTTATTATTTGAAAATGTAAACTACTATTCTATATTGTATCATATGCTTTTTTCCTAGAGTAAGTCACTTGTTTACTATTTTAACAAAATTCAGGATTTTGCCATCTTAAATTTTGAGAGAATAAAAATGGTTTTAATTCTTGTTCCATCACTTTCTCCTCCCAGGTTCTGGCTTTATAACAGGATACAGTCAACTTTTCTTCAAGACAGAAGGTAAAAAGTACTTTTACTACATTTTCAACTCGCATGTGAACTAGCTGAGATGTGTACACAGCAGACCTGGATCTTGTTTAAAGTTCATGTTTGAGGGGGAGCAAGTATCGGCTAAATTTTAATGATCAGTAATCATAGGAAGGTTATAGAGCTTTTCGTATTTTAAAAAATTACCAGTAACTTAATAGTTCTTGGATTCTTATATAAAATATATTTTCTTTCTTTTTTATTGCTTTTTTTTGGTTCTTGAAGGTCACAGTAGTTCCTTGACTGCTAACACTACAATATCTCCAATAGAATGTGTGTTTTCTATAATTGCTTTAAACAGGTAAACACCAGTGCTCTAATCAAAACGACCATTCAATCTAAACAGAAAACTACTTTTTTTTTCTTTTTCCAAGAGAACATGTAGTGTTTAACAAACAACATCCTCAGGTTGTAAAGGAATGGATAATTTAAAGTAGCTAATGGGAATGACAATGTTAGTTGTATTGCCCCAAATCTAATTGCCAATAAGAAAGCCTCTGTAGTTTTACTACCTGAAATACTTCCAGCATAGGCAGCTAATCTAACCTGCAGCACTGCCAATTCAATCATTGCTGACACTTTCACCATCAACACTAATCACTGTCACTCAATCAGTTGTGTCATGAGGAGCCATTGATTTCAAGATGGGTAAACTGATTGGATCACCATGAAATGATTAAACTGGTTAGTGCCTGTACATATTTCCATACTTTGCTTATTGGTAGGAAGCGTAGTAAATTTCAGAGATGTGACTAGTGAACCGGTTTGACTATTTAAAATTGCAATGCAGTCTTCTGAGTAGAGAGAAGGTCATTTCTTTTGAAAGGAAAACTTTTTGAAAAATACAGTGGCTGTAAAAAGTTATGCCACTCTCAATTTGATTTTGAATGCCTTAAAAAATAAACTTTTTATTTTAGAACAATATTAGGTTTACATAAAAATTGTGAAGTTCAAGTTCCCTCATACTGCACATCTAATTTTCTCTATTATATTAGTATATAATACATAGATTCATAAAATTCTCTCTAATTACTCAATTGTTATTAAATGTTTTCATCAATTGGAATCCTAAAATTGCATTTTATTAAAAAGGGTTATTTTACTCTTTGTTAGTCTTATGCAAATTAGCTTTTATGCATTCTTTTTAGGTTTCGATACCACACAACTTTCTGCAAGTTGTTTTTTAAAAAGCAATTTTTGGCAATATAATATGTGCAAACATTCAAGTCATTTAAGTGTATAGTACTCTGCCTTTAAATGTTTGGCAGAAACTAAGTAAAAAATACCTTGACCTGTATCAGAATTGAAGAAGAAAGACATTTTAAAAGAAGTGCTTTATAATAAAACATCCTGATATACTGTTGTAGAGCTAACATGTGATAATCATCAATGAATATTCATTTTTGTCACTATAAAAATAACTCATGCATATGTTAAAAAAAACCTTAACAATACAAAATTCTACAAAATTAAAAAAAAGATCCTCCACTCTTAGTCCCATTTTCTAAGGTTAACATTTCATTTCATTTTTATTCTGCAGATTGTCATCAAACTCTAAATACTATGTTTTTACTCCACTTCTGTATATATCTAATGTAGGCAGGATTTATTGCAGCATAGATTAAAGAATTGAGCATATTTGTACTACCTCCTTTCATTTGCTCATGCAAACATTTAGTTTCCTTATTTGTTATTTTTTCTCTGTGAGGAATATACTTATTTATTTCTGTAACTCTTCACTTTAGCCTGTGTAATGACCACAACATCAACTAAGAAACTGGCCCCTATTATATGTATACTTCTCCACATGTGGTTCAATTCACTTTCACTTCTTGTGGGTTTTCAGATCTACAATTACTTTAGGATTCAAGATTATAGCATCTATTCATTGCCTAAAATATAGGCAAACCTTCGATAACCTGTTTATAAGTTGATTATAATAATTAAAAATTAATAAAGTAGGTTTATAATAAAGACAATTTGATCATTATTGATAGCCACATCAAACACTTTTTTACCTATAAAAAATAAAACGTAATTTTTACCATTAAATGTGTATCATTCAAAAGATAAAGTGCCAAGTATCAAGTTCAAATGAATTCTTAAGCTGTCTTCATTGAATAAAATTATGTTATGTTTTAACTTGCTTTGTAATAGTTTTATGCTTTTTTGTAGTTTTTCACTTTACTTTGTTCCTCATTCCTTTTCTCTAATTTTTTCCCTTGGTGTGTGACTGACTAGGCATAAGAAAGCCTTTCATTTTCTTAGCCATAGATGTGGTACCCAATTGCCAAAGTTTTCCAGGATGAGTCTGTCTAAATTTTGATTCTAATTTGCATTAATTTTTTTCAAATATGTATATATATACACATGTATTTCTATACATTAAAAAGACTCAATTAAGAGAGAAGTTTAAAAAATCACCTACAATTCTATCAATCATAAAATACTAGGAGTCATAACTAACTTTACTATTTTGTATATATATTTCCCAATATTCTAATTGTATATATCAAGAATGAAAGTAGCTATTGATATAAAAATATCAATAGATAAGTATAAAATATCAATAGATATAAAGTGGCTACACTATGTATACTGTATTCAAAATTATTACACACTTGAATTCAATTAAAAACACTTTAATTGAGAGGATTCTGGGAAAATGGTGCCTCTGGCAGAATCACTCTCAACCTTTCTGAATTCACCCCCCTCACACACAGAAAAAAAAGAGTATAGAAAGTAAACAAAACCTACGGGCATTTAAGGCACACTAAACCTCAAGGTGATTCTAGAACCATTCCACACACCAAATTAACTGTTGAGACAAATCACCGAAAGTCACAGGGCCATACATAAAACAATAATAATAACTCATCAGCATTTGACGCACTGAAGGGTAAAAAGAAGAGCTAGAGACAGAGAGGTCAGTTTAAAATCCTTTGAGAAAGATACATAAAAGAACGAGAGCTGGATTAGGTTAGGAATAGGGGAAAGGGGAAGGAAAGAATAACATAAGTACTCAGTAAATGTTTGATGATCTCTATCAGCCAAGTCTGTGAAATTTATATCTAATTGAATAAGGAAGTAAAGGAGATTAAAGCAAGAACCCAAATCGACCATTTCGGTTGGCCCTGTTACAGAAAAGAAATATTTTGGCAGAAAATGCTTCCTCAGTAAAGCAAAGCCCATCAGTTTCAGTGAAGCATTTCTGTTAATAACTTGTCAGAGGGAAACGGTGTGGATGTTAGGTATCCATGCCAACATGTGCCAGTTTCTCACTTCTCAGAATATTTTGCCAAGGTATAGATATAGAATGATTTCAGACTTTCACAGGCAAGGGAAAATGGACTGAAACAAGACTTCAAAAAATTTAGGCCGCCGCATTTTTATCTTAATATTAAATCCAGAATCATTCACTTCATTTCATTTATGACAATTTTCCACAGTTGCTTTAAATTGGCATGCAGTGCATCCATTCATTTAATGAACAAATACCAACTTTTTAAAATCAATCCATACTGTGTTTTGTAGTAGGAATCCACCCTGTGCAACTTGTGCTAATTAGAATACTTTGCCTTCTTAAAAATAAAATATTTTACTGCCATCTGCTGGCATAAAGTCATAATAACTCTAGAAATCTAAACTGAAGGTGAATGTTGCATCCTGGAGCTGTTCAAAGCAACTGTAAACTTCAGTTCTGTTAAGGATGCATATATAAATGAGGGACAGCTTTCTAGTACATGTATTCCTATACTTCCCACAGCCAGTGTCATGTAATCCCATTTACAGATTTAGCATAGTACATCCCATTATGGCCAAGAAACAGAGTCACAACATGAAAATATTATTTTAGGGACCCTATCCTGTTTGAAAGGGGAATGTTAAATAAAAAAAAAAAAAAAGAAAGAAAGAAAGAAAAGAAAAGCCATGAAAATAAAAACGGGATCTCAGGAACAAAGTCTCTACCAGATCAAACAAGAAAGAACAAAGTCCTGTTGCTGAGCCTCCATTCCATAAATGCCTGCTGCCCTTGGCCAAGAGCAATGCTAGGCATCAGGCAGGAGCAGAGGCCATCAAGGAAGATGAAGGCTCTAATCTGAAGATTTGTAAGTCTATTTTATACTCACTAACTCAATGTTTCCAAATTTGTGAAATGTTTGGAAACTTACCTCAAATAAAATTTTATATAAGATCTCAATTTAGACAGAAGAATAAGTTTCTGGGTGAAGAAGAGGTACAATAGAAGAGCAAAGCCTTGTCTGCTTACTCTGCTGTTCATTCTCCACCCCCTGTGGAAACCCTGACAGTCCAGAGGCCTTCTTTCGGCTCCAAAACAGATCAGAATGTCTTACAAATAAATCCCTTTTCTCCTTGGATTATTTTTATTCTTCCAATGTATTTATAGCTTATGTTTCCTATGGAAGAAACAATTATAAAATAATCTCCAAAATGTGTACAAATTTTCAAAGAAAAGATACATGTTTTCTAGAACAGAAATCTATAAAACAAAGATTTTAATTTGACTTGAATGCACCGACGTCAGAGACTAGAGAAACAGGGTTTAAAGATTCTAAAGTACCTTCAAAATTATATGTTAATATGTCAGGAGAAGTAATCCTGCATATTACCATCACATTGACAATGTAGCATATTAGTATATGTACTACCTCATCCATATATTACCATTACACTTATGTAGCCCTGGAATATAACCATTTAGGCACAATTGCTATCTCTCCATTAAAGGAAGTAAGAAACTCATCTATTGTACAATTCTAAACTGAATCCTTTTTTTCAAGTTGAAACAAAGACAAAGATGGAGCCCTACAGAAATAGGAGAGAGAAATTTTGATGAGAAAAGAAAGATGGGGGAGAAATGGTGTGATTATTGCTCACAGTAGGGAGAAAAAAGAATTGATTGAGGAGGAGTATAAGAATGTCATAGATTGGTAAAATTGAAATAAGAAACCATTTATTCAATTTTTCCCAATTCCATACCTGGAAAAGACTTGAATCTATTCTAGTATTGTTAGTCATATATGTGGGTCAAACATTATTTACATTCCTTTTTGTTACACCATTGAAATGGAATGATAGAGGCTCATGGTTGTTTTTCCTATATTTTCTATTTATTTCAAAACTCTGTATATTGCCAACTCTAATGTACTGAAATTGACTTAATATAGCTATGAAGCTAATATTTCCCACGCATAAGGGAGGACAAGTTATAGTTAATGGGAATCTATTAACTAGTGGTTGACATGGAATGTGAATCTAAGTGCCTTGATTTCAAAAGTCAAAGTCCTTCAATATCAAAATCGTGTGTCTGTCTTCACAGACAGAAATCTCTAGAATGTCTCTATTATTCACTGTAGCATGGTTACATCTACAGGGGCATATAAATACATTATATATATATAGATATTCATTATATATTTATTATATATATTCATTACATATATATTCACAAATCTCACCATTTAGAGAGAAATCTATTTTATAAGCCTTAATTATATCTCTCATGACTATTGTATTTTCTGGGTACTCTAAGAAACTACTGTTGAAGTAGGATAGTAGGGGATGGGGATGATTGAAAAATACTACGTAGTTTTCTTCCTGCAACTACTTATTTAAATGTAAATTTTTAGTTAATCGTTAAGAAGAATAGAAATAGTTCCTTAGAGGCTAGTGGAGATAAAGAAAGAAGTGAGTGGTTGGGCAAGGGAGAACTTCAGTGAAAGAAATGCAGTATTTGAAACATGTTTAATGTAGATATAATGAAAGGCAGTACAAATACTCCTCCATTTCTTCAGTAAAATATACTTTTTCTTGATATTACATTAGAGAGTTTAATCTGTTTGAGCATGAGACACTGTCCAGAGTTTTTCATCTTTAGCAGAAACCGAGATTGGTCAAGGAGAAAATATTATGCTTGAGATATTATGGCCACTAAGCCATCAATCTAGCTATCCATCCCTTAAATTATTTTTGGATTAAGATAAAAGATAAAGAAATGTTTTATATTTATATATATTTACTGTCAATGAGAGGTAAACACTAGATAATTTTTTTAGAAAGACTAGAAATGTTCATTCTTCCTCCCAATTGGATATTATGCATAAAAATACAAGTAAAAATATTATGAAAAAATTACTAAAGAATTATCATTGTGAATAATTTAACATTTATATATATGTATATGAATATATCAAGTTTTCTGCAATATTTTGTATTTTTCACCATCTCTACTTATATTACTTCTAAAATTAGCCTTTCTGTCTCATGTAAGTCACGGAAGTTGGAAATTTGTACTTTAGGAAATACAGTATTTTCAATTTAGGTCATATCAATTAGTAGAAAAACATATTCATTGCAGATGACACAATTCACATGAAAATACTATACAACATTTTTGAATGACAGAAAATTTGTAAAAAAATGTGAATGCAGTGTTTGAATTATTTTGGGCATTAATTCTACAAGTTATTTTCATTACACTATTAAAATATTTGATATGTTAACACTTTAAGTTAAGTGTCTCAAATGTGCATTTAATTTAGATTTAATAACGCAAGTTTTGCTTATGAAAACTAAGTCAATTATTGAAAGCATTTCCTAAGGTTTAGCAATTATTTGAGAGCTGCATTTACTCTAAAGTAATTAGCTCAAATGGCATGTTCATGAAAGCAGATTTAGAACAACTTTACATATTGGTATGAAAGGGAAATGTTTAATACCAATATAGCTAAAAATACTTAAATTTATTTGATCTGGCAAGCATTTTATTTTCAACAAAGGAACAAGTAGATATTTTAAAGTATATTTGTAACATTTTCAAGATATAAAATTGCCATATTTATGGCTAGAATTATGTATAAAATAAAAATGTCAAAATTAATTGAAACAGTGTAAAAGTTTAGGGAGTTCTTACTTTGTTTTTATGTTATCAACATAATTATTTGAATTTCATATAAGCAAAAGAGTATAGTTTATGTGGATGTATATGTTACATTATAAGATAGAACAAAACAAAAATCCAGGTACGCATGACTCAGATTACAAAAATAGAGCACTACAAATAAAGTTGAATTCCCTGCTCTGCATTTACTAATCACATTGCCCACTCTTATTTAAAGAAGTAACCACTGTTCTGAATTTGGTTTCACTCATTCCTTTGTTTTGCTCTACACTTTTACAACATACATACACACACACTACACACATTTAATATTGCATTACTTGGTTTTACCGTGTGTGTGTGTGTGTGTGTGTGTGTGTGTGTGTGTGTGTGGTGTGGTGTACACACATATAAAAAAATTGAACTTTATTCTTCCGTGATAAATCTATTTATTTTATTTTATTTCATTTTTGTTCTTAAGGTATTTAAATGCTAATGCCTGAAGCAGGAATTACTTTATTTTTATGATGCTACGATAAATATTCTTCTGTATGTATATTTATGTATTTATTTATTGCTTTTTCAGTTAAGGAATTTTGGTTAACTCTTTTTTTTTTTTTCTGCCATTATGAGCAAAGCTGTTATTAGCATTTTTTTTCTTTCTTTTTTTTTTTTTTTTGAGCAGAGTCTCACTTTGTTGCCCAGGCTGGAGTGCAGTGGTATGATCTTGGCTCACTGCAATCTCCGCCTTCTAGGTTCAAAGAATTCTCATGCCTCAGCCTCCCAAGTAGCTGGTAGTACAGGCATATCGCACCACGCACGGCTAATTTTTCTTGTATTTTTAGTAAAGAGAGGATTTCTCTGTGTTGGCCAGGCTGGTTTCAAACCGCTGGCCTCAAGTGACCCACCCACTTTGCCTCCCAAAGTGCTGGGATTACAGGTATGAGCCACCATGCCCGGCCAGCATTCTTGTACACATTTTCTATCACACATGTGTAAGAGGCTCAGTCATAGTGTTAGAGTAGGTAGCTAGGCAGACATGAGCAGGACAGGAAAGTCCCCTCCAAGAAGTGTCAGGCAACCATCAGATGATGGTCAGGCAGTTATTAGTTTGTCTTTCTAAAATAATAATTGCTCATAACTGGTGGCAGGGAAAGGTAGTCTCCTAATATATAGAAAACACCTGAAGCTGGTGATCAGCTCTTTCCAATAAGATCTCAGGAGTTGAAAAAGTGGGCTCAAGCATGACACTAAGAGGCAAAATGGCAGAGTTTAACAAGTATATGACCTTCCTCTGGTAATCCTCCACTGCTAAGGGAAATAGCCTTAAATGAGCATGTACATAACTTCAGTAAGCACACTGTACATACGGCCCTTCCCAAGTGAGGGTGAGATTGCTGCAGACCCCGCATGGATATGAAAACGTTCTGTCAGTAACACTCTCATTTGTGCCTTAGGACTCACAGTTGATAACTGAGCTGCCACTCTCATTGCTACTACCACCCTAGGAAACATAGAGACTGATCATGCTGCTGACTCTACCTGGTCTACCTCAACACCGATACAATCATAAC
Organism: Papio anubis; assembly: GCF_008728515.1. NCBI lineage: Eukaryota > Metazoa > Chordata > Mammalia > Primates > Cercopithecidae > Papio > Papio anubis. The sequence goes on along the minus strand of NC_044985.1, from coordinate 39,108,858 downwards.
AATGCAGTTTCTTCTACCACCTCTGCTCCAGACACACTCCAGCTTTCCCTGTCTCAGAGCCTTGAAAACCCCAGAGACCAGCATATATCCTCCTCTCTGTCATATCAGTCTCACTACTCTCCCCAGGATTAGCTACTTCACAGGATGTTTGAATATGGAATCGTCGATTCTCTAACAAGTAAACAGAATACCTGCCCCATCCATTCAAAAACTGAGTTTGCAGAAGATCTGTCGGATTTGCCGCTGCTAACATGCATTGATGTCTTGACTTCTTCTCCCCAAGGCATTCAACTTCCCAAATATGTCAGCAGTGGTGAATCGGATGGGTCTGCAGCAAACTCTTGCCTCTTCAGAAGAAAGAATTCTTGCTGAGGGACATAAGGCAGAGTGAGAAACTGAAGCAAATTTTACAGCAGGAGTAAGAGTTTATTAAATAGCTGTAGAGCAAGAATGAAAGAAAGTAAAGTACACTTGGAAGAGGACCAGGCAGGCAACTTGAGAGATCCTTGACCCTTGACTTGGGGTTTTATACGTTGGCATGATTCCAGGGTTTGCATTTCTCCTTCCCTGATTCTTCCCTTGGGGTGGGCTGTCCACATGCGCAGTGCCTGCTAGCACTTGGGAGGCACCACATGTTCAGTGTGTTTACTGAAGTTGTGCATATGCTCATTTGAGGAGTTTTTCCCTTACCAGTCAAGTGTTCCCAGAAGAAGGTCATGTATCAGTTAAACTCTGCCATTTTGCCTCTGAACGCACATGCTTGAACTCACTTGCCCGGTTCCTGAGATCTTATCAGGAACTGCTGAGCACCAGCTCCTGGTTTTTCTATCTGTTGGGAGACTGCCTTTCCTTGGCACCTGCTACAAGCAGCTACTATTTTAGAGAGACAGACTAACAACCATCTGATCGTCACCTGATGGTAACCCTGACCTTCCTGGTTGGGTTTGGAGCTTTTCCTGCCCTGGTCATGTTTGCTTTCTGGCTACTTTAATAGTACAATGTACTATGTTTATCTTCAGGAGTTTTTCAAACTACTGTTTGTAAATATTTTTGTTTTCCAGAGTGATTGTTCTACCACAGGTTTATATGAATTTGAATTTTTCTTATTTTACATTGCCATCATATCTGGTAATATTAGACTCTATTTCTTTCTTCAATGTTTTGAGAGTAAAATTATACTTCACTGTGGTTTTCATTTTTATTTTAATGAAATAAAGCTGAATAGTTTCCCATCTTTTAAAAGCTGCTATGCATTTCTTTTTCCTGGAGATTCTTGTTTATGTGTTTTCCCATTTAAGTGTTGAGTAGCTTTTTAAATTTTAACTCAATAATTTTAAGGTCTCTTTATATATACTTGATAGCACCCTTTTGTAGTTTTTAGATGTAGCACGTATCTTTTCCCAGAGTATAATATCTCTAAGAATGTTGTTTACTTTTGATGTAGTCAGATAAGGTATTCTATAAAATAGTGATATTTTAGAAAGTTAAAACATTGAAAACACCTAAAAAGTAGTCTGTTAATCTAAATATTTCAAATGAATTTGAAAAAAAATGTTATTTTTACACTTGTTGGAAGCAATAAGCAATATTGTATACACATTCCTTAGGTCAAATATAATTTCTTACTGTCATACCTTCATTATCATTACACTGTGGTTTTGTTTTTGTTTTGTGTTATTTATCAATCACTGAGAGGTATATATTTAAAGAAAACTCCTAAATCAGGTGGGTTTGTCAATTTTATTTTGTAGTTTTATTAGTTAATATATATTTATACATTTTATGATGTTCATACATTTAATTTGTAAAATTATTTTAGTATTAAAATAGTACCTGAAGCTCCACATTTTCTAGAACTAGCCTAACAACTGATTCTAAAAATTTATATTTTAAAACAAAAAACAAGTACAAATAGTAAAACTTTGAAGAAAATTCAATGATAGCAAGCTAATAATTCACCCAGCAATGGTAAACATAGGATTAAGCCTCCATAAGCAAAACAGCACAGCACTCTTTCACTATTAAATTGATTGAATTGAAGCAAAGTTTTCTAAAGTATAGAAATAGAGCCAAATAAGCGTGGACATTTAAGACGTGACAAAAATACCATATCCAATCTATGGGGGAAAGTTCAACTTTATAATCAATAATATTTGAGCTAAAAGTTGCCTATCAGAAAAAGATTATAATCATAAAAGTCTCACGTAATATAGCATAATTTGTGAGTCAACTCAAGTTTTAAATATGAAAAGGAAACAAAAGAACAACAGGAAAGAAACCTGAGTTATTTTTTTTATAAACCCTTATTGAGCAGGACTTGCTCTTGTGTCACAAACAACAAAAGCCACAAATGAAAAGATGGTAGATTAAATCATATAAAAATAAAAAATACATGCATTAAAAATTACTTAGTAATGTCAGAAGACAAATTACCAATGGGAAGTGTGTGTATGTGTTCGTGTGGATGCACGTGTGCATGTGTGCATGTATACCATTTATACTACAGACTTATACGATTGAAATAGGGCAGATCTATGTACTCGACACTCAACAGAATTTGGGTAAAGAAATTGTAGGTAAACTGTCTTTCTCTTCTCACTGGGTGTTTTGAAGTTTTTTTTTTTTCTCTACCATTTCACAAAAGGTGTCCCCGATTGGTTTTATTTATTGATTTTCAAGTATCTATAATTTTACATTTTATTTTGCTTCATGAATATTCCTATTTTTTCTATTTCCTCTATTATCTATTTCTAGGTGGCTTGTTATTAGAAATATATTAAAGCCATACATCCAAAATCTTTGATATTCTCAATCAGTTTGATGATAATTTATTCAGATATAGTTATTGTTGATATAATTTAGTCAAATCTAACTAGTAGATTATCAATTTTTTTCCATCTCTGCTTTATTCCGTTTAACTTATATACTTTTCTTATTTTGTGTTTTAGTTTAATTTCTAGAAGTTCTATTTTTTTAATTATTCCTGTTTGTTTTCATAGACTTCTCCTTTTTATGATTTCAATAATACATGTTTGTTAGTTTCTTAAATTCTTGTAACTATATTTTTATATGGTCTTTATGGGACTGACACAAACATCTATATACACACATATTTATAATATATATCTTCACATACATATTTGCTAACTCCAGCTTATTGTGTTGTGTTTGAACTTATTTTTACTCTGCATATATGTTCCTCATAATTTATGGGCTTGACAGATTAACTGAATGAAGACATACCTACCCATAATTTGCAACTACAAAACTTGACTAGCTATATAAAATAATTGCTTTCAGACATTAGACAACAGATAGTATAGGACTGTAGTCTCTGAGAAAAGAAAATAAGCTAAATAATATCTATGTTCACCTGAATTTTCTGCCTACAGACTATTTTGAATGACAGTACTGGAGAAGAAATCTACTAAATGGCAAAAAATCTTACTGAGTGAGGAGCTGGAGATCAGACATTAGAATAACAGAGACAGATGGAATTTATGGGTCACAATACCAGGAATGAGGCAACTACCTAAAGAAGGAGCTCCAGATATCCGCATTTGCGTCACTTTGAGTCTTTGCCGAATGATAAAAAGACGTCTTCATGGAGCGAAGTTCCCCAAGGTCTGGCAAAGAACATGTACTCAGAGATACAAGTTAAACAATTTTCAAAGCTTATAGAGAAATAGCAAATGTAAGATTTCCTATCAACCAGAATGGAGAGACCTCAGAGAAAAGCTTTGGCATGAATAGTAGGGCTAAACAATCACACGAATAAATATTTCACTAGACTAGCCCTAGAAAAACTAAAATAACCTTCAAAAGTTTCAAGCTGATTTGGAAATAAATCAACTCTTTGCCAAAACATGTTTAAAAGAGCTTGCTTTTAAAGTTACTTTTCAATACTTTTTAAAAAAGACAATAAAATCCAGACACATGACAATATGATAACCAAAATTACCCTACCATCCAATAAGAATTACTAGAAATGGAATAAAGCACAAACATGTAACCAATCACTAGGAGAGAAACAAGTCAATAGAAGGAGATTCTGAAATAATAATGGTTAAGAGCATTATCAGAAAAGTACTTTACAATTGTTTTCATAAATTTAAAGAAAAACATTAATATTATGAGGAGAAATATGGAAACTATAGAAAATAAATGTAAAATGTTGAGCTAAGAAATTAATATTGAGAGAAAATATTTCAATGGATGTAACTAACAGCAATTTAGATATTGCATAAAGATAACTTTAAAGACGGCAAAAATGGTAAAGAAAAAAAAAACAACCCAACACTGAAAAATCTGTATAAACTGACAGAATAAAAAATTACTCAATAGTTTGAGTCCCATAAGGGGGAGACACAAAATTATTGACAAAATCACAGCCAAATATTTTTTCAATTCAATGAAAACCATAAACTCAGAGGTTCAAGAAATGTGACAAACTTAAACCAAGATAAGCATACAGAAAAAAATTAAAAATGCCAAGACTCACTATAATCAACTTGTTGAAAATCATAAAAGCAGACAGAAAAAGTGCCACATTCCTACAATGAGAAAATAAAAAATAACCAGGGACATTTTTTACACCAGAAAAAAAAGCAGGCCATAAGGAAATTAAGTGTCATCTTTAAAGGTTTAAATTTAAAAAGTCAAATGTAATATTATAAATACATGCCTCAAAAATGAGGCATGAAAGGAAAACATTCTTTGAAGTTGGTAGAGTAGTAAGAACCCAGAATCTGTCTTCCCATTTAGACAACAACTGAACAAGCAAAATCTACCTGGCATAACTCTTTGTGAAACTCTGGAGTATACTGGAGTACACTGAAGGCTTGCATTTTTTCCCAGGGTAAGGCCCTGAAGGTAAGTTGTAGTTAATTTCAACTGCTAGCATAATGGCAGCTACCCATTTCTCACCCCAGGCCTGTGAATGTGTTCCTAGAGAAACCTATGCACAACCTGTGGGAGTTATAGTGGGCAAAAAGGACCCTCTCCTCCAAACCTCAGAGATCTATGCTTTGCTGATTGCTGCTTCTGGTCACATACATGCAGGAAAAGAAGCAGGTGTCCATTGTTGCACCTTTCCACATTGTTGCACGCCAGACCCCTTTTAGGAAATTTAAGGGACTGATACTTACCTCCTGCCTTTTACTTTTTTCCTTTTCCTCTTTTGAGATCCAGGCAATAAAGACCAGGAGATTCAAAACCAAGTGTACATATAGGAAAAATTAGAACGTCATTGTGCATGTCTAGAGAAAAGTGCAGGTTCCAAAAAGAGACGATGACACTCAAGTTATACCTCAGTATAATCCTTAGTACAAAGTCTAAAACAATTTTAAAACAAACAAAAACAATAAATGAAAGCAGTAATAGCAACAACAAAAACAGAAACGTTGGGGACAAGGGAGAATCTAATTTTAAGAGTTAAAATATCATTAGATTCAAATATTCGATTTTCCAATGACAACCACAAATCACAGGGTGTATAAAGAAACAGAAAAATATGACCCATTCAAAGGAAAAAAAAATAAACAGAACCTGTCCTGGAAAAAAAAAATGTGATGGCAGATTTACTAGACAAAAACTTTAAAATTACTGTCTTAAATATAACCAAGGAACTACAAGAAAATGTTGAGAAAATTTAAAGTATGAACAAAATATGATATAAATAAATAGAAAATCTAAGCAAGAAACAAAACAAAGTTCTGGAGCTGAAAACTACAGTAACTGAATTGAAAATTTACTAGAAGATTCAAAGGTAGATGTAAGCAGGCAAAAAAAAAATCAGCAAATTTGAAGATGGGACAATGAGAATTATTGGATCTGAGGAACAGAAAGCATAAAGATGGAAGAAAAATGAATAGAGTCTAAGGGACCTCTGAGATAGCATCAAGCACACCAACATATACATTGTAGGACTCTTAGAAGGACAAGAGAGGGAGAAAGGAGAAGAGAGGACATGTGAAGAAATAATGGCTGAAAATTCCCCAAATTTAATAAAAGGCATGAATATAACCACCCAAGAAGCTCAACAAATTCCAAGTAAAATGAACTCAGAGACCCACGTTGAGATGTATTATAATCAAACTTTCAGAAGATGAAGGGAAAATCATCTTTTTTTTTTTTTTTCTGAGATGGAGTCTCCCTTGTTGCCCAGGCTGGAGTGCAGTGGCGTGCTCTTGGCTCACTGCAACCTCTGCCTCCCGGGTTCAAGCGATTCTCCTCTCTCAGCCTCCTGAGTAGCTGGGATTATAGATGTGCGCCACCACGCCTGGCCAATTTTTGTATTTGTAATAGAGACAGGGTTTCACCACGTTGGTCAGGCTGGTCTCAAACTCATGACCTCATGATCCATCCACCTCCACCTCCCAAAGTGCTGGGATTACAGGCATGACCCACTGCGCCCGGCCAAAAGAATCTCAAAAGAAGCATGAAAGCAGTGACTTGTCATATACAAGAGATCCTTAATAGACTCATCAGTAGATTCCTCATCAGAAATATTGGAGGCCAGAGGCAATAAGGAAGTATATTCAAAGTGGGAAAGAAATAGAAAAATGTTGCCAACCAAAAATCCTATCTCTAAAAATTGTCTTTCAAAAGAGAGGGAGAAATTAAAAGATCCCAAGATAAACAAAATATGAGGAAGTTTGTATCCACTAGATGTACCCTGCAAGAAATAATCAAAGAAGTCTTGTATAATGATATAAAAGGACAATAGACTCTAATTTGAAACCATATTGAGAAATGAAGATCTTACTTAAGTTAAAAAGTTATAATACCTAATATTATTGTAACAATGGCTCATAACTTCACTTTTTGCTTTCTATGTGATTTAAAAGGCTGAAATGAATTTTTAAGAAACAATTAGTCTAAAATTTAGTATTATTATTATAACTTTGCTTTGTAATTCTATGTTTTGTTTTCTACACAACCTAAGAGATTAATATATATATTTTAACACATAATGTATAAATATGTAATTTTGTGACATCATCAACAAAAGGGGAAGGAGATTGAGATTGAGGTGCTAAAAGAGAAGGTATGCTGGTAAACTCTCCAATCAAAAGACAGACATTGGCAGGATTGATTTTTTAAAAACCAACATAACCAAACCGTATGCTGTCTGCAAAAGACTAAATTTAAATCCAAACAAACACATAGATTGAAAGTAAAAGAATTTTTAAAAAGATCTTTCCGTAAATAGTAACCCTAAAAGAGCAAAAGAAGCTCCCACACCATAACACAAACTACACTAATACAAAAAAAAATTTAGGATTTGGAGGAGGGTTAAAGATGGCTGACTAGAGGCAACTGTGATGTGCCATTTCCATGGAGAGGAACCAAAATGTCAAGTAAACCTAAACACTCCAAAAAGCACTTTTGAGAGAAAACACTGAAATTTAACAGCTAGGCAATGGAAGACACTGTGATGAGGAAGGAGGAAGCAAGGTTGCCTGCTTAACATTGCTGGGCACCAGCACTAGCCTCTGGACTCTGAGCAGCTGCGGCAAAATTTAACTCTGAGTGGCCACCTGCCAAGGCTCTGAATCCTGCCATAAGTAGCTACAGCTCCTGCTGTCTGCTGGGCAAAGAAAGAGCAATGCCTAGGCATGTGAGCATGATCAAGACAGTCCCCACCACCATTGCCACAGGACAGAGATACATCTGAATCAGACACTCCCATGCTTATTGGTACTTCCCAAGACTGTCTGCCAAATTGTTTCCACAAGGTGGGGCCTATAGCATAGCCTCCATTGTTCCACCTGAGTGGTTTATTGGCAGCCAGGGAGTAGCTCACCCCTCTATCACAGATAGTGCTTGACCAAGAGGGGGAAAGGACAAATCAGGTGGCATGGTCTCAATTTCCCAAGATTCATCCCCTTACCCCTGGGTTGAACACACCACCCAGGGGTAAGGTGTTGAGATCTGTGGCATGATCTCAAGCAGGGGAAGAGCCCCCACTGGCAGAACACAGAGAAAAGTATGGCATGGGTTTGTGTGATGGTGTGGGGTCTAGGTGCCTCTCTCTTTGTGAGACAAGATTGAGAAGGGTATGGCCTGATAGCTGCAGTTTCTGATGCAGGGTGTCTTATGGTCCAGAACACCTGGGATGGCATGGTGATCTAGAAGCAGGTGGCTTGGCACTAGCTTAACAAGTTGGGCCTGTTTTCTGAGCCAGATGCTGGAGGGAGACTACAGATTTGGGGATAGGAGAGCTGAGTGGGCCAAATGAACACCTGCTGGGCTGAAAACACCAGATGGCTCTTTTTCCTCTGAGTGGGCTCTGTGGTGTAGGATAGGTGCCTCCGCCCCTTCCTAAAGGGTTGTCTCAGCAGCCTGAGAACTTCCCCTAGAAAAATACCAAGGTCTAATTCACCTCAGAGAGCCTGGTTGCACTGGACCCAACCCTGCTCAACTTTGCCTCTTTCTGACACTTTGCAGGCAGAACACAGAACAGGGCCTCAGAAAGCCCTACACTCTGCCCATCAGCAGGAACTCCATGGTACTTCTCCCATCAACTAAGGCCAAGTAAAAATTCCACTGTCATCACTGCAACTGCCTCTCACCTGCAAGCCTCACCTACTCGTCAGGAGGTCAAACTGCAGGGCCTATCAAAACTTCTGACATCATCATACTGCACTCAGTTGGCTCTTATCTGCAAGCACAACCTACTGGGGTGTAGGATTTACTGAAAATCCCAATATAATTCCTCCCGAAAGAAGTGGACAGCATTGTGGGATGAGATAAGGCTCCTGAGAGCTCTACTTCCCCATCTCTGTAAGTGAGAGTGAGTCTGAACACACACACAGCACACCACTACTACAACCTACAAACAACACACATTTGAGGAAACCACTACACTAAAACTATCTATAACCAAGAATAAAGAACCTTTTCCTTCTAAAAGCATATAGGGTCAAACCCAAAGTCCCCTACCCAACATACACAACAGTTACATCCTGAAGGGGCTGGGGAAATCCTACCAAATTAAAGCACACACCCAAATAAGAACTTTTGCTTCTACAGATGAAAAGGCAGCAGCACAAGAACCCCAGAACTATGAAGAAACTGAATATTGTGACATCCCCAAAGGAACACAGTATAGCAATGAATCCTAACCAAAATGAAAACTGTGAAATGACAGATAAAGAATTCGGGATATGGATTATAAGGAAACTCAATGAGATGCAAAAGAAAGTTGAAAGAAAACACAAAGAAACCATACAAAATAATCAAGGTGATGAAATAAAGATACATTTAAAAATTAATTTCTGGAAATTAAAAAATGAAGAAATTTCAAAATACAATATTAAGCTTTAACAATAGACTAGAAAGCAGAAGAAATAAACTTAGAGCTTGAAGAACATTCTCTTTAATTGGCCAGTCAGACAAAAACAAATAAAAAATAATTTACAAAATGTAAAAAAGCCTTTGAGAAATATGGGATTATGTAAAGTGATCACACCCATGACTTGTAGGCATCCTGAGGAAGAACAAAAAATTAGAAGTTTGGAAAACATAATTCAGGAAAATTTTCATGGTTTTACTAGAAACGTAAACAATCAGATACAAGAAATTCAGAGAACATCTACTTGATACTATACATGATGAATATCATCAACACATATAGCAATCAGACTATACAAGGTCAATGTGAAAGAACAAAATTCGAAGACAGCTGGAGAGAGAAGTCAAATCACCTATAAAGGGAATCCCATTAGACTAAGCTGACTTCTCCACAGAAACTTTACGAGACAGAAGAGATTTAAGGCCTATTTTTAGCCTTCTTAAAGAAAAAATAATATGACAGTAGAGAATTTTACACCCTGAAAAACTAAGATTCTTAAATGGAGCAGAAATCAAGTATTTCCCAGAAAAGGAAACACTAAGGGAATTCATGACCACTATACAGACCCTACAAGAACTGCTCAAAGGAGTTCTAAACATAGAAACAAAATGATGATACCTGCCATCATTAAAGCACATGAGAATAGACAGCTCACATAACCTATAAAGCAGTAACACAATTGAGACTCCAAGGCAACTAGTTAACACAACTATGACAGGAAAAATGTCTCATGTATCGATTTAACCTTGAACATAAGTGGCCTAAATATTCTTCTTAAAAGACATAAACTGGAAAACTGTCTGCTACCTACAAAAGTCTCCCACAATGGTTAAAGACAGCTGCAATCTCAAAGTAAAGGGATAGAAAAAGATTTATCACACATATGGAAAATAGAAACTAGCAGCAGTAGTAATTCTTATAAAAGATAAAACAGACGTGAAACCAACAACAGAAAAAAGAAAAAAGACGAAGAAAAGTGTTTATCTGTAGGTAAGGCAGCTTTTGTTTCTTCTGCATTCTTTCCAGATTTTATTTTATTTTTTATTTTCTACAGTTTGAAAACAGTAGTTATTTTGGCATTTATCCTGCTTGGTGTTCTTAGAGCTTCTTAAATCTGGGGTTTGGTGTCTGACATTAATTTGAGGAAATTCTGTCATTGTTTCAAATATGTCTTCCGTTTATTTCTCTGTTTCTTCTCCTTCTGGTATTACCATTACATGTGTGTTACATCTTTTTAAATTGTTCTACAGTCCTCAGATAGTCTATTTTTTCCAGTCTGTTCTCTTTGCTTTTCAGTTCAGTCTATTGATATATTCTCAAGTTCAGAGATTTTTTTCTCAGCCTTGTTCAGTCTAATTAACTCATCAAAGACATTTTCATTTATGTTACAGTGCTTTTGATCTCTAGTATTTTTTATTCAGATCTTTCTTAGGATTCCCATTTCTGTTCATGTTGCCTATCTGCTCTTGCATGTTGTCTGTCCATTGGAACCCTTAGCATATTAATTGTAGTTGTTTTAAATTATGCATCAGATAATTCCAACATCCCTGCCAAATCTGGCTCTTATGCTTACTCCGTTGTTCAAATTGTAGTTTTGCTTTATACCATATCTCATTATGTTTTTCCTTGATAGCTGATCATGATGTACTGAGTAAAAGGAAATAGTGTAAATAGGCCTTTAAAAATGTGAAGATGTTAGGGGAGTGTAAGCATTCTGTAGTCCTCACATCTCAGACTTACAGTGGACCCGTGCCTCAGGCCTATGAACTTCACAAGTATGTCTCAGGTTTTTTCTTCCTCCTTACGTGGGGCAGGATGGCCAGAGTGGTCTGGATTTCGGTATCTCACTTACGTCACATGGAAGTTTAGAGCTGACTAGAGTTGGGTATTTCACTTTTCCCAGCTTAGTTAGACCATGATAATATCCCTGCTGGATAAGCTCAGATTAACTAGCTTCTCCTGAAGTCAGGGCTTGCTACAAAGAACAAAATACTCTGGCATATTTCAAAAGGGTTCATATTCCCGCCTCCCCCCACCCAGCCCCCCAGAAACAGAAGAGGATTTTTCTCCTTTATTTACTAAGAGATCCGAGCTTCTGGAGGTAAAATTCACAAAAGCACATGTGGAGGGAAGGTGGCTTATGAATGGGTAACCCTGAAGGTTTGAACTCTAAGACTTACCCATACTAACACTCCAGCAGTTTATTAATTACAGTTTAGGCTGCCCTAATTCTAGTACTGGATCCTGAGGCAGGTCCTGCTAATAAGACTTTGCTCTGGTATACGGTGACTCCTTGTATTCATCGGTCTGTCTCTCCAATCATGGAGATATTTTCATTCCATGTTCCCACTTCCTTTATGAATTTAAGAATAATTGTTGATTTTTCAGTCTGTTCAACTTTGTGCTTTTTGTTACGAGTGATGACTTCCAAGTTCCTTACCTGAGGAACCATACATAGACATGAAAGGTTTTATCTTTGTTTTTATGTTTGTTGTTTTAAAACAAAAATAATAACAAAGAATAGGATGATTTGTAAAATATGAAATAGTTAGATGTATGAAAGCACTAGCACAAAGAACAAGAAGGGAAATAGATGCGTTGCAAGTTCTTACAAACATGAAGTGATATTTTAATAGCCACAGTAAAACAAATAAAGCAAAGATCTATGCCTTCTAAGCTAATGGAAGAGAAAAAGCAATGGACTTTATATATGCCCAATTAAATAACCAAACAACAGATGTAAAAATACAGAAGATAATAGCCATATAGTACTAGTAAATCCTATCATATTTGCAATGACATTAAATATAAGTATCTAAACACTCTGATATAAAGAATTAAATATAATAATGAATAAATGCATCACAAGCAAACACATAGTCTCCACTTTGAGATGCCTGTTAAACAAAGGTTGAACATGCAATTGTCCTCCCTTATCTGCAGGGAATATATTTCAAGACCTTCAGTGGGTGTGTGAAACAGCGGACACTACCAAAGCTTATATTAGTTTGTTTTTCTAACTATGCATACTTATGGTAAACTTTCATTTATAAGTATGGCACAGTAAGAGATTAACAATGATACTTAATAATGAGTTGGAACAATTATAATAATATACTATAATAAAAGTTAGATAAATGTGGTGTCTCTATCTTTCCCTTTTAAAATCTGTTATGGTAATGTGCTTACCTATTTTTGAACCGTAGTTGATTATATGTAACTAAAATCATGGAAGTAAAACCACAGATCGGGGGGCTGCCATATGGAAGAATAATATACCATGTAGTCAACAATACTAAAGAAGGCTGGAATGGTTATGTTAATATAAAACAGAAGGCTTCACAAGAAGTAATATTACCAGTGATAAAGAGCAACTCTTTATAATAATAAAAGGGTCAATTCTTCAAGAAGATATGAAAATACTATTTGTATACTTACATAAAAGTGATTCCAAAAATAAGAGCCCAGAATGGAAAAGACAAAGACACAAGAAATACATTTATATGTAAATATTTCAAAATGACTTTCTCAGTAATTAATAAAAAACATATTTATAAAACCAGTAAATTATGGAAGACTTGAATAATTTTACGAAACTTGGTCTCACAGAGCACCACAACTAATAATAGCAGAATTCATATTCTTTCAAAGTGTAAATAAAACATTGCACAAAAGGGACTATATGATGAACCATAAACAATATTGAGTAAATGTATCTGGCAAGATGGCCGAAGAAGAACAGCTCCAGTTTGCAGCTCCCAGTGAGACCAATGCAGAAGGTGGGTGATTTCTGCATTTCCAACTGACGTGCCCAGTTGATCTCACTGGGACTGGTTAGGCAGTGGGTGCAGCCCACAGAGGGCAAGCAGAAGCAGGGCGGGACATTACCTCACCTGGGAAGTGCAAGGGGCCAGGGACCTCCTTCCCACAGTCAAGGGAAGCCATGAGGGACTGTGCTATCCAGCCCAGATACTACACTTTTCCCATGGTTTTTGCAATCCGTAGACCAGGAGATTCCCTCGTGTGCCTACACCACCAGGGCCGTGAGTTTCAGCCTCAAAACTGGGTAGCTGTTTGGTCAGACACCAAGCTAGTTGCAGGAGTTTTTTTTTTTTGGAACCCAGGTAGTGCCTGGAACCCCAGCAAGACAGAACCGTTCACTCCCCTGGAAAAGCTGCTGAAGCCAGGGAGCCAAGTGATCTCGCTCAGTGGGTCCCACTCCCACGGAGCCCAGCAGGCTAAGAACCACTGGCTTTAAATTCTCTCTGCTAGCGTAGCAATGGTAGCAGTCTGAAGTCCACCTTGGATGGTCCAGCTTGGTTGGGGGAGGGGCTCTCACCATTACTGAAGCTTGAGTAGGCGGTTTTCCCCTGACAGCGCTAAGGAGGCCAGAAAGTTTGAACTGGGCAGAACCCACCACAGTGCAGCAAAGTGGCTGTGGCCAGACTGCCTCTCTAGATTTCTCCTCACTGGGCAGGGCATCTCTGAAAGAAAGGCAGCAGCCCCAGTCAGGGACTTATAGATAAAACTGCCATCTCCCTGGTTCAGAGCACCTGGGGGAAGGAGTGGCTGTGGGAGCAGCTTCAGCAGACTTAAACATTCCTGACTTCCGGCTCTGAAGAGAGCAGCAGATCTTAACAATGAGGATTCCCCCAGCACAGTGCTCAAGCTCTGGTAAGGAACAGACTGCCTCCTCAAGTGGGTCCCTTAGCCCTGGGCCTCCTGACTGGGAGAGACCTCCCAGCAGGGGTTGACACTCAACTGATACAGAAGAGCTCCTGCTGGCATCAGGCTGGTGCCCCTCTGGGAGGAAGCTTCCAGAGGAAGGAGCAGAAAGCAATTTTTGCTATTTGCAGGCTCTGCTGGTGATACCCCAGGTGACACCTGGGGGTCTAGAGTGGACCCCCAGCAAACTGCAGCAGACCTGCAAAAGACGGGCCTGACTCAGAAGAAAAACTAACAAACAGAAAGCAACAACATCAACATCAACAAAAGGGACACCCTCCCCCCCTAACAAAAACCCCATTCAAAGGTCATCAGTCTCAAAGAAAAAAGGTAGAAAAATTCACAAAGATGAGGAAAAAACAGTGCAAAAGAGGCAAAAATTCCAAAAACCAGAACACCTCTTCTCATCCAAATGATTGCAGTTCTTCTCCAGCAACGGCACAAAGTTGAAAGAAGAATGAGATTAATGAGTTGACAGAAGTAAACTTCAGAAGGTAGGTAATAACAAACGCTTCCCAGCTAAAGGAGCATGTTCTAACCCAATGCAGGGAAGCTAAGAACCTTGATAAAAGGTTACAGGAACTGCTGACTAGAATAGCCAGTTTAGAGAAGACCACAAATGACCTGATGGAGCTGAAAAACACAGCACAAGAACTTCATGAAGTACACACAAGTATCAATAGCCAAATCAATCAAAGGGAAGAAAGAATATCAGCGATTGAAGATCAACTTAATGAAATAAAGTGTGAAGACAAGACTAGAGAAAAAAGAATGAAAAGAAATGAACAAAGCCTCCAAGAAAAATGGGACTGTGTAAAAAGACCAAACCTACGATTGATTGGTGTACCTTAAAGTGATGGGGAGAATGGAGCCAAGTTGGAGAACATACTTCAGGATATTATCCAGGAGAACATCCCTAACCTAGCAAGACAGGCCAATATTCAAATTCAGGAAATACAGAGAACATCACTAAAATACTCAAGAAGAGCTACCCCAACACACAAAATTGTCAGATTCTCCAAGGTTAAAATGAAGGAAAAAATGTTAAAGGCAGCCAGAGAGAAAGGGCAGGTTACCTACAAAAGGAAGCCGATCAGACTAACAGTGGATCTCTCTGCAGAAACCCTACAAGCCAGAAGAGAGTGGGGGCAAATATTCAACATTCTTAAAGAAAAGAATTTTCAACCTAGGATTTCATATTCAGCCAAACTAAGCTTCATAAATGAAGAAGAATTAAAATTCTTTACAGACAAGCAGATGCTGAGGGATTTTGTCACCACCAGGCCTGCCTTACAAGAACTTCTGAAGGAAACACTAAATATGGAAAGGAAAAACTGGTATCAGCCACTGTAAAAACACACAAAATTATAAAGACTAACAACACTATGAAGAAACTGCCTCAACTAATATGCAAAATAACCAGCTAGCATTATGATGACAGAATGAAATTCACAGATAACAATATTAACTTTAAATGTAAATGGGCTAAATGTCCCAATTAAAAGACACAGACTGACAAATTGGATAAAGAGTCAAGACCCATTGGCGTGCTGTATTCAGAAGACACATCTCACGTTCAAAGACACACATAGGCTCAAAATAAATGGATGAAAGAATATTTACTAAACAAATGAAAAGAAAAAAAACAGGGGTTGCAATCCTTGTCTCTGATAAAACAGTCTTTAAACCAAGAAAGATCAAAAGAGACAAAGAAGGACATTATATAATGGTAAAGGTCTCAATTAAACAAGAAGAGCTAACTATTCAAAATATATACACCCAATACAGAAGCACCCAGATTTATAAAACAAGTTTTTAGAGACATACAAAGACACTTGGACTCCCACACAATAATAGTGGGAGACTTTAACACCCCACTGTCAATGTTAGATCAACTAGACAGAAAACTAACAAGGATATTCAGGACTTGAACTCAGCTCTGGACCAAGCAGACCTAAGAGACATCTACAAAACTCTCCACCCCAAATCAACAGAATATACTTTCTTCTCAGTGCTATATAGCACTTGTTCTAAAATCAACCACATAATTGGAAATAAAACACTCCTGCGCAAATGCAAAAGAACTGAAATCATAACAGTCTCTCAGATTACAGTGCAATCAAATTAGAACTCAGGATTAAGAAACTCACTCAAAACTGCACAACTACATGGAAACTGAACAACCTGCTCCTGAACGATTACCGGGTAAATAACAAACTTGAGGCAGAAATAAAGAAGTTCTATGAAACAGATGAGAACAAAGAGACAACATACCAGAATCTCTGGAACACAGTTAAAGGAGTGTTAAGAGGGAAATTTATAGCACTAACTGCCCACACCTGAAATTGATACCTTAATATCACAATTAAAAGAACTAGAGAAACAAGAGCAAATAAATTCAAAAGCTAACAGAAGACGAGAAATAACTAAGATGAGAGTAGAACTGAAGGAGATAGAGACATGAAAAATGCTTCAAAAAAAAAAAAAATCAATGAATCCAGGAGCTTTTTTTTTTGAAAAGATTAACAAAATAGATAGACTGCTAGCCAGACTAATAAAAAAGAAAAGAGAGAAGATCCAAATAGTCACAATAAAAAAATGATAAAGGACATATCACCACTGATCCCACAGAAAAACAAATTACCGTTAGAGAATACTATAAACACCTCTACACAAATAAACTAGAAAATCTAGAAGAAATGGATAAATTCCTCGACATATATGCCCTCCCAAGGCTAAACCAGGAAGAAATCGAATCCCTGAATACACCAATAACAAGTTCTGAAATTGAGGGAGTAATTAATAGCCTACCATCAAAAAAAAGCCCAGAACCAGATGGATTCGCAGCCAAATTCTACCAGAGGTACAAAGGGGAGCTGGTACCATTCTTTCTGAAACTATTCCAAACAACAGAAAAATAGGGACTCCTCCCTAACTCATTTTATGAGGCCAGCATCATCCTGATAGCAAAACATGGCAGAGACACAACAAAAAAAGATTTCAGGCCTATATTCCTGATGAACATAAATGCAAAAATCCTCAATAAAATACTGACAAACCGAATCCAGCAGCACATCAAAAAGCTTATCCACCATGACCACGTTGGCTTCATCCCTGGGATTCAAGGCTGGTTCAACATACACAAATCAATAAATGTAATCCATCACATAAACGGAACCAAAGACTAAACCAAATGATTATCTCAACAGATGCAACAAAAGACCTTTAATAAAATTCAACACTCCTTCATGCTAAAATCTCTCAGTAAACTAGGTGTTGGTGGAACATATCTCAAAATAATGATAATAATGGCAAACCCATAGCCAATATCATACTGAGTGGGCAAAAGCTAGAAGCATTCGCTTTGAAAACTGGCACAAGACAAGGATGCTGTCTGTCACCACTCCTATTCAACATATTGGAAGGTCTGGCCAGGGCAATCAGGCAAGAGAAAGAAACAAATGGTATTCAAATAGGAAAAGAGGACGTCAATTTGTCTCTGTTTGCAGATGATATGATTGTATATTTAGAAAAAAAGTGGGTGAAGGATATGAATAGATACTTCTTAACAAAAGACATTTACGCAGCCAAGAAACATAAGAAAAAAGCTCTTCATCACTAGCCATTAGAAAACTGCAAATAAAAACCACAATAAGATAACATCTCACGTTGGTTAAAATGTTGATCATTAAAACGTCAGGAAACAACAGATGCTAGCGAGCCTGTGGAGAAATGGGAATGCTTTTACACTGTTGGTCAAGGTGTAAATTAGCTCAACCATTGTGGAAGACAGTGTGGTGGTTCCTCAAGGATCTAGAACCAGAAATACCATTTTATCCAGAAATCCAATTACTGGGTATATACCCAAAGGATTAGAAATCATTCTTCTATAAAGACACATGCACACATATGTTTATTGCAGCATTATTTACAATAGCAAAGACATGGAACCAACCCAAAAGCCCATCAGTGATAGACTGGATAAAGGAAATGTGGCACATATACACCATGGAATACTATGCAGCCATAAAAAAGGATGAGTTCATGTCCTTTGTAGGGACATGGATGAAGCTGCAAACCATCATTCTCAGCAGACCATCACAGGAACAGAGAACCAAACACTGCATTTTCTCACTCATAAGTGGGAGCTAAACAGTGAGAACACATGGACACAGGGAGGGGAACATCACACACTGGAGCCTGTTGGGGTGTGTGGGGCAAGGGGAAGGAGAGCATTAGGACAAATGCCTAATGCATGTGGGACTTAAAACCTAGATGATGGGTTGATAGGTGCAGCAAACCACCATGGTACATGTATATCTATATAACAAACCTGCATGTTCTGCACATGTATCCCAAAACTTAAAGTAAAAAAAAAAAAAAAGAATTGAATAAGTTTAAATGATTAAAATAAACATAATATGCTGTCTTATAAAAACTGATTATATTTATAAATCTGTAGAAAAGATATATTAATTTTTAAAATCCCAAATAATTGAAAAGTAAACCTCAAACTTGTAAATAATCCATGAGTGAAACAATAAAGGGAATTAGACATATTTTCACTTAATGGTATTGTCACAACATGTCAAGTTTTTTGGTGGAGCTAAAGCAGTGCTTAGAGGAAAATTTATAATTTTAACATTTATATTGACAAAATGAAGACCTAACTTCAAAAACTCTGATTTTACTTTAGTTTAGACAATAAATAAATAAATAAATAAAACCCAAAATAACTAGAAGGAAAGAATAATAAAGCTGGAAGCATAATTCAATTAAATAGAATATAGCAAAAATAATGGAGACAAATCAATATAATATAAATTGAGTTTTTTGAAAAGAATAAAATTACTAAAAAACGAGATTGATTCAGAAAAAAACAGAAATCACAATTTGTTAATATCACAAATAAAAAAGAACACTAAAGTAAAAATGAGATAATAGAAGCAAATTATTCCAATAAATTCAACAACTTACATGCAATGGTAAAATTTTTCAGAAGCACAAATCTAAACTTAAGACATAAACAGCAAAATTTCTACAAGAAAATATAGGAAAAAAATCTTTGCGACTTTCAGGTAGGCCAGGATTTTTTGAACGTATGAGAAAAAATTAACCTTAAAAAAGTGATACACTGGAGTTTATCCATATTAATATATTTTGATATTAAAATGACATTATTAAGGAAGGGACAGTTTTTTGAAATGGAAGCAACTGACTGGTATAAAATATGTGCAATGTATTCATATTCCAAAAGATTCATATTCAGAATATAAAGTATAAAGAATAATTGCAACTTAATACAGAAAACAAACACTAAATGAAAATGGACAAGTGTTTTGACAAGACATTTAAGTCTCTCTCTATCTTGTTCTATCTCTTTTGCTCTCTGTCCATATATCTAGCCACATACAGATGATCCCCAACTTACAATGGGTTAGTTTATGTTTTTTGTTTTTTGGGGTTTTTTTACTTTTTGATAGTGCAAAAGTAATAGATATTCAGTAGAAACCATAATTTACATTCTGAATCTTGATCTTTTCTTGGGGTGATGAAATGGAATGCAATACTCTGTTGGGATGCTGGGCAGAAGCAGTGAGCCTCAGCTCCCAGTCAACCACATGATCACTAGGATTAATAACCAATGTCTACAGTGTGCTTTTTAATAAATTACAGAAAACATTTAACATTTTATTCTAAAATAGGCTTTATGTTAGATATTTCACCCAACTATAGGCTACAGTATTTTTTATTTATTTATTTATTTTTTTTTTTGAGACAGAGTCTTGCTCTGTCACCCAGCCTACAGCGCAGTGGCATGATGATCCTGGCCCACTGAACCTCCACCACCCCTGTTCAAGCGATTCTCCTGCATCAGCCTCCCAAGTAGCTGGGATTACAGGCACCCAGCACCACGCTGGGCTAATTTTT
This sequence comes from Papio anubis, assembly GCF_008728515.1. Classification (NCBI taxonomy): domain Eukaryota; kingdom Metazoa; phylum Chordata; class Mammalia; order Primates; family Cercopithecidae; genus Papio; species Papio anubis. Next base: position 39,088,844 of record NC_044985.1, on the reverse strand, counting down.
GTATTTTTAGTAGAGATGGGGTTTTGCCATGTTGGCCAGGCTGGTCTTGTACTCCTGACCTTAGGTGATCCACTCGCTTCAGCCTCTCAAAGTGGTGGGATTACAGGCTTGAGCCACCGTGTCCGGCCTAAAGTATGTGTTCTAAGCATGTTTCAGGTAGGCTAAGCTAAGCTATGATGTTCTGTAGCTTAGGTGTATTAAATTCATTCAATTTATAATATTTTCAAATTATAATCAGTTTATCAGAACATAACTACACCACAAGTCAAGAATTATCCATATATATCTGTCTAACCTATATATATATTAGATTATATATGTAATATATCCATATCTATATTTCTTATTGATGAAAAGAGTCACACTCTGTAAAATATTTGAAGAGATTTATTCTGAGTCAAATATGAGTGGGCATGGCCTGTGACACAGCCCTCAGGTGATTCTGAGAACATGTGCCCAAGGTGGTGAAATGTTTCTTTATTTGACTTCAAAAGGTGACTGACACTTAGTTGAGTATCTCCTGGATCTGGAATGATGAAAAAAGGGAAAAGGAGACTCTCTACAGAATGTCGATTTTTCCCACAAGAGACAATTTTGCAGGACAACTTCAATATATGACAAGGAAATATATTTAGGGCTAAAATATTTTTATTTATTTCCTTATTTGTTATGTGATGTTATGCCAGAGTCAGATTGGAAAGCAGGCCATGTTATATAGGATTAAATAAAACCCTTCTGATAAGACTTTATAGTTTTGTAGGGGGTGACTCCCCAGACCCCTTAGACAAGAATTTGGGCAAAGATAATAAATTTAAAAAAGGTCAGACTTTAGCCCTCACTGTATAGTAAGACCAATAAGTATGAAAAGATGCTTAGTGTCAATAGTTACCATGAAAAAAACAAGTTAAAAAATAAGAGTTTATACTTTTAAAATAAATCAAAGAATCTTTTAATTTTTTTAGAAACAAAATTTGGGTCCCATTCTGATAATGTGAAATTCAGTGTTTAACCCATTTAATCAAACCCATTTAATTAACACATGTGGCAAAAGATTCCAAGAGTGTTTTAAATTTATTTTTTGTTCTTCCCAAAACTAAAGCAAAGACCCATGTCTATACCACCCTGTATTTTGTGTTTGCTTTCCTCCACCTAGATTACCCATTGAGATATTATCTTGAAAATAAGGCTTTATGTAAGTGCGTCTTCAATCAGAAATCTTCAGAAAACACTCACAACAGATATTATTCTCAAAACTGGTTATTACCACCATAGGTTTGTCATTGTCATTTCTTTCTTGTCATTTCTGGCCTTTGAGTGGTTCATAAACTTTATGACCAACTCAAATATGCAGGAAAAGGTTGTAATCATTTGATTCAGCATTTTGAAGTGAACGGTACTGGGAAAGAATTTCACTGACTGACTTGTCTGCCCTATTGCCAAGAAATATCATTTTGATTTTCAAATAGATTTCACTTCCTATGCTAATATTAAAATTCTGAAAGTTCAAAATTAAATTAAGTGTATCTTTTCTTTCAGTTCCATCTGTTTAACATTTTGCTTTAGTTAATATATAATCAAATTGAATAATTTATACTATCAGATATTAAAACTTGAAAACTACAGTAATTTACACAGCTTGACGAAGGTACAAGCAGAGACTAATAGGCCATTCTAGCAGAATATAGATCAGAAACAGATTCACAATATATGAACACTTGATGTGAGACAAGTTGAAACTGCAGAGCAGTGAGGAATTGCCAGTCTTTTTATAAATGGTCTAGGACCAATTAAACATACATATAGAAAAAGAAATGAATCTTTACCCCTTCCCAAATACCAAACAAAAAATCAACTACAGACAGATTGAAAATCTAATTTTCTAAAGTATATCAGGAAAACCTCCAGAAAAAATAACAAAATAAAACATCTCAATAAAATGGAAGAATCAATGAAGATGTAAAAAATACTCATTATAAATGAAATAATAAACTAAGGAGTTTTTGTTCATAAAAAGGTACAACCAGGAGAGTGCAAGGCAGACCATACACTGAAAAAAGATGAATAAATACATATACTGCATATAATCAACAAAAATCTTGTGTCCAGATTATGTAATGTATTCCTAAAAGCAATAATATAGAAAATCTAAAGAAAAATGGGGACACTAGAATAGGCATTCTACAATAGAGAAATTGTAAATCTTTTAATGAATATCACTACACATACCAGAATGCGTAAAATTAAGAAGACTCATTATAGCAAGTTCTGGCAAATGTGGAGAAAGATATGCTCTCTTATATTGCTGGGAAGGTTGATAAATGTTTATGTAATGTCTAAAAATTTTGATGGTATTTACTAAAAATAAATAAATACATATCCTCTGATCCAGAAAATACATTCCGAGTTATATACTTAATACATATGCTTTTTATATCTATGTATACATAATACAAATGCATGTACATTTATATTATGACACACACAAGACATATGAAAGAATGTTAATGGTAGAATCATTCATAGTAGACCCAAACTTAAAATAATTCAAATATTCATAACCAGTAGAAAATATATCATGGTATATTCATGCAATTGACTGTTACATATTAGTTTAAACTACCGCCACTTTCTACAACATCAATACATTTTAAGTCATAATGGCAAGAGTAAACATCCAGGCAAAAATAATATATTAATGAAAACTGTTTTTAAAAAGTTCACAAACAAGTAAAAAACATCTATGGAGATGGTAATTGACTGGAAACCATATTTTGAGAGAATCTGAGGTTCTGATAATGGCTCTCTTTTTCTTTTATTGACTGAGCATACCAAGCCACATTGTATATAGGAGTTTTAGGGGAGTGGCATCAAGGATATAATCATTAAGGGAGTGACAGAGGCCCAACTGGCCAGATAGTAGTTGAATTGTAATATATTTGCAAATTAAAAAAAAAAAAAAGCCTCAACCTAACACCTTTGGAACATTTAGAAGCTAAGATAACTCTTTAAAATTTACCCAGATTGAGATAAGACTTTTATGCCCTTGTACTCTTGCAGTGATAAGTCATTGATTGCAAAATGTCCACAACAAGAGACATGACTTGGGTCAGGTGTCTCTTTAGTTAAGAGCATTTCCTGTAGAAGGCCTCAACAGACAAAACTCTCATAAACTTTTGGGAATGAGAGCCTCATTGAGAGCCATAACAATCATTGTTTTGGCCTGAATTGTGTTCTCCCGGAATGTATGTGTTGAAACCCTAACTCCCCAGTATTTCAGAATGTGGCTATACTTTGAGATAGGCCCTTTGCAGACGTGGTTAAATTAAAGTTAGTCTGTAAGGGAGGGTCCTAATACAATGTGACTGGTGTTCTTATAAGAAGAGAAAATTTTGACCTACAAAGAGACACCAGGGACACAGAGGAAAGACTACATGAGGACACAGCAAGAAGGCAGCCAACTGTGAGTTAAGGAGAAAGGCCTCAGAAGATACCAAATCTGCTGACATCTTGATCTTGGACTTCTAGGCTCCAGAAGTATGAGAATATAGATTCATGCTGTTTAAGTCTCCCGGTTTGTGGTATTTTGTTATGGCATCTCTAGCAAACACTTGTGAAAGGGGAATCTGGGCAAAACACCACAGCAGTTACTACTACCAACTTTTTGCTGTGTTTTTATCTGCTTTGTGTAGAAAGTTTACCCCATTTGCAAATAGTTTCTCTGGGACTCTAGTTTGTCTTTTTTTCTTGAAGAAACTTAAAAGAAGAAAGAATGAGATGAACCACAGGCTCATGGCAGCAGTTAATCTAGAGGACACAATTGGTGTCAATATTTTCCTTCTCTCTACCTATTTTAGATACCCATCTCCCTTAGATAGCAACTCTTTTGATTGATAAGGCTTATTTGGTCAGGGATCTGCACCATTGGTTTCCAGGCATTCTCAGATTGCTGTTGCACATCTTTCATTTATCATCAAAGTTCGTCAAAAAGTAGCAAGACATGGCCGGGCACCGTGGCTCACGCCTGTAATCCAAGCACTTTGGGTGGGCGAGGCGGGTGGATCACGAGGTCAGGAGATCGAGTTCATCCCGGCTAACACGGTGAAACCCCGTCTCTACTAAAAAATACAAAAAAATTAGCTAGGCGTGGTGGCGGGCGCCTGTAGTCCCAGCTACTCGGGAGGCTGAGGCAGGAGAATGGCTTGAACCCGGGAGGCGGAGCTTGCAGTGAGCCGAGATCGTGCCACTGCACTCCAGCCTGGGCGACAGAGCGAGACTCCGTCTCAAAAAATAAAAATGAACAAAACAAAACAAAACAAAAAGTAGCAAGAGGTACCATATTGAACTATATAATTGTCAAACATATTCTTCCTCTTCCCTATTTTTGACAGTAGCCCCTATTTCCTCTTAATAACTGGGGCCAATTTAACCTGTCATTATATTGACTTATTTTTTTAGCTAGGCTCTTTGGGCACAAGAAGCCCAAGGAGACGGAGCAGCCATCAGAACTTCTTAATGAACACTTAACAGGGTCCTCTGGTGGAAATGTTCTCCCTCTGGGAAGCAGGGTTTATAGACCCTAAGTGCACAGAATTGCAGAAATAGGAAGTACTCATTCTCCAAGACACTCACTGCAAATGAAAAGCAGGTTTATTTCTATTTCCATCTGTTGGTTTCCACACCCAATGTATTCAACGTACTGGAACACTGCACCATCAAATGATTATTGATTTAGAATATATTCTTGTTCTAGATTATGACACCCTATTCTACCAGGATACAATTCCAAGCAACTTTCTTAGCTATGCTGTCAAAAGGCTGTTCCAGTATTTCAGCTGGCTAGCAGCTTCTGGGTGATCCAATATGTGACAGAGCCAGTGTTTTCCAAGGTTTTGTGTCTATTGCTACAACTCTTTTACCATGAAGTGCATTATTTACAGAAAAAAAAGCTGCTTTTTTCCTGAAGTGTTGTTATGCACAAGCCGTTATTGTTAGATTGCTCAGTATGTTCCAGAAAGTGGTGCTTACAGAAGCCTGATGGTCAGAAAAGCCAAATCAAATAACTTCTTCCATGGTAGATGCTTCCTTTTATTTCTTTTTCTTTTTAGTGTAAACGTCTTAACAGTTTATTCCAACCCTTATGAGTCCATCAATATGCCTGTTTCTTACATTTTTCTGGTTCTTGACCTTTCACTATTTCTACTTGCAGGGCCCTGGCAGATCCATCCTTTGTTTCCCACTGCCCACAATTTCATGAATGTTCTTACTTCAGATGACTTTTCTTTCTACACAAAGTGAATGTTAAGGTGCAGTGCTAAACTTCTGTCACAAGTAGATTTCCAGAACACCTTGAATGGGTCTAACACAAAGCAGAAATTTGTTTTTGTCTTGGGCCCATATATTATGCCATCTTATCTATGAACTAAATTAGTACTTTTTCTCTTCCTTCTGCTGAAAATGAGGGGCATCCCCAACCCATGCAGCAATAGGTAAGAGCCAAGGAGAACTAACATGACAGTAGTGGCTAACATGGGGCCTCGAATTTCTGATCTTGTAAATTATTTGTGCCTTTGGCTTGGCTTGAGCCTAATCCCAGATATATTACTTCAGCTTTGCACTTGGTTGCTGGAGGGCCATCAGGCTTTATGACTTAGTGGATCTGGGAGATTTTAGCTCATGACAAATAGTCATAGCTTCACAATCACTTGAAGTCCCAAGATCAGATACTCTGCCTCTATCAGAGCATAGTAGCTTGCTAGGGGCTATTTTTTAATGCTGAGTAGAAGGCATGACCATACACTATAACTCCGGAAGATTCTCCTTTTGTGACTGGCCACGAACTTCACTTATGTTGTTTAGCATCTTATTCCATCAAAGATAGAATAAAAACTGGTAAATCTTATGGTCCTAGCATTAGGGCAGCTTCACTGCAATCTGGATGTCCTAAGGAGTTCTTTCTTGTACAAAGCCTCATGAAAAACTAGCAGCCTTTTACGTCACCAGGAATATTGACTAAAGAAAGATGTTCACACATGTGATATGTTGCTTCTAGAATCTACAGAAGTTTACCAGGCATTGTGCTTCCATCTTAGTAGAGAAAAGGGCAAAATTTAAAAATCTATTGTTTAATTTAAAATAGCTTTTTTGGCAGACCTCAGATCACTAAACCCTTAAACATTTTACTTATATGTCATGTTGCTAATTTTTTATAGGATTTATTTTCCATCTTCTTTAGTGTATGTTTCTTACAAAGGTCACTAACATGCCTGCAAATTCTTGTTCATCTGTTAAAAATCACACGATGTCAGTGGTATAGTGAACAAAAGTATTCTGTAGAAAGTCCAGACAGTCCAATACCTTTAGCTTATAATGGAGGGCAAGAGATTAACATGTTCTTGGGACAGGACGGTAGATTAATATTGTTGTCTGATTAACATGAATGAGAATTAATTTTGTTATGTCCAGGATAGAAATGAACTCACCTGCCAGATCAATGGCCACATACCATGTAGCTGAGGCTATGTTGATCTACTCTAGCAGTTGCAATCAGAACTACTACACAGTTGAGTTTTTGGTAATCCATTGACATTTGCCAGAATACTGCTGGTTTTTGTAGGGAACAGACTGGCAAATTAAATGGTGTATTATGGAGACCATCCCTACAGTATTTCTTGAAGTGGCACTATCTTGCCCTTTCTCATTCCTGAGGGAGGTAATACTATTTTTACCTTTACTATCTTGCCCAGTAGGGAGCAGTTTCAGAATCCACCGTTTGCCTTTTTCTGATTTTAATAGCTCTTAACCCACTGGCAAAGGAATAAATGTGTGTATTCTGATAACTATTAAGTATCTCTATTCTAATTATATATTTATAAACCAGTCTTGGTCTCTCACATCTATAATTCCAATCCTTTAGGAGGCCAAGACATGCAAAACATTTGAGTCCAGAAGTTTGCAAGAAACTTGGACAGAATAGCCTCATCAGTAAAAAAACAAAACAAAAACAAAAACAAAACAATTGACCAGTCACAGTTGCCTGCACCTATAGTTGCAGCTACTTGAGAGCTTGAGGTAGGAGGATCACTTGGACCCAGGAGGTTGAGGTTACAGTGAGCCATGATTATGCCACTGTACTCCAGCCTGGGTGACATAGCAAGACTCCTTCTGAAAGATAATGATAACAATAAATACACAAGTAAATTATACATTTAACATCCAGGAATATTATCATCATGTGGATCCATGGACCACATGAACACACAGTGAACCAGACTAAGCCAAGGCTGTCATATATACTCTATCTAATGAGACGATGTAATGATACTTAGGGCCCAGTTTCCATATCATCTGAGGCATTGTATGCAAGAGTCCGTGAAAAGTTCGGATATCCTCTTACAATAACCTGAGAAATGGCCTTAGGTTAATTTGGAGAAAGGTCTGGGGAAATAAGTCCTGTAAATATTTGTAATATTGTAGGATTCCTTCTCTTGGAGACTCAGTCATTCTATACCTAAGAACTAGCTCAGTTCCATAAACTGAGCAAGATGCCATGAATTTTTATTAGAATTGTGTCCCTAGGCTTCTCAATATTCATCCTTGATTTATTTTGTTTGCATAAACTAATCTATACCATTGTTGGTGTCCATCTATTTTGCCTCCAGAAACATAATGCTCAAGTCACTGTATATAGAGATCTCGGTGAGTCAGGCTCTTCTGGCTGTCAATAGGAATTTACCTTGAATTACTTTCATCTCCATTGCTATCAAAGAAATTAGCATTTAAGAGTATCTCTTACCAACAGCCCTAGGCCCAAACAACAGACAACATCAACTTTTTCAACAACTCTGCTGCTCTTCTCAAAAGTGAAATGTTTATTGCTTTGTTAATAGAGTATCTTCTAGAATAGATGGATTTTCTAGCATGGCCACTTAGCCACTTATTTGAGCTTTTTGTTTCTTTCTCTAGTGTCTTCCGTGGCAATTTTGGAATTTCTTAATCCCATTTTATGTGTCATTTTTTTTCTGAACTTCTAAGAATTATCTTAGCAACTTGTTAGTAATATTTCCTGGGATCCTTGTTAATGTTATAAATCTTTTATCATGGGACAGACTTTCCATATGAACAAGCATTCCCTTATCCAAATTTCTGCCACAAACCTGTTCCCACAAACCTATCTGGTACCATCAGAATTCAATTCTACATACTCCTGTGCCTCTTATTGGTGTATATATGTGGCTAGGTTCTGCAGCAACTTCTGCAAACTCCCTTTTAAGCTTTCACAATGCCAGTATTTTTCGAGCTAGGTTCTGTTGTAACTTAACTGTACTTGTTTTGGTGTTCAAGATGAGAGAAGGTAGCAAATCCTGAGGTCATTCACGTGATGTCTTTAAAGGGAGAGGTTCTGCATCATATTCCAGCAAAAGGGACCATTACCCTCTAACAAGGAGTGGACCAATTCTTGGGCACAGAGAGCTCAGGGGAAATTGGGAATTGAAATTTTCAAGTACATTGACTTAAGTGTCCCTATCCTGAGTCTAGAGTCCTATGCCTTCCCAATAAGGCACTAATCTTAGTTAGCCAACCAGACATGCTGTGACTGAACATTATCCTTTTCTGGAACTCTGCTACCACTATAATTGAGTCCTTTACCTGATCGTCTCTTTCTGCCTTCTTACCACAGCAAATGATTCTCTTTATATACTGCCAACGAGGGCCTCTGGATTTAACGTGTCACCTTAAATTGGTGATTAATCACTGTAAAACTTTCAGTGTTTTTCTTCACTGCATGGTTAGCCTCATCCAATTCCATAGTACTTATTATTTTTCCATATATCTCAAATACTTCAGATAGTGTGTCCACCAAATGCATCCATTTTGACTAGTATTCCAGACCAGTTAATCACCAGTGTAAGTTTTAACAATTGCACTTCTATGGCATGTCACAGCTATTAGTATTCTATCTGCTACTTTTAATTAGGGTCCTCATTGCCAGGAGCCCAGGGAATAATACATTTCTAAAATCCCATTTTAAATTCTGCTTTCTAGGATTAACATTATTATCAACCCTATAGGTTAGATTCCTCGGGAAACAGACTTTGAGGCAGAAATTTGCATTCATGGACCTTGCTAGGGAGTGCTCTTGTGAAAAAATTACCTATAAAGGTGTGAGAGAAGTAAAGTTGGACAGAAAAAGAAATTGAATTACAGAAAAAATGCAGGAGCCTCAGCTGACTCAATGGTGAGCTCTGAAGCTCAGATTGCCTTTAAAATGTGTCTCATTCGAGGCAATGGTATTGAGCATTTGTACTCACCTGTAAACCTGTAATTGGATGAGTTCTGTACTAGGGAAGTCCTTTGGAAAAGTCAACAGCTTTTGTCCAAAAGCAGTTTCTATAGAAGTATTAACCATGAGTTGTGAAAAGCCAAAACTCTTGGCAACAGAGGAAATGAAGTCTCATTATTGAGAAAGGGAATTTCAGTGACACAGACAGCATCCATCACAGCTACAAAGTGATTACATAGTTGTATTAATTTTACTGTAATTCTATATAATATACACTTACTCAGTTTTAAATTTTTATACACGCACATTTTTTAAATAAAATAGTAAATATTGGAAGGGGATGTGTGTGGCAATACTTGTGAAACCTGGAGGCACAAACAGCAAATTTAGCCAAGAGATAGCAAAGGCATTGGAGGGAAATGTAATTAGAAGCAGTGCTAGGTCACTTTCTGCATATTTTTATTTTTCTTGCCTTATTTGTGTGTGTGTGTGTGTGTGTGTGTGTGTGGTTTTTTTTTTTTTTTTTTTTTGGTTGTTTCAGATAAACGAATGAGTAACTGCGTAGAGTTCTCCTTCTATCTATTACTAAAGGATTTGTTACCCCCTTGAATTAATTTCTTTCTTTCTTTCTTTCTTTCTTTCTTTCTTTTTTCTTTTTTCTTTTTTTTTTTAAGGTCTGGCTCTGTCACCTAGACTGGAATGCAGTGACACAATCTTGGCTCACTGCAATTTCTGCCTCCTGGGTTCAAGTGATTCTAGTGCCTCAGCCTCCAAAGTAGCTGGGATTACAGGCATCTGCTACCATGCCCAGTCAATTTTTGTGTTTTTAGTAGAAATGGCTTTTTAACTGTGTTGGCCAGGCTGGTCTCAAACTCCTGACCTCAAATGATCTGCCTTCCTTGGCTTCCCAAATTGCTGGGATTACAGGCATGAGTCACTGCACTTGGCTGAATTTTTTCTTTAATTACCACAAAATAGAGATATCTGGTTATATGCTGCTCTCCACTGATATGCATCACAGTTATATGTACTGGGTATAATATTTTTGGGCACAATCCACCTTAATATCCACCCCCAAACAACAAGATATACACCCTTCTCATTGCATACGGTGCAAACTCTGAAACTGACCACATGATTGGGCATGAAACAACCCTCAGCAAATACAAAAAACTGAAATCATAACAACCACACTCTCGAACAACAGTGCAATAAAAATAGAAATCAATGCTAAGAAAATCAATCAAAACAATACAAGTAAATGCAAATCAAACAACGTGCTCCTGAATGACATCTGAGTTGATAATGAAATTAAGGTACAAAATGAATAAATTCTTCAAAATTATTGCGAAAAAGATGCAACATATCAGAATTTCTGGGACAGTCAAAACAGTGTTATATTACTAAATACCCACATCGAAAAGTTAGAAAGAAGTCGGGCATGGTACTTTGGGAGGCTAAGGCGGGTAGATCACCTGAGGTCAGAAGTTTGAGACCAGCCTGGTCAACATGGTGAAACCCCATCTCTACTAAAAATAATAAAAAAAAAATAGCCAAATTAGTTGGGCATGGTGTACACCTGTAACCAAGCCACTCATGAGGCTAAGGCAAGAGAATCTCTTGAACCCAGGAGGTGGAGGTTTTAGTGAGCTGAGATTGGGCCACTGCACTCTAGTGTGGGTGACTCAACCTCTCAAGTAGCTGGTCCAAACACTGACCCAGGAAGAGTTTGAATCCCTGAACAGACCAATAACAAGTTCTAAAACTGAGTCAGTAGTAAAAAGCCTACCAATCAGAAAAAGCCCAGGACTAGGCAGATCGCACCCAAATTCTACCAGATGTAAAAGGAAGAGCTGGTACCATTCCTACTGAAACTATTCCAAAAAACTGAGGAGGAGGGACTCCTTCCTAACTCATTCTATGAGGCCAGCATCATCTTGATACCAAAAACCTGTCATAGACACAACAAAAAAAGAAAACTTTAGGGCAATATCCTTGATGGACATAGATGCAAAAATCCTCAGCAAAATATTAGTCAAGCAAATCCAACAGTACATCAAAAAGCTAATCCACCATAATCAAGTAGACTTTACTCCTGGAATGCAAGGTTGGTTGAACTTATATAAATCAATAAATGTGATTTACCACATAAACATAACTGAAAACAAAAACTTCATGATCATCTCAACAGATGCAGAAAAGGCTTTCCATGAATTTCAACATGTTTTAAACAATACTAGACAATGAAGGAACATTCTTCAAAATAATATGAACCATCTTGTAAAACCCACAGGGAACATAATACTGAATGGGCAAAAGCTGAAAAAATTCCCCTTGAAAACTAGCACAAGACAAGGATGCCTCTCTTACCACTCCTATTCATAGTACTATTGGAATTTCTGGCCAGGGCAATTAGGCAAGAGAAAGAACTACAAGCATCCAGATAGGAAGAGAGGAACTCAAACTATTGCTGTTTGCAGATGGTATGATTGTAAACCTGGAAAACTCCATAATATCTTTCCAAAAGCCTCTAAATCTGATGCACAATGTAATCAAAGTTTCAGGGTACAAAACTAAAGTACAAAAATCAGTAGCATTCCTATACACCACCAACTTTCAAGCTGAGAGCCATATCAGGAACACAACCCCAACACAATTACTACAAAAAGAATAAAATTCCTAGGAATACAGTGAACTCGGGAGGTGAAAGTTCTCTACAACAAGATTTACAAAACAGCTGCTCAAATAAATCAAAGATGACACAAACAAATAGAAAAGTTCTCCATACTTATTGATAGAAAGAATCAATATGGTCAAAATGGCCATAATGCCCAAAGCAATGTACAGATTCAATGTTGTTCCTATCAAATCATCAATTACATTCTTCATAGAATTAGAAAAAAATTATTCTAAAATTCATAGGGAAGAAAAAAAAAGAAAGAAAAAAGAAAGAGCTTTAATAGCTAAGGCAATCCTAAGCAAAAATAACAAAGCTGGAGGCATCATATTTCCCAACTTCAAGCTCTACTACAAGGCTACAGTAATTAAAATAGCTTGGTAGTGATACAAAAACAGACACAAAGATCAATGGAACAGAGTAGAAAACCCCAAAATAATGTTGTACACATATAACCACCTGATCTACAAAACCACAAAAATAAGCAGTTGTGAAAGGACTCCCTATTTATTCAATAAACTGTGCTGGGATAATTGGCTAGCCATATGCATAAGATTGAAAATGGGCCCCTTCGTTACATTATATACAAAAATTAACCCAAGATGGATTAAAGACTTAAATCTAAATCCAGAAACTATAATACCCCGGAAAACAACCTAGAAAATACCATTCTGGACATAGAACATGCATGACTTCATGAAAAAGAGGTCAAAGGCAATTGCAACAAAATAATTGACAAGTGGGATCTAATTAAATTCAATAGCTTCTGTACAGCAAAAGAAGCTATCAACAGAGTAAACAGACAACCTACAGAATGAGAGAACATGTTTGCAAACTATGCATCTGGCAAATGTCTAGTATTCAGAACCTATAAGAAACTTAAATTCACAAGTGAAAAACAAACAACCTCATTAAAAAGTGGGCAGAGGACATAAACAGAAACTTCAAAGGAAGATATTCATGCAGCCAACACACGTATAAAAAGATACTCAACATCAGTAATCATTAGAGAAATGCAAATCAAAACCACAATGAGATGCCATCATTCATGAGTCAGAATGGTTATTATTAAAAAGTCAAAATATAACAGATACTGGCAAAGTTGTGTAGAATAGGGAATGCTTATGCACTGCTGGTGGAAATATTAACTAGCTCAACCATTGTGGATACCAGTTTGGTGATTTCTCAAATAACTTAAAACAGAATTACCATTCAAACCAGCAATTTCATTACTGGGTATATGCCCAAAGGAATATAAATCATTCTACCATAAAGACACATGCACATGTATGTTCATCACAGCACCATCCACAATAATAAAGACATGCAATCTATCTAAATGTCCATCAATGCTAGACTGGATAAAGAAAATGTGGTACATGTACATAATGGAGTATTATGCAGCCACAAAACCAGAATGAGATTATGTCCTTTGCAGCAACATGGGTGGAGCTGGATGTCATTATCCTGAGCAAACTAACACAGGAACAGAAAAACCAAATACTGCAGGTTCTCACATATAAGAAGAAGCTAAATTTTGAGCACATAAGGACACAAAGAAGGGAAGAACAGACACCGTAACTGCTTGAGGATGAAGAGTGGGAGGAGTGTAAGGATTGAAAAACTATCAGGTATTATGCTTATTACATGGGTGATGAAATATTTCTACACCAAACCCCTGTGACATGCAATTTGCTTATATAGCAAACCTGTACATGTACCTCTGAACTTCTGTTTTAAAAATAAAAGTTAAAAAAGAATGTGGAATTAAGACAGAGGAAAAGGAACATGATTTTATAGCATTTTATAAGCAATGTTTTGTGGTGAAAAATAAACAATGAACTTTAATGGGCATAATAATTAGTACTTTATTTTATAATGTTCTCTTTATAATTTCCATGCATTATAATTTCCATGCATTATAACAAGTTCTTAGCTAAAAATACTGTCTTCAAAAATATTTTAAGAGAAATAGTAAAATCATGAGAAGTGAATAATTAACACAGAATGGCAAAAGGTATAACCCAGAACAAGGACTAAGAATTCTGCAGTGGTGGGGGGTGGAGCAAGATGGCTGAATAGGAACAGCTCCAGTCTCCATCTCCCAGCGCTAGCGACACAGAAGACAGGTGATTTCTGCATTTTCAACTGAGGTACCGGGTTCATCTCACTAGGGAGTGTGGGACAATCAGTGCTGGTCAGCTGCTGCAGCCCGTCCAGCAAGAGCTGAAGCAGGGCGAGGCATCCCTCACCTGGGAAGCACAAGGGGAAAGGGAATCCCTTTTCCTAGCCAGGGGAACTGAGACACACAACACCTGGAAAATCGGGTAACTCCCACCCCAATACTATGCTTTACCAAGGATCTTAGCAAACAGGCACACCAGCAGATTATATCCCACACCTGGCCGGGAGGGTCCCATGCCCACGGAGCCTCCCTCATTGCTAGCACAGCAGTCTGCGATCTGGCAGCAAGGCAGCAGCGAGGCTGGGGGAGGGGCGCCCGCCATTGCTGAGGCTTAAGTAGATAAACAAAGGGGCTGGGAAGCTCGAACTGGGTGGAGCTCACAGCAGCTCAAGGAGTCCTGCCTGTCTCTGTAGACACCACCTCTGGGGACAGGGCACAGCTAAACAACAACAACAACAACAAAAAGCAGCTGAAACCTCTGCAGACGCAAACGACTCTGTCTGACAGCTTTGAAGAGAGCAGTGGATGTCTCAACACGGAGGTTGAGATCTGAGAATGGACAGACTGCCTGCTCAAGTGGGTCCCTGACCCCTGAGTAGCCTAACTGGGAGACATCCCCCACTAGGGGCAGACCGACACCCCACACCTCACACAGTGGAGTACACCCCTGAGAGGAAGCTTCCAAAGCAAGAGTCAGACAGGTATACTGGCTATTCAGCAATATTCTATCTTCTGCAGCCTCTGCTGCTGATATCCAGGCAAACAGGGTCTGGAGTGGACCTCAAGCAATCTCCAACAGACCTACAGCTGAGGGTCCTGACTGTTAGAAGGAAAACTAACAAACAGGAAGGACACCCACACCAAAACCCCATCAGTACGTCACCATCATCAAAGACCAGAGGCAGATAAAACCACAAAGATGGGGAAAAAGCAGGGCAGAAATGCTGGAAATTCAAAAAATAAGAGCACATTGCCCCCTGCAAAGGAACGCAGCTCATCGCCAGCAATGGATAAAAGCTGGATGGAGAATGACTTTGTCAAGGTGAGAGAAGAAGCCTCCAGCCCATCAAACTTCTCAGAGCTAAAGGAGGAATTACGTACCCAGTGCAAAGAAACTAAAAATCTTGAAAAAAGAGTGGAAGAATTAATAACTAGAATAATTAATGCAGAGAAGGCCATAAACGAACTGACAGAGATGAAAACCATGACACGAGAAATACGTGACAAATGCACAAGCTTCAGTAACCGACTCGATCAACTGGAAGAAAGAGTATCAGCGATTGAGGATCAAATGAATGAAATGAAGCAAGAAGAGAAATTTAAAGAAAAAAGAAGAAAAAGAAATGAACAAAGCCTGCAAGAAGTATGGGATTATGTAAAAAGACCAAATCTACGTCTGATTGGGGTGCCTGAAAGTGAGGGGGAAAATGGAACCAAGTTGGAAAACACTCTTCAGGATATCATCCAGGAGAACTTCCCCAACCTAGTAGGGCAGGCCAACATTCAAATTCAGGAAATACAGAGAACGCCACAAAGATACTCCTCGAGAAGAGCAACTCCAAGACACATAATTGCCAAATTCACCAAAGTTGAAATGAAGGAAAAAATCTTAAGGGCAACCAGAGAGAAAGGTCGGGTTACCCACAAAGGGAAGCCCATCAGACTAACAGCAGATCTCTTGGCAGAAACTCTACAAGCCAGAAGAGAGTGGGGGCCAATATTCAACATTCTTAAAGAAAAGAATTTTAAACCCAGAATTTCATATCCAGCCAAACTAAGTTTCATAAGTGAAAGAGAAATAAAATCCTTTACAGATAAGCAAATGCTTAGAGATTTTGTCACCACTAGGCCTGCCTTACAAGAGACCCTGAAGGAAGCACTCAACATGGAAAGGAACAACCGGTACCAGCCATTGCAAAAACATGCCAAAATGTAAAGACCATCGAGGCTAGGAAGAAACTGCATCAACTAACGAGCAAAATAACCAGTTAATATCATAATGGCAGGATCAAGTTCACACATAACAATATTAACCTTAAATGTAAATGGACTAAATGCTCCAATTAAAAGACACAGACTGGCAAACTGGATAAAGAGTCAAGACCCACCAGTTTGCTGTATTCAGGAGCCACATCTCACATGCAGTGACATACATAGGCTCAAAACAAAGGGATGGAGGAAGATCTACCAAGCAAATGGAGAACAAAAAAAAAGCAGGGGTTGCAATACTAGTCTCTGATAAAATAGGCTTTAAACCATCAAAGATCAAAAGAGACAAAGAAGGCTATTACATAATGGTAAGGGATCAATTCAACAGGAAGAACTAACTATCCTAAATATATATGCACCCAATACAGGAGCACCCAGATTCATAAAGCAAGTCCTTAGAGACTTACAAAGAGACTTAGACTCCCATACAATAATAATGGGAGACTTCAACACCCCACTGTCAACATTAGACAGATCAACGAGACAGAAAGTTAACAAGGATATCCAGGAATTGAACTCATCTCTGCAGCAAGCAGACCTAATAGACATCTACAGAACTCTCCACCACAAATCAACAGAATATACATTCTTCTCAGCACCACATCACACTTAGTCCAAAATTGACCACATAATTAGAAGTAAAGCACTCCTCAGCAAATGTACAAGAACAGAAATTATAACAAACTGTCTCTCAGACCACAGTGCAATCAAACTAGAACTCAGGACTAAGAAACTCAATCAAAACCGCTCAACTACATGGAAACTGAATAACCTGCTCCTGAATGACTACTGGGTACATAACGAAATGAAGGAGAAATAAAGATGTTCTTTGAAACCAATGAGAACAAAGATACAACATACCAGAATCTCTGGGACACATTTAAAGCAGTGTGTAGAGGGAAATTTATAGCACTAAATGCCCACAAGAGAAAGCTGGAGAGATCTAAAATTGACACTCTAACATCACAATTAAAAGAACTAGAGAAGCAAGAGCAAACACATTCAAAAGCTAGCAGAAGGCAAGAAATAACTAAGATCAGAGCAGAACTGAAGGAGATAGAGACACAAAAAACCCTCCAAAAAATCAATGAATCCAGGAGTTGGTTTTTTGAAAAGATCAACAAAATTGATAGACTGCTAGCAAGACTAATAAAGAAGAAAAGAGAGAAGAATCAAATAGATGCAATAAAAAATGATAAAGGCGATATCACCACTGACCCCACAGAAATACAAACTACCATCAGAGAATACTATAAACACCTCTACGCAAATAAACTAGAAAATCTAGAAGAAATGGATAATTTCCTGGACACACACACTCTCCCAAGACTAAACCAGGGAGATGCTGAATTCCTGAATAGACCAATAGCAGGCTCTGAAATTGAAGCAATAATTAATAGCCTACCAACCAAAAAAAGATGGATTCACAGCTGAATTCTACCAGAGGTATAAGGAGGAGCATGGTACCATTCCTTCTGAAACTATTCCAATCAATAGAAAAAGAGGGAATCCTCCCTAACTCATTTTATGAGGTCAACATCATACTGATACCAAGCCTGGCAGAGACACAACAAAAAAAGAGAATTTTAGACCAATATCCCTGATGAACATCAATGCAAAAATCCTCAATAAAATACTGGCAAACCGGATCCAGCAGCACCAAAAAGCTTATCCACCATGATCAAGTGGGCTTCATCCCTGAGATGCAAGGCTGGTTCAACATACTCAAATCAATATACATAATCCAGCATATAAACAGAACCAAAGACAAAAACCACATGATTATTTCAATAGATGCAGAAAAGGCCTTTGACAAAATTCAACAGCCCTTCATGCTAAAAACGCTCAATAAATTTGGTATTCATGGAACGTACCTCAAAATAATAAGAGCTATTTATGACAAACCCACAGCCAATATCATACTGAATGGGCAAAAACTGGAAAAATTCCCTTTGAAAACTGGCACAAGACAGGGATGCCCTCTCTCACCACTCCTATTCAACATAGTGTTGGAAGTTCTGGCTAGGGCAATTAGGCAAGAGAAAGAAATCAGGGGTATTCAGTTAGGAAAAGAAGAAGTCAAATTGTCCCTGTTTGCAGATGACATGATTGTATATTTAGAAAACCCATTGTCTCAGCCCAAAATCTCCTTAAGCTGATAAGCAACTTCAGCAAAGTCTCAGGATACAAAATTAATGTGCAAAAATCACAAGCATTCTTATACACCAGTAACAGACAAACAGAGAGACAAATGATGAATGAACTTCCATTTACAATTGCTTCAAGGAGAATAAAATACCTAGGAATCCATCTTACAAGGGATGTAAAGGACCTCTTCAAGGAGAACTACAAACCACTGCTCAGTGAAATAAAAGAGGACACAAACAAATGGAAGAACATACCATGCTCATGGATAGGAAGAATCAATATCGTGAAAATGGCCATACTGCCCAAGGTAATTTATAGATTCAATGCCATCCCCATCAAGCTACCAATGAGTTTCTTCACAGAATTGGAAAAAACTGCTTTAAAGTTCATATGGAACCAAAAAAGAGCCCGCATTGCCAAGACAATCCTAAGTCAAAAGAACAAAGCTGGAGGCATCACGCTACCTGACTTCAAACTATACTACAAGGCTACAGTAACCAAAACAGCATGGTACTGGTACCAAAACAGAGATGTAGACCAATGGAACAGAACAGAGTCCTCAGAAATAATACCACACATCTACAGCCATCTGATCTTTGACAAACCTGATAAAAACAAGAGATGGGGAAAGGATTCCCTATTTAATAAATGGTGCTGGGAAAATTGGCTAGCCATAAGTAGAAAGCTGAAACTGGATACTTTCCTTACTCCTTATACAAAAATTAATTCAAGATGGATTAGAGACTTAAATGTTAGACCTAATACCATAAAAACCCTAGAAGAAAACCTAGGTAAAACCATTCAGGAGATAGGCATGGGCAAGGACTTCATGTCTAAAACACCAAAAGCAACGGCAACAACAGCCAAAATTGACAAATGTGATCTAAATAAACTAAAGAGCTTCTGCACAGCAAAAGAAACTACCATCAGAGTGAACAGGCAACCTACAGAATGGGAGAAAATTTTTGCAATCTACTCATCTGACAAAGGGCTAATATCCGGAACCTACAAAGAACTCAAACAAATTTACAAGAAAAAAACAAACAACCCCATCAAAAAGTGGGCAAAGGATATGAACAGACATTTTTCAAAAGAAGACATTCATACAGCCAACAGACACATGAAAAAATGCTCATCATCACTGGCCATCAGAGAAATGCAAATCAAAACCACAATGAGATACCATCTCACACCAGTTAGAATGGCGATCATTAAAAAGTCAGGAAACAACAGGTGCTGGAGAGGATGTGGAGAAATAGGAACACTTTTACACTGTTGGTGGGATTGCAAACTAGTTCAACCATTATGGAAAACAGTATGGCGATTCCTCAAGGATCTAGAACTAGAAGGACCATATGACCCAGCCATCCCGTTACTGGGTTATACCCAAAGGATTATAAATCATGCTGCTATAAAGACACATGCACACGTATGTTTATTGCGGCACTATTCACAATAGCAAAGACTTGGAATCAACCCAAATGTCCATCAGTGACAGACTGGATTAAGAAAATGTGGCACATATACACCATGAAATACTATGCAGCCACAAAAAAGGATGAGTCTGTGTCCTTTGTAGGGACATGGATGCAGCTGGAAACCATCATTCTTAGCAAACTATCGCAAGAACAGAAAACCAAGCACCGCATGTTCTCACTCATAGGTGGGAACTGAACAATGAGATCACTTGGACTCAGGAAGGGGAACATCACACACCGGGGCCTATCATGGGGAGGGGGGAGGGAGAGGGATTGCATTGGGAGTTATACCTGATGTAAATGATGAGTTGATGGGTGCTGATGAGTTGATGGGTGCAGCACACCAACATGACACAAGTATACATATGTAACAAACCTGCATGTTATGCACATGTACCCTAGAACTTAAAGTATAATAATAATAAAAAGAATTCTGCAGTGGCTTGTAACAGAACACAAAGTGTCTATTTTATGCATACATAAAATATACACTCACACACACAGACACACAGAGGCATGCACTGCATGATGGTATTTCTGTCAATGATGAACAGCATAGACAACAATAATCCTATGAAATTGTAATGGAGATGAAAAATTACTATTTCTTAGTGATGCAACTGTTGTAAGGCCTTAGTGTAACACACAACTCACATTTTTATGGTGATGCTGGTGTAAACAAACCTACTGCACTGCCAATTATATATTATTATAGCACATACCATTATGTACAGTTAATAATACTTGATCATGATAGTGAAAGACTATGTCGTTGGTTTGTGTATTTACTATACTATACTGTACTTTGTATTCCTACTTATATAAAAAAGAAAAAGTTAACTGTAAAACAGCCTCAGGCAGGTCATCCAGGAGTATTCCAGAAGGCATTGCTATCAGAGGAGATGACATCTCCATCTCTGTTATTGCCCCTGAAGACCTCCCAGCGAGACAAGATGTGGAAGTGGAAGACTGTGGTATTGCTACAGATCCCAATTCTTTGTAGCCCTAGGCTAATGCATGTATTTGTGCCTTAGTTTTTAACAAAAAATTTAAATGTAAAAATTTTCATAGAAAAAAACTTATGGAATAAGGATATAAAGAAATAAAATATTTTTGTACATCTATACAATGTGTATTTTAAGTTGTGTTATTATAAAAATGTCATACAGTAAAAAAATTAAAGTTTATAAAGTAAAAACATTATAGTAAGCAAAGGTTAATTTATTATTGAGGAAAGAAATTTAAAGAAATAAATTTAGGGCAGCCTATTTCTACAATGTTTATAAAGTCTACAGTCGTGTAGTGTCCTAGGTCCTCCCATTTACTCACCACTCACTCATTGTCTCATCCAGAGCAACTGCTAGTTCTGTATGCTAATAAGTTATTATACAGGTGACCCAAATTTTATCTTTCTATAGTGGTTTTACTGTACCTTTTCTAAATTTAAATGAACAAACACTCACCATTGCATTACCCTGCCTGTAGTACTAAGTAACATGTGGTACAGGTTTGCAGCCCTGGAGCAATAAGCTATACCATATAGCTTAGGTGTGTATTGGGTTGTACCATTTAGGTTTGGGTAAGTACACTCTAGTATGTTTACATAATGACAAATTCAACAAATCACGTTTCTCAGAATGTATCTCCATCATTAAGTGAAGTATGACTACATATAATTATTTTAGAGGCCTGAAAAATGTTTGAAGAAGTGATAAATTTCCCATGGTATATATGATATAGCAAGTTTTCTTATAGTCTTTTTTCCTTTATTTTGATGAAATTCAATTTATATGAATTGTCTTTGATTTTTTTTTTTTTTGCATTTAGAGTTATATCTAAGAAATTGTTGTCTAATACAAACTCAGAAAGATATTCTCTGGAACTTATCTTCTAGACCTTTTAGAGTTTTACATTATGCATTGAAGTTCATGATCTATTTTGAGTATGTTTTCATGTATGTTGTTATATAATGATCATAGGTAATTTTCATATCTGGTTATACAATATTTTAGAATCATATGTTAATGTTCTTTCAGTCTTGAATTTTTTACATTGTTTTGGAAAGCAATTGGACATAAGTCTGTATATCTATTTCTGAATACTGTATTTTGTTCTAGTTTCTTTATTATTATTTCTAGTGCCATTTGTTTTAGATTCTATAAAATTTTCCATACAAAAGACAATAATATGTCTGTAAATAATGACAGTTTTACTTCTTCCATTTTAATATGGTTGTCTTTATTTCTTTTTCTTATTGCATTGGCTAGAAATCTTGTTCAATAAAAAATAAGAGTGAACGAGCATATCCTCGCATTGTTTCTGATTTAGGAGGAAAACAGTCTGTCTTCACATTTAAGCAATATGTTTTTCCTTGATTCCATTTAACAGTTGAGTATTTTTATTGAAGTACATTTATTAAATAAATTTTCATGGACAGTTTTTAAAGTAAAATTTCAATTTATTTAATTGGCATAGGGCTATTAGGTGATCTATTCTTTTGTAAATTTTAGTAGTTTGTGTCTTTCTAAATATTTAAATATTTCATTTAATTTGTTGAATATACTATTGTAAAGTCGTTCATAATGTTAACATCATATTTTTAATATTCATAGAATTTGTATTGATGTCACCTCCTATATTCTTGGTATTGGTACTTTGTACTGTTTGTACGTTATACCCAATCAGTCAGACTAGAGGTTTATTGATTTATTTTTTAATCATCTTTTTCTTTCATTAATGCTTTCTATCACTTTCTGTTTTCCATTTCATTGACCTCTGATGTCATTATTATTCCCTTTCTTTCTTTAATTTTAATTTTTTAATTTTACTTTAAGTTCTGGGATACGTGTGCAGATTGTGCAGGCTTGTTACTTAGGTATATGTGTACCATGGTGGTTTGCCACATATATCAGCTCGTTGTCTAGGTTTTAAGCCTCACATGCATTAGCTATTTGTCCTGATGCTCTCCCTGCCCTCACCTCACACCTGCTGATAGGCCCTGGTGTGTGTTGTTCACCTCCCTGTGTCCATGTGTTCTCACTGTTCTGCTCCCACTTATGAGTGAAAACATGTGGTGTTTGATTTTCTGTTCCTGTATTAGTTTGCTGAGAATGATGGCTTTCAGCTTCATCCATGTCCCTGCAAAGGACATGATCTCATTCATTTTTATGGTTGCATAGTATTCCAAGGGATATATGTACCGCATTTTCTTTATCCAGCCTATCATTGATAGGCATTTGGGTTGGCTCCAAGTCTTTGCTATTGTGAATAGCGCTGCAATAAACATATGTGTGCATGTGTCATTGTAGTAGAATGAGTTCTAATCCCTTGGGTATATACCCAGTAATGGGATTGCTGGGTCAAATGGTATTTCTGGTTCTAGCTCCTAATTTACATTCACACCAAGAGTGTAAAATCGTTCCTATTTCTCCCCATTCTTGCAAGCATCTATTGTTTCTCGACTTTTTTAATAATCAGCATTCTGACAGGCCTGAGATGGTATCTCACTGTGGTTTTGATTTGCATTTCTCTAATGATCAGTGATGTTAAGCATTTTTTCACGTATTTGTTGGTCCCATAAATGCCTTCTTTTGAGAAGTGTCTGTTCACATCCTTTGCTCACTTTTTGATGGTTTTTTTTTTTTTTTTCTTGTAAATTTGTTTAAGTTCCATGTAGATTCTGGATATTAGACATTTGTCAGATGGGTAGATTTGTTAATTTAAAAAAAAGAAAACAGCTCCTGAATTCATTGATTTTTTTAAGGGTTCTTCATGTCCTTATCTCCTTCAGTTCTGCTCTGATCTTAGTTATTTCTAGTGTTCTGCTAGCTTTTGGATTTATTTCCTTTTGCTTCTGTAGTTCTTTTTTTTTTTTTTTTTTTTTTTTTGAGACGGAGTCTCACTCTGTCGCCCAGGCTGGAGTGCAGTGGCCCCATCTCGGCTCACTACAAGCTCCGCCCCCCGGGTTCCCGCCATTCTCCTGCCTCAGCCTCCCGAGTAGCTGGGACTACAGGCGCCCGCCACCTCACCGGGCTAGTTTTTGTATTTTTTAGTAGAGACGGGGTTTCACCGTGTTAGCCAGGATGGTCTCGATCTCCTGACCTCGTGATCCGCCCATCTCGGCCTCCCAAAGTGCTGGGATTACAGGCTTGAGCCACCGCGCCCGGCTACTGTAGTTCTTTTAACTGTAATGTTACAGTGTCAACTTTACGTCTTTCTAGCTTTCTGACATGGGCATTTAGTGCTATAAATTTCCCTCTTAGCACTGCTGTAGCTGTGTCCCAGAGATTCTGGTATGTTGTCTCTTCATTCTCATTGGTTTCAAAGGATTTCTTGATTTCTGCCTTGATTTCATTATTTACCCAGGAGTCACTTAGAAGCAGGCTGTTCAATTTCCACGCAGTTATGTGGTTTTGAGTGAGTTTCCTAATCCTGAATTCTAATTCAATTGCACTCTGGTCTGAGAGACTGTTATTATTTCAGTTCTTTTGCATTTGCTGAGGAATGTTTTACCCTCAATTATGTAGTTGATTTTAGAATAAGTACCATGTAGCACTGAGAAGCATGTATATTCTGTTAATTTGGGGTGGAAATTTCTGTAGATGTCCATTAGGTCCACTTGATCCAGATCTGACTTCAAGTCCTAAATAGCCTTGTTAATTTTCTGTCTCATTGATTTGTCTAATATTGACAGTGGGGTGTTAACGTCTCCCACTATTATTGTGTGGGAGTCTAAGTCTCTTTGTATGTCTGTGAGAAATTGTTTTAGAAATCTGGGTGCTCCTGTATTGGGCGTATATATATTTAGGATGGTTAACTCTTCTTGTTGAATCAATCTCTTTACCATTACATAATGTCCTTGTCTTTTTTTTTTTTTTTTTTTTTAATCTTTCTTGGTTTAAAGTCTGTTTGTTAGAGACTAGGATTGCTACCCCTGCTTTTTTTTTCTTTCAATTTTCTTGGTAAATTTTCCTCCGTCCCATTATTTTGAAACTTTGTGTGTCTTTTTCACGTAAGATGGGGCTCCAGAATATAGCACGCCAATGGGTCTTGACCCTTTGTCCAATTTGCCAATCTGTGTCTTTTAACTGGGGACATTTAGCCCATTTACAATTAAGGTTAGTATTGTTATGTGTGAATTTCATCCTGTAATCATGATGCTAGCTGGTTATTTTGCACACTAGTGGATGGAGTTTCTTCTTAGTGTCTTTTGCCTGCATATTTTGATGTGTTTTTGCAGTGGCTGGTACTGTTTTTCCTTTTCATATTTAGTGCTTCCTTCAGAATGATGAAATGATGAAATCCATCAGCATTTGCTTGTCTGAAAAGGATTTTATTTCTCATTCGCTTATGAAGCTTAGTTTAGCTGGATATGAAATTCTGGGTTGAAAATTATTTTCTTTAAGAATGTTGACTATTGTCCCCCACTTTTTTGTGACTTGTAGAGTTTCTGCTGAGGAATGTGCTGTTAGTCTGATGAACTTCCCTTCGTAGTTAGAAGCTCCAGAAATATGGAACGCTTCACGAATTTGAGTGTCATCCTTGTCCAGGGGCCATGCTAATCTACTTGGTATCGTTCCAATTGTCGTATATGTGCTGCCAAAGTGAGCACCCCTTTCTTTTCTTGACTTTGTATTTGATATTCTCCTTTTCTCTATATCAAATGAGAAATCTGAAGTCATTCATTGAGACCATTTATCTTTTGCTATACAAATGTTAAGAGCTATTACTTTTCCTCTGAGTACTGTTTTAGCTAAATCACATAAATGTTGCTTTTTAGTGTTTTTACTTTTCAGATCTAAATAGTTTCCATTTAATCTATTGATATCCTTATTGAATGATAAATTATTGAAAATTACTTAATTTTAAAACTTTTAAATTTCCAAATATTTAAGTATTTTATTTTGCAATTGACTTCTAATTTAATTTATACATTCTGATAATAGAGTGATATTTTTCTTCTGACTGAAGACATTCTTTAACATTTCTTATAGTGTAAATCTGCTAGTGAGGAATTATTTCAGATTTCAGATGTCTGGAAATGTATGTATTTTGTCTTCATTTTTGAAATATGTTTTCAGTGGTTATAAAATTTTGGATAGATAGATTTTTTTTTCTTTCAGAACTTTGAAGATGTCTTCCCCTTGGGATAGTTAAAGTAGTGTGATAGGTAAGAGGAAAATGGTGTGGGCAGCTTTTATTCAGGATTCTCAGGTTCCTGAGTTTGCTACCTTATTTTGGGGCATAGACATTCATTCTGTTAAATGTGACAACAGGTAATATCCTGAAGCCAAATGTCATAGTGAGTTGCTCTTTTTCCTTTTTTGCAATCTTCTAAAGCCTGTGAAAATCTAAAGTTACTTCTGAATTTTCTCTGCAACTCTTTCTCACTCCACTTACGTTGGGCACCATCTTCATATGACACATCTGTTTATTTAGGTAGTGTATAACTAGTTTAACCTGGAATGAAACTCTTTGACTGTTGACTGCTCAGTATGAGTTGGAGAGGTGGAGCAGAGATGCTAAGCAATTAGAATGAATGAAGTATTATAATGTCCATGACAGTTAATTTTTAAAATATAATTTCAACTCTTATTTTTGATTCTGATGATATAAGTTCAGGTTTGTTAGATGGGCATATTGTGTGACACTGAAGTTTGGGGTACAAATATCCCCATAACTCAGATAGTAAGCATAGTACCCAATAGGTAGTTTTTCAGACTTTTTCCCCCTTCCTCCTCCCCTCCTCAAGTAACCCTCTGTCATTCCCATCTTTATGTCCATGTGTACCCAACACTTAGGTCCCACTTACAAGTGAGAACATTTGGTATTTGGTTTTCTGTTCCTGCATTAATTTGCTTAGGATAATAGCCTCCAGCTGTATCCCATGTTGCTGCAAAAGAAATTATGTCATTCTTCTTTACAGCTGCATAGTATTCTGTGGTGTATATGTACCACATTTTCTTTATCCAATCCAATGTTGATGGGAATCTAAGTTGATTCCACATCCTTGCTATTGTGATTGTGAATATCTGTGATGAAAATACAGGTGGAATAATTTAGTTTCCTTTGGGTATATACCAAGCAACGATATTGCTAGGTTGAATGATAATTCTATTTTTAATTATTTGAGAAATCTTCAAACTGTTTTCCGCAGTGGCTGGAGTAATTTACATTTCCACCAACAGTGTATAAGTATTCTGTTTTCAATGCAGCCTCACCAGCATCTTTAATTGTTTGACTTTTTAGTAATAGCCATTCTTATTGGTGTGAGATGATATCTTATTGTGGTTTTAATTGCATTTCTCTGATGATTAGTGATGTTGAACATTTTTTTCACATGTCTGTTGGCCACTTATATATTTTCTCTTGAGAAGTGTCTGCTCATGCCTTTTGTACACTTTTTAATGGGCTTATTTGTTTTTCTGCTTGTTGAATTGTTTAAATTCCTTACAGATTCTGGATGTTAGACCTTTGTTGGATGCATAGTTTTCTCCCATTCTGTAGGTTGCCTGTTTACTCTGTATATAGTTTCTCTTGCTGTGCAGAAGCTCTTGAGATTCATTAGGTCCCATTTGTCAATTTCGGTTTCTGTTGAAATTTCTTTTGAGAACTTAGTCGTAAATTCCTTCCAAAGACCAATGTCAAGAATGATATTTTCTAGGTTTTCTTGTAGGATTCTTACAGATTGAATTCTTGCATTTAAATCTTTAATCCATTTTGAGTTAATTTTTGTATAAAGTTAAAAGTGGAGATCCATTTTCATTCTACATTTGACTAGCCAGCTATCCCAGCACCATTTAATGAATAGGAAATAATTTCCCCATTGCTCATTTTTGTCAATTTTGTCAAAGACCAGATGGCTGTAAGTGTCATGGCTTTATTTCTTGGTTCTACAGCTTGTTCCATTGGTCAATGTGTCTACTTTTATATTAGTAAAGAAAAAACCTGTTTGGGTTACTGTAGCCTTATGGTATAGTTTGAAGTCAAGTAATATGATGGCTCTGGCTTTGTTATTTGTTTAGGATTACTTTGGCTATTTGAGCTCTTTTTGTTGTTGTTGTTTCCATATGAATTTTAGAATAGTTTATTCTAATTCTGTGAAAAATAATGTTGGTAATTTGATAGAGATAGTATTGAATCTGTAGATTGCTTCAGGTAGTATGCTCATTTTCATGATATTGGTTTTTTCCGTCTATGACATGGCATGTTTTTCCATTTGTTTGTGTCTTCTATGATTTCTTTCAGCAGTGTTTTGTAGTTCTACTTGTAGGATTCTTCACATCCTCAGTTAAATGTATTACTAGCTATTTTTTTCTGATTATTTTAAATGGAATTGCATTCTTGATTTGACTCCCAGCTTGAATGCTACTCATACATAGCAATGCTACTGATTTTTGTACATTAGTTTTACATCCTGAAATTTTACTGAAGTTGTTTATTAGCTCTAGGAGCCTTTTGTCTAAGTCTTTAAATTTTATGTAAAATTATGTCATGTCCATGATAGTCTTAATAGGTCTGTTTTTACTGTTTGTTCTGAAACATAAGTATAGTTTGCTTTGGTTTAAATGGATCCATTTTCTCCTGCCTAAGTTGTGGGCTATAGTTTCAGTATTATTTTTTTTTCCTTAACATTTTTATTTCTAGTATACAGAAATTCTTAAAGGTCTCTCTAACAGCATTTTTTATTAAATTTTAAAACATATTTTATATGTTTTTAGGATAACAGTATTCATACCAGTTATTAAATAGTAAAGATATAAAATAGATGTAAGAATATTAGTAAAACAAAAACTGAGTTTCCAATAGAGACTGATATTAAAAAAAGAGAGAGAAACATTTCCCCATATTTGGCCACAGAACATTGTACAGGTTTGGTACATTGTGAGGCTGGTGCAATGAATGTGGTAAGTTTAAGTCAGAGATGCCCAAGATTGGTAGAGTTGTTCAAAAAGATTAACAAGGGCTTGTAAGAGAAGAATTGCAACCATGGAACTGGTTGATCCTGGGAAGAAATGACAGTAGTGCCCCTAAAACATGGTGGTAATGTCCAGTGATGGCAAAGCCAGTTTTAGGAGCAGTGGGACCAGTAGAGGTAACAACGTAAATTAGAAGTGGTGTTCAGTGACCACATCAGAATAGGTGTGAGGTTGCTATGGGGTGATGGTGCTTGGTGAATGGTATGTTGTGAGCAGAGGCAGCTGCACTGGTTAGTAAAAATGGCATTGTTGATAACAATCATGCCAGAAGCTGAATCATAAAATCGAATAAGTAGCATGAAACAATAAACAGCATGTATTGCCAGTGACACTTTGTTCATAATGTGTGAAACACTCTCTAATCAATTCCTATTAGCATGTAGGAAGATATACCAATAAAATGTTGATTGAAATGTTGTTTTTTTTTTTTCTGTAGAACCATAGCCTTCTATCAATTTATTAATGATTTTGAATTGATTACCTGTGTCCTGGCTCAGACCTAGATTGGAAGATTCCATTTCTTTCCCCAAAGTCACCAATCCAGCTCATATAGGTTTATCAATTTTTCAATAATGTATAAATATGCACTTCAAACTTATACATTTTCTTTTTTGTCAGACAGGATCTCACTCTGCCACCCAGGCTAGAGTGCAGTTGCACAATCATGACTCACCGCAGCCTCGACCTCCCTGCCTCAAGTGATCCTCCCACCTCAGCCCCTAGGGTAGCTGGGACTACAGGTACGCATTACTATACCCAGCTAATTTTTTTGTACCGTTTGTAGAGACAGGGTTCACCATGTTGCCCAGACTGGTCTCAAACTCCTGGGATCAAGAAATTCACCTTCCTCGGCCTCCCAAAGTGCTAGGATTACAGGTGTGAGCCACTGCGTCCAACTCCACAGATTTAATTTTCATCAAGGCAATTAAATATGTGTCCTATTTATGGCTGTAATATACATATATATAGATAGAGATATAGATGTGTGTGTGTGTGTAGTTTCTTCAACTTTAAGGGAAAAAGTGATGTCTGGTACAATTGAATTCTCTAGATAAGTGTAATGCGTTCTTGTTCATTTAGGAAAATATTTGGGCAAGAACCAGTTCAAGCCCAACAGATAAAGCTATGGGAGTGTAGCAAATATTAATATTCTACTAACATCTTCTCTTGATTCCTTTATCATTTTCTTACAGTCTGGTACCCAGTGTGTTTTCTGTCCTTACTGCTAGCATCTGCATCTCTTTTTGAAGGAATGCCCTCAGGCTTCTGGAACCCACTTTTCCTACACACTGAAAGAGTCAGAAGTCCTTGGAAATGTATATCTCTTTGGGTGCCGCCACTTTTTTTATAACTAAAAGGTGCAGGAAAGTAAATTGTTTCCTCACCCCATTGATGGGTAAAATGCTGAGCTATGAATTATAATCTTCAGAGCTTCCCTGAAGTTTGAGTCTGCTACTTTTTTGGAATTTTGCTTGATTTAATACCATAATCCAGGATTTCTATGACACTTTCTGGCTCCCAGAGACACCTTTGTCCAGTTCTTCTGGACAGAAGTTGGAGTTGTCTTATTGTTTCAGTCTTCCGTGATATTGTGTGGTTCCATGTATCTTGGCCAACTTTGAGATAAAATGACAAGAGAAAATCAAAGAAAAAATAATGAGTATTCACTTCACACTCTGGACAACAGAGGTTCTATTTCCTGGTTTCTCTGGTCTCAGATAATTATTTCTCAGCATTTTGAATACCTGATCATTTTTGCTGTGGCAGTACAATTCTGTAGTTGGTTAGAATCAAATATAGCCAGCCTTGGTTAGAACCAAGAAAGAAAAGGGCAAACAACAACAACAGAAATAAGCAAAGCACATAGATCCTCTTTCCAAACTTCTACATGGACCAATCCCTTCTCCCACCAAAATTATAACTAGAAATACATAGTATCTCTTAGAGTTTTGCTGTCAGCTTTTACTGGACAGTTACTGGATTCAGCCCACCCTTGGGTCAGGGCAGAGAGGCAAAGTTAGAATGGCCTCTGCTTCCTGAGAAAACTCATACTTACTAGAGTTTAGTACTAAATTTTTTACTTTAGTTCCCAATTTGCCTGTTATGATTTTATTGTTTTATATGTTTTAGAGTACTCATATAATTTTAAAATATTTTGTCTACAATTTCAGTTGTAATCACTGGGAGATGGAAGTTGTGCTTACTCCATCTTGACCTAAATTTTCTTTATAGTTTTTATCTTTCTGTTGAAATTCTTTAACAGCTCATGTCTTTTGTCCACCTTTCTAGATTTAAAAACTATATATTTTTGTGGGTATTTTAAAATCCTTGTTTGACAATTCTTACATCCAAGTCATCATCGAGTTTAATTGTGTTGATTGATTTCTCTCTTGCCTTTTTTGTGTGTCTTTTGATTATTTTTAAACTAAATGCCTGATATTGTGTAAAAAATGGTATTTATGTCCAGAAGTAGGTGCTCCTCGTATTATCTCAGGCTGTTAATCTATGTGTGTATGTTGTGGGAGGGATGAGTGACTCTAACAAGTAATTGAGTTGGATTGATATTTTTTCTTGTGGCTATCATTTCCTTCAGTGCACTGCAAACTTCAGATTCCTCCAGTGGTGAACTGCTCTTGCTTTGTGCTTAGTGTGGGGCCTAGGGACTCTCTCGGAAGTAGCGAAGCATGTCTGGGCTCAGGGGACAAAGTTTCTTGTTGTCCCTTCTCTCAGTGGCATAAGTTTTGGCTTTATATGAAAAAGATGTATAAAGGGAATGGACAGTGTTTTATGTTTGTTCTGGAGTCAGACGTGTTCACTACAGGCATATCTGTGCCACCTAGGGAAGCACTTTTCCTGCCTTGATTTGAGCACCTGAAAGTGGCCTGTGAAGGATAACTTTCGAGTGGATGTGAACTCCACTCTGCTTTTGTTTATTCCTAACTGGTAACTTCCTTTTGTGTTTCGTCAAAGGTGAAATGGTTTCTGTGTCTCATCTCTATTTGGAGGGGTGTTTCACTCTTTGGAATCCAGTTCACTTAGGTTCTTGTGGCTTCAGATCTCTGACGTTTCCATAAAGAATTATGATTTTGTAAATTAAATTTTTTTCTTACTGTTACAATTTTGTTTTCAGCTTCCAACTTTTAATGCAGAAGCAGAACTCTAATAATTATTTGAAAATTTTCCCTTTAGCTGCAGTGTAGAGAATCAATTTTAGTGAGGCCAGTGTAGATTGGGAAAATTAATTTAGAGGCCCATTATTTTGGATATAAGTTATAAGATGCTATTTTTGAAGGTCTACATACCATAGGAGAGTCAATAAGATAGATATTTACTTTTAACAGTTTTAGATTAAATATTATTCTCCAATAATTAAGAACCATAGTATTGGGGAAACAGTTTCGACTTATCTTCTTGATCTATCATCATAAATTGTTTGTTTCTATCTCTCCATTCAAAATGCCTTTCTACCTCCTCGATCATGAATAAATCCTAGCTAACAGGAAGGGAGAAAGATCAAAGGGAATGTAAACACCTTTCATTTTAAAGTCCCAACACAAAAGTTAAATCTGTTTTTTCTTGCATCTTGGTAGATAGAATTGATTTGTGTGCCATACTTAGCTGCAAAGGATACAGAACATTATAGTTTTTAACTGGGAACCAAATACCCTGGAAATTTAATACAGATGTAAGACAGAATGGATGCAAGCAGGACACCTTATTAGTCATCACCATGGTCTGTCTTTTCCTGACTAAATATCCATACTCACCCTTTTCCCCCCACACAAAAGGTATTCACAAATTATGAAAGGAGAAAATATCAGTGTTCCATATAATATATGCATTTAGTTCCAAGTCCAGGTTGTATCTTCTCATGACTAAGTGACCAATAAACTAAAAAAAAAAAAAAAAAAAAAAAAAAAAAAAAAAAAATTATATGTATTCTTGAGCCAAGTCAATATATAATGATGCAGTAAGAAACATGACAAACTGTATTTTATATTCTATTTCAGAAAGGTAAGAATAGAATACATATAGTTGTCACAGTTACATGTCAATGTTAAAAATCTGCTGTGCAGAAACTCCAGAGACTTTCAACCTTGAGAGCAGGATACATTTTTTAGAAAGAAAAAATAAAAACTTTTCTTTTTTACTATGCCTCATGGCCTCCATGCTCTCACAATAAAATTTGCTGTCAGGGAGAAACTCTCTCGTGTATTATCCTCTGTGACCATATCTGTAGTGGCATTGTGCAGTATGCTGCTAGTGTCTACACACTTTTGATGACTCTTTCCGCTACTGTGGGCTTGGAGATCCAGGGCTGGCTTTAAGAGTCAAATAGACGTGGGCTTTGACAGGTCAAACTGATTAGGTTTTTGGCAACAGAATTTTTCCAAAATCTTATTGGACTTTCACTCTGTATGCTTCCACTCCTTTTCATGTGATAGTAACCACATGAAAAAAGCTTATCTTCACATAGTTCCTAACTCCAGGGATTACACTTTTCAATTGACTGGTCTTTGTGTATGGCCCATTCACCTCAACTTCAAGTTAATGATACTTACCTTATGGGTGTCATAAACAACAGATTTGTGGGAAGGCAACACCTGTAAACTGAGGAGAGATATTGGGGATGTTGGAATTTAAAAGACTTTGACACAGATACTTTTGAAGTAGCTGAGGTGAGAGAGGATGGGGTTTAGAAAAAGTTGGTAGAAGGTGAAATTGAAAGAAGAGGCAATATTTGATATGTATTTTGGAGGTAAGGCAGATAAAATAGGCTACCGGATTATATACTGAAAGACAGAGAAAGAGAAATTCACAGAAGATGTCGAGGGTTTTGACCAAAACAATTGGTTTGATTGTGACGCTATTGACACAATGAATGATTGAGAAAAAGAAATATGTACAATGAGAACCAATGTTATTCTGGAAAATTTCTACTTGGTCCTTGGGTTTTACCACTGTATTCTTTATAAACTTGTTTAATCATACTTTTATTCTTTCTCTTGCATATTCTGAAAGCATAATTAATTCTAATATGCTATGCTATTTTTTGGTAGTTTTTTGGACTATGGAGTCAAGTTTAAGGTATGATGTGCTTTCATCAATTTCTTTTTTTTTTTTTTTTTCAGATTTGAAGTTGAACTCTTTCTTTTTTTATTTTCTACTCTCATGTACCAACACTCACTTCTTGCCTGTGTTGTGATACGAATTTTAAAAGGTCCCTCATTCTGCTATAATCAGCCAGCTAAAACATCCTTTATATGCACAGAATAATTTTGCTTTTTTGTCTTCCAAAAATGCATACATGACTTTTAATGATGGCACTGAGAAAAGTCATCAGTAGATATGTACAAAATATAATCAGTGTTTTTAGCAGAAATAAGTGAGAACTCATAATTTAGGGACACTCTTCTAAGATCCACCATGCCAGAGTCATTAAAGAATCAGGTATGACATGAAAAAAATGAAGTCTGACTTCATCCCTTGCGAGGTGATCATCTAATCTTCTGTTCTCTTCTAACTTTCCTTCCTATATTCCAGAAAAAAGACAGGAAATCTTTGGGAATCTTTTATAAAAATACAGATTAAATTAATAATATAGTCATTAAACCACAGGTGAAAATACCCTATATAAAAGATTGGTAAGATGTTTTATATTATTGTATCAAGATTCTTAACAGTGTTTAACAATTAGAGGGAACATAAATAATCACTAATTGTGCACAATATACTGCAGTGAAATAAGAGACTGGTTATAGTTCTATTTTTTAAACATTTTTTCTTTAACGGCTTCAAATGGTACTGAAAATTATTTCATAAGTGAATATTACTTCCTCTTTCAAATAGTAAAATAAATGGTCTATAAAGAGAACCAAAAAGAATAAAAGGAAAGTTACAAAATATTGAAAGAGTTGCTTGTGTCAGTTTAGATTTTAAACTACAGAGTTCCTAGCCTAAGCCTTTATAAAATGACTTTAGACACTGGGCTATTAAAAAATATGTGTTCCCCCTAGAGTAATAGCTATGATGTTCATCTTATCTACTAACTAATTCTAAGAATGATTATTTTGGTATTTTCATGAAGCACTTTGTGTTATTCCTTAGGAGTAATAATTCTCCTTACCAGGGTAGGATTTTCCTTTATAGTTGCTTATACTTCTTTCTTCAGATAGTTCCTTAAAAACAGTCTAATAAAATGCCTATTACTAGCATGGAAAGCAAATGTAAGCCTTATTCAGCAGACATAATATTTTTCCCAGTAATAGTGTTTATATTGAAAACAAACTCCAAAGTGTTTGATGAACCTCTATATGAGAAATAAATGATCCTTTGGGAACACAGAAAAAACTAGAACTTCAATTTGTGTTAATTACGTAATCTGAAAATAAGAAAGAATTAAGCTGTACTAACAATATCTATATTGACATAAGAAATTTTATTATAGGAATATGTTCATTTTGTTACACAAATGAGGCATTTATGATTGACAGGTGTTTTCTTATTTTTTTTATATTGGAAAATTAAATTCTGCATAGTAGAATTACCAGAACACGAAAAAGTAGGTGGCAGAAATAAAGCATGATGTCATCAACTTAGATAATAATGTTAGATTTTTAAAATTGGAGTATTATATAAAAGTATGGGATGCTGACAATGATTGAACATGGTCCTATGAATAAATTATTTTTATCCTGCTGTCTCAATTTTTAAAAAATGGCTCTGATCTCATATTTCTAACTCTAAGATGTTGAAGCTAAATCTTTGCTTGGGTTTAAAATCAGGCAACATATTTTTATTATACAACCAGCATTTTTGGTACATTAAAATGATGTCTAATATACAAAAAAAGTGTTCACTTATAACTTTACCCTTGCAACAAAGGAAACTTTGTTTTATGTGCTCCTTTTGTCATACTATATAAGGCTACATACTTTTTATATTTGATACACTTTTCTATTTTATTCATTTATAAACCAAATTTTATATTATAACGTTGTTTGGAGGGCAAAAAAGAATAAAGTGAAGTTCCTCTAGGTATTTCAGAGATACAGAAATTGTTGGTATAGTCAAAATTTGAGATGTCTTTTGGAATTTAAAGAAACCTTCATTCCATGTTACTTATTTTTTCACTTAGAAGTTCTCTGTTCCAAGTCTATCTCTCAATTATTGAGCAAGAGATTAAGGATATAACAATAAAACAGAGATTCATTAATTTGAGTTTAATGCTTCATTTGTCCAAAAGTCTTTTGCAGAATACATTGGTTAAAGCATGAGAAACTTTGCAAAAGTTTTACTTCATAGAAACTATAAAAAAATGATTGGAAGGATGAGTCCATAAAATCCCTGTTGGAAAGGATTATTTCACTGGAGGGAATTAATAGTTTATAGAAGTTTGGCACTCCAGGGACCTTGGAGGTCATGGAGCCCTTGACAGAGATCTAGGAAGTGACAAATATAAGCAGCTGTGTAGAGAGACTCTGTCTCAGGAGGGATTAGATTTATAGCAACTAAAAGAGACTCAGAACTACAAGATTTCGGAGAAGGAAACCCGGAAAAAATTAAGTTCCCTCTGACAGATAAAGCAACAGAGAAAGGATTTTGTGTGCACAGGATTTTAGAACACTGGAAATAGTTTGGCCCTAGCGGAGTCCACACCAATTTCCTGTCCGATAAGACAGAGGTCATTTGACGTTAACTCCATCAATAACTTTTCTATCACAAAATCTGCCTGTGGCATCTTCCTTTTTTCTTGTTTTATCAAAAATAATATTTCTGATCTAACTGCTCTCCACTTGTGTTGTCGACTTTTTTCTTCCTGTCTTTGCAAAGATGGAGATTTAGGAATCATTTCTGTCTTTCCTTGCAATCTCCAAACCACTTTTCAACACTCTACTAAAAATCTTCACCTGTAAGTTTCACTAGTAACTCAAATTGGGACCTTTGAACTAAAGCTCATTATCTTCCTCACAACCTCAAATCGATTTTTCACTAGACGCTACTCTTTCTGAGAACATAGCATTACTTGAACAGCCACTTTCCCAAAGAAGGAATCCAAATAGCTGATAATCATATAAACAGTGCCAATACATGTTATTCATAATTAATGAAATGCAAATAAAACCACAACATCCTAGTATTGACATGTTAAGATAGCTCAAATTAAATATCGGCAAGGTCTAATTGAACAAAAATTAATGACAACTCTCATATGAACTGGTACGAGTATAAATTGATATGGGTTTGAAAAATAGTTTGATATTATAAGGTAGTTACTCTTGGCACCATTCACAACTTTTGACCCAGAAATTACACTCCCATGCTTATACTCATGATAATATGCTTGACAAAAATTATTACAAGAATGTTTACTGCAACATAAATCATAGCTCCAAAGAAGAGTGGATAAGTATATTGTGGTATATTCATGCAAAATAATACCTTCCATCAGTGGAAGCAAATCAACTGCATAGCACAGATGAGTCTCACATAGCATAGATGCCATAGCACAGACAAGTCTCACAAACATGATATTAAGTAATGGAAATCAGACGCAAAAGATTATGTACTGTGTATTTCCATTTATATGTAAAGTTGTGAGTACTGAAAATCTAAAAGTTAGTAGAAATTCAATGAATTTTAAATACGTAGCTGAATAAATGAATGCTCTCTCCTAAGCCTATAATATTCTTGTTTGCTTTGTCTAGTCTTCCCTTACACATACTTCAAGACCCAAATCACAGCTTAAAGACAAGACATTTTTCATCTTTATGCTCTTAGACCTTATAATTCCTATGTCACAGAATGTATCACCATGTTATAAGTATCTTTTGACAAGATCGTTTTGTTAATTTATCTTTGTAGTTTTCATCTTCTCCTCTCCCACCCCCTATTTTCTAGCATGTAGCCTGAGACATGGACCTGTGTAACAATGCAATTGGTTTTTGAAATAATAAATGTTATTTAGCCTGAGTATTTGATGTCCTCAATAATATATCTTTCAAATGCTATCTACTATTACATTTATGTTTCCATTCTTTCAAGTGCTTTTATATATGAAAATATAGAACAATGCATTTTCATTTAATTATTTTATTCATGCTTTTTCTCTTTCTCTCTACTAATACCTTTCAAATTTATCTTGATTAGGCAAGAGATCCCTTGATCTCTTAAATAAAATATGATTTCTCCCTACATGATAAAATGCTTGTCACACATTCTCTTTGATTTATATAAAAGTAATGTTAATCACAGCACTATTCACAATTGCAAAGACATGAGTTTACCTATGTAACAAACCTGCACTTGTACATCTGAACTTCAAATAAAAGTCAAAAAAAGTAATTGTGTATCTTTCTTATACTTCATGTTGGACTCTAAACTGCTTAAGGCTTGGGACAATTTATTAATGATTCCTTTGTCCCTTTATTGCCTAACTCTGCATGTTTCACATGGCAGGAATTTAGTAGAACTAAACTGAATTTCGCTGAATTAAACTAGCTAAGTGTGCCCTGTACTGAAATATTGTTACACAGTACAAATTAAAATGTGAGGTAAGAAGATTTTTAAGATCTAAGAAGCAATATCAAGCAGTAAAATCTGGTGAGTTGAATTTAAAAATTTAACTTAATATATATTCATTTCTAAATGAATAAAAGATGTTCTGCTAAATGTTGAAAGGCAGTACTTCCTAAGTTATCTATAATGATGGACTAGGCTATTTAAACTCCAATTTATTGTAGAGCAATTCTTTTGAAACACAATAAAATTGATTACAAGAAACTAAATTGTAAAAGCCAAATTATGTGAAATACAAGTCTAAATTTTATTAGTAGATACAACAGATACAATATTTTAATTAAAACAAATAAGATATCATATATAGGCAAGTACAAGAGTTGTAAAACTGTGGCTACTATGTGCTGAAAGCCTGTGTATAGGTGATTAACATAATTTTATATTGTAACTTTTTTGTTCCACACATATAAATAAATGAGTGATATAGCAATTGCTCAAATTAAATGCTTATGTAAGACACTTTGAATAAATACTGCTTATATCAATATTTAAATTTTTTGTAACAAATGAGATTTTTTGTTGTTGTATTTAATTTATTTAATCTAAATTACATAAATAACAGTGCTACATGTGTTGCAAATATACGTAAATAAACAGGTTTTTCATTTCATTTTAATGAAAGAGAAACCCATCTCACAGAATTATATTGTAAGGACTTAAAGAGATTTTAATGCAGTTTCATGACCCTCATAATGTTGGGTTTTGTTTTTCTACAAAATGAAGCAAGGGGACTTCATTTTGAAATCATAGAATTCACTTTCAATCCTTCATTAGTAGCCAGTTCAGTAATTTAATTTTAATATTACAGTTTAATTTAAAATCAACTTTTGATGAGATAGATTCTGTATTTGTGAATCTCTTATGTGTGAATCTTCCTTCTTCTTCCTCTTTTGTAAAAATATTCTTTGTACAAATTTTGTAAAAATATTCTTCTTCCCATTTTGTAAAAATATTACTACAGTAAAATGAAAAAGACAGAAAATCCCACAAAACCAGTGTATAAAGAATTGTTCGAAGGGAAATAACCACCAGTTCGTACAGCAAAGCATTGCCAAGTGCCCCAGAAGCCCTTCTAAATGTCCTATTCTGAAATAAATTCCTGTCTCTTTCCAAAACAATTTAATCCTTTTAAGGTACAATAATTTCCTACTAAAAAGTTTTATTACACAAAGGCACATCACTAGACAATATCACTTAATCATGTCAATTTTTACTAACTGATATATTTTTTGTCTTATTCAATGTAACCCTCATCTCTTTCTTTGTCTTACAATTTATCTCTTGAAGGACCCTGGTGTTTGACCTAGAAAATTTTCCACTATCTGGATTTTGCTGGCTGCACAGTCACAGTACATTTTAACATGATTCTCTGTCTTTTGTATTTTCTAAAAGTTGGCAACTGGATCCAGAAGTTTAATCAGACTCAGATCCTTTTGTCAAGACTAAAGGGCGTGTCGGGCAAGACTACAGGAAACATAAAAACTCCAGCCACCTCTCTATTTGTAACATTAGCATTACAACATTTGTAATGTTGAGGCTTAATGTGCAGATTTACTAATTCAATGTGGAAGGGGTTATAAAATGGTGGTATTATAATTCTACCATTTCTTTTTAATATTTTCATAAAGATGTGCTTTTATTTCATTATGTGATAATACAATTTATAAAGGAAAGGGAGGTTAAAAAATCTATCATTTCCCATTATTCCCCAGCTTTCAAGATGATGGATAAATTTCTTATCCTCTAAAATTGATAATTTTGTTTTTTCATAAAAATATTGTGGGCTCATAGATTTAAGC
The DNA here is from genome assembly GCF_008728515.1 of Papio anubis. NCBI lineage: Eukaryota > Metazoa > Chordata > Mammalia > Primates > Cercopithecidae > Papio > Papio anubis. The sequence goes on along the minus strand of NC_044985.1, from coordinate 39,048,731 downwards.
ATGTTTTATGGGTAACAATCCATTGCAATTTTTATCATTGTTGAAGCTCAAGTTACTCAATTTTTTTAACAGTGATAGTCTCTCTAATTTAGCTTGTGATTTTATTTCAAATGAGACTGGCAGTTTTCAACAGCTGATTCTTCCTCATGATCTGGCATGACAAAATATTATTGCACCATCTTTTACATTTCCTGCCCTAAACCTGTAATTAGCTATTTTTTCAAGAGCTCTATGAAGTTAAAAATGGTATTTTAATATTTTTAGATGGTAGCCTTTTATTATTAAAAGGCTGTATCTGGACTTTCTAAGATGACAGAGATGTTAAAAATTATCTATGTAGCTAGCTAGCTATCAAAATTAATAATTTTATATTGTCAATTTAGTTTGACTTTTTAATGGACTCGTACAGTATTTATTCTTTTGTGTCTAGCTTATTTTTCCTCAGAATACTGGTTTTGAGACTTTTCCATGTTGTTGCATGTATTAGTCAATTTCTTTTTATTGAGGATTAGGATTTTACTTTATAGTTATGCTATAGTTTAAGGTTTGTTCATTTGATGATGGACAATTGAGTTAAGCTTTTCTTATTATAAACAAAGCTGACATAACCATATATATATAAACCCTTGTATGGGTATATACTTTTATTTCCCTAAAAGTAGAATAGCTGGTTACATGGCAGACATATGTTTAACTCTTTAAGAAATAGCTGAAATATATTCTAAAGTTCTTGCAATACTTTACATTCAAATTCACAGTGTATGAAAATCTGAGTTTTTCTACATCTTCATCAACATTTGATTTTGTTAGTCTTCAATTTTAGTCTTTTAATTGTTCTTCACTAATTGTATATAGTATTTTATATATAATATTATATAGTATTAATATAATAATATAATATTAATATTAGGTAGTATTTTATATATATAATTGTATATAGTATTTCAATTTTAGTCTTTTAATTGACTGTTCTTCACTACATTACATATAGTATTTTAAGTCTTGGAAATCGAAAATGCTACTTTGTGGTAAGTCCTGAAAGAACAATGTTTCTTTCATATTGGATTCTTTTGGTTTTTACCTTATTTCTTTATGCTTTATATGTACATCAAATTTAAATCATGATGGCTTCCTTGCTTCATTAGGCAGCATACTACTCTAAACACCACCCGGCTATTTATCACTGTATCATTAAATATAATTACAAAACTTAACTCGATATATAAAAATCAGTATTTCAGATTTCTAGGAATATAAATGATCCATAGTATAAGCCTCGGCCAACATGTAGGAAGAGGCAGATGAAAAATATTGAGGCACCATAAGCATGAAAATAGCAGACGATTCAGCTGTAATTTACGTCTCAGTTAATATGGACGATTGAAGAGAAGGCATTTGAGGTGTCTGACGTACAGTGTATGGCCAAAAATAATCCTATAAGGATCTGGAGAATTAAGCGGGTGCCAAGAAGTGAGCCATAGTTTCATCATGTAGTAATATTAGATGGTGTTGGAAGATCAATGAATGAGTAGTTAATAATTTTGATTAGTGGATGTGTTTTGTGGGTGTTGGTCGTTAGTGTTCTTATAGTTGAAATACAACGATGGTTTTTCATATTTTTAGTCATGGCTATAATCCATGTGGGAATAATGGTTCATGCTTTATTTTTATTGAGTATTCTTTTGGTTACAGGGCTTGTAGGTTTTTCTTTGAAACCTTCTCTCTATTGAGGCCTGGGGCTAATTGTTAGTGGTGCTGTGGGTTGTGGTATTGTGTTGAATCTTGGTGGAGCTTTTGTGGGTTTAATAGTCTTTTTGATTTGTTTGGGTGGTACGATGGTTGGTTGTGGTTATACTGCGGCGATGGCTACTGAGGAGTATCCTGAAACATGAGGGTCAAATATTGACATTTGAGGGGATTTATTATTAGGATTATTAATAGAGTTGCTGTCCGTACAGTTGAGTGTGATGGGGCAGTGATCACGATTGATTTTAATAGCATAGGGAATTGAATAATTTTTGAGGGTGAGGGGGCAGGGCTGTTGCATGAGCATTCTGTGGGTGTGGCTGCCTTATGTAGTTATGGGTGTTGATTAGTGGTAGTTGCTGGTTGATCACTGTTTGTTAGTATTTATGTTGCAATTGAAATTACTCGGGGTAATAGATTAGATAATTAACAGTACGGTTTGAATGGATGGAATTTAAAAAAAAGAGAGAAAATAGAGTTTAGGCTTTTTTTAGTAGATACAGTAGTGGAGGCTTAAATTTGGGTTTGTGAAATGGTCTTTGGTATAGATTTTTCTAGTCAAATTAGGTCTAGTAGAAGTGAAGCCAAATTTTGGCTTGTGGACGACTTGAGTGGGGGAGTTGAACAGTGAATTGTGGCTGAATAAAAACCTAGTATGTTGCAGAAATTGAATATCTGTAATGGGTGCTTTAGTTTAAGGTTATTAGTTATGAGATTAAACTCCATTGCTAATAAGAGCCTTAAGATGGTCACACGTAAGGCTGTGAGTTTTAGGTGGAGTGGTATAGTCGTTGGGGCAGCTGAAGTAGGAGTAATACTGTTGATGATAAGAAATCCAGCGAAGATACTGCCGATTGTTAGGCATTTAACTGAGCTAATTAGGAAGGGATTCTTTTCATTAATAATAATCAGAGTTGAGAAGCAAGGTTGTCCTATCAGAGCGAAGACAATAATTTCGGTACTATACACAGGTGTCAATGAGTTGGCAATAAGAGTAATAGAAAGGGCTCAGGCGTTGGTCTATGATGTATTTACTCTAAAGACTTTCGATAATAAGGCCTTTAGAGCAAAAGCCTGTGAGGAAAAGCACACCTGTAAGTGTGAGGCTACCAATAATAAGGGAGGAGGAAGTGAAAGGTAAAGTCTTGATTAATCCTCCTATTTTTCGAATGTCTTGTTCATCATTGAGATTATGGATGATGGACCCTGAACATATAAATAATATAGCTTTAAAAAGGCATGGGTGCAGATGTGAAGGAATGTTAGGTGTGGCTGATTAATGCCAAATGTGACTACTAGAAGGTCCAGCTGCCTTGAGGTGGAAAATGCTACCAGTGTTTTGATATCGTTTTGTGTTAAAGGGAAGATTGTTGTAAATAAGGTAGTAGTGGCCCCTAGGCATAATGTAAAGGTTTGCATCAATGGATTATTTTTTATTAACGGGTAGAAGTGGATGAACAGGAAAACTCCTGCTACAACTGTAGTGCTAGAGCGGAGTAGAGCTGAGACTGGAGCTGGGCCTTCTATAGCAGATGGAAGTCAATGGAGACTAAACTGAGCTGACTTTCCTGCTGCTGCTAATAGTAGGCTAATTAATGAAAGGGAGACAGAGATAAGACTTAGAATAAATGCTTGCTGAAAGTCTCATGTGTTGGAGAATAAGAGGAATCATGCTACAGCTAAAATAAAGCCAATATTGCTGATGCGGTTGTACAGAATTGCTTGGAGGGCTGTACCATCAGCCAGTTAGTAAGAACGATATAATTCCTACACCTTCTCATCTGATAAAGAGCTGAAAGAGATTGTTGACAGTAAGCAGAGTTAATATCGTGATGAGGAAAATAAGTAGGTATTTGAAATGATTAATGTTAGGATCTGAATTTATATATCATATTGAAAATTATTCAATAGATCAGGTAATGAATAATGCTACTGAGATAAATATTATGGAGAAGTAGTCTAGTTTGAAGCTTAGTTAGAGTTTAAGAGTTTGAATTGTCATTCAATGTCAGTTTGAGATAATGACATCTTGGTCTGCATATACAACGTAGGGATGAGGCTAATGATGAAGGCGCATGCAATAGATATTTTTATGTAAAATGGGTATGAATCTTTTTCTGCAGGGATTGGCTAAGGTAGTAATAATCAGTAAGATTAAGGAAATTAGGGCTATTATAGTAGTGGAAAAATACATGCTTGTTACTTTTATCTGGAGTTGCATCAATGCTTTTGGTTCCTAAGACCAATGGATGACTCTAATCCTTTAAAAGTTAAGAGAGCCATGTTGTTAGGCATGAGTCAGCAATTCTTGCATACTTTCTCTGTAGATAAGAAGTTGCAGGCTTCTATTATTAGATTCACAGTCTAATGTTTTCGTTAAGCTATAACTACAACATGAAAATCCCATAATAATTTTAGGGTATAAGGATAATAGGAAGATAGGTGCAAAATGTATAAATATTAATGTATTTTCTCATGTAAAGGAAGGTTTCATAATGTTAATATAATATGTAAGTGTCCCTAGTTGTGTTGTGATTAGCATATGTAGGGCGTAAAGGGATGTAATTAGTATATTAAGTCCTATAACACTGTAGTGATATTTGATTAGGAGAATGAAACTATAGTTTCAAAGAGTTCTCCTACTAGATTAATCGTAGGGGGTTGGGCAAGGTTGAGATTTGCTAGAAGTCATCAAGAGGCTGTTAGTGGAAGCAGAGTTTGAAGGATATTTGCTTTTATATTTCTGATGTGAAAAGACTGTGATCATGATTGGGTAACCTGAAGAATCTGGAGTACTTTATATTATTCTAAGTAGCCTTGTTTTAACATCTTACAGATATACAAAAGAAACCTAAATAGTTGTGCCTCAATATCTCTCAGAGTATTGAAGTAAGCCTTTTTCCTACTTTATTTCTGTAGTTAAATTTTTGTGGGACCATAAATTTAAGAGTATTCTATGTAGATCCCATGTGAAATTCTAAATGAAGCCACTGAGCGGAGCTCTAACCTAGGTAATAGATTTTGTAAGCTCTTCCATCTCTTAGGTGGGAGAAGTTAACAAGAATTTGTATAAAATCTTCAGTTTTAAGTTTTATTCATGAGAGGATTGAAGAATACAGTTTGCCTTAAATTTACAACAATACTTACTACTTTCCTCTGTCATACTTTTCTGTAGTTTTGAGTATTCTGAAATGAAAATGAATTGATGTTAATGTATACGTGTATATATGTTAGGTTACAGAAATTGTGAAAACAGATAAAGACATATTGCAGCAAGTTTTTGGCTCCTCAGTGGGAATTTTGGCATTCTCTGTTACTGAAGCTTGTATTTTAGATGTGATGTAGAACCTCTCAATACTCATTAATTGCTACCCACTCCTGGTGATTCATTTTTGGAACAAATACTCAGAACAAATCCAAAATGTATTTTTAATGGCTTTAAAAATGTAAAAAATAAAAGTGAATGACTTAAAATGTCATTTTAAATTATTCAAATGTCAACAAGTATAATATTAATTAAAAATAAAATTTGATTATTGTCAAAAAATTTGCCGTTAGAGAAAAGGGCTAAATTTTAAAAATCAGGTTTTATTATTACTTTCTAATAATGGAAATTCAAATAGACTTTTCTCAATTTTGGCAGTTGGAGGAATATTAGCTGAACAATACAGTAATTTGGAAAATTAAACTTTTACTTTTGAAGCAAATTCTCCAAGAGGCACAGACTGTATGTTTCTAAGAAACCAAGTCTCTCATGATTTACTCTTCATTCTCATAGGTAAATATCTATTCTTTTTTTTTTTCAGTGAGATTAGGACTGATACTTGTTCCTTGAAAAATTATCTCATGCATTCACCAAGTATAACTCAACACATTCTATGGATCCAATTCTGTATAAATGTGCTTGAGCCTTAATGTGTAGATTCTAGGACTTTGTGAATTTGGGTTGGAGAATCTGAACTAATGTAGTCATATGAACAACATATTGTGACGGTAAATTAATATTCTTCATTGGCAATTCACATTGAAGAGGCTTCATAACTGTTAGTACTTTCATGAGGTTGTGAATACATAGTGGTTGTTGGGTGACTGTCTCTTGAAATGCTGAGAGGAGGCCTTACTTAGAGCTAACATGACTAATTAGGTGACATTCTGTCTTCCTGAAGCTTACATTTCAGATGTAATATAGAACCTCTCAATGCTCATTAGCTGCTACCCACTCCTGGTGATTTATTTTGGAACAAATAATCAGAACAAATCTAAAATATATTTTTAATGGCTTTAAAAATGTAAAAGATAAAAGTGAATTACTTATTTGCATAGGCATTTATATATTTTTTTAAATTTTTGTTTGAAAGGGAAAAACGTAGAAAAGAATCAGAGATTAAAATGTAGAAACCTAACTGCTACTGCTTCAATATGATCCTAAGAACAAGACACCAGAAACTTTTAGGTATGTCTCAGAAGAAGAAAAATAAAAAAGTGTACATCAGTGTTACTTAAAGAAGAATCATTTCCTAGAGTGGGCACCGCCTCACACTATTTTCTTCTGTCAACTCTCGGAGATGCTTGTTTTGCAAAACCAAGCCTCCATCAGAAAACTAATTACTAAACTGTCTGTGGAATAAAGGGTTTAGTTTTCAAACATCGGCATTCTGGAAAAGCATGCTGGTCACTTACTGGAAAAAATGTTGGGCAACACAATCAATATTATTTTCCATATAGGTAGTAGTCCTCCAAGTGGGGTGGGATTTTACATTCTTTTGTTTTACAAATACTTATTTCTTACATGTTCCAGGTAGTCTTCCAGGTGCTAAACATACAAGGGTGAATGAAATAGAATTATATTGCACATAATATCAGATAATAGGGTAGATTAACTACAAAATGACTCTAATCTTTCACCCGATTCTTCATAAATAGTGTGACTTTAAAGGTCTTCCTTTAAGGAAGTGGAATCTATTTCTCATTTCTTGGCTCTTGGCTGTCCTGTGAACTGCTTTGGCAAATAGTTATAGTGAAAATGATGTGTGAGTTTCAAACTTAGGCCTCAAGATTCCCTGTGTGCTTCTGCCCTTTCTCAGAACCCTGGCACCTCCATGAAGAGAAACCTAGGATAGGTGGCACTTCCATGATAAGAGACTATTTGGTAAAGCAGCAAGTCATCCCAACCCTTCTGATGAATCCATACTAGAGCAGATATTAGTCACCCCACTCTCAAACATATTGGAGAGCTGAGCAAATATTAGCACAACTCTGTACCAGACCTCTATCTAACCAAAGATACATGTTTGAGCCCAGGCAAGACAGTAAAACCTGCGCAACCAACTTTAGATGTGACTTTGAAGTGGTTTTCTTACACCGCAAAAACTGATATAGATGGTATACTTTCTTTCAGAAAATATATATTAGTAAAAGAAATATATACAAAATACTTTTGTTTAGAATTGGTTTTATATAGAATGTATACAATATATAAAATGCAAATAGATGAAAACATGTTGGAGAATATTTCACTGATATAAAAATTTAAGGAAAATGGGGAAGATGTGTAAAAATTAAAAGAGATATTTACCATAGATTAATGAGTGAATAATACAATTAACTAACTTTATTTTAAGCATTGTAAAGTTAATATTAAGGTAAAATATAATAATAATAATATACATTTTTATATTGATAGACGTTTTCTTTAAATAAAAAGCCTATGAATCCCTTGTATTGACTTAAAGAAAACTATTTTCTCAGAAGTAGACAAGGATCTTCTGAGAGAGCTATTCTGCTCTTAATTTCTGCCAATCTGAACATTTATTTGAGAATGTTTAAATCACACAAAACAACTTGAAATAAAGTGAATTTTAGAGTTAATATTATTGGTGTCAGGGAATATTTGGCCCCATTTAATAAGCTTCTTAGATTTGAAATTATAGAAAAATGCTCAAAACAACAACAACAACAAAAATCCCATGAACCATGGAATGAAAGTCAAATAAGAGAAATGACTCAAGTTACGTAGTAGGATTCTAAGAAATAAAATTTCATTATAAGTAATTTTGCTAATCACTATTAAAGGTGATGATGATGTAATTCTGATCTAGACATAAAACACAGCAAAAAGACTTTCAGTCTCAGCTTCAGTCTTCCTTCAGTCTTACTGCAACTTCCAGAATAAAAATTGCTAAAGTATTTTCTCTTTGCTGTGAGGTTCTTAAATGTTGTGACACATGTGTTCTCCATTTTTCAGGTGCATAAAGAGGGGAGCTTCCTGCTAAATTCTTCCTAGAATATTTGGGAATAAGCTTGTACGCTTGTATTTTTCTACTACCTCAGGATTTCCCACCATGAGATAGGCTATAGTTTGTGTATACAAATAAGAGGCAGTATCTCTGAGACATGTGAGTCCCTCTTTGTCTGTATGACTCCACTAGGTATTATCCTTGTTAGAATATTCTATATTAAAATTACGGAATAGTAGACCTAGAAATAATTTTAAGGATATGCTAATCCCAGGTCTTCACGTAAAACAAAGGCCTTTAACTTTTTCTATAATATATAGATAGTGTGTATATGTACACCAAGATTTTATTGTTTGGTTACTTAAATATGTGATTTGCAGAATTATTTTTAACAGTGTGTTCTAATAATGATTATTTTTAAGTGGAAGAGTAAAATATAGTTTTATATAATGTACATTTTCTATTAATTGTTTATAATTATTTCTTTTTTACAACAAATTTCTACTGAGCACTAAATTTGGTTATCACAGCAGTGACAGATGGAAAAGAGGCATTCCCTAGCTAATTACAAAGGCTCTCCAGGTGTAGCAGCCAGAGCCATAAGAAACAGACAGCTGTACACTTTACTCATTTGTCAGGAATATTAATAGAGGTAACAAAATGTGTTTATATAAAACAAGGGTATCAACTAAGCTATAACAAATATCAGTATTTCCCCTCTGAGTGGCACTACAACATGACAAGTCATAGAAAACCGACAAATGATTTCTGCTCACCTTTCTATATTATTAACATGTACCTCTTATTTAGTTCTTCCATGCTAGAGCCAAATCTCACGTAACTGGCAAAATTGGGGAATCGTTTAATGTGATTAGTTTAAAATACATTTCAAGCATCATATTTTCCAGAATTTCTATTCTTAACGTATTTCAAATTAAAATGTTTCAGAATGTATTAATTTATTTTATATAGTTTGTAAATAAAATAGAGAAATTAAATGATCTTATTTGATTCAGTAATTATAATTTGTTGTGCTTCTGATCAACTCCACATTCAGTAATTTAAACTTTTGAAAATAAAAATTATAACTTGTATGGTCAGTTATCTAATCAAACTGAAATGTAGGAAAAAATGATTTCATGTTTTTAAGAGTCTAAATTTCTGAGCAGTATAATTTATTTTTATATAATTTTTATGTTATCTTTTTCTTTATATTTTGATGGCATAGAATAGGAAAAGGTCAAATATGAATTTGCCTACACTATTTTATTATTTTGAAAGTAAAGATAAGTATTTCATATGGTGAGAAACTCATCTTTATTTAGCAGTATTTTCATTTTCACAATAACACTGAATACAAAAGTAAAGATGCTTTCCAGAATACATATAGAAGTATCTTTTCATCTTCGGTAGACAAAAAAAAATATGCCCAGTATGGTCAAACTGTAAAAAATTCTAAATAAATATTTTTTTTCTGAAATTCAGCAACATTTATTATAAACAAATAAGTGGATATAAAGGTGGTAGTACATAAAGACTTTTAAAAATGACCTATCTTAGAGAACTTTTATATTAATTTGAACATGCTAAATAATTAAAGACTATATTAAGTTAATATAACAATTTTAAATTTTAAATGTGTGGATGTTTCTAAATATGAAAAATATGTCATAAACTGAAAAGATTTAGAAATGTAAACACAAACAATTCTTGCTTATCAATTATCAACCAAATATTTTAAATTTAACATCCAAACTCATTTGTAAATATATTAATACATTTTCATGCTGCTAATACAGACATATCTCAGACCAGGTAATTTATAAAGGCAAGAGGTTTAACTGACTCACAGTTCAGCGTGGTTGGGGAGATCATCATGGTGGAAAGGGAAGCAAACATGTCCTTCTTCACCTAGCAGCAGGAAGGAGAAGTGCCAAGCAAAAGGGGGAAAAGCCCCTTATATAACTATCAGCTCTTGTGAGAACTCACTCACTGTCACAAGAACAGCAGCATGAGGGTAACATCCCCTATAATTCAATTACCTCCCACTGGGTCCCTCCCACAACACATGGGGATTATGTGACCTATAATTCAAGGTGAGATTTGGGTGGAGATACAGCCAAACTATATCAGTAAATGACTTTTGTTTCAAAAAACGCAGGTCATTTCATAAAATGAAATGGATTTGAATGAGCTGTTTTTCAATCTGTACTATTATGTTTGTGCCTTTGAGAAAGAAAGCATGGCCTAATATCCAGGATCTAGCCTTTTTCTGTCAGCTGGGCCTTGTTGCTGATATGAGCTGGCCTTCTATTCAGAGATGTGCCTTGGTGTTCTGTTAACCATAAACAATTTCACATTGGGGAATAGTTTAATATGATTAGTTTAAAATACATTTCAAGCATCATATTTTCCAGAATTTGTATTCTTAACATATTTCAAATTACAATGTTTCAGAATGTATTAATTTATTTTATATCAACATCAGATGAGGCCATTCTGTGATCTGATAGGTCAAGACAAAAACATTCCATAATCACATCTGAACACAGACAACACATGGCCATTGCCTCTGCCACAAAAGACCAACTATTCCCCCACTCATGAGTGACTGTTGCTTTACTAACTACAGTTTTAAAATTGTTCTGGGTTGAGCGTGTTGGCTCACTCCTGTAATCCCAGCATTTTGGAAGGCCCAGGCAGGCAGATCACAAGGTCAGGAGATCAAGACCATTCTGGCTAACATGATGAAATCCTGTCTCTACTGAAAACACAAAAATAATTAGCTGTGCATGGTGGCACGTGCATGTAGTGCTTAGTTACTCGGGATGCTGAGGCAAGAGAATCACTTGAACCTGGGAGGTGGAGGTTGCAGTGAGCTGAGATTGTGCCACTGCACTCCAGCCTGGGCAACAGAGCAAGACTCTATCTCAAAAAAAAAAAAAAAAAAATTGTTCTACCACCCTCCTAGATAAGATTTATTCAAATATGCAGTCACAATATTACTCCTGCTTCCTGATAGCATTTCATCCAGAGCAAAGTAGGCTTCTTGAAATATTTCCCAAAATTACCTACCACATACCCAAATTTTATAACCAGTCCTTTCTAACACCCTGTTGCTTTGATGGCCCACGGATTTTCATGGTATCTTCTTCTTTGCTTCAAGGAGCAATAATCACAACTTGTTCAAATATAAGTGTGTTCCTAGTGGTCTTTGGATAGAGGGCATTGACACCCTGACGAGATCACTGAGATACCTGAACACATGGAAATGATAGTATAGCTACCTACCCCAAATCCCATTTAATTTATTCACTATGTATTTTTGTTAAGTAAAAAAATAAGTGGCAATAACCTTTCAAAATTATTTTATTGTTCTTACCATGTGTTTCTGTGGGTCAGTCACAACTCTGATGTTACCTCTCCATTGTGCTTTCTCCAAATAAAGCCATTGAAATAAGTTTGTAAGAGATCTTGTTGGTCTCTGAACGCATCAACCCAGTTCACCTGGAGGTTTTCAGTAGACGGTTCCTACACACACCAATAACTTCCTGTGTCTTCCTGCCTGAGGGTGTTCTTCTTCCACTAGGTAATGCCCAGGGAGTCCAAGAGCTGCCTGGAGGGGCTGGATAGAGGTGGGGCTATTAATGCAAAGATGCAACCTCCCACCAACAAGAGACGGGAGCTGGCAGGTGATCACACTTTTTCTCCTTCATTGAGACAATTCAGAAATGTGTTCTCTTTACTCATTCAGAGGGCTCTTATCAGAATTTAGCTGCAGTTCCTACCTGCTGATTGTCAGTGCTTCCTTTATTGACCTTATCTTTTTTTGTCTTACTCCCTCACTTCCTCACCTCATATGCCCTCTATGATCACTCACTGATTAAATTACATTCACCTGAATGGAAAGAACTCAGTGAGCAGATGTAATAGTTGAAAACCTCTAATTTGGTCACTGTTCATTCAGATGGCAACAAGGAATCAAGTAGATATGTATACTTAAGAAAGATAAGGTCTTGTTTTTATAATTTCTGAACCAAATGCATTTTTACTGTAATGAGATAATACATGAAAAAAATCTTAAAGGCTAAATAATTAGTTGTTTAGATAGTAAAAATAAATTGGTTCCTTGTTAATTATTATAACAATGTGAGCTTTTTTATGATTACTAAAGTTATTTTTATAGTAAAATATAAAGTCTGCATGTGGGGAACTCAGAATTACCTTGATAAGTTCTTATCCATGATTTCATGGAATATAGACAAGCTAAGTCTTGAAATTATATCTACATGGTTTAGTCAAATAGAGATTCATTGATTATGTTGTGATTTATGTAAATAATCCAATTGTCTTATTCCACTCAGTTAAAATCAACTAAGGCTTCTTCTGGTGTTTTAGATCATTTGTGTAAAATCAAAACAAAGGTCAAAGAATGGATAAGCATAATTTTTCATGCTCCTCTTTAAAAAACCTTTAAATTGTTACTTTTCATTTTTTCATTAATGAAATTACTTTCACTAAAAAAATTACAAACAATCAAAACAGAGGGCAACAAGGAATCGGTTGCTGCTGAGATCTCTAGCTTGGTATAATTACTAAAACTTTCATCACTTGCAGCATATTGGAATGAAATATATACCTTAAGAAATAGCTCTAAAACTTGAAAGATAAGAGGACATTAATAATTATGACAACTAGTTACACAATTAGGGACTGGATTGACTTTTGTTTTCCATGAAAGATACCTTGAAGAAAAAAAAAACAGAGGATTTGATTAGTCAACTACCAACTCAGGGCATGCTGGAAAAGACAGAAATCCTTTATGGCAGTATATAAAGGAACTCTAATTTCCTGTAGCTAGAAGGCAGATTTGTATTGGTAATAAAAATGAAGATTTAATCATAAAGTGTCATAGTAACAAAGGAATTTATATTCACAGTCCTGGCAAGGATCTAATGTATGGATCAGATAATTGTGGCCCATAGGTCAAATCCAGCCTATCACCGGTTTTTGGTTTTTTTTAAATAAAATTTCATGAGCATACCACCATTACCATTCATTAGCCTGTTTTTATGACTGTTTTCACTCAACACTCTACAGAGTTGAATAGTTACAACAGATACCATATGGCCTGCAAAGCTAAAAATATTAATTATCTAGTCCTTTCCAAAAAAATATTTAATGATTCCCATCCTATAATTTAATGTAGGCCTGATGTTAGTTAGGACTCGGGTAGGAAAAAGACCTGTACTGAGGACATTTGGGGAGATACATATAAAATTTTTGAATTTGTAGATTGCCTGTTCCCTCTGGTATCTAATAAGCTAGCAGATTCCCTAGTTAGATATAAGGCCTCCCATTTCTTGGAGATTCAGCAAAGACCTTGCTTTGGGCAGATGCTTCAAAATGTAATCCTTGAGCTTCTTAAATAACTAGGGTCAGATCTCAGCATGACCTAGGAAGGTCTCAGAATGTTCTTGATATAAACAAAAATGGAATATTTACCAAAAGATATTCAGGACCTGGTTAATATGTTGCAGTGAGGACCAGGATGACATGACCAAGAACAGGTCACTGGACAGACTCCAGTGACTAGTATTATATTTATGGCTCAAAACAAAACAAATCAAAACACAAACCTATTAGCTACAACCATTTTGGGTTTCTATTTTCCCCCAAGAGATAACTTGATAAAAAAAGAAGAAAAAGTGAGCCTCATTATGATATCTGGAAGCTTAATTACTCAAGGGGGGTTTCTGCAATAGCTTTTTCTATCCTCAGTCCTATTATTATTATTATTATTATTATTATTATTATTATTGAGACTGAGTTTCGCTCTTGTTGCCCAGGCTGGAGTGCAAAGGTGCGATCTCAGGTTACCACAGCCTCTGCCTCCCAGGTTCAAGCAATTCTCCTACCTCAGCCTCCCAAGTAGCTGAGATTACAGGCATGTGCCACCACCCCCGGCTAATTTTGTATTTTTAGTAGAGGCGGGGTTTCTCCATGTAGTTCAGGCTGGTCTCCAACTCCTGACCTCAGGTGATCTGCTCACCTCAGCCTCCCAAAGTGCTGGAATTACAGGCATAAGCCACCATGCCCTGCCCATGTTACCTTTTATAAGCACCATGCAGAGGGAGAAAAGTCTTGTCTTCAATGGTTCAGAGATCCATGGAGTGTTAGATAATGTCAGTAAACCTACAGAGATTTTCAGGTTTCTCGGCCTGTGGCGTAAAGGTTATGATACATGATGAGTAAGGCTAAGTTTAACCTCTGAAACTTCCCTCTGCCAGCCAAAGTAAAAACAAAAAACAGTATCATATCCTAGAGGATGGTGGTGGGGGATGGGGTGGTCAAGCTTAGTGAAGCTATTGTAGACTTATAGGATAAAGGAATGGTGGTCACTGTCATATATCTGATGAATTCTCTAGTCTGGCCCCTGAAAATAATGTGGTAAATAATTCTTTGATAATTATTGTAGTCTATTTCGGGCTTAACCAAGTAGTAAACCCAATCCCAGTCACTGAGGCAAATGTGGTATCACTGCTAGAGAAGAAAAATAAGGCCTCACCTACATGATATGTGGTCATTGACTTGGTGATTCAGTTCCTTCTTATTTCAAGTTTAAAAAGGGATCAGAAATTTCTCACATTTACATGGGATAGACACAATAATTCAGGTTTTCCTCAGAGTTATGTTAACTTTCCTACCCACTGTAATTATATATATGTATATGTACGTATCTATCTATCTATCTATCTATCTATCTATCTATCTATCTATCTATCTATCTACCTACCTACCTATCTATCTTTCTATTTATTCACCTATCTTTTAGAGACAGGGTCTCACTCTGTTGCCCAGGCTGGAGTGCTGTGGTACTATCGTAGCTCACTGTAACCTTGAAACTCCTGGGCTTAAACAATTATCCAGCCTCAGTGTCCTGAATAGCTGGAGTATCTGGGACTGCAGGTGCACACCACAGTGACCCACTGATTAAAAAAGTTGTAGTGACCACGTCTCACTATGTTGCCTAGGCTGATTTTGAACTTCTCTCCTCAAGTGATTCTTTCACCTCAGCCTCCCAAAGTGCTGGGATAACAGGAGTGAACTACTACATTATGTTGATTAGACAGGATGATAAATAGGTGGCTAGTTCACTGGAGGGGCCTTGGGAAAACACATGTATTTTACAAGCTGAAAGATAATCACTATGAAGATACAAGTACTTGCCATATCGGTAGAATTTAGGGATCTTGTGATCAAGAATAATCTAGTATAACTTCTCCAAAGTCAGAGACAAATAGTTGTATTTTGCATCTATTACTACAGTGAAAAACCACTGAACCAGGTGAATGTCTTTGGGTCCTAGTGGTAAACCATCTCACACCTGGAAGAAATAAGCTGCAAGTTTAGAGTTGAACCTGAAACAAGAAAGTGTTTGGTAGCAGATCCAGGTCACACTGCAAGCAGCAATGCCAATAAAGTCATACATTCCAAAAGAGTCTATGGTATTAGAAGTGGTGGTGATAAAAAAAGATGCTACATGGAACTTATGACAAAGCCCAATGCTATCGTGAAAATGCAGACATTTGGGATTTTACAGCAAAGCTAGGTCAGCCTCAACAGAGAACTCTAGGTACAAATCAGCATAATGTCACCAATGTAATGGATCTATGAAATGGCAAGGTGTTCCAGATAGCCTTGTATAATATTATTACAGCCAGATGAAGTTAGCCAGGCTTCATCATTGGCCATGCCCATCTGTTATAATGGGCAGAGGTATGTAATGATCATGGTAACAGAGATGGGGACTACATCTAGGTCCAAAAGTATGAACTTTTTCTTAATAAAGGTAATCTAGACTCTGTGGCTTCTGTATTTTCCATTTTCAGCAACAGCAATCAAAACTGCATTATTGGCCGGGTGTGGTGGCTCATGCCTATAATCCCAGCACTTTGGGAAGTTGTGGGTGGATCACTTGAGGTCAGGAGTTAAGAGACCAGACTGGCCAACATGCTGAAACCCTGTCTCTACTAAAAATACAAAAATTAGCTAGGCGTGGTGGCGCACACCTGTAATACCAACTACTCAGGAGGCTAAAGCATGAGAATCCCTTCAACCTGGGAAGTGGAAGTTGAAGTGATCCGAGATTGTGACATTGTGCTCCAGGCTTGGCAATAGAGTGAGACTCTGTCTCAAAAACAAAATGAAAGAAAACAAAAACTGCATTATTATTTTTTTTAGCTAGATTATTTTGGCAGTATCAATCAAAATGTAAATATTGCCTATTCTCTAAATTACCAATTTCACTTCTAAGAACATACACTATGAAAATATTTATGTATTTAGGCACAAATTTTATAACATGTATGATTCGACATATAGCACACACAAATAATGTTGTCCCAAAGTATTTCCATTACATTTGCAGTTTGGTTTTGTAAGATGTCTTTCTCCCTTTCTCCTTTATTCCTCTCCTTCAGTCTTACTTCTGTTGTTCTGCATTTGGTTTTTGATAAAGAAAAAAACAAAAACTTTTAAAACATATGAAGATTGGTAAGTAACTCTAGGAAAGCTTACATACAATAGAATTTTAGATACTCTGATTTTATCTTTGGTATATGCTGCTGAAAATTTATCCTAAGAGAAATTAATACTTGGAAGACTTTATTTCCTAAGGCCTTGGTGACTCTGGGGTGGGAAAATATATTTTCATGACACTTTCATGAAAATACATTACATGTAACTCTGATGTGTGAAAAATGAAAAAAAAAAAAAAATTTAAACCCAGAGCCTTGAAAAATGGTTAGGAAATCCCTGAGAAAGAAAATGTGATTGTGGCTTCAACTTTGCTTGAAAGTAATTTTTCAACAGCAATCAACTTTTACCTTCCATAAGAAAGGGCACTGAAGCTCAGATAAAAGTATTTCATCATGAATGTTAAATCAGGAAGGTTCTTAAAAATTATTTGATCTCAAATGTTTATTTTGTGAATGATAAACTGTAATCTATTTGCTTAAGTCGGATAATAACTATCTGCTGATTCTGTGCTCGACTGTGATCTCCACTCCTTGCTTATTTTACAAAAGACCAAGGCAGTCATTGTAAATTTCCTTCCCTTATTTATGATGTTTTCTCTAATTTATAAAAAAATTCTACAAACTATCTTATTAAAAAATACAATTGGTGATTAAATATTTGGACTGAGAATGATCTTTTAGTTTTAGAAATAATAAAAAATGAAAATTTTATCCCTGTTTGTTTCCTGGAAAATAGGAAAAATTATGTTTATTGAAAAAAGAAGAAAATGTTTTGTCACCTGCATTACTTCATGACTTACATCACTATTTTCCATATCAGAGAAAACTTAGTATCCTATTTTCTTTTTTAGCAATTCTCTGATCTAGTAATCTAAGGTTTTATTCTGGATTATGGCATAATTTCAACGGCAGCAGCACATTTAATTATGAATTTTATATTTTCTTTGTGGATTATCCATTAGATGGCAATATTATCATATATATTTGGAATTTTGAATCTACTTCTATGCAATATTGAGAAAATTAGTGCTGCTTTTTTATTTTCATAGTTCTAAAATGAGATTTATGATGGATGCTACCTTATAATTTAAGGGTGATTGTGTGCAAGGCAATGTTGCTGTGTGGGTCTAAACACGCTGTGTTCGAAAGCCATTTTATGACAAGCTTATACATCTTATACAAAACCTCAAGTACTTCTACCCTTTTAAACTATGGTTCTAGTGGTGACTTCAACCTTGGTGGTTTTTTATAAAATTTGGCCAATACATAGTGAGATATACATGTGCTGTAAAAGTGGGAATTCTAGTTTATGACGTATTATTCCAATCAGTGGAGATAAAAGAGACTTTTCCTTATAACTATTTTTTTAAATAATAAAATCAGCAAAATTTCAAAATAAAGTAGTGGTAAAGGAAGTAATAGTGCTTAGCTACCGTGAATTGTGTGACCTTCAGACAAATACTTAAGTCCTCTGGCCTCAGAAAGAGTACCACTCAAAATGAGGTCTGTGGACCAATGCCTTCATCACCTGCATCAGCAGCACCAGCAACACCTGGAAACTTACTAGAAATGCAAATTCTCAAGGGATGCCCAGAACTGCTGAACTCTATATATTCTGTGGGTGAGACCTAGCAACCTGTGAGTTAACACACTCTCCAGGTGATTCTCATGCCACCAAAGTTTGAGAAGCTCTGCTTCAGATTTTCCATTTGAAATGAGGGATTAGACTATATTTCTGACTGAAGTCACTTCCAGCAGTTAAGTTAAATGGTTTATTAATTGTAAATGAATAAGAAAGGGAATAATGATGATGAATGATGATGAATAACTGTAATAAAATTAATGTGATTTTATCATCTTACTGATTGAGTTACATTTTAATATGTCAGAGGCATGAAAAGATGAAACTATTCTTTCAATAAGAAGGTGTTCTAATATCAGAATGTATATATTTTAATTGTTAGGATAATTCGGTTACCTTCTGAAAGCACATGCTCTTCTTCCTTAATTAAATTTTACTTTGTTTGAGAGACAAGTTCTGCCTATATTGCCCAGACTGGTCTTAAATTCCAGGGTATAAGCCTCAAATTCTCACCTCAGCCTCCTGAGTAGCTGGGACTATGGGCATGCACCAAATGCACCAAGCTTAAAATTTGTAATTTTTTAGATTATTGTAGATTCATATGCAGTTGTGAGAAAGGAAACAGAGATTCTATGTACCTTTTATCCGAGTTCCCCCAAGGGTAGTATCTCACAAAAGTACAGTAAAATATTACAGCTAGGATATTGACATTAATACAGTAAATATAGCTATACCCACTTCCTTCCTGTCCTTCCAATGTTCTAAGTGGATTGTTTACTTTTTTATTGTTGGTTTTAAAAATTGTATACATATTCTACATAATAGTCCTTTGTATAATACCTAGTATGTAAATATTTTCTTCCACTCTGTAATTTACCGTTTTATTCTATTAACAGGGTCTTATCCAAATCAACAGTTTTTAATTTTGATGACGCTCAACTTAGCAATTTTTCTTTTTATGAATTATGCCTTTGTTATAAAGTATAATAACTCTTTGTCTAGCCCCAGATCTTGAAGATCCTCTATGGAATGTTTTGTAGTTTTATGTTTAAGTCTATTATGCATTTTGAATTAATTTTTGTATAAGATGTGAGATTTATGTCAAAGTTTTTTATTTTTTGCCAATAGATGTAAATTACTCCAGTACCATGTGTTGAAAGGCTAACCCCTAATTGAATTGGTTTTGAGCATGTATGTTTTTATAAACAACAGTTAAAGTGGGTGGTAATAAGGAGGGTATATGAAATTGAACAAATAAAATTTTAGGAAGTTATTAGGGAAGGATAAAAGGAAATGGATTAGGGTTGAGTACATTTGTGTGTCTCATGCCATTTTGTGTCCTTTATGAGAGCTAAAGAGGGAAAGAAATACCTTTGAAGGGCGACTAATCAGCATTAATTAATTATACAAGAAAGTAGAGAAAGAAGGAATGTAGTGTGATAAGACTCTACAATCTGTTTAAACATATGCTTTCAGGGAGCCAACAGGAATTCCGGTGAAGATGGGTAAGCATCTTCCTTATTTGTTCTGTAGTAGGCATCCTCCGAGTGGGAGAACCAGACAATGCTTTGAGATGTGAGATGAGAGTGAAATAAAAAATATTTTATCTTGCTTAAATTATCCATAGGCGCAAAAGACTCTAAAGTATAAGTAGTGTAAATCATAGTGATTCAATTAATATAACCCAGGTTTAGAAACATAATATTACTTGTTTTTGAAATCTCCTCTCTTCCTTGCCTCGTCCATTCCTTTCTTTTCTCAGCCAGGTGAAAAACCACACCACTTTTCTGAATGTTATGTTTAAGATTCCCTTGCCTTTCATCATATTCTATGTGCTCTTTTCCTATACTTTATATAGTTCAATTTTATATGTATCTGAGGAATTAGGCTTCCTGTATTCTCCTATAACTTGTGTTTCTCAGTCATAGCTAAGATTTTACATATATTTTTGTTGGTGTGTGTAGTTGTAATCCATTCATTCTCAGTGCTGTATCACATTCTAGCCCATAAATACAGGTGGAACCTTTAGGTCATTCCTCTTTCAGTGTATAATAATGTTCTTCCCAGGTGTCTCTAATGTATGGCTGTTGATATTCTTGAGCAGGACTCTTGGAGCATATAAATAGCAAGAACTCCTCTAGGATTTATTCTCAGGAATGGAATTTCTAAGTGTGATGCATATCTTCAAATTTATTATATAATGTCATTCTAGGCTTGTTGTTCTATATTACATTATCATAAGCTATTTGTTCTTCTGAATCTTCCAAATCTTTTCTAATAATTGACAGTTTTAGATTTTAATATTCTTTCCTATCTAGTATATGTGTGAAATGACATCTTATTGTGGTTTTATTTTTGATTCTTCTAATTTTCAATTTGATTAAAGTAAATCTTTAAAAATTATGTTGGTGCAAAAGGTCATTACTTTTAATGCACCAACCTAATAGTTACTAGTTGTTTCTTCCTATGTACTGTCTCCACAAGATTTCTGCCTATTTTTTAATTGGATCACTTATCTTTTCCTTGTTGAGTTATAGTCATTCTTTATTTACAATATATAATATGATACATGCACACAAACATTTATATCCCTTATATAACTGGAAAAGTTTTTCTCATTTGTTGCTTGTTTTTTGGTTTGTTTTACTGTCTTGGTATGAGCAACAGTCCTTAATTCCCAAACAATGACCTATATGGTTTTTGGTTTAATATATTTTTAAAGAAATTCTTCTTAGTCCTGAAATAATAAGTACATATTCCTCTATTGTCTTCTCAAAGCTTTGTAATTTAGTTGTTCACATGTAATTTTTTAGTTAAGATAATGTTTACTTTTGTCTCTGATATGAGGTATTAGTCTGGCTTTATTTTTTTTCTATATGGACAAATAATTATTCCAGCAACAGTTATTAAAGATTCTATCCATTACACAGTAGTCTGCAACATCAGCTCTGCTTTAATCAAGTTCTCAAGTGTATATTTCCAAATATCTATTACTGATCTTTATTCTGTGTCCATGAATCTCTCTGTCTTGCCTTTGGCAATACTACAATTTAATTTTTAGCTTTATAATGATATCCAGTATAAGGTGAGGTGAAGTCATTTATGTTGTTCCTTTTCTTCATGAGTGTCTGTTATACTCAGTTCATTTTTTCTATGTGCATTTACAGATTCAGTTTCTACTTTGCTACAAAAAAACTGTTGTTTTCAAATTGCATCTGAATCTATACTGAATAAGTTAAAAATATTTTATTCAAATATTTAGTTTTAAAATCAATGAGCATAGTTTATTAATTTAGGTTTTCCTTATTTGAGTCTTCTTGAATGTAATTCTATAAAGTTTTATAATTTTTTTTAAATGTCTTGGATATTATTTGTTAGATTTATTAATAGATATGTTATATTTTCAATGCTACTAAAATAGCTTAAATGTTTAAAAATTGTTTGTTCCTGGTATTTAGAAATACACTTCTTTAACTTTTTTTGACCTATAATACTCATACCTAAGAGAGTACAAATAAGTGATTTTAACAATTGAATTTTATATGCTGATTTTTTAAAATCCAGTAATCTTGTTAAATTATTTTTAATTCTAATAGTTATGTTCTTCTCAGTTTTCTTATTTTATTTTATTTTATTTATTTTTTTATTGTACTTTAAATTCTGGGATACATGTGCAGAATGTGCAGGTTTGTTACATAGGTACACCTGTGCCATGGTGGTTTGCTGCACCCATCAACCCATCATCCACATTAGGTATTTATCTTAATGTTATCCCTCCCCTATCTCCTCCACCCCTACAACAAGCACTTGTATGTGATGTTACGCTCCCTGTGTCCATGTCCTCTCATTGTTCAACTCTCACTTATGAGTACAAAGAGGAGCTGATACCATTCCTTCTGAAACTCTTCCAAACAACAGAAGAAGAGGGACTCATCCCTAACTCATTTTATGGGGCCAGCATCATCCTGATACTAAAACCTGGCAGGGACACAACAACAAAGAAAATTTCAGGCCAATATCCCTGATGAACATCGATGTGAAAATCCTCGATAAAATACCAGCAAACCAAATCTATTAACACATCAAAAAGCATATCCACCACGATCAAGTCAGCTTCATCCTTGGGATGCAAGGCTGGTTCACCATACACAAATCAATAAACATAATCCATCACATAAACAGAACCAATGACAAAAACCACATGATTATCTCTCAATAGATGCAGAAAAGGTCTTTGATGAAATTCAACACCCTTCATGCTAAAAACTCTCAATAAACTAGGTATTGATGGAACGTATCTCAAAATAATAAGAGCTATTTATGATAAACCCATAGCCAATATCATAGTGTATGAGCAAAAGCTGGAAGCATTCCTTTTGAAAACTGGCACAAGACAAGGATGTCCTCTCTCACCACTATGATTCAACGAAGTATTGGAAGTTCTGGCCAGGGCAATCAGGAAAGAGAAAGAAATAAAGCATATTCAAATATGAAGAGGGGAAGTCAAATTGTCTCTGTTTGCAGATGACATGATTGTATATTTAGAAAACCCCATCATCACAGGCCAGAAATTCCTTAAGCTGAGAAGCAACTTCAGCAAGTCTCAGATACAAAATCAATTTGCAAAAATCAGAAGCATTCCCATACACCGATAATAGACAGAGAACCAAATCATGAGTGAACCCCCCATTCACAATTGCTACAAAGAGAATAAAATACCTAGGAACCCAACTTACAAGGGATGTGAAGGACCTCTTAAAAGAGAACTACAAACCACTGTTTAAGGAAATAAGAGAGGAAACAAATAAATAGTAAAACATTCCATGCTTATGGACGGGAAGAATAGCATGAAAATGGCCATACTCTCCAAAGTAATTTATAGATTCAATGTTATCCCCATGAAAGCTACCATTGACTTTCTTCAGAGAACTAGAAAAAACTACTTTAAATTTCATTTGGAACCAAAAAAGAGCCAGTATAGCCAAGACAATCCTAAGCAAAAAGAACAAAGCTGGAGGCATCATGTTACCTGACTTCAAACTATACTACAAGGCTACAATAACCAAAGCAACATGGTTTTGGGATGCAAGGCTTCCAAAACAGGTATATAGACCAACAGAACAGACAAGAGGTCTCAGAAACAATGCCACACATCTACAACCATGTGATCTTTGACATACATGACAAAAACAAGCAGTGGGAAAAGGATTCTCTATTTAATAAAGTCTTGGGAAAACTGGCTAGCCATATGCTGAAAACCGAAACTGGACCCCTTCCTTACACCTTATAAAAAATTAACTTCAGATAGATTAAAGACTTAAGCATGAAGCCCTAAAACCATGAAAACCCTGGAAAAAAAACCTAGGCAATACCATTCAGGACATAAACATGGGCAAAGACTTCATGACTAAAACACGAAAAACAATTGCAACAAAAGCCAAAATTGACACAGCAGATCCAATTAAATTAAGGAGATTCTGCACATCAAAATAAACTATGATCAAAATGAAAAGGCAACCTACAGAATTGGAGAAAATTTTTGCAATCTATCCATCTGACAAAGGGCTAATATCCAGAATCTACAAGGAACAAAATAAACAGCCTTATGAAAAAGTGGGCAAAGGATATGAATAGACGCTTCTCAAAAAAAGACATTTATGCAGCCAATAAACATGAAAAAAAGCTAATTTTCACTGGTCAGTAGAGGAATGTAAATCAAAACAATGAGATACTATCTCATGCCAGTTAGAATGGTGATTATTAAAAAGTCAGGAAACACAGATGTTGGAGAGGATGTGGAGAAATAGGAACGCTTTTACACTGTTGGTTGGAGTGTAAATTAGTTCAACTATTGTGGAAGACAGTGTGGCAATTCCTCAAGGATCTAGAACTAGAAATAGCATTTGACCCAGCAATCCCATTACTGGGACTATACCCAGAGGATTATAAATCATTCTACGATAAAGACACATGCACACGTATGTTTATTGCGGCACTATTCACAATAGCAAAGATGTGGAACCAACCCAAATGCCCATCAATGATAGACTGGATAAAGAAAATGTGGCACATATACACCATGGAATACTACGCAGCCATAAAAAAAGGATGAGTTCATGTCCTTTGCAGGAACATGGATGAAGCTGGAAACCATCATTCTCAGCAAACTAACACAGGAGCAGGGTTATTTTCATAATGTTCTTTTGTCTTGTTTATGTCTTAGCTATGTAGTTCTTTCACCTATTCCATTTCTGTTGTAGTTTGTGTGTGTATGTCCTTTCTTTATGTCTTGATCAAACTTGCCTGAGGTTTATCACTTTTATTTATTTATTTTTCAAAGTGACCATTGGCTTTCTGAAACAATCTATTTTTAACTCACTTTTTAAAAAAGATTTAATTATTGTGGTTAGATAGTAGGTGTATGTATTTGGGGGGGTACATGAGACGTTTTGATGTAGACATGCAATATGTAATACATCATGGAGAACTGCATTTATGCCCTGTGCTACAAATAATCCAATTATACTCTTTTAGATATTTTTAAATGTACAATTAAATTATTAATTTCGGTTTTCATTGGGATGGAATATATTTTTCCATCCCTTAATTCAGTCTAAATGTGTCTTCATAAGTGAACTATGTTTCTTTTAGGCAAAAGATCATTGGGTGTCATTTTTTAAAATCCATTCATCCAATCTTTGTCTTTTGAATGGAGAGTTAAGTCTATTTATATTCAATGTTATTACTGATGAGTAAGAACTTACTTCTGCCATTTTTTAATGTGTATTTTGGTTGTTTTGTGGTCTCATCCTCTTTCTTTCCTTCCTGTATTCCTTTCAGTGAAGGTGATTTTTCTCTGGTGATATGATTTAGTTTCTTGCTTTTTATTTTTCGTGTATCTCTTGTGTGATTTTTGATTTGAGGTTACCATGAGACTTGCAGACACTGTCTTACAATTCATTGTTTTAAATAGGTAACAACTGAATCCTATTTGCATAAACAATCAAACAAAAAGAAAACTAATAAAAACACTGTGCTTTAACTTTGTGCCTCCACTTTCTAACTTTTTGTTGTTTCTAGTTGTATCTTATTGTACTCTCTATGTCTTGAAAAGTTGTTCTGGTAATTATTTTTAATTGGTTAATCATTTAGTCTTTCTACTTTGGATAAGAGTAGTTTGCACACCACCATTGCAATGTTATAATATTCTGTGTTTCTCTGTTTACTTACTATTGCCAGTGAGTTTTTATTTTCAGGTGATTATTTATTGTTCATTAATGTCCTTTTATCTGATT
The DNA here is from genome assembly GCF_008728515.1 of Papio anubis. Lineage (NCBI taxonomy): Eukaryota > Metazoa > Chordata > Mammalia > Primates > Cercopithecidae > Papio > Papio anubis. The sequence goes on along the minus strand of NC_044985.1, from coordinate 39,023,332 downwards.
TAATAACTATCTCTAGCATTTCTTGTGGTACAGATCTGGTGATGATGAAATACCTCAGTTTTTGTTTAACTTGGAAAGTCTTTATTTCTCCCTCATGTTTGAATACTATTTTCACCAGATACACTATTCTAGGGTAAAAGTTTTTTTCTTCAGTGTTTTAAATATGTCATGCTACTCTCTTGTGGCCTTTTGCTAAAAAATCTGTTGCCAGACATATTGGAGCTCTATTGTATGTTATTTGTTTCTTTTCTCTTGCTGCTTTTAGTATCCTTTATTTATTCTTGATCTTTTGGAGTATGAATATTAAATGTCTTGAGGCAGTCTTAATTGAGTTGAATCTGCTTGGTGTTCTGTAATCTTCTTGTACTTGGATATTAGTATCTTTCTCTAGGTTTGGAAAGTTCTCTGTTATTATCTCTGTGAGTGAACTTTCTACCCCTATCTCTTTGTCTACCTCCTCTATAAGTGCAATAAGTAGATTTGCCCCTTTGAGGCTATTTCCCAAATCCTTTCTGTATGTTTCTTTTTTTAAAAAAAATGGTCTCCTCTGTATATTTTATAATAGTCTGTCTTCAGCTTCACTAATTCATTCTTCTGCTTGATCAATTCTGCTATTAAAAGACTCTGATGCATTCCTCAGTATGCCAGTTACATTTTTCAGCTCCAGAATTTCTGACTGATTCTTTTTAAATATTTCAATCTCTTTGTTAAATTTGTCAAATCAGATTTGAATTCCTTCTTTGTGTTATCTTGAATTTCTTTGAGTTTCCTCAAAACAGTTATTTTTGAATTTTCTGTCTTAAAAGGACATATATCTCTATTTCTCTGGGATTGGTCCCTGGTGCCTTATTTAGGTCATTTGGTGCGGTCTTGTTTTCCCTGATGGCATTGATGCTAGTAGATATTCTTTGGTGTCTGGACATTGAGGACTTCGATATTTATTTTAGTCTTTGCAGTCTGTGCTTATTTGTACCAGTCCTTCTTTGGTGGTATTTGGAAGGACTTTGGTGCTGTGATCTAAGCTGTAGCTGCTTTAGGTGGCACCCAGCCCAGTACTGCTGTGGTTCTTGCAGACTTGTATAGGTACTGCCTTGATGTTCTTTGACAAAATCTGGTAGAATTATCTGGATTACCAGGCAGAGACTCTTGCTCACTTCCCTTAATTTCTCCTAAACAAAAGGAGCCTTTCTTTCTGTTCTGAGCCACCTACACCTGGGAGTGGAATGACACAAACATCCCTGTGGCTACCACCATTATGACTGTGCTGGGACAGACCTGAAGCCAGCACAGCACTTGGTCTCACCCTGCTGTAACTACTCTCTGGCTACTGCCTATGTTCGCTCAAGGCCCTTGGAACTACAGTCAGCAGGTGGCAAAGTAAGACAGATCTGTATTCTTTCCTTCAGGGTGATGAGGTCCCCCAGGGCCCTAGTTGGGTCTAGAGGTGCCATTCAGGAGCCAAGAACTGAGTCAAAAGCTTTAGAAGTCTACCTGACGTTCTATTATATTGTGGCTGAACTGTCACTCTAACCAGAAAATGCATTCTATCCCACTCTTCCTACCCTTTCCAAAGGCAGAGGAGCCTCACCTTGTGGACACCACCACCACAGGCCCATGGGAAACACTGGAGACTACCGCTGATGTTTCTTGAAGGTCCAAAGGTCCTTCAGTAAGCTTCTGGTAAATGCTGCCCGGCCTGTGACACCCTTCAGGGGCAGTGGCCTCCCCTCTGGCCCACAGCAGTCCAAAAATGCTGTTCAAGAGCCAAATCCTGGAATCAGGCACCCGAAGAAGACACTTAGTGCTCTACTCTACTGTGGCTGAGGTGGTACGTATGGTACTAGACAGAGACCCCTTTACTGTTTCGTCTGTTTTCTCAAGCAGGAGTCTTGTCCTGGAGCCACAGCTGGGAATGTGCTGAGTTTCATCTGACATCATTAAATATTAGAGCCACACCCAAGTCCCTCAACGTCCTATCTGTGTATCACTGCTGGTTATTCAAGGGCCAATGGCTCTTCAGTTGTAGGTTGTTGTAGATATCTCCTTTTGGATAGAATTAAAGATTTCTTAAAGTTCTGCAAGGACTAATGCTGAAAACTCACAGCTCAATTGCTTACTGGAAAGAAGTTGCAGACCCAAGTTTATGCTCTATTGTCAGGGCAACTGACACCAATGCTTGGTGAATGAAGTTAGAGTATAAAACTTAATTTTTTACTTTTTCCAGTCCTGATTCCCTGAATATAAAATGAAGCTTTAGCCTGATGACAAACTCAGGCACAAGTACATTAGTTTTGGGCAAAGATATTGAGCAGACACCTTTCTGACATCACAATTCCGCTAATCCCCTTGCCAACTTACTTTCCCTTTCTCTTCTTCTTAGAAAGGGACATCCAAAGGATTTGACCATTATTTTATTGGTTATGTGCAGACAGGTCTGAAATCTGACTGAGATTCAAATTTGGACTCTGTTTCAATTTTCAAAACCCATATAGAATAGTGTCTAAAAGACCAGGCTCTGGAGCCAGTCTAAATCTGCATATATTCTCTGCTGTCTGCTAGCTCTTTGTTCTTGACCAAACTACACTAAACCTCAGTTATTGTTTCTTTAACTTGTATATGGGGCTGACAATAGCACTCACATCATAAAATTGTGAGATAAGCCATGAAAAGGTCTTAGAAAATGCCTGACACTCATCAACTGTCATTTATCACTACGCAAAATGTAAATTTGATACTTTATATATAGGCTTAATATAAGTATATTAAATTAATACTTTATGTTAAGTATATTAGGTATATATAAGTATAATTAAGTATAAGTATATTAGCATATTAGTATAATATGTTATGCTTAATATATATTTTAATAAATATATGCATTTGGCTTCCACTGGCTGGGGTATTGTGGGTTTTAACTTAGGTAGTGATAAATAAAAAAAATAGTAACACTGGAGATGTAAAGGGAGCCACCTTGGTACTGTTGTCTGAGCAATAAAGTTGAATGTTAGAATTCTAGGTAACATGCAGACTGCCCAACTTTCCAGCGTTGACTATAGCAGGCTAGTGGAATTGGAACTATAGAGTATGATCATGTCTAGTGATGTTTTCCACCAGTCACTAATGACATGTTTTTTAAAGACTCAAGTTTAAAAACCTGAAAAATGGTTTGACCTTAAAGAAAGAAAAATTAAAATTGAGAAATATTGAAAGTAGTATCTATAGAACACAACATTGGTTATTATTAACTGTTAAATTAACATTACAGAAACTTTATTAGAAAAAATACATTGGAAATTAATTTGCAGATGAGATTTCTCATTTTCCAAGAATTTCCAAGTACATATTAACTGCTGGGAAATTATGACCAATTGTCAAGTAAATGAGTTATTTATATCATTAAATAATTTAAACTGTAAAATTTACAAAACTCAACATTATCATAGAAAACTTGCATTTGATATGGAATGTGGCTCTATTTAAATATGGTCATATGATGTCATATGGGGTTTGTTAAAAAACAAGGCCTAGGGACTGTGAAATTATTGATCACATGGAGAGAGGTTACCAGAGGTGGGAAGTGTAGTGGAGGTTGGACGAGAGTGAAGCAAAAGAGAAATTGGTTAATGGGTATAAAAATATTTAGGTAGAAGGAGTAAAATGTAGTGCTCAGTAGCCCAGTAGGGTGACTATAGCTAACAGCAACTTATTGTGTGTTTCAAAATAGCTAGAAGAGAAGATTTGAAATGTTCCCAACAAGAAGAAATGATAAACATTTGAGGCAAGGGACATCCCAAATGCTCATATTTGATCATTACACATTGTATGCTTGTATCAAAATACCACATGTACCCCACAGTTATCTACAACTCTTATGTATCCATAAAAATTTAAAAAGAATAAAATATCCCTCCTCACATTCTAAAAGAAATTTGGGCTTATTATGATCTTAAGACATATAGCCTTCAGCAATGTATACACACACACACACATATATGTATATACATACATATATATCTCTCTTATTTTTGGAATTTCAGATCAATATATCATTTATTATAGCAACATCAAAATTACTAAGAGTTATTTCTAAAAAGTATGTTAAAATATGTCAAAATAATATTAACAAATATGTTAATAATGTCTAATATTTTAATTTTTAATCCCAAAATAATAATTAAATTAATTTTTATCTAATATTTATTGAGGATACATTACATTCTTCTCAACATACTAGATTTGAACACTGCGCTAAGCATTGGAGACAGTTATAGTCAACTTAATTGAACTACTTATTTTAAAATATACTCTTGTGGTAAAAATGTGTTGTTCTAATTTTATCAAGGAAGCCACTTATATTCAGTTACAAAGAGTGAGCCATTAACCCATATATTTTAAATAAATGCCTCAGATTAATTTTCTATCTCAGCAGGCATATAGGCAGGAAATTCTTAGTTGATCTTTTTCTCTCCATTTATTGCTGCTGGGAATTTGTCATCTTTCCTGACTCATAGACTCTCAAAATATTGCCTATTCCATAGTTCACAATGGTTTTCTTCTTTGCTTAAATTTTCTCTTGAGCTCCATTTTGCAACCAGATCAATTTTGCTGTCAGCAGCTTGTCCTGCCACTATGGAGACTGTCTCAAATAATGTACTTTTGCCATTAACCCTACTTCTGTGCAAATTTAAGTTTCTTCTAACATACTTAAAATTTTTGCAATCAAATACCATGTTTACTTAGTTTACCTCTTTTCAAACTAGAGTCTTCCAGTTTATGCCTGAATTAGAGTACAGATCATTAATTTTCTGAAAATAAAAGTGAAATTCTGAATCATTTTTTCATGTTAACATTGTTAATACATAGTCTATTAGTCATTTACACTAGGCCTTATTTGTTTTTTCTAATTTATTTATTGTCCCCTGCCTTATTCCAAGGAGGATTTAAATTGTTTTAGGAGTTTAGATAGTTATTTTTTAGTCTTGTTCAGAATAATAATCTTTGGGAATACCATTATTTTTCTGAAAAGTACAATCTGTGTTCCATAGAATTGACTTGAAACAGGCCTCATGTAACACATCTATAATAATATTTGGATTATAGGACTGATTTTGCTTATGTATAGATATCTACTTCTTTATTTTACATATTAATAATATACCAAACAAAACTCAGTAAAATTAAAGCAAACCTCTTCAAAATGCACTTTTGTATTTCCCACAGAGACCAATTAGTTTTATTATACCAAGACATTCCTGAAATTTATGTGAAAACATTGAAAGATGAGTTATCAGAGAGAATAACAACTCATTCCCTCTGGATTTAATTATAGGATATAACTCAAAATACAAGGCAATGTGTGTGGAAGACAAGCAAATCTCCTTGGATTTGTGTAGAAGTTAGCCATGCCACATTTATCCTCTTTGTATTTCACCTGGAAATTGTTCATTAATTTAGAAAGCACATTATTTTTTTTGACAAAGTAGATATTATGTGGTACCTTACTGACTATAATATTCAATAGTTTTATATGTCAAGACTGTTCCTGAAGAAATGGAATTGCAATAAAATTACAAACCAATAGTTGATTTTATAGTCAATTGCACATGTCTAAACCAACCACTGGCAATTCCATTTATCATATGCCTTAATTCTCCTTGTCACTCATTCCTAAATTGTTGTATTTTCTTAACGGAGTTACTTATACATATTAGTACCAGGTTTTGAAGACCTTTAAAGTATCAGGATGTGTTTGTATCTAAAAATGTTAAGCTCATTGTTAAATAATACTAGGTCATTATACACAACCCTTTGCTTCCTATAGCTGTTCTCTTTAATGTAACATAAAATCAAAATTGTTTAAAATAGCACACTGATGAACAATCATACATAGATATGCTTTTTCACCAATCAACTGCAGAACAATCACAGTGAACAAAGGTATAAATACAAAAAACTGGGACAGAAATAATTTTGTCCATAAAAATCCCAATACTACATTTTCTTCCTGGTTTTATTCTTTTCCTTTCTAATTATTAAAGACAAATTAAATTCTTAGAGGCAAATTATTTTGTGTTGAAAGAAAACTCATTTATTCTCATGTTTATGTGTGTGAGGGTTGGCTGAAAATCAGTTGGACTAAATTAGACTCAAGGCTTCAGTATCTCAGCCCCAGGCTTCAGGCTCCAGGAATGGATACAAACTTATTCCATATTTGTCTCATCTTCCTTGAACCCATACCTAAAAGGCAAATGGTCTTTTCATGTTCCATTGTGAGGCCCAGACAATCTAGGATATATTCCTCTCCTGGCAAACCCTAAGATCATAATAGGATCCAAGCCATGTCTCTGCTTGCAGCAACATCAATCCCTTCTATTAGCCAAAGTGAGTCACATGGCCAAGCTCAGCATTACTACAAGAAGGAATTCTATTTCACTCCCAGTGACAGGGAAAGGACAGTGAAATTATCTGAAAAATAATCCAAATGATCATTTATATACATTTATTCTGTATTCTCTGCCTTTACTTTTATCTTTGTATTGTAAAATATGGTTTTGCTTCAAGACTTATATTATATTAGATGTCTATTTCATCAAATTGATTTTTGTTGCACTGCATGATTTCAATTATTTACATTATGATTATAAAAATACAGTAACTCTTCAATGTTATTAATTTAAAATGAATACATTTAATTAGCTTCTTTTCAAATGTTTTTGCTTTTCTATTTTTTCCTTTCATTCATGAATGAATCTGTTACATTCATTTCAAGAACCTCTTTTATGTAAGACAATTTACAATTTCATGAAAATATGCTTTGAACTGAGTCAGCTTTGGAGATTCATGTGTGACCTCACCCCAGTAGTTAATTTAGCATTCTCTTACTCTAAGTTAATCCTGAATCATGGCTTTGAGAATTTATTTCATCTATCTATCTATCTATCAATCAATCTATCTATCCATCTATCATCTATGTATTCCTATTCTCCTCATACTTTATATTTTTCAACAAGTATGACTTTTAAAAACACAGTCAGGTGGTATGACTTATATCTAGATGAGAACAATTATATAATTTAATTTTTATCTATTTTGAACATTAAACGATTCTCAAATTAAGTGAAGGTCTACATAAATCCTGTTCAAAGCTTCTACCAAAGATGGAGCTTGTAATTAAGCAAATCAAGTATTTGTAGTTTTTTGTCAGGTAATTGTTATTTTGCTTTTTGTAAGTAGCAGAGACAATACGTTTTGGAGAGGCAATTTCCAAGGTAAGTGCTCCAGGAAAATGTGATTTATAATGTGTAACTTTTATAGATATTTTCCTGCTCATTTTTAAAAATTTGAGACATTAGAGGAACCATTGCCTTTTGGGTCTTTCTCCCGATTTTTGATACTGGTATAATATTCTTGATGAATCTTTCCCTGAACATAGAATAGCATATGGAAGGATAGGTGGATTTTCTTATGCACCATGAAATTTGAGATTCTTGAAATGAGTTATACTTTTTCTAAGCTTCTGCTTTAACTAGAAAAATTGTTTCTCTCCTATGTGGTACCTATTCTTGATGGATTAAGTAGTCAAATATTTGGATGGCTAATAAAGTGAAACATATAAAGGTCACTGTTGATATTTATTTCAGCCACATTCTTCAGGAAAATATGAGAAGCAAGTGTGATATTCAGGAATCTGCTTACTTTGTTATCTCCTATTAAGTAGAGATTTCCCAAACCTATTAGAGAGGGATTTTTGCTCTGTATTTTAAGGATTTCAACACCTCTTATGGCTGTAATATATTATATACTGTTCTGGAACCAGCACACCAAAACAGAAAAGGGGATGTCCAATCCTTTCTACTTCCATATATAAGTAAAGCAGTGGTATTAAGGTGTAGCCACATAGAAAGATGTACCTTTTAAACTTGAATGAAGGAGACAATATTGATAATTATTAGAAATAGAACAATCTGTCCGGGCGCAGTGGCTCATGCCTGTAATCCCAGCACTTTTGGAGGCCTAGGCTGGTGGATCTCCTCAGGTCAGAAGTTTGAGACCAGCCTGGCCAACATGGTGAAACTCCATCTCTATTAAAAATACAAAACTTAGCCTGGCATGATGGTATACACCTGTAATCCCAGTTACTCGGGAGGCGGAGGCAGGAGAACTGCTTGAACTTGGGAGGCAGAGGTTGCAGTGAGCCAAGATTGTGCCATTGCACTCCAGCCTGGGAGACGGAGCAAGACTCTGTCTCAAAATAAATAAATAAATAAATAAAATAGAACAATCTAGTGTCCCAATGCAAAGTAGATTCAGTGATATGAGGATTAGGAAGAATGCCATCTTTCATAACTATGAAATCTATGTTGATCATACCTTTCTCCTGTTACCACAGTTTCTCTCTCTTATACACAAATATATATATATATATGTTATTTGTCTGTTGTACTCATCAGATGCTAAATGAGACAAAAACATAAAAGAGTCATCCGCATACTGATGTTGATAGTTGCTATTTCCAGTTTCTAAAATTCCCCATTTATGTAAATCTTTGCACTCCCACGGATCTACTGCAATTTTCTTAGGAGTCACTTTTTTCATGCTGCATTCCTAATGATTATAAACTACTGAGAGCATCAGTTTAAATTATGTCATTTCTGTGAAATATACATACTTCTAATGCTACAAAAATTACATTAACAAGATGACCAAATAGAAGCTTCCACCAATTGTCCTCCCCACAGGAATATGAAATGTAACGACTACCTACACAAGAAAGCACCTTCCTAAGAACCAAAAATCAGGTGAGCAATCACCTGGTTTTAATTTGATATTACTAAAAGAGTCACTGTAAAGAGTAGGAGAGATAGTCTCAAATAGCTGACATCACACCTTTTCCATTCCTTAGCAGGGGCTGCATAATATAGAGAATCTGTATGCTTGGGGGAGGAGAAGTACAGTGATTATGGGACTTTACATTGGAATTCAGTGCTGCCCTGTCACAGTGGAAAGCAACACTTTGCAGAATTCAGCTGATGCCCACAGAGGGAGCATTTAGAACCTCTAGCCAAAGAGAAATTGTCCATCTCCTTGCTTGCAACTTGAGTTTCAGCAAGCCTCACCGCTGCAGGCTAACGTGCTCTGGCATTCCAATTAAACTTGAAAGGCAGGCTGGGCGCAGTGGCTGTCTGCGCACAGTAGCTCACACCTGTAATTCCAGCACTTTGGGAGGCCAAGGCGGGTGAATCACTTGAGGTCAGGAGTTTGAGACCAGCCTGCCAACATGGCGTAACCCCATCTCTACTAAAAAAACACACACAAAAAATTAGCTAGACATTGTGGCATGTGCCTGAAATCCCAGCTACTAGGGAGGCTGAGACAGGAGAATTGCTTGAATCCAGGAGGCGGAGGTTGCAGTGAGCTGAGATTGCACCACTGCAGTCCAGTGACTCCATCAAAAAAAAAAAAAAAGACAGGCAATGTAAGCCACAAAGAAACTCACTACCTTGAAGGGAAAGACCACATTCTGACAGAATGTATCACCTACTGACTAAAGAGCCCTTGGGCCCTGAATAATCAGCAGCATTAGTCAGTTAGTACATGCGATGGACCTTAGGTGACACTCTGAGATGTGCTGGCTTCAGGTATCACTCAGCATATTCACAGCTGTGGTGGCTATAGGGAGACACTGCTTCTGCTTGAGAAAAGCAAAGAGAAAAGTGACTTTGTCTTGCAGCTGCAATGGGGCAGAGTACCAAGTGGACTCTTGGGGTCACCAGTACCAAGCATTGACTCTTGAATGACATTTCTGGACCTTTCCTGACCAAGAGGGGGAGCTCACCGCCCTGAAGGGTAAACCTAGGCCTGGCAACATTCACCAAAAGCTGACTGAAGGGAACTTGGGCCTTGATTGAACATTGTTGGTAGCCTGGCAGTATTCCCTGTGGAACTGTGGTGGCAGTGGCCATGGAGTAAGGATCCTCTGCTTGTGGAAAGGGGAAAAAAAAGAGTGGGAATAACTTTGTCTTTTGGCATGTCAGCTCAATCACAGTAGAATAGAGTACCAGGTAAATTCCTAAGGTTCTGGACTCCAGACACGGGCTCCTGGATGGCTTCCCTGGACCTACCTGGGCTGGGAGGGAGCTTTCCACCCTAAAGGGAAAGAGACAAGCCTTGTTGGCTTTGCCATCTGCTAACTATAGAGCCCTAAGGTTTGAACCAACATAGATGCTGGCCACGTAGTGGTTATAATGGGCTCTGGATGAGACCAAGGGCTGTGCTTGCTTTAGATCTGACACAGTGCAGTCCCGGTGGTGGTGGCCACAGCAGTCCTTTTATTGCCCCTCCCGTAGCTCCAGGCAGCTCAGCATAGAGAAGAAGACATAATTAGTTTGGGGGAATGTAAGAGAAGAGAACAAGAATTCTCTGGTAATCTAGGGAATTCTTCTGGATCTTATAAAAGACCACCAAGGCAGTACCTCTGAGTCTGCAAGAGCCAAGCATTACTGGGCTAAAGGTGCCCCGTAGTGCAGATACAGTTGCAGTGACTGAAGTTATCACTTCACCCAAATCCGTTTGAATACCTTGAAAGCCTTCCCAAGAATGATGGGTACAAATAAGCCCAAACAATGAAGACTACAAAAATCCTGACTCTTCAATGCCCAGACACTGACAAATATCCGAAAGCATCAAGGCCATCTAGGAAAACATAATCTCACCGAATAAGCTCAATAAGGCACCAGGGACCAATCCTGGAAAGACAGATCTTTCAGACAGAGAATTAAAAATAGCTGTTGTGAGGGAACTCAATGAAGTTCAGGATAACATACATAAGGAATTCATAATCCAATCATACAAATTTAACAAAACAATTGAAATAGTTAAAACGAATCAAGCAGAGATTCTGGAGCTGAAAATGCCATTGGCACACTGAAGAATGCATCAGCATCTCAGCTGCAGAACTGATCAAGCAGAAGAAAGAATTAGTGACTCTGAAGATATGTTCTTTGAAAATACACAGACAGAAGGGGGGGAAAAGAATAAAACAGAATGAAACATGTCTACAAGTTCTAGAAAATAGTCTCAAAAGAGAAAATCTAAGAGTTACTAACCTTAAAGAGGAGATAGGCAGACATAGAAGCAGAAAGTTCATGCAAAGAGATAATAGAATTTCCAAAACCTAGAGCAATGTATCAATATTCAAGCACAAGAAGGCTATAGAATACAAAGAACATTTAACCCAAATGTATTTAATAATGAAACTCCCAAAGGTCAAGGATTAAAAAAAAAAAAAAAAAAAAAAAAAAGATCCTAAAAGCAGTAAGATAGAAGAAACAAGTAACATACAAACAAAATCCAATACATTTGGCAGCAGATTTCAGTAGAAACCTTACAGGCCAGGCCAGGAGAGAGTGGCATGACATATTTAAAATGATGAAAGAAAAAAAAGATTTTACCCTACAATGGTATATTCAATGAAAATATTCTTCTAAAAAGAAGGGGAAATAAAACATTTGTCAGACGAACAAAAGCTGAGAGACTTCATCAATACCACATGAGACCTACTAGAAATGCTAAAGGGAGTTTTTCCATCTGAAAGAACAGAATGTTAATGAGCAATAATAAATCATCTGAAGGTGCAAAACTTACAGGTAATAGTAGGTATGCAAAAAATCACAGAATATTATAACACTATACTTGTGATGTATAAACTACTCATATCCTCAGTAGAAAGATTAAAAGATTAAGCAATTGAAAATACAAACTACAATTCCTCAAGGCATAAACAGCACAAGGAGATAGAAATACAAAGGACAACAGGTTAAAAAGTGAAGGGGCGAATAGAGGCCGCGCGCGCAGAGCGAGCGCCTGCTGCCTCCCCACCCCTCCCGCAACGCTGGACCCCAGGGTTCCCCCGGCTCCTCTGCCCGCCATGGCCGACATGGAAGCAGCGTTCGAGGACGCAGTGGAAGAACGAGTGATCAACGAGGAATACAAAATATGGAAACAGAACACCCCTTTTCTTTATGATTTGGTGATGACCCATGCTCTGGAGTGGCTCAGCCTAACTGCCCAGTGGCTTCCAGATGTAACCAGACCAGAAGGGAAAGATTTTAGCATTCATTGACTTGTCCTGGGGACACACACATGGGATGAACAAAACCATCTTGTTATAGCCAGTGTGCAACTCCCTAATGATGATGCTCAGTTTGATGTGTCGCACTACGACAGTGATAAAGGAGAATTTGGAGGTTTTGGTTCAGTTAGTGGAAAAATTGAAATAGAAATCAAGATCAACCATGAAGGAGAAGTAAACAGGGCCCGTTATATGCCCCAGAACCCTTGTATCATCGCAACAAAGACTCCTTCCAGTGATGTTCTTGTCTTTGACTATACAAAACATCCTTCCAAACCAGATCCTTCTGGAGAGTGCAACCCAGACTTGCGTCTCCGTGGACATCAAAAGGAAGGCTATGGGCTTTCTTGGAACCCAAATCTCAGTGGGCACTTACTTAGTGCTTCCGATGACCACACCATCTGCCTGTGGGACATCAGTGCCGTTCCAAAGGAGGGAAAAGTGGTGGATGCGAAGACCATCTTTACAGGGCATACAGCAGTAGTAGAAGATGTTTCCTGGCATCTGCTCCATGAGTCTCTGTTTGGGTCAGTTGCTGATGATCAGAAACTTATGATTTGGGATACTCGTTCAAACAGTACTTCCAAACCAAGCCACTCAGTTGATGCTCACAATGCTGAAGTGAACTGCCTTTCTTTCAATCCTTATAGTGAGTTCATTCTTGCCACAGGATCAGCTGACAAGACTGTTGCCTTGTGGGATCTGAGAAATCTGAAACTTAAGTTGCATTCCTTTGAGTCACATAAGGATGAAATATTCCAGGTTCAGTGGTCACCTCACAATGAGACTATTTTGGCTTCCAGTGGTACTGATCGCAGACTGAATGTCTGGGATTTAAGTAAAATTGGAGAGGAACAATCCCCAGAAGATGCAGAAGACGGGCCACCAGAGTTGTTGTTTATTCATGGTGGTCACACTGCCAAGATATCTGATTTCTCCTGGAATCCCAATGAACCTTAGGTGATTTGTTCTGTATCAGAAGACAATATCATACAAGTGTGGCAAATGGCAGAGAACATTTATAATGATGAAGACCCTGAAGGAAGCGTGGATCCAGAAGGACAAGGATCCTACATATGTCTTTACTTCCCGTGATTTTAGACTCCCCTTTTTTCTTCTCAACCCTGAGAGTGATTTAACACTGGTTTTGAGACAGACTTTGTTCAACTATCCCTCTATATAATAGGTACCACCAATAATGCTATTAGCCCAAACAGTGGGTGTTTTCTAAATATTAATGGGGGGGGGGGGCTTCATTCAGCAAAGCCACAGACTTACGTTGAAATTTTCTTCAGGAATTTTCTAGTAACCCAGGTCTAAAGTAGCTACAGAAGGGGGACTATTATGTGTGATTATTTTTCTTCTTATGCCATATATCCCCAAGTTTTTCAGACTCATTTAAGTAAAGGCTAGAGTGAGTAAGGAATAGAGCCAAATGAGGTAGGTGTCTGAGCCATGAAGTATAAATACTGAAAGATGTCACTTTTATTCAGGAAATAGGGGAGATTCAAGTCATATAGATTCCTACTCGAAAATCTTGACACCTGACATTCCAGGATGCACATTTTCATATGTAGACTAGTTTCCTCTTGGTTTCCTCAGTTAAGTCGAAACTACATGTTCCTCTTTCCCCATATATTCATATATTTTTGCTCGTTAGTGTATTTCTTGAGCTGTTTTCATGTTGTTTCTTTCCTGTCTGTGAAATGGTGTGTTTTTTGTTGTTGTTGTTGTTTTTAACTTGGGACCACCAAGTTGTAAAGATGTATGTTTTTACCAGACAGTTACACCACAGGCAGACTGTCAAGTTGAGAAGAGTGAATCAATAACTTGTATTTGTTTTAAAAATTAAATTAATCCTTGATAAGAGTTGCTTTTTTTTAGGAGTTAGTCCTTGACAACTAGTTTGATGCCATCTCCATTTTGGGTGACCTGTTTCACCAGCAGGCCTGTTACTCTCCATGACTAACTGTGTAAGTGCTTAAAATGGAATAAATTGCTTTTCTACATAAAAAAAAAAGTGAAGAGGCAAAGTGAAGAGTTGTTATTCATTTGCTCTTTTCTTGTTTAATTGTGTATGCAATTAGTGTAAAATCATCATCAGATTAAAATAATGAATATTATTTGCAAGTATCATGGTAATCTCAAATTAAAAAACACTGAGGATACACAAAAAATAAAAAGCAAGCAACTAAATAATATAACCAGAGAAAATCACCTTAACTAAAAGAAAGACAGGAAGAAAGAAAACAAAAAAGGAAGACAAGACCAGAAAACAATCAGAATGCAAATAGCAAAAAATGGCAGGAGTAAGTCCTTACTTATCAATAATAACACTGAATGTAAATGGACTAAACCATCCATTCAAAAAATAGAGTAGCTGAATGGATTAAAAAAAAAAAAAAAACAAACAAATAGGGACATGACATGTATACACTGACAATAAAGGGATGGAAAAAGGTATTCCATGCCAATGGAAACCATAAAAGAAAAAGCATAGCTATATTGATATCACTAATAGATTTCAAGACAAAAACTATGAAAAGAGACAGAGAAGGTCATTATATAATGATAAAGGGCTCAATTGATCAAGAAGATATGAAAATTTTAAATACATATGCACACAATACTGGAGCACCCAGATACATAAAGAAAATATTACTAGAGCTAAATAGAGAGATGGTCCTCAATAAAATAATAGCTGGAGGCTGCAACACCTCACTTACAGCAGTGGACAGATTTTTCAGACAAAAAATCAACGAAGAAACATCAGACTTATTCTGCAGCCTAGACTAAGTGGACATGATAGATATTTACAAAACATTTCATGCAACAGATGCAGAATATACTTTATTTTTTCTCAGTACATGAATCATTTCTCAAGGATAGATCATATATTAGGTCACAAAACAAGTCTTAAAACATTCAAAGAAGTTGAAATAATATTAAGCATGTTCTGTGATGATGATGGAATAAAACTATAAATCAATAACAAGAGGAATTTTGGAAACTATAAAGCTCCTGAATGACTAGCAGGTCAAGGAATAAATTAAGAAGAAAATTTAAAAATGTACTGAAACAAATAGAAATGGAAACACAACATAACAAAGCTTATAGGATATAGCAAAAGCAATAGTAAGATAGAAATTTGTAGCTATATGTGCTTACATCAGAGAAGTAGAAAAAGGTCAAATAAGCAATGTGATGATACATCTTAAATAACTGGAAAAGCAAGAGCAAACCAAATTCAAAATTAATAGAAGAAAGGAAACAATTAAAATATAGCAGAAATAAATGAAATTGAAACAAAGAAAACAATGCAAAAGATCAGTGTAACCCACGGCAGCTTCTTTGAAAAGATAAACAAAATTGGCAAACTTTTATCCAAATTAAGAAAAAAACAGACTGAGCATGGTGGCTCACACCTGTAATCCCAGCACTTTGGGAGGCTGAGGCAGGCAGATCACCTGAAGTTGGGAGTTCAAGACCAGCCTAACAAGGAGAAACCCTGTTTCTACTAAAAATACAAAATTAGTCGGGCATGGTGACACATATCTGTAATCCCAGCTACTCAGGAGGCTGAACCCGGGAGGCGGAGGTTGCAGTGAGCTGAGATCGCGCCATTGCACTCCAGCCTGGGCAACAAGAGTGAAACTCCATCTGAAACAAACAAACAAACAAACCAGAGAAGCCTCAAATAAATAAAAATAGAGATGAGAAAGAACACATTATATCCAATACCTCAGAAAGTTAATAGATCATTAGAGGCTACTTTGAGCAACTATATGCCAATAAATTGGAAAACCATGGAATGAACAAATTCCTAGATACATACAACCTACCAAGATTGAAACATGAAGAAATACAGACCTGCACAGAGCAATAACAAATAACACAATTGACATCATAAAAAAAATTACCTAGCAAAGAGAAGCCCATGAAGCAAAGGCTTCACTGCTGAACTTTACCAAACATTTACGAAATAACTAATATCAATCATACTTAAACTATTCAAAAAACAAACAAACAAACAAACAAACAAAAACAGAGAAACAGAGAATACTTCCAAACTAATTCTACAAGGCCAGTTTTTCTCTGATACCAAAATCAGACAAAGTCTTAAAAAAATGTAGGCCAAATATACCTGATGTACATTGATGCAAACATTTTCTGCAAAATATGAGCAAATGAAATTCAACTATACATTAAAAAGATCATTCATCATGATCAAGTGGCATTTATCCCAGATATGCAAGGATGGTTCAACATATGCAAATCAATGTGATTCAACATGTCAACAGAACGAAGGACAAGAGCATATGATCATTTAAATTGATTTGAGAAAGCATTTGATAAAATTGTACATCCATTCATGCTAAAACCCTCAAAAACTGGATATAAAAGGAACATACCTCAAAATAACAGAAACCACCAATGACAGACCCACAGGCAGTATCATCCTGAGTGGAGAAAAACTAAAACCTTTTCTCTTAAGATCTGAAACATGACCAAGATGCCCACTTTTGCAACTGTCATTCAACATACTACTGGAAATTCTAGCTAGAGCAATCAGACAAGAGAAATAAATGAAGAACATCCAAATTGGAAAGGAAGAAGCCAATTATTTTTGTGTGCAGATGATATGATCTTGTATTTTAAAAAAACCCTAAAGATTACATACAGAAACTATTAGAAGTGATAAACTCAGTAAAGTTGCAGCATACAAAATCAACATACAAAAATCAGTAGCATTTCTATATGCCAACAGTGAGCAATCTGAAAAAGAAATCAATAATGTAATCTCATTTACAATAGCCACAAATAAAATCAAATATCTAGGAATGAAATTATTCAAAGAAGTGAAAGATCTCTACAATGAAAATGATAAAATGCTGGTGAAATAAATTGGCAAGGACACCAGAAAATGCAAAAAATACTCGATGTTCGTAGATTGGAAGAATCATTGTTATTAAAATGTCCATACTACCCAAAGCAATCTGCTGATTCAGTGAAATCCCCATCAAAATGCCAGTGATATTCTTTACAAAAATAGAAAAAAAAAGAGTAAAATTTGTATGGAAACACAAAAGACCCAGAACAGCCAAATACATCTTGGGGAAAAAATAACAACACTGGAGGAATCATATTACCTAACTTCAAATTGTACTACAGAGCTATGTTAATGAAAACAGCATGGTAGTGGCATAAAAACAGACACATAAACTGATGGAGCAGAATAGATAACCCAGAAACAAATCCGTGCAACTACAGTGAACTCATTTTTGACAAAATGCCAAGAACATACACTGGGGAAAGGACAGTCTCTTCAACAAATAGTGCAGAGGAAACCGGATATCCATATGTAGAAGTATGAAACTAGACCCCTATCTGTTGCCATATACAAAAATCGAATCAAAATGGATTAAAAACTTAAATCTAAGACCTCAAACTATGTAGAAAACCCTGGAGAAAGTCTCCACGACATTGGACTTCACAAAAATATCTTGAGCAATTATCCACAAACATAGACAGCCAAAACAAAAAATGGACAAACGGGATTACATCAAGTTGAAAAGCTTCTGCACAGCAAAGAAAATAATCAACAAAGTGAAGAGATAACCCGCAGAATGGGAGAAAATATTTGTAATCTATTCTTCTGACAAGGGATTAACAACTGGAATATATAAGGAGCCCAAACTATTGTATGAAAAACAATCTAATAATCTGATTTAAAAATGGGCAAAAGATCTGAATAGACATTTCTCAAAGGAGGACAAACAAATAGTTAACAGGTATGTAAAAAGGTGCTCAACATTATTGATTATCAGAGAAATGAAAAGCAAAACTACAATAGGATATCATCTCACCTCAATTAAAATGATTTTTATCCAAAAGCAGTAACAGATGTTGTCAAGCATATGGATACAAGGGAACCTTCATACACTATTGGGGGGAATGTAAATTAGTGCAACCACTGTGCAGAACAATATGGAAGTTCCTCAAAAAACTAAAAATCTAACTACTATATGACCCAGAATCCCACTGCTAGGTATACACCCAAAAGAAAGGAAATCAAGATATTGAAGTGATATCTACAGTCCCATGCTAATTGCAGCACTATTCACAATAGCCAATATTTAGAAGCAACCTGTGTCTATCAACAGATGAATGGATAAAGAAAATGTGTACATATACACAGTGGAGTACCATAAAAAATGCAATTCTGGTATTTGCAACAACATGGATGGAACTGGAGGTCATTCTGTTAAGTGAAATAAGCCAGGCACAGAAAGACAAACTTTGCATGTTCTGACTTATTTATGGGAACTAAAAATTAAAATAATTGAACACATAGAGATAGAGAGTAGAAGGGTGGTTACCAGCACCTGGGAGGGGTTGCGTAGTGGAGAATGTGGGGATGGTTAATGCATGCCAAAAATGGAAAGAATGAATAAAATCTAATATTTTGATAGCACGACAGAGTGACTATTGTCAATAATAATTGAATTATACATTTAAAAATGACTAAAATAGTATAATTGGATGGTTTGTAACACAAAGGATAAAGGATTGAGGTGATGTATAGCCCATTTATCCTGATACGATTGTTATGCATTGCATGGCTATATCAAAGTATCTCATGTACTTAATAAATATATACACCTACCATTACCCACAAAAATAAAAAATAAGAATTTAAGAAAGTAACTCTACATTACATTATCAGCCTGTTTTATGATATCTCTTTGTATGTAAAGAGATATCATAAAAGAAAAAGAGCAAATTACATTACTTTTTTTTATTTGTGTGTAAATGCAGTTCAGTTCACTTTGCATTATTTTTCTTTTATTTTTCCTAGCTCTGGTGCTGTACTTGGCAAATGTCAGTTACTAAATATATACCTGTTGAATGAAAATGATTTAAACTAAAAAATGGGGAAGCTTGAATGTTTTATTTTCAATCTTGAGTTTATTAATATTTTCCTCCTACTCATAATTGCTTTTTCCTTACTCTGGGCATTGTTCAAGATCTGTTATAAAGGAAAGGTAGGAAGAAATGCCATTTAAATAAAAAGTAAGAAAAAAATAGATGTATATATCTTGGTTACCTATGAAGGATGTAGATATTTCTTGTGCATAATTGGAATTTTAATTTTCAAAAATCTATAGCAAAGAAATGGAGGTATGGGACAGCTCACTGTAGCTGAATTACAAGCAAGGAAAAATGAAGAGTTGCCCTTTGAATAGCACGCAAGTAATAAAAGCTAAGGTGCTAGGGTAAACAAGGCGAGGGAAGTGTTCTGAAGATGAAAGTATTAGAAACTATAAAGAGTTAGCTATTCAGAGGAATGCAGAGGTACAGCAAGGTAGCATTAAGTAGCTTATACTGATTCATTTTTAAAGAACTTCCGCACGGCTAAAGAAAGTATCATCAGAGGAAACAGACTACTTACAGAATGGGGAAAAAATTTGCAATCTATCCATCTGGCAAAGTCTAATATCCAGAGTCTACCAGGAACTTAAACAAATTTACAAGAAAAAAAACAACCCATGAAAAAGTGAGCAAAGGACATGTACAGGCACTTCTCCAAAGAAAACATTCATGCAGCCGACAAACATATGAAAAAAAGTACAACATCACTAATCATTAGAGAAATGCAAATCAAAATCACAATGAGATACCACCTTTCCCCAGTCAGAGTGGTGATTATTAAAAAGTCAAAAAACAACAGATGCTGGTGAGGGTGCAGAGAAAAAGGAATAGTTTTGCACTGTTGGTGGGAATGTAAATTAGTTCAACCATTGTGGAAGACAGTGTGGTAATTCCTCAAAGATCTAGAAGAAGAAATACCATTTGACCCAGCGATCCCATTACTGGGTATATATCCAAAGAAATATAAATCATTCTATTTTAAAGATACATGCACATGTATGTTCATTGTAGTACTATTCACAATAACCAAGACATGGAATCAACCCAAATGCCCATCAACAATAGACTGGATAAAGAAAATGTGGTACATATATCCCATGGAATACTATGTGACCAAAAAAAAGGAATGAGGTCACGTCCTTTGCAGGGACATGGATGAAGCTGGAAGCCATCATTCTCAGCAAACTAACACGGGAACAGGAAACCAAACACCGCATGTTCTCACTCATAAGTGGGAGCTGAACAATGAGAACATACAGACACATGGTGAGGAACAACACATATTGGGGCCTGCCAGGGGTAAGGGGAAAGGAAGGCATAAGGAAGAATAGCTAATGGACGCTGGGCTTAATACCTAGGTGATGGGTTGATAGGTGCAGCAAACCACCATGGCACACATTTACCTATGTAACAAACCTGTACAACCTGCACATGTACCCTGGATCTTAAAATAAAAGTTGGAAATAAAGAAAGTACAAAAAAAGAAGTAAAATTTTTAATCATTATTGACTTTATATTTGTAGAGATTGAGGAAAGTTTGAGTTTTAGGAGCAGGCTGAGGCTTCAGGCATTGACATTTGAGGAAGTGGAGATAACATTCACATAGTCATGGATCATGGACCACATAGACCATCTTAGTTTTCTATAAATATTGTTTGCTTTATCATGCCTGCTGGCAAAAATTGATGAAATCATTTTGGAACTATCAAGAGTTACAGCTTTTGGATGCATGTACTTGGACATATTTAATAGGAAATCAGAAACACAGGAGTGGAAATACAAAATGCTCTTGTACACTGACACGTTTGTGGATCATCAGTTCCTAGGATATATTAAAAACAAAAAGGTATAAAGAAGACTAGGAATTGTATTGTAAAATGGAGCAAAGAAGAAATAGCTTATAAAGGAAAATAAAATCATGTGGCCAGAATAGTAGAAAAAGATACAGAAAAAGTTGATATTAAACTATCAGCATCAAATTAGGCCACAGATTATAGAGGAATTAAAAATAGCTATTAGTAATTAGAAGACTGTGAATGGTTGTAGCAAGAGTGATTTTAGTAAAATCATAATAGAAATCAGATTTCAGTGGTTGTAGAAACTAGTAGAAGAAAAAATAGATATAAGAAGAATGATGGTAAGACTACTAGAAATTATTGATGCTGCCCTACTAGATGAAATGATTTAGGACATTGGTCTGGGAAGTGACTTTTTGGTGAAGACCTTAAAAACTTCTAGTAGTTTTACAGTTTTGGATCTTATATTAATGTCTTCAGTCCATTTTAGTTGATTTTTTAAGTGGCGAAAGATAGTTTCATTCTTCTGCACATGGATATCCAATTTTCCCAGCACCATTTATTGAAGAAACTGTTCTTCCCCAATGTGTGTTCTTGGCACTCGTGTCAAAGACCAGTTGGATGTACGTGCATGAATTTATTTCTGGGCTTTTCCTTTTGTTTCATTTTGTTCTATTTTAAGTCTGTTTTTACACCAATACCAGGCTGTTATAGATACTACAGTGTTTTAGTATATTTTGAAGTCCTGTAGAGTGGTGCCTCCTGCTTTGTTGTTTTTGCTCAAGATTACTTTGGGTATGTGGGGTCTTTTAATGGTTCTACATGAATTTTAGGATAACTTTTCCTATTTTTGTTAAAGGTTTCATTGGTATTTTGATAGGTATTTCATTGAGTGTATAGATAACTTTGGGTAGTAAGAACGTTTTAACAGTATTTTTTTAATCCGTGACAAAATATTTTCCTACTTATTTATTTCATAGTTTTTTTTGTCGTTTTCATTGTAGAAATCTTTTATCTTCTCAGTTAAATTAATTCCTAGGTATTTTATATTTTTGACCACTATTGTAAATAGGGTTGCTTTCTTAATTTCTTTTTCATTATCAGCATGTACAAATGGTATTGATTTTTGTATGCTAATTTTGTATCCTGCAATTTTACTGAATTGATTAGTTCTAACATTTTTTTGGTGTCGTCTATAGGATTTTCTATATATAAGATCATGTCACCTGCAAACAGGAACAATTTAATTTCCTTCTTTCTCATTTGGATGTCCCTTCTTTCTTTCTCTTGTCTGTGTTGAGGACTCTTAGTGCTATGTTCAATAAAAGTAATCAAAGTGGGCATTCTTGTCTTATTCCATATTTTCACATGTGAAGTGAAAGCTTTCCACTTTCCCTCTTCAGTATGACACTAGTTGTGTTTTTCTCATATAAGGCCTTTATTGTGTTAAGGGACATTCCTTTTATATTTAAGTTGTTGAGAATTTTATGATGAAGGAATGTTGGACTTTATCACATGCTTTTTTGCATTTATAGATTCAATCATGTGGTTTTTGTCCTTCATTCTATTAATATAACATTTATTTGTTTGCATATTTTGAACTATCCTCGCATCCTTGGGATTAATCCCACTTGAACATAATGAATAATATTTTATGTATGCTTTTGGATCCTGTTTGCTACTCTTTCATTGAGAATTTTTGCATCTGTGTTCATCAAGAATATTGACTTGTAGTTTTGCCTTTTTTACTGTGTCTTTGTCTGGTTTTGGTATTAAGGTAATACTGACCATGTAGAATGAGTTTAGAATTCCTCCTTCTTCAATTTTTTGAAGAGGTTAAGTACAATTGGTATTAGTTATTCTATATATGTTTGGTAGAATTTAGCAGTGAAGTCATTGTGTGTGTGTGGTTTTTGTTTGTTTGTTTTTTGTTTGTTTTGTTTTGTTGTTTTTTACTCGATGGGAGATTTTCAATACGATTACTCATCATTGCTCTGTTAAGGTTTTCTATTTCTTTATAATTCAGTCTTGGGAGGTTGGAGGTGTTCAGTTATTTGTTCACTTCTGAATTTTCCAATTTGTTGGTGTACATTTGTTCATAATAGTCTCTTATAATCCTTTATATTTCTGTGGTATTAGTTGAGATGTCTTCTTTTTTATCTCTGATTTTAATACTCAAGTATTCTCTCTTTTTTTCTTAGTCTAGCTTCCAGCTAAAGGTTTCTTTGTTCTTTTAGAAAATGAGTTCTTTATTTCATTAATCTATTGTATTTTTTTCTCTTTTTTGTTTATTTCTGCTCTGATATGTATTATACTTTTTCTCTAATAATGTTGGACTTGGTTTGATCTTGATTTTCTAGTTCTTTTTTTTATGCATTGTGGAACCTTTAATTTTCATGTGATTTCTGTACATAAGGAGTATGAGAGTAACCCTTTTACAAATGGAACTAATTTACTAGAACAATGACAAAACTGAACTGGTATTTGATGTGAAGCCACAGGAGTTTAAGCTTCAAATCCAGCCAAGAAGTTTGTTACAATCTCTTTCAGCTTTGCATCTGATTCTCCTGAGATCTTTCCATCAGCCCTGATAGTGTCCAACAGGGGTTGGTGCTGGCTGACAAAATGAGACAAGAAAGCATTCTCAAACTTTGTAATCTTGCTGGGCTCCAGTTTATCAAGAGACCCCCTTACACCCATATAGATAACAGTTCTTCAATAGCCATGGGAGAATACCGTCCTTGCTTCAGCAACTCAGTTAGAAGCATGCCACTCGTAGTACAGTATTAGTTTGTTTATTTGAGCTCTTTTTACTTTTTTTTTTTTTTTTTTTTTTTTTTTTGAGATGGAGTCTTGCTCTGTCGCCCAGGTTGGAGTGCAGTGACCTGAACTCGACTCACTGCAATCTCTGCCTCCCAGGTTCAAGCAATTCTCCTCATTATTTATTTTAGTCATTGTATTTTTCACTCCAGGATTTCTGTTAAATTTTAAAAAATTACTTCAATATCTCTGATAAATTTCTCTGATAATCTTGAATCATTTCTCTGTGTTTCCTTGATATTCACTGAACTTCTTTAAAACAGCTATTTTGAATTCTTTGTTTGCAAGATCATATATCTCCATAACTTTTTTTTTTTTTTTTTTTTTTTGAGACGGAGTCTCCCTCTGTCACCCAGGCTGGAGTGCTGTGGCCCGATCTCAGCTCACTGCAAGCTCCGCCTCCCGGGTTCCCGCCATTCTCCTGCCTCAGCCTCCCGAGTAGCCGGGACTACAGGCGCCCGCCACCTCGCCCGGCTAGTTTTTTTTTTGTATCTCCATAACTTTAAGGTCAGTCTCTGACTACTTATTCTGTATGCTTGGTGAGTTCACATTTCTCTGAATGTTCTTTATGCTTGTGGACATGCAATATGTTCTCCACATGGAGGGATTCCATATATTAATCTTCATATTCTGGCTTTGTTTGTGTCTGACCTTCTTTGGTGAGTCTTCCAGGGATTCTAAGCAGACTGTTATGTTCCATGAGCCCATGGACACTGCAGCTGTCTCAGCACTGGAGGGCGTTCTAAGCCCATGTGTATTGTGAGTCTTATTAGGGCTCCGAGACTGGCATGGTTCTTCCATGTGGGCTTTCTCACCTGGGGAAGAACAAGGAGGGTACCTAGGCTGGCCAGGACCCCTGCCTGTAAGCCTGTCTCAGTGGCCCAAACAGGAGTGCTTCCCAGGATTATTCTGCACAGTTGGGACTGCAGAGAGAGCACCTTGAGCCAAGACTGGACCGCCAATATCTGCTGTGGGATGAAAGCTAGTGAGTGTGCCCAGATGGCCTACATGGATGTGTCTACCAGTGTTTCCTTGAAAGGGCAGAGAGGTTTCCCATCTGCAGAAAGAAGGGCTAGAGCTGAGACTGTCCCCCTCAGGATTTGCTGTTACATAGAGGCTGTTCAGCCCTAGCACATCTCATTGGTTCAGATGGGTGCTTGTTTCTCAGCAGGTCACTTCACAGGTGGAATAGATTCTCCAACTGCAGTGAGAAGGGCTGAAACTGAGACTGGGTCTCCTGAGGCTCAGCTGTGGTGCAGAGGCTGACAACCCTGTTTTGTTATATAATTCTAGTGGAAATATCATGTTAGGTTGAGGTCATCTGTCAGGGTAGATATGGTGGTATACATTTGCTATTTAAAGTATTCTATAATTGTGATAGATTAACTCTGGGACTGAAAGTTTCAACTGACTTTCAAGGAGAGGAAGTCACACTAGCAAGGATGATTTTAATTGGAGAGTATAGAGTTTAGAACAAGGAAGAGAAGGTAGAAGTTTTTGTGGTAAATTTAGGAAGTAAGTAATATAGATCTGCGTGTGGTAGTAGTAGAAATTAAAGAAGAAAGTTATTCAGAGGTTGAAGGGAAAAAGAAAAGTTCTGAGAACTATTCTGATACAGTGCATGAAGAAGAGAAAAACTAAATGACTAAGGAATCGAGACTGAATGGGTAGATGACAAGGAGTCAGAATTTTAAATTGTTATTTTAGGGTGGAAATAACAATTTTATTTTAACCATTTAAATTTTATGATAAAAAAAGATGTTATGTAAAAATGTTCAGGAGAAAACCACATCAAAGAGAAATATCTTACAGACAGAATTGATTGCATGACATATTTCTTACCAGCAAATTTTACCACTAATTAGTGAACCTCTATAAGGGGACGAGCATTTCTTGTCACAAAAATGAAAATGTCAAGGCTCAAGGTACTTTAATTAGTTCAGTGTAATTCTGCATAGTAATAAAATTATTCATAGCTAAGTTATGGCCTTTGATGTTTAATTCTTACTATTTGTGGAAACTTCATCTTTATTCAGCAGTCATTTCTCTTTGGGCTTTATAGCTAGTTTTCAGGATCCCATCACTTACTAACCAATCTCTAGATTCTCCAATCAAGACTTTTCATGGAAATTTTTCACTCGTGTGCCTTCAAAGAGATGTCCATAATCTGCTGATTTAAAACTGTCTCCATATTTAAACTGCATATAAAATGTTTAAAGACAATGTAACAGCAATCTGTTATGTATAACGTGAAGGTGATTAGAAATATATAGATGAAACATCAGAGCAAGAAAGGAATATTTAAAATTTGGCCACAAAGGAATAATTACCACAAAAAATAAAGATAGGAATATGATGCTGATAATAAAAATAAAAACAAATTATTAACTATAATTATTTCCATTTTGTAATTGAGGAAGCTGGAGTGTAAGGAGTGGGTTGAGAAGCTCATGAAAGTTTTTAAAGGCAATCTGGTTCTGCATCTTAAATTCTTCAGGGTCTCTGTAACACAGTATCTGATGGCACAAAGTAGCAGCGTTCAGACCTGACTATGTTAGCGTCTCTCCAGCTGCCAGTAAAAGGACGCTTGACTGAGGGTGCTATAAACAATAGCGGCCTATGTTCCTCATGTTTTAGAAATTCTAGAGATAATTGGTCCTGTGGATGGGCCCAAGTCTTTTATAAACTTCCACTCTACCACCCTCTATGTGTCACTATCATCTCTCCTTGTGGTCATAGAACATCACCGTCATGGGTCCAATTGTACACAGTATTGTACCAAATCAGAATGAAAGAAATCAGAGAACTCCCTGTGCTTCTCCTCTCCTTTATTCTCTGTTCTTTTCTCTGTTTTTTTTTTCTTTTTTCCTTCCTTCCTCTCATAATCCGTCTCCTCTCCTTCCTCCTCTTTATCTCTCTGTCTCTCTCTCTCACACACACAGACACAAACACATCATGATGGAAAACTTTTGACTCCCAGAAAATTGTACTCTTATATTTTTATATTTCTGGTTACAAATTGCCTCCTAATATGTGGACAAACGATGGGAGGTGGGTAAGTTAACTAAGATGAAGTGGGTATTGGTTGTTAGATAGCAAACCTTCATTATCTCTCTCGTCGCTTTTAGTTTCCAAAGGGAAAAGTATTTACTTGGAAACATGATTAAGAACATAACACTTTAGATCCATAATGCCAGGTGTTAAATCTCAGTACCAAAGCTTATATAGGAGTAACTTTGGAAAATTTAGCTAAATGCTCTGTTCTTCAGTCCTTTATTCTGTGGATTTGAATAATAATGACACATCTAGTAAATAGGTCTAAGTAAAGCAGCGAGTGCTATCACATATTAGTTTTATTTGTTATCATTACTATTATCATTCAAACATAAGTCATATGAAATAATTTAACTGCATATTCTACATGCATTTTCTTGCTTTTTCAGTTAAGGTCAACTTTAGATGAAATCTACCACTGGATCTTGCGTTTATCGCCACCTGATATTTTATGCAAGTTATACACATAGACTTAAAATTGTGGTGTTTTAAGAATTTTTCAAGGTATGGAGATAGAGCAGAGAAGAGAACTAAGAATGGAATTCCCACATCTTGAGGCTGGGAAAAAGTAGACAACAGATGGATAACAAAATTTCCAAAGGTAGATTATTTCAGTGCTAGAAAAGCCAGAAAAGAGAATTTGAAAAATCAGATGCTCTGAACTGGTTAAAGAAGTAAAGGTTTAGAATAAACCATATAGTTGTACTTTGCACGTTTGTTTGTCACCTTCTAGAGAACATTGATTCATTAGGGATATAAACCAATTTGAAGTTAGTTAATTAAAAGTAGATTGGGAAATAAGTGAGAGAAAGTCATTCCTGACAAAGTTTTCTTGCACAGCAGTGCTGCCAGGAGTCAGGATTGATGGGAGGGTAGGATGTAGAGAAGATGTGATTCAGCTTTCATAAAGAAGTATGGTGGCAGAAGGAACTAGTCAGATGCCATGGTCCTAGTCAGAAGACATGAGTCAGTGATTGACCAGTTCCTAAGTGTGACTAAACAGTGTGACTTGTCACACTGTAAACAAGAGTTAAGACTGACTGGAACATAAATTGTAACTTGAATGATCCAATCTTAGCAAGTGCTGAAACTCATGGCTCCTCTCTTTTGGATTAGATATTAGTTCTGAGGTTGGAGGAAGACAATCATGATTGTTACCACGATATCATATCTAGAAAACTTAACCAGGCTTACTGGGCTTAGGGTTCCTAATACTCTGTGGCATAATTGGATCAGAAACTACCATGGACCTAAAACCGTAGAAAGTCATCATCTGTAATCTTAACTTAAAGAAACTGAAACATGAGAGACAGTGTTAAAAGAGGTGGACTTCTTTCCTCACATACACAAGACAGATTATTTTATATTTAGAATGAAATGTGTGTGTCTGCTGGTTGATGACTGAGTAAAATAGATATGGTGAGTAGATTTGTGATTGACATGAATGCTAATCTTACACTAAGTAAGTTGCATTACATTACAACAGAAAAACATGAAAGGTCATGTTTGATGAAAATCAGCTTTGGAAGAATCCATAGTTCATGAATATAACCTTCAATAAAGGGAAATGTAAATCACAGAAATGTTACCAAGAGAGGAAAGTAAGCATCAGTGTTTGATATGGTAGTCTATTAACTGATGTAATGGAAACGAAGAACTTTCTACTGAATCACATGGGTAGAAAGGAAAATGGGCCTCTGTCATTTCATAGGTCCTCTGTCATTTAAACTAACTCAGGGAGATTGAAAGGACAGTAATTTCTTAAGCTAAATATGCACAGTTATTTAACAAATGTTCAGAGAAGTCAGGAAAAAGTCAGAGAAAAGTCAGGGTGCCTCATTCAATTTCATTTTCCTTATTGGTGTTGATTATTATTTAACAACTTTCACATTTGGGCTAATACATTTATCCCTTATTTTTTGAGGGAAATAATTCACATTTCATGGTGATAAAATTTCTTATGTTTTTTTGAGTTTTGAATACAACACATATATCATTAATAAAAGCTGAATAAAATAGAAATATTTAACTTAATTATCTAATATTAGGTACATATCCATATAATTACTACCCAGAACAAGAAGTAAATATTGATGGCACCTCAGAACCCTCTTCCCCACCTTATATACCTTTCTTACCACATTCCACTCATTCTGTAAAAGGTTCTACTCTCCTGAATTTTATGGTTTTGAAAAAAAAAATTTGCTCTTGTTTGGTTATTGCATTTTGTTATTTAAGAGAAACCCATACTAAATAGTTTTGCCCATTTTTAAGCTTTAGTGAAAAGAAATAATGAAGTATGTATAGTTTTGTGCCTGTCTTCTTTTCCTCAAATGTTGACATAAATAGTAGTTCACTATAGGGATTCAAACCGCAGGATCTGTGGAGACAGAAGACTCAGTGAATTTAAAATTTGGACAATGGAAATTGTCAATTTGAAGAATTGTAGGAAAAAAAGGAATAAGAAAAATAAACAGGGCCTAAAGGACCCAAGAGATGCTACCAGCACTACCAAAGTATACATTGTGTAAGCCCCAGGAGAAGAGATTGAGAATGAACAGAATATAATAGTGATTATGTATATACATACATGAATATCTATATTCAAATATAGATATAATCTTCACATTAACATGTCTGTATGTATGCACATACACATACATATATAAATAATAATAACTGAAAACCTTCTAAATTTGAGGAAGGTAGCTATTTATCCAAGAACTACAATGAAGTTCAGGAAGGATAAATTCAAAGATATTTATACCACAACATACTATAATCAATTTATTCAAAATAAGAAACAAACAAAGCCCACCACCAGAAAACATTCCCTGGCGAACTCTATGAAACATTTAAAGAATTAACATCTGTCCTACTCAAATTCTTCCAAAAAATAGAAGTGGAGGGCACATCCTGACACATTCTGTGATGCCAACATTACCCTGATATCAAAGCGAGACAGTTACCACAAGAAAAGAAAACTGCAGATTAATATACCTTATGAATACAGATGTAAAACATACTCACCAGAACACTAGCAATCCTAATCCAACAGTGCATTGGAATGATTATAAACTATGACCAAGTGGGATTTATCTCAGGCATGCACGGTTGTTCGACATATGATATCAATCAATGTTTTATACTACATCAATA
Organism: Papio anubis; assembly: GCF_008728515.1. Taxonomy (NCBI): domain Eukaryota; kingdom Metazoa; phylum Chordata; class Mammalia; order Primates; family Cercopithecidae; genus Papio; species Papio anubis. Next base: position 38,993,440 of record NC_044985.1, on the reverse strand, counting down.
GAATGAAGGAAAACACATACAAACACGTACATACACAGAATCATCTCAATATATGCAGAAAGACATCTAAAAGAATTTAACACTCTTTTATAATAGAAACACTCATCAAACTAGGAATAGAACGGAACTTAACATCTTGAAAGGCATTTACCAAAAATCCTATTACGCTCACTGATGAAAGACTGAAAGCCTTTCTCTAAGATCAGAAACAAGATTAAATGCCCATTATCCCCACTACAACATTACACTAGAAGTCCTAGCTAAAACAATAAGACAACTGTATGAACACCATTGCAATCAAGATAGATAATATTTCCATCACCTTTCAAATTCCCTTGTGCCCTTTTACAATACATCCATTTCCACAAAAGCCACGTCCTGACAAACACTGATTTATTTTCTGTCCTTTAATTTTGTCTTTTTCAGAGTGTCATAGAACTTGAATCATACAGGATGTAGCCTTGAGTTTGGCATTATGACTTGGCAAAATGCATTTAAGATTCATCCACATCCATCGTCATTCATATCAGTGCTTTGTTTCTTTTTATTGCAAACTTCTATTCCATTGTAAAAATATACCATAGTGAATTTGTCCATTAAACAATTGAAAGACAAATGTTGTTCTAAGTTCTGGTAATTACAAATAGAGCCACTTTAAACATATGCCTACAGATACAGTGGTATCTCCCTTATCAGAGGGGCTACATTCTAATAACTCTAGTGAATGCCTGAAACCGTGACTGGTACCAAAGCCGATATATATTATGGTTTTCTGTATATATACTTATGATAACATTTAATGTATAAAATAGGTATAGTAAGAGATTAAAAACAACTAATAATAAAATAGAACAATTATAATATGCTATAATAAAAGCTATGTGGGCATCTCTCTCTCTCTTTCTCTTTTCTCTCTCTCTCACAAAATGTCTTATTATACTGGACTCACCCATCTTGTGATGACATGAGATCATAAAATTATTATGTAATGAGATAAAGTGAAGTGAATAATGTAGTTGCTGTGTTAGAGCATTAGCCTACTATTGAATTTCTGAGTATAGGTGAATAAAACCATGGAAAGTGAAACTGTGGATAAAAGGAAACTAGTGTATTTTGTGTTGACATATGCATGATTTAATCTATTTCTTCTTAAGTGGACATTGGTAATTTACGTCTTTAAAGTTAGTCCCTTTTTTCCAAGTTATCAAATTTATAAGCATAAAGTTCTTCATATTATTTTCTTATCTTTTTGGTATTTTTATGCATGATATCTATTTATTCTGTAATTATTCTAAATATTTAAATTATTTTGTCAGACTATTCAACATTCACATTCATTTAAACTAAATTGTTTTCTTAGCTGTGTTTCTTAGCAATAGATTTCTTTACATCATTTGGAAATTTGATTTACCAAATATTTTGAAGACAGTTTTCCATTGCTGCCCACCTCAACCATATTCGCTCTTAAAATTTCATGTGGTTTTGTGGTCGTTATTATTATTTTTGGGACTGCAGCATTGGTGATTTAGGCCTTCTGCATCTGCATGGATTTGGGAATTTCAAAATAGCAGCCAGACACATTATAGCTTTAATTTCTGGTTGCATAACTATATGTCCTTTTTTCTATGAATATGGTGCCATACTTTGTTACAGACCAGAACCCCAAGAAGTGGTTGGCAACTGCTCTTTTTATGTCTTCATAAACTGGGGACCCCATCACTGGCCTCTCCTCAGAGAACACAGGCTTTCAATTCTGACTGACTTTTGCTTTCCACTTCAAAATGAACAATTGTTGTCCACATCATCCTTCAGGAACTAATCTTCTGGTCACATCTCTTTCCACCTAGACACAGAGCTAAGTAGACCTAAAGTGTCAAAAATTCCCACAGATTATTCACATAAAATAGTTTGTTCAGTTTCAACTGTATGGAAATAGTTAACTTTCTTTTTGAAAGTCATATATTTCTAATGTCCTTTTGATTTGTTATCTGTGTATGCATAAAAGAAAGGAGTTGCCTCGAAGTGTTTCATAGAGCAATGCTAATCAGTTCAACTTCTGTTATTTACTGAACTTTCTAGTCACAAATTTTGTTAAATTGAGATGTTTCCAGGAACGCTGTGGTTATAAGCACAGCAGAACAATGTAAAGCAGCTTGGATGCTGTTTGGACTGTGCACACAGATTAAAAAAGCAAATAAAGTAAAAAAACAGTTCGCTACTAGAAAGGCTAGAAAGGGGAAATACTATTAAACTAATGAATTGATTTAAAAAATAAATATTCATGATACCACTTAACAGTTTAGAATTTATGAGTATAATTATATCAATCGCTTTGAATGAAACTGTTTAGAAAATGTTCTAAAGGAAAGAATTATTGAAGAATCAGAAAACTGTTGGAACAAAAGGGGACATGAGGCCAGATATGAATCATGCTTTCTTTCCAAAGAAAACTAACAATAAGGGTAGTGAATTAGATAGAAGATAGCATCCCAATTCCATTAAACTAATATATTTGAACTTAGAGCCTCATATGAATTCCTTGTTTTTGTCTAGAATTTTATATGCCTTGCTGTTCATGAAAGTATTTATGTTAGTAATGTTGCAATAGAGTATATTACATCTTTTATACGTAAAATCTTTGAAGAAAAAAAGCACTCCTGTTTAATTAGTTTCTGGGTTTGACTTAATAGAATATTTCTTTCAAAATCTAAGGACACTGCCACAGAGAGCAGGAGAGCCTGAGGACTGCTTGGCTGGGGCTGAGTGTGGTTACCCCACACTGCAGCCACAGCCAACATCAGCTCATACCACTTGGGACCCAGAGGGTCATCCTGCCATGGGGGCAGCCATTGCTACAACCACACTGGTTGCCCAGGGGCCTGACAACCTACTAACTTTCCTGGCGGACTGCTGCCACTATAGGCATTTGAGCAAGCCATCTGGAGGTTCAAGAACCAACCCACTTGTTCCAGCTAGCAACAGTGCCAGGGTACACATACCTGGAGTCCAAGATCAGGCATGATCAGCTCACTGCTGCTACCACTGGGTCCCAAGACAAAGCCTTCCAACATTCCTGCCCCAAGCAAACCTTCACCATAGCCCACACTAATAATCACATCCTAAACCAATAAGAAATCACAGATGCCGGCCGGGCGCGGTGGCTCAAGCCTGTAATCCCAGCACTTTGGGAGGCCGAGAGGGGCGGATCACGAGGTCAGGAGATCGAGACCATCCTGGCTAACACGGTGAAACCCCATCTCTACTAAAAAATACAAAAAACTAGCCGGGCGAAGTGGCGGGCGCCTGTAGTCCCAGCTACTCGGGAGGCTGAGGCAGGAGAATGGCGTAAACCCGGGAGGCGGAGCTTGCAGTGAGCTGAGATCCGGCCACTGCACTCCAGCCCGGGTGACAGAGCGAGACTCTGTCTCAAAAAAAAAAAAAAAAAAAAAAAAAAGAAATCACAGATGCCACTGATGCTGTTTACAACTGAATAACTCATACAGAGACTATGCTTCTGCACACACCCAGAGTCAAAGACAAAGGGCCATACCCAACCGACACCATTAATACATCTTTAGGAAAATATTCTCCTTTGTGAAACCAAATTCAAAAGATTGGAATAAGTAACTACTACACTAGATGTGCAGATACCAATGTAGGGATAAGAAAGCAGGAAAAGCAAAAAAATAAAAAGACACATCCAAAAGAACATAATAATTCTCCAGCAACAGATAGCCCAACCAAAAAGAAATGCATGAAATCCTGAAAAAAGAGTTCAAAATTATGATACTAAAGAAGCTTAGTAAGGTTCAATAGAGTTCTGAAAAACAATACAATATTTTTTTGTTTTAAATTCAGGATATGAATGAAAAATTTACCAAAGAGATAATTCTTATTAAAACAACAACAACAACAACAACAACAACAAATGGAACTCTGAAACTAAAGAATTCCTTGAATGAAATACAGAACACACTTCAAGGCCTTAACAATAGGCTGGACTGAACAGAAGAGAGAATTTCAGAACTTGGAGACAGAAATTTTGAAATAACCCTGTAAACAAAAATAAGGGAGAAAGAGTGAATAAAGTCTGGATTATATATGGAACACCATAAAGCAAAAAAACACATGAATTATTGGTATCCAAGAAGGTGAAAAAAGAAAGAAATGGTTTGAAAACTTATTTAATGAAAATGAAATAATGCATGAAAACTTCCCAAGACTGGCAAGGGATTAACATATCTATATACAGGAGGCCCAGCAATCACTGATGAGATTTAATTCAAAAAGTCTTCTCACCAACAGAAATAGGAACACTTTTACACTGTTGGTGGAACTGTAAACTAGTTCAACCGTTGTGGAAAGCAGTGTGGCGATTCCTCACGGCTCTACAACTAGAAACACCATTTGACCCAGCCATCCCATTACTGGGGATATACCCAAAGGATTATAAGTCATGCTGCTATAAAGACACATGCACACGTATGTTTATTGTGGCACTACTCACAATAGCAAAGACTTGGAATCAACCCAAATGTCCATCAGTGACTGATTGGATTAAGAAAATGTGGCACATATACACCATGGAATACCATGCAGCCATAAAAAAGGATGAGTTTGTGTCCTTTGTAGGGACATGGATACAGCTGGAAACCGTCATTCTCAGCAAACTATCGCAAGAACAGAAAACCAAATACCGCATGTTCTCACTCATAGGTGGGAATTGAACAATGAGATCACTTGGACACAGGAAGGGGAACATCACACACCGGGTCCTATTGTGGGGAGGCGGGAGGCGGGAGGGATAGCATTAGGAGATATACCTAATGTAAATGACGAGTTAATGGGTGCAGCACACCAACATGGCACATGTATACATATGTAATAAACCTGCATGTTGTGCACACGTACCCTAGAACTTAAAGTATAATAAAAAATAAAAATAAAAATAATTAAAAAATTTTTAAAAAGTCTTCTCCACAGCACATTGTAGTCAAACTGTCTAAAGTCAACAACAAAGAGAAAATCTAAAATTAGCAAAATAAAAGCATCTATTTACTTATAAGAAATCCCCCATCTCACCACATTTGAAATAGCGTATTTCCAAAACACAGGTACTAATGAATGCTAGTGAGGATGTAAAGAACAGGGAACCCTCATACACTTGTTGATGGGAATGTAAACTAGTACAACCACTATAGAGAACAGTTGGGAGGTTTCCAAAAAATTGAAAAGTAGAGCTGCCATATGATCCAGCCATCCCACTGCTGGGTCTATATCCCCCAAAAAGGAAATCAATGAATCAAAGAGATACCTGCAGTCTCATGGTTTTTGCAGTTCTGTTCACAGTTGCTAAGATTTGGAAGCAACCTAAGTGTTCATCAACAGATGAATAGATAGAGAAAATGTGGTACTTACACACAATGAAGTATTATTTAGCCATAAAAAATGAGATTCTGTTATTTGCTACAACATGGATGGAACTGGAGATCATTATGTCAAGTGAAATAAGCCAGACACAGAAAGGCAAACATTACAAGGTGTCACTTATTTGTGGAATCCAAAAATCAAAACAATTGAAACTATGAAGATAAAGAGTATAGAATGATTACCAGAGGCTGGGAAGGGGCAGAGAAAGGGAGGTGAGGATGATTAATGGGTATTAGAATGAATGAATAAGGCCTATTATTTGCTGGCACAACAGAGTGACCATAGTCAATAATAATTTAATTATACATTTAAAAATAACTAAAAGAGTATAATTGGATTGTTTGTAATTCAAAGGATAAATGCTTGAGGGAATGAATACCCCTATCTTTCATGATGTAATTATTGTGCATTGTATTCTTGTATTAAAATATCTCATGTACTTAATAAATGTATACATCTACTATGTATCCACAAAAATTAAAAATTAAAAAAGTATCCCCCATCAGACTAACAATGAACTCCTCAGCAGAAACCCCACATGCCAAGGAAGACTGGATATATTCAAAGTGCTAAAAGAAAAAAAAAAGAACTGCTATGCAAATGAACTACATGCAGCAAAATTATCCTTCATAAGTAAAGGAGAAATAATCTTTCTCAGACAACTAAATGCATTTATGGAAAAATGTTACATAGCTAGATTATGACACTGAGAGAAAAAGCAGTGCCAAAATATAAGAAATTCAATCTAAACATATTTTTCATTCCAGATGACAGAGATATATGGAAAACAGCATACCTCATGGTGATAGATTTACACTAAAGAGTTATGGGTTAATATAGCTGGGACTCAGGTGTGCTATTATTTGCTGAGATAGATCATGAATCCTGAAAATACTGAATAAAAACTTAATATTTACGTTTTGAATAAATGTTAGAAATTCAGGCTTAAGTTTAAGCATAAAAGTATGGTGTGTACATTTCAGATATTCTAAATATGATATTAAATTTGTATTGTTTGTTTAACAATAATAAAATTATAATATATAAATTAAAATATACAATAAAATTATATCAATATTATATTGTATATAAAATTATTTGTATAGCAATTATACAAATTTGTCAGAGAAGCAAGAAAAATAACATGAAGAATTTCTGTAATAATAAACTAATTCTTGCTGTAAATAATCCAATTAATAATAGATTTTGATAGACATTCCTTTATGCATGAATTCCAAGTAATAATTTATGAACTCTCAAAACATATGTGCTATCTACAGATTGTAATAATTTTACCTCTTAAAAAGGTTTTTCTCATGATTTTTGAAGTTACATTAGAATTTATATAATTTTATACTCATTATTAGAAGGTGTTAGAATAGCAATCAACTAAAATTAAATTTAAAACTTAAAAGTTATGTCTAAGATGTAAGACAAATGTTAATTCCTGATGAGAAAAATATTCCTTGCTCTCCAAAACAGCAAGGAAGCAAACGGTCCATGAAGGCAAGAGTTCATGTGCATGAAGTTCTGACATTCTTAGTAATTTTGAAAACTTTATCATTTTGTGATGTTTTGAAAGGGAAATCAAATGTTTACCCCTAAAATTGATCCTGGTTGATACTTTCTGATATTCTTCTTGCCTACCTGGTTACACAAGGTACAGATCAAGTTCTTTAAAAAGTATGATTCTTTTAATAGCTTTAGAATTCACGACCTACAAAGTATCATGAAAATGAAAGTAACTAGAAATGAAAAGTTTTTCTGAGAACTACAAGATATGAGAACTAAAGATACAAATGTCATTAACAAGATAACTCTAGCCTTATATTTAGTGATGTGTACACAGGATGTTAAATAGAATTATGTGTTGTTCTATGCTATCCTGGAGCAATAATAATAATAATGGCAACAACAACAAGAAAGCAGCAGCAACAGAAGCTGCTGTTAATTGCATACAACTTATATGTCAGATATTTTACATACACTGTCATATTTAATAGTGCAGTAACTCTATGAGTGTGGGAATGAAAGATCTGAAGAACTAAGGAATTAAGTAATGTTCCAATTGTCACAGAGTGTGTGACAGAACAGGGATTTGAACCTAATGATGTGATTCGAGTCACCATCTTATACACTGCCTTTAGAAAAGTGACTATATTTTGTCCAAGAGCTAATTTTAAAACACAATAATAATGCCCCTTGATTCGTCCTAATTTGAATTGCTGACATGTATAAACCTTCTAGGCTATCGTCTTTTCTTAAAGCCTTATTGGATGTATTAAAGAGAGAGAATGCAAATTGGTGGACTAGTCTGGTGGCAATGATATGGATTTAAAATTTGACAGACTCTTGTTTTTATCTCCAACTACCTTTTATATGCTTTTATATATGTATAACTTCATGAAAATTTTATACCATCTTTGAATCTCAATTTCCTCATAGGTAAAACGGAGCAACCCAAACCTACCTCATACAATTATTGTCAATATTACTGAGGTAGTAACAGTATCTGTAAAGTTCTGAACATAGTGCTACTGACCATAGCAGATGGTCAGTAAATAGTAGCTTCTATTGCCGTTTGTATGATTATTAGCCCCAAACACAGTGATCATTTTTATGCATCTTTTTAATCCTATTTAGAGTTCAAATGCTATAAACTGTAATCTTAGTTTAAATATAAACCAAACACCACATGTTCTCACTCATAAATGGGAGTTGAACAATAAGAACACATGGACATAGGGAGGGGAACATCACACACTGGGGCCTGTCAGGAGATAGGGGGGTTTGGGGAGGGAGAGCATTAGGAGAAATATCTAATGTAGATGACGTGTTGATGGGTACAGCAAACCACCATGGCATTTATATACCTATGCAACAAAATTGCACATGTACCCCAGAACTTAAAGTATAGTGTGTGTATATATATGTGTGTATATATGCACATATGTGCATATATGTGTGTATATGTGTATATATGTGTGTATATATGTGTATATATGTACATATGCGTATATATCTGTGTATATATGTATGTGTATATATGTGTATATTTGTATATCTGTATATATGTGTATATCTGTATATCTGTATATACGTGTATATGTATGTATATATGTGTATATATGTATATGTGTGTATATATGTGTATATGTATATGTATGTATATGTATGTGTGTATGTGTATATATGTATATATGTGTATATGTATGTGTTTATATGTGTAGGTGTGTAGATGTGTATATATGTGTGTATATGTGTATATATGTGTATACATGTATATATGTGTATACATGTATATATGTGTATATATGTATATGTGTATATATACACATATGTGTGTGTATATATATACACACATACTGATCTTGGGACAGACTTTAAAAATGTAGGTAAAAAACACTTTTTTTGAATATTCTCTTTTGTAGAGCCACTTATCTCCTTTCACAAGAATATGCTAGTAAATAAATAATCCATTTGAGTCCAAATCATATGCATTGCCTAGTTGAGTGTTGCTCAAACTATTCCACTTGTGACTAAGCTACTTGAGAATCCTGGAAAACTCACAGATCATCGTATACTTAAAAACAAATTGTGACAATAAATTACTTTTATATTACTTAGAAAAAAGACAGTATAGGAGGGGCGCGGTGGCTCACACCTATAATTTCAGAACTTTGGGAGGCCGAGAGGGGCAGGTCACGAGGTCAGGAAATCAAGACCATCCTGGCTAACAGGATTAAATCCCATCTCTACTAAAAATACAAAAAATTATCCGGGTGTGGTGGCACACGCCTGTAGTCCCAGCTACTCGGGAGGCTGAGGCAGAAGAGTCTTTCAAACCTGGGAGGTGGAGGTTGCAGTGAGCCAAGATCGCCCCACTGCACTCCAGCCCAGGCAACAGAGTGAGACTCCGTCTCAAAACAAAAAAATAAAACAAAAGAAAAAGAAAAGAAAACAAAAAGACTGTATATAATATACTAGTGGTATGTGATCATAGAGAACACATATGAGATATAAATTGTGAAGTATTCAGTGATTCACTCAATATATATAACCAACAGGGTCAAGTGGAAGATGAGGAATAAATATTCTGCTAAAAAAATAACGGAGCCTTCTTGCTATTGGAAGAGATTTTAAACGTGTTAGCATGCTGAACTCCCTGAATTCAAAATGTCTTCAGAACTTTTAAAAATTCCACTTGAGAAATATACTTAATAGCATAAAATGCGAAAAATTGATTTCAAAATACATGACTACTCTTCATAAAATTATAATGCTTTTCTTGCATTGATTTTGATGTGATATTTCTAAACTGATTTCTTAGCCTATGTTTTATACAAAGTTGATAATCTAGGACTTAAAATGCTGTTGCCATAAGGAAGAGAAGAGATTGAAACATATATTTCAGTTTACAATTTGATTTTAATGAAATCATCTGGCTGAATGTAAAAGCAACATCTGCATCCTTGTCTTCTGCAGGAAGCTGTGGTTAATTTTTGTGCAGAACAAAGAATAGAGTAATTAGAATGTTTGATGGGTTTTTTAAAAAGATATTTTCACTTCCAAAAAGAGAACATATAGTTCTCTGATCAAATGTTGGGAAAACCTGACTTAATGTATGTGATTTTCTCCACAACAGTAAAACAACAGAAAGGGGATTGTTTTACCGCAGTGTTCAAGATCAGTGCAATTATCATTGTTCTTTTAGATTTATTTAAATCACTTTTGTGATATCACGGACTATCTTGAATACTCATTTTTCATATACATATTAGAAACATACAGATTCTCACTATTACTAGTTATAACAACTGTGTTTGGTGTAAATCAGAGTTTCTCAACCTTGACAGTTTGATATTTGGGGTTGAATAGTTCTTTGTTGATTGGGGCTGCCCTCTACATTGTGGGATGTTTAGCAGTAGTCCCCGCCTCTACCCACTAGATGCCAGGAGCTATCCACTAGATGGCAGTAGCAACTCCCCTCTCCCAAGTTTCGACAATCGAAGCCTTTGTTCTAAGCAATGCCCAATGTCTCCTAAGGGTCAAAATCTCAGCCAATGAGAACCAAGGCTAAATCAAAGATCTAACCCTTACATTTTCAAATTTATCATTCATTTGTTCATTCATTCATTTGTTAAAAGTGTATTCTATAACAAACATGGTCAACTGCTGTTTTGAATAACAAGAGTTAATCACAGCTTTTGTTGAAGTAGGAGCCTGACAAGCCTATTTTTATGAACCTGCAAATCCTTCTGGGTCAAAGATTTATCTAAACTTTTTAACCCTAAACATTCCTGATCTTCTTCAGTGTGGTGATATAATTCATTCTTAATACAGTTGGGTTTATTTTTTTGACTGTTTATATTCCTTTATAGGCTCCCAGCACATCCTGATTGGTTTTATTTATTTATTAGGGGATATGTGAACATTAATATGGCTCAGAGTCAATGCTACACAAGTTATACTCATAGCAGTGTCCCCTTCTTTTCATCTCTTTTACTCAAGTCCTAGTTTTTCCTTGTTTTCACTCTTCCCATCCAGGCCCTGTAACTAACAAATCTCTTTAGTTTCAGGTTTAACCTTCATGCATTTCTTTTGTACAAATGAGTGTATTTGTGTGCACACACGCACATACACACGTTGTTTCCTTACATCTCTTTCTTTCTTAAACAAAGGATAGCATACTATATATACTTGTTTGCATTTTGCTTTTTTCTACCTAACTGTATATCCTGAAAGTGACTTTAGTCACTATAAAATCAGTTTATAGAGATTACCTTATTCTTTTCTACAAATAGTACTTGATTGTATAGATATATCATAATTTAGTCAACCGTTCTTCTAGGTATTGGAATTTAGAATGTGTCTAATAGTTTTCACGAACAGTGCTACGATGATTAACCTGTTGGTATATATGGTTTTAGGCATACCTTTAAGAAAGTTTCTTAGCAGTGGGGTTATTGGATCAAAGGGGTTAGGTGCATTTGTAATTTTGTTAGATATTGCTAAATTCCTCTCTTGAGAAATTGTAGCAGTTTGCATTTCCACCAACAACATAGAAGTGTTACTGTTTCACCACAGCTTTACCAACAGAATTTCTGGTTTTACTTTTTAATTTCTGCCAGCTGATGGATGAGAAATGGTATTTAGATGTTGTTTTAATTTACATTTCTCTAATTATGAGTTTGAATACTTTTCATATATAATGTATATAAGTTTCATATAACATATTATGTGTGTATTGTGTGTGTGTGTGTATTTGTCTTTTCATGACTTTGCCATTTTGTTTTCTACTGGGTTTTGGACCTTTGTTCTAAAATGATGCTTTAAAGTCTCCTATATGATAATGTTTATTTCTATGTCTCCTTGTACCTCCTGTAGAGTTTTACCTTCATAAACATAATTGTTACATATGAGTCTGGCTCCAGGCCAGAATCCTATGTGGGATCCTTAAGGTCCAAACATGAACAATAAGAAAGGATTTACGTGGCACATTTCACTGGTGAAAGCCACCGTCCCACACAGTACTCTGTACAGTGCTGTAGTCCCTAGAGAGGGTTGTCATTAAGTTCTCAGCTATATGCCAGTGCCTGCCACCTCCCCAGTCATGTGCACTGATCCACCAGAACTTCCCACGTTCTCAGTTTGGCTACTTATTATTCTATTTGGCCACCTGGACACCTGGCTGCTCTCCACAGCACATGTATTACTAAATACTATATCTTTGTGTCTATAAGTGGCTTTTTAAATGTTCATGAATGTCCTTGCTTTTCATATTTAATGCTTTTGGGATTGATTTGTACTTTGGTAGTAGAATTGCTGCTGTAGTTCTCTTTATAGTTCATTTTCTATATGAACTATAGTTCAAATATAGTTCATTTATAGTACATTTATTCTAAGATGTATTTGTCCACATCTTTATTTTTAGCTTTTTTAGATCGTTTTGTTTCAGGTTTGTTTTCTCTTGTAAAGAGTATATACTTGAATCTTGATTTAAGACTTAAATTGAATTTTTTTTCCTCTCATTAGGCAAGTTAAGTTAATTCAGATTTATTGGCAGGACTAATATGTTTGATCTCAACTCTGTCATAAAATATTATAATTATATCTCTTTTGCAATAATAACTATATTTTTCCTCTGGGAGATGTGGCATACGCGCGCGTGTGTGTGTGTGTGTGTGTGTGTGGTAGTGGTTACATTTATACTTAAAATCTTTCTAATGCCCTTAGGCTCCTGCTTGCTTATTTAATCTTTCAGTTTCTTTTTAAAATATGATACCCTTTATGCTCTTTTATTACAACAGATTATTTTATTTTCCTGTTTCCTTCTCCTTTTTCCTTCCATTTGCTTTATTTCTATTTTGTCAGAATATTTACATTTGTTTATTAGTCTTCCACCCTCATGTCTATCATTGTTTTTGTCTTAGATGTACATTTATATAATGTCTATATTGCCACTACCCATCCTTTTGCTTAAATTTTCCATCATCACTGGGTTGGATGAGGTTTGTCATCTAGAAACCTAATGGGGACACAATTCCCTAAGCCTTGTATGTTTTATAAAAAATTGTTTAGCTACAGCTTTGATACTTCAAGGAAAACTTGGCTGGAAATAAAATGTATGGTACAAAATACATTTTCTCATTAAATCTGCTATTAAGTTTATTGCCTTGCTTTGAATATTGGTATTTAAAATATCTGATGTTTGCCTATTTGTTTTACCTTTGTAAGTGATTTACTCTTTATGCCTGGTGGGATTGAGGCCTTTATCTTTTGAAATTGAATGCTTTTAGTAAGATGTGTCTCAGGGTAAACATTTCTGTGTTAATTTTCCCAGGTATCCAGTGAGCATTTTCAATGAATAGACTGAAGTATTTTTAAAATTTTTAGAATATTTTCTTATATTATTGTTTTAAATGCTAGTACTCTTCATTTTTCCTCAGGGACTCCAATATTCTAAAAAATTTTTCTTCCTTGTTTCATATTTCCAGTACTTTCACTCTTTCCATTTTTACTTATTTCTTTATATCATTCTCTTAATTGTTTTCCTGATTTTTTGTGATACCTCTTACTAAATTTACTTTTGCAACTATTTTCCTCCGGAAATTTTACAATTATTTGTTTATTTATTTTGAGACTGAATTTCGCTCTTGTTGCCCAGCCTGGAGTGCAATGGCATGATCTCGACTCGCTGCAACCTCTGCCTCCCGGGTTCAAGCGATTCTCCTGCCTCAGTCTCCTGAGTAGCTGGGATTACAGGCACGCACCACCACTCCCGGCTAATTTTGTATTTTTAGTAGAAACGGGGTTTCTCCATGTTGGTCAGGCTGGTCTCGAACTCCCGATCTCAGGTAATCTGCTCTCCTCGGCCTCCCAAAATGCTGTTATTACAGGCATGAGACACCACGCCCAGCCTACAATTCATTTTTTATATTGAGTTGATTTGTTTTTTTTTCTCCAAATCATCTTCTGCAATAGCTCTGAATGAACTTGGCTTTTCTCCTGTTCATTTTTGTGATGCTGTAGTGTTTTGTAAGATTCCTAGTTTAATGGTTGCCTTCACTTGCCAGCAAAGTAAACTCCAGGTAATCTGACTAGGGTGTGTGTCTGAAGAGAGAGTACAGCATTATCTTTTTGTTTTTGTGGTGGGCATATGGGTTTATGTTTCTAATGTTCATGATTGCCTTTTGTCTTGAGGAATTTCATATTGTTCCCTTTTCTTCTCTTCCTTTGTTACCCAATTGCCAAAAGGTGCTTATTTCTCCTTTTTCATCTTTAAGCTTCTCAGAAGCTGCATGTTTCCAAGATATCACATATACCTGGGCATTCCTTCTCTGTAGCCCATGCTCTAACCATACTGTAATTTGATCATTTTTATTTTAATTTTCAGTATTTTAAGACTTAGGATGGACTTAGTCTTTTGTCTCCTTCTAAGTTTCTTCTTTTGTTTTCTTTGCAATTTTCCTAATTGCCTTTGCTTGCCGCATAGTCTCAGAGTGGGTTGGGATGGGAAATGTAGCATGCAAGATTGTGTGCTGGATTTAGTGATTTTTTTTTTCTTTCTACTTAGAGTCATTTTGAGGTTTCAGCAATCTCTGCCTTCAATTTATGTTGAATATGTGGTTTGTGATAGAATTTAAATCTTACTTCTTTTATCGTATGGTGAGGAAATACGGTAATATAAATGGATCTGCTGCTACCTTTTTCTTCAGTCATGTAGCTGTGTCAAATCATTACATTATAAAAAAGTATCAAAAATACGTTCTAAGACAGAGATGAGATGTCTATTAAACAAGTTTAATGAACTTGTAGAATACGTCTTATATGCCACAAACAAAAATATAATTAATAATTATATGTAAAACCTTATTCATTTGGCCTGCTACCTATTATATTTAATCATCATCTTGGTTTTAATGTCCATAATGCATATGTCAAATATGTGCATAGAAAGGTAAGAATAGCCTTATATATTTATATATAGGTTCTGTTTCCCTGAAGAACCCCAACTAATACAGATTTAAATTTTATTAACTGAATGTTTATGTTCCCTCAATATGCATATGTTGACATTGTAATCCTCAATATGATGGCTTTAGGAGGTTAGAATTTTGGGAGGTAATTAGGTAATGATGGTAGAGACTTCTTGAATGTGATTAGTGCCCCTGTAAAAAGAGATTCTGGAGAGCTCTCTTGTCCCCTTTCTACCATATAAGAAAGCAACGTGAAGACAGGAGTCTGCAACTGGGAAGATGGCCCTCACCAGAACCCAACCATGCTGGCACTCTGATATCAGACTTCTGGTCTCCAGAACTGTGAGAAAAGATTTCTGCTGTTTATAAGCCACCCAATCTATGACTTTATTATAGCAGCCTGAATTGACTAAATATCGAGCATAGCATCTAACAAAATATTCCATATATATCTGTTTAAAGTGTGATATCTTCTAGAGTTATTCAGAACCAATATAAACCTTATATGATATGTCTGCCTTTAAAATTATTGTAAGACTGACAAAATGCACCCTAAATATTATGAAACGTTCAGCTTGTCTTTATATGATGAAAGTTTAAATGGATTTTTCATCATGATCACCACTATTTGGAAATGCTAGATTTTTCTTCATGCTGCTCAAAAGGTTAGGCACATTAAAATAACTTACGCAGTCTACTAGTCAGGTTAAATTCCTTGATCTTCACCTTATGAATCTGAAACGGAAAAATCATTACTATGAAGGATTTTTGTGAACACTAGCATATATTACAATATCAAACACGTAGAAACTGCTAAAAAATGGTAATAATCTATGTTATTATTAAGTACACAATTTTTATAAAATGCATTTATAACATATTTCCTCAAGTAATTATCAACTGAACTTCTGGTAAGAGCTATTATATAGAAGCTGGGTTATGCTTAAATTATTTAAATACAAACAACAAATTACAGTAAAAGGGAGAATTATAAATAAATACTACATATGGAAAAATTTTGTGCTAGAAAAATTAATTGGGCCTCTATTTTGGCACTGCATCAGCATATTGTATAAATTACTTAATCCTACTAATGCATTTAATGTAAGAATTTTTTCTAATAATTAATATATTTCCCTTTAAAATCATAGTATGAAACAGATTAATAAGTAACTACACTATGTTTGAGCATGTGCTCATTGGTAAAAATATAATGAATAAAAACATCTTTTAAAATAGTCTGGAAGTGTTTCCTCAATTGAGGCATGACAATTTTCTTATTTTTCCTGTTTTAGACTCCAGCATAATAATAACCATGCTTATCTATATCTGGAACATAAGGTCTAAGAACTCAACAATTGTGGAAAATGTGAGCAAACTGAGTATCATACAGTTGATCTATTTTCTCGTTTTATGCAGGAAAGCTGTGTGTTATATCTGATGGTCTTAATGCAATCAACCTAATTTAGAAAATGTGCCAACTGAATTATAATATTACTAATGCAATAAAAAGCAAAGCTACTGTGGCATGAAGTTCATTTGAAACTATTTGTGTCAAATTTTTGACATACTATTTTAAACTTATTTCTTATTCTTTCAGATAAAATGATAAACATTCTATTCAAAAGAAATTATAGGATTGCTTTCCTTTCTAATATTTTAAAAAAGGAAATCATGAAGAACCTTACATTTCATACTGTGTTATCTTACAATGGCATATCTTAGCAAGTATAATTAGAAAATACAAAAGGAGAACTAAGAATTTGTTGTTCTAAGAAAATATGAAAAAGTAATACAAAGGAAAAAGAAGCAAAATAATTTCAAACTAGTGCTATGCCTAAAAAGTTCTGGGTTTACAAAATATTGTTGAGCAATGATGCTATTAGGACATAGAATTATCAGAATACACAAGAATTTATAGATTTATGGAATAAGTTACCATTGCCACATTAAATAATTTTTTGACAATGTTGAAAATGAAAGATTGTAGGGAAGAATATACTAAAATAATCCAGAGGTTTTAGGTTACCTTATGATCTATAGAAATTTTATACTTAAGTGCATTGTGATTGTGTAGTCTAATTTTAGGGACCCACTCTTTTTAACAACAGAAGGATATGTTATAGATTGGGAATGTCCAAAATATAACAAAAATTAAACTGTCAGAATATGAGAGTTAGGAAGCTGGATTTCATAAGCTTCTTAATAGCTAGATACTGCAACTCTATACAGATTAATTTCTAATTTATATGTCTAATAAGTATTATTTCAAGATATTGTGTAGCTAGGACTATATTCTTAAAAGTATTTGGAGACACCCCTTCCATTCCCAGAATCAACTTTGCAATTTTTGAAAATCTGATATTGTATTGATGCTATTGTTTCTTAGCTATAAAATTCTGCTCAGCACATGGAGATACTCATGACACCAAAAGAACATATATAAACAAAAAGATTAAGAAGCCTGTGACAAAATAATATATCCTATCTTGACAAGAGTTCTATAGTTGACTGTTGTGTTTGCTTTGGTATTTACATCAATTCTTTAAGGCTTCACATTCAATAACTTAAATGTGAATATCCATTACTCTGAAATAAATAATGTATTTTGGATATATTTTTAAGGCCGTTATGTGAATATGAAATGCAAAAGGGCATAGCACACTGGCTTTATGTGAAAATACAGGTAGCGAGAACATGAAGCAAAAAGCAGATTTTGCGTTTTTGTTTAATTTTCTATTTTAGAGTCAAGATCAAACAACTCAGCTCTATCACTTCTTTTGTGTCTGACACTGAAAAATTCAAAATATAAAAAAGCATAGTAAGGCTTATAGACAAGTAGTATATGCCCAGATTTTCTTGAAGGAATAAAACATGTGTTCTTATGGTGATTCCATTTCTAAAGTCCTCATTATATGAAGTATATGTGTTTTGTGGCACTATTGTTAGGAATTGATGTAGATAGGGAGTCTCAGAAGATGGAGACTATAAGACCTATCCGGGAGGACAGGAGGGTGTAGCGATTGTGTGCACATGATTTGTGGTTACATAATTCTGAGTTTGTTCGGACCTCTGCTCTGTAAGAAATTGGGTGACACTGGCAAGATATTTATATCTCTGACTGATGTGTGGTAGACAGAATAATGGCTTCCCAAAGATGTCTACTTCTAGGTCAGGTGCGGCGGCTCACACCTGTAATCCCAGTACTTTGGGAGGAGAGGTGCATGGATCACTTGAGGTCAGGAGTTTGAGACCAAAGATGTCTACTTCTTAATTTCCAGAACCTGTGAATATGTTATCTTTAATGGTAATAGGGACATTGAAGATGTGAATAAATTAAAGATATTATCCTGGATCTAGGTAAGCCTAATGTAATCACAAGGTCCTTTTAGCAGAGAGGTAAAAAAGTCAAAGGCAAAAGGAGTTGGGACAGAAGCAGAGGTAGGAGTGATAGGCTTTGGAGATGGAGGAAAAGCCATGAGCCAATGAATGAGATGACTTCTAGAAGCTGGAAAAGGTAAAGAAAAAGATTCTTCCATGAAGCGTCCTAAAGGAGCACAGTCTTACTAACACCTTGTTTTTAGACTTTTGATCTCCAGAACTGTAAGAGTGTAATTCTGCAGTATTATAAGGGATTATGATTGTGGCATTTTGTTACAGAAGCAGAAGGAAACAAATATACTGTACTTTCTCATCTGTTAAATTATCATCCACTAATACGACATTTAATACATTGCAAGTGCTCAGTAAATGTCTGTGATGATGGAGGCTATTGTTTTCAAAGGATGCTACACAACTATGGGATCCCATGGAGAGCAGTCCACTGGATTTAGTTCGAAGCATAGATAGATAAAACAAAAAACAGAACTTTTTCTTCAGTTGGAAGTTCTTCAGGGGGCTATAGAACTAGGAAATGTGAAAAAGAAGAAAAATCCCTACAGAGTATTTAACTGCTAAGCCATAATCATCAGTTTTGCAGAACCCATTAACAGAGTAGAATTTATATTGCATATTTGGAGGAGGGAATGAATGAATTTTTTTCTAAAAAGTACCAGGAGGAATTACTGATGACAACTCGAGTGTAATTTCACAGATTTTGCAGTTAATTTTTACACAGGTTCTAAAATTATGAAATTTTGATTAAAATAGATCTGACACATTGCTTTAAAATAACAGTACATGATAAAATTAGAGACAAATTATACATACAAAATCCATTTTATCTTGAAATGGAAACTTTAAACAGCATAAAATGACAGCTTATTGCAGTGTAAGTATGGAAATAGATTAAGTTAAAATAGATTTCTCTTCTTACCATATTAGATTTTCCATGTTTCCATAACATCAAATAACTCTAGGCCTAATGTTAATGTGAGTTATCAAAATCAGTAGGCGTTTTCTGCTGACTAAGTTTTATAACTGAACTTTCTTTTGTATCTACTGAGATCAGGTCCTACACCTGCAATATCTTACTGATTATCTTTTATTATTTATCTTGCCATTCAGTAAGCCTTATAATGCCAAATAGTAAATTAATCATCTTTACATACCAATTTTCCTGTCATCGGTTCCATTATTTGCTTCATTATCGAAACTGAAAACAAAAGATTCTTATTCTTCTTAGTTTCATCTTCCTCTGTCTTGCTGTTTCTTGCTTGTTTTCAAGTACTATAGATTCCTTTTTGTAATAACTCCATACCTCTTCCTCTCCAGGCCACCTGCTGATATACAAGCTTCGATTCTTACCATCGCAAAATTAGAATGCTAAAAAAGCCATATAGCATGTTGTAAGTTTCCATAGCTGCCAAATTCTAAAGTTACTTTCCTCTAATCCATCACCAACACTTATGCCTTAATTATTGCTTCTATCATGTTACTCCACTACTGAAAAAATCTTCTGAAATACTCTGAAGCTCAGAAAGAAGGTCTAATTTATCACTGACCTCACAGTCCGATATAGTACCCTCTCACTGGACAGAAAGGCAACCTCACTTTAGGGACCAACCCTGAACACATTTGACTCTACTGCCTTCTCATCTGAACCTCATTTATCTACTTTTCCTGTCATCCTCAGTTGATGTGTCGTAAAGATAATATCTGTTTAACCCTGTTTGTATATGTGCTGAAAATAAAGAGCTTACCTGATAATTTCATAATGTAAGAGATCTTTTGGAAAGTATATTTTATATAGTTTTATTTGGAAATAATTTCAAAGATACAGAAAAATTAGCAAAATTCTCACAAGGAACTCCTTCATCTCTTTAATAGATTAACCAATTATTGACATTTTACCAAATTTACTCTGTCATTTCTTCTTTATGTTTATTTATTATTATTATCAATACATTTGGGAGTATGTTGCTGCAGTATGCCTTTTGATTCCTAAATAATTCTGTGCATTTTTTTCCTCAGAACAAGAACATTCATTAACATAATCATAGTTCAATTATTTAAATTATGTCAATTATTCTGATAATAATTTATAGCAATTTTTTTCTGGTGCCAGGTCTAATCCAAGATCATGCATTGCACTTACTTTTTATGTATCTTTTGTCTTCTTAAATTGCAGTGAATCCTCAGTGTCTTTTTGTTTTATGATGTTAACATTTGTTTAAGCTACAGTTATATTATAAATGTCGCTGTGACATACACAATAATTGTCTCACAAAGATGTCCCCCTACTAATCCTTGTGACTATGTTATATTACAAGGCGTAAGTGACTTTGTAGATGTGATTAAATTTAGGATCCTGAAATGGGAAGATTATTTTGCATTATCCAGGTGGGCCCAATGTATTCCCAAAGGTGATTGTGAGAGGAGGCAATCTATTCTCTCGTTAGAGGCACAGAGAGCCCTGTAAAAGTGGTTACTACTGATACAGGATCAGATATGCCCATTAGAGGGGAGAGTTTTGCCCCCAAACTAACTCCCAACTATCAAAATTAATCCCCACAGCAGTGATTGTGCATTCCATCAGCACACGGTTCCCTGAGGATATTTTCTCCATACGTCAGTGCTTCACAGGAAAACACAGTTCCTGATTATCAATATGAGAATGCAGAAAAAATAATCCTTCCTCTTCCCTCTTCATGTAAGACTAATTTTTTAAACTACACCCAAAAAAACTCTAAAAGGACTATCTTAATTATAATGAGGGTCCAAAGACACACTTCCTTCTGAAAGAATAAGCAAAGAGAAAATTATTTGGCACATATATATACATATATATATACACACATATGTATATTCTAAAGAAGGCAGTTTATATGAAGATGAACAACCAAGTATTAACCTCTTAAAGAAACCAGAAACTAAAAAATAGATTTCACAACTATGCAATATATCCAGTATCCCCTAAATCTTTCAGAAAAATAAACAAATAAACAAAATAGAAAAGGAACATGCTGATAAACAGGAGAAAGTTTCTAAAAATATCCTTTTTTGTAATCTCAATGAGGTCGAAAGTGTCAATCCATTAAAAATTCTGATAGGACATAATAATTAATAAAGATTTAAAAAGTTAAATTTTAAAAAATTGATTAATGTGGCTCATGCCTGTAATCCCAGCACTTTGGGAGGCTGAGATGAGTGCTTCACCTGACGTCAGGAGTTCCAGACCAGACTAGCTACGCATGCCTCTAATCCCAGCTACTCTGGAGGCTGAGGCAGGAGAATCAATTGGACTTGGGAGGTGGAGGTTGAGTGAGCCGAGATCACGCCACTGCGCTCTAGCATGGGCGACAGAGAGAGACTCCATCTCAAAAATAAATAAATATTTAAAAAATAACTTAATGGGAGCTATTCAGTAGCAGAAACGAGTAAAATTGATTCAGTGTAGTAAAAGTTTATCTCAAGAAATTCCCTAAATACTGAAACAGGTCAATAAGATTTCTGATGACAGAAAAGGAAATGTGAAGGTCACTCATCGTTGACCTAATATATGTATAATATGAATGCAGAAAGTAAATGGATCACATGAAGTAATGCCAACAATCAAATAGAAAGTAGAAACCTCTTGGATCAACAGGGCCCACTAGGTCCGAAGGAAAGGCTTTTCTAATTTGAGTCAAAGCTGTCACCCTACTTTAAATAAGACTGTGATATTGTGATTTATAATTAGAAACATGTATTCGGTCTTTGTCCCATTTGTGACCCAGAGCTCCTGAAACTCTTGGAATTTCCTAAGTGATAAAAATGATAAAGATAAAAGGAGAATTGTTATGTTCTTCATAACAAGACCCTTTGAACTGACCTAAGTTTGTGTTAATGAGGCCATTTATGGAAAGTCCCCAAAGATGGTTAGCTGGTTGAGAGGAGAAGCAACTATGTGATTAGGTGGTTGGAACCTTCCTCCCCATTCCACACTCACCTCAGGGAAAGAAGAATGGCTGGAGACTGGTTGAACCACCAATAGCCAATGGTGTAACTGATCATGCCTACTTAATGAAGCCTCCATATAAACCCCAAAGGATGAGCTTGGAGAGTTTCCAGGTTGGTGAAAACACGCAAGTCTTGGAAGGGTGGTGCATCTGACAAAACATGAAAGTTCTCTTACAGATACCTATTCATCTCTCCTGGCTGGCTGTTCCTCAGTTGTACCTTTTTATAGTAAACTGGTAATCTAGTGAATAAACTGTTTTCCCGACCCCTGGGAGCCATACTTGCAAGTTATTGTGCCTGAGGAGGGGTTTATGAGAATCTCCAATTTATAGCCAATCAGAAGCACAGGTGACAATTTAGACTTGCGACTGACATTGGAAATAGAAGGCTGTCTTCTGAGACTGAGTTCTTAACGTGCCTGTGGGGTCTGTGCTAACTCTGGTTAGTTTTAGAATTTAATTAAATCGAAGGACACCCAGTTAGTGTTTACTAGAGGATTAAGTTGAAGTTTTTAGAAAAAGCTCACACATTTGGTGTCAGAAGTGAAGTAGTGAGAGTAACAGTTGAGCAGAGAAGAAATAAGAATTTTCCTTTCAGATAAAAAGCAAATAAGAAGGCCAGGATAATGTACTGAAATGCTGATTTGTATTCTGTTTTCCATGTATTTTTTCCTCTCCTTTTTCACATTAATTTGTTTACCTTTGCCTCAGGCTGGTCTGTGTAGTCATGCCTGAAGCAGAAATTATCTGGGAAAACCAAAACAAAACAAGCAAAGTATATCAAACACATGAAAATGTATCTTGTTAGTTTGTTAAGAACATGTTTGATTGAGAAAATTATGTTCAAGGACTCTATAGAAGAAGGGAAGACAGGCAACTGCTTATGAAGGGTGGATCGGGAAGTGGAATAAATAAAGAGGTAGTGGGAACTGTGTCATGATGTATGTAGCTACTAAAATTAATGGAAGTGGTAAATTAGGAATCTGGATTAACATGAGCCACAGGGGTAAAATTAAAGCGAGAAGTCCATGCATTAAATGTCTAACTTATGAACAAATAAAAAGTATTGACATGCAGATAATTTGACACACAATTGAAATTGTAAAACCCAAACCAAGTTAAAATCACTTCTTTTAAGCCAAGAGTATACCATAAATCATTATAAATTGTAAATTTACTTAAGCAAATTCAATGCCTTTTTTTTTTTTTTTTTTTTGAGACAGAGTCTCACTCTGTCACCCAGGCTGGAGTGCACTGGCGCAATCTCAGCTCACAACAACCCCTACCTCCTGGGTTCAAGCGATTCTCCTGCCTCAGCCACCTGAGTAGCCGCTCAGTACAGGCGGGTGCCTCCAGGTCCGGCTAATTTTTGTATTTTTAGTAGAGACAGGGTTTTGCCATGTTGGTCAGGCTGGTCTTGAACTCCTGACCTCAGGTGATTGGCCCACCTCGGCCTCCCAAAGTGCTGGAATTACAGGTGTGAGCCACTGCACCCGGCCTCAATACCTTCTTCTTCTTCTTTTTCCTTTTTTTGAGACGGAGGCTCTCTCAGTCGCCCAGGCGGGAGTGCAGTGGCGCCATTTCAGCTCACTGCAAGCTCCGCCTCCCGGGTTGACGCCATTCTCCTGCCTCAGCCTCCCGAGTAGCTGGGACTACAGGCGCCCGCCACCTCGCCCGGCTAATTTTTTTGTATTTTTCGTAGAGACGGGGTTTCACCGCGCTAGCCAGGATGGTCTCGATCTCCTGACCTTGTGATCCACCTACCTCGGCCTCCCAAAGTGCTGGGACTACAGGCGTGAGCCGCCGCAACCGGCCAATGCCTCCATCTTAATTTCCAGTCTTGTTGCCTAATATCAGGCAAGTTTTTCTGCTGAAATTGTTCGCTAAAGTCACACAGGCATTCCCTTAATGCATTTCATTTTATTTTCTTCCTACAGAAAGAACAAAGTTTCACATTATAGCTGTGTCCTATTCTTTAAGGTATTTCTTGTTAAGTGATAAGGGAAACATTGTTCAATACCTTGTAGTTAGAATTATTATACCCTTTTCCTAAGACTACCACTTGTTTAACTTGTCCGACTAGTTCAGAGTCAGTAACAGCCTTCTATCTCACCAAGAGCTCTTCCACTGGCATTTTATAAAAGGCTGTCTACTTCAAATCTAGATTTGTAACCTTGTCTCAGGGGATTTTCCCAGCCCTCACCTTTAGAAGTTATTTTTAGCTGCTAGTCACAGAGCTTGCCTTTGCTCCTTTGGATTGACTTTTTTTTTTTTTTTTTTTTTGTATGCCTCTTTATTTAGCAGCCGACTTTGGCGTCTACAGTGTAGCATACAGACCAGTTTCTGGTGGTACAGGATTCTCCCTGTCACTCACTACAGCTTCATGAGAGACTATATACATTGTACACTTTGTGGAAAGAAAATTCAAAGTATGGGTCCAGGCAATTATCTGAAAATGCATAGACATAAATGTTTCTGGACAGAGAGCTATATTTTGACGTAAATAGCTTCTTGAGAAAGAGTTGATGAGAAGTGTGTCTTTCGATGTTTAATCACTTCTTGATGAATTCTACTGTTTCTGCCTTCAGATAATCTTATCTATTTCTTTTTCATAGATACAAACAGGAAGTATTCGTCAACATCTATATTACAATGATCCTTTAGACGTTTAAAGTACATTTTTATTCATGGTCAAATAATGCCATCACAGGTTGATCTTAATAATTAAACATATATTGAGGTATTAGTATTAATGAAATACCATACTGTTTTTTCAAAAAATATTATGTTCAATTTTAACCACAATCCTAGAAGTAATATACTCTTATCTTTATATTACATTTGATACTTAAAATGGTTGGGGCATTTTTCCAAGATGGTATTTACATCCTTTAAGAGGCACTTATCAGATTAAGAATTTAAAACTTCATCTTATGGCTCTAAAGACAGTATTCTTAACTACTTACTGTGTTTACCATACCCACTTGATAGAAGAAAAAAAAATGTAATATTGAATTTATATTAAAGATTGCTTTGTTTAATAGGCAAATCTCTTATTTTTATATAACTGATAATCAGCTTTAACATTCCTAAGATTTTTTTCATTTTCAATAGAGAAGAAGAATTTTATGATACTGAATAAGTATCACTTAAAAATTTTTAAGAATATATTATTTTATTCATGTATTATATTTTTCCAGAGAAAAAAAGACTATAACATTAAATGTACACTTCGATATTTAGCTGCAACCCTGTTTCAGAAATTTTAGAATGTAGAAGACAATTTTTACAGCAATATAATACTGCACATATACAATCAAAATAAAAGAGTAATGATCAAGCTTGTAACACATTTCTAAAATCCAGACACTGACAGACTGTCTCCTTCACCAAACTTTAGTCCTGTGAGCCCTCTTCTTAATGATGTCTCAAACTTGAATTCATTGTTGATAGGTCTGCATAGCTTAGTTGTAGTAAGAATCTTGTTTCAAATATAGAGGAGGAGGAAATTCTCCCTAGCTAATGCCACGAGACCGGTATCATCATTATATCAAAACTAGAAAAGGGCATGATAAAAAAAAGAAACCTACAGATCAATATCACTGATAAACACAGATGCAACTATCCTCAACAAAATATGAGCAATCCAAATCCAACAGCACATCAAAAAGATAATACACCATGATTAAGTGGGTTTTATACTAGACATGTAAGGATAGTTCCACATATGCAAACCAATAAATGTGATACATCACATAAACAGAATGAAAGACAAAACCATATAGTCACCTCAATAGATGCAGAAAAACTATTTGATAGAATTCATCATCCCTTCATCATAAAAACTCTCAACAGACTAGGCATAGAAGGTGCATATTTTAGAATAACTAAGGCCATATACAACAAGCCCATAGCCAACATCATGCTGAATAGGGAAAAGTCAAGAGCATTCTTCGAAGAAGTGCAACAAGACAAGGATGCCCACTTTCACCATTACTATTCACGCTAGGAATTCCTAGCTAGAGCAAGTAGGTAAGAAAAATACAAAAATAAAGGGGATCTAAATTGGAAAAGTGTAAGTCAAATTATTCCTGTTTGCTAATGACATGATTTTATATTTAGAAAAACATAAAGACTCTACCAAATTCTCTTAAATTTAATAAATGAATTTAGTAAAATTGCAGGAAGCAAAATCAAAATCAGTAGTGTTTCTACACACCAATAATGTTTACAAGAAAAAAAAAAAACATTAAAAAGGGGGCAAAGGATATGAACAAACACTTCTCAAAAGAAGACATTTATGGAGCCAACAAACATATGAAAAAAATCTCATCACTGGTCATTAGAGGAACACAAATCAAAGACACAATGAGACACCATCTCACGCCAGTTAGAATGGCAATCATTAAAACGTCAGGAAACGAAAGATGCTGGAGAGGCTGTGGAGACACAGGAATGCATTTACACTGTTGGTGGGAGTGTAAATTTGTTAAACCATTGTGGAAGACAGTGTGGCAATTCCTCAAGGAGCTAGAACTAGAAACACCATTTGACCCAGCAATCCCAGTACTGGGTAAATACCCAAAGAATTAGAAATCATTCTTCTATAAAGACACATGCACATGTATGTTTATTGTAGCACTGTTCACAATTGCAAAGACTTGGAATCAACCCAAATGTCCATCAATGATAGACTGAATAAAGAAAATGTGGCACATATATACCATGGAATAGTATGCAGCCATAAAAATGGATGAGTTCATGTCCTTGGCAGTGACATGGATGAAGCTGGAAACCATTATTCTCAGCAAAGTAACACAGGAACAGAAAACCAAACACCACATATTCTCACTCATAAGTGGGAGTTGAACAATGAGAACACATGGACACAGGGAGGAAACAGCACATACTGGCCTGTCGGGGAATGGGGGGCTAGGGGTGGGATAGCAGTAGGAGGAATACCTAATGTAGATGACGGGTTGATGGGTGCAGCAAACCACCAGGGCACGTGCATACCTATGTAACAAACCTGCACGGTTTGCACAGGTATCCCAGAACTTAAGGTATAATAATAAAAAAAAAGTGTTTTCTATATATACACACACATATTTTAGATGCTAATGGTGCCATACAAAGATCATTAGACAATTTTTATGATGTTCCGTTCAGAAAATCTTCATAGTTTTATAATTCTTGAACTGTCATTAATGAGCATTCAAATTATATGAACACAAAATATTTTACCAATCCAAATCTTACTTCATACAAAGCAAAGATCTATTCAAAAATTATATTATGACGTACTCTACGTATAAGCCTATAAATCAGATTGGCATATTTTATTCATGTCTGTGTTTGTTACTATGGTACTCAAAAATAATTGTATTATAAATACTAATAGGACTTAGAATACATACATCATATGTCTGCATATTCAGGTAATATGTCTCTATATTATATCACAATCAGATAAAGTCATATTTTCTTAGAATTCTTTTATGATTTGCTTACTTTGTTTCACCTTTAGGGATTCAATTACAATCAGTTTTTAAATGCATGGCTTTCCTTAGGGACCAACACTAAATTCTTATTAGGCAAAATTCTTTATTTTATTTTATTTTTGAGACGGAGTCTCACTCTGTTGCCCAAGCTGGAGTGCAGTGTCACGATCTTGGCTTACTGCAACCTCTGCCACCCGGGTTCAAGCAATTCTCCTGTCTCAGTAATCCCTCAGCTGGGATTACAGGCACCTGCCATCGCGCCCGACTAATTTTTGTATTTTTAGTAGAGATGGGGTTTCACCATGTTAGCCAGGATGGTCTCAACCTCCTGACCTCGTGATCTGTCCACCTGGGCCTCCCAAACTGCTGGGATTACAGACGTGAGCCACCGTGCCCAACCCCCTATTAGGCAAAATTCTAATGACTAAATACGTCAATAATTATATAATTATGTTTATATTTCAAAGTTTTTTTGTTGACATTATCATTAGATATTGAGAAGGAAATTTTCACCAAGATGCTCTGCAGTCTTCATAGCCAAATCTTATTTATCCACAGTAAAGATAAGGCAAATGTTTAGTTCATGATTAGTTCAAAGATTTCATTTTAATGTGTTTCATACTCTTTATGTTTTTAAAAGGACCAAGTAGCAGCATTTTCTGATTTCACTTTACCACAGGGTCTGTTCCCTTCAAGCTCTCTGTTGTTAATAAGCAATGGAATGACAGAAAAGTGAACAATAGAAAGGCCAGAAATAAAGGTAATGTATAATCTCGAAACTGTTCTATCATTGATGGGCATTTGGGTTGCTTCCAAGTCTTTGCTATTGTAAACAGTGCTGCAACAAACATAAGTGTGCATGTATCTTTACAGCAGAATGATTTATAATCCTTTGGGTATATACTCAGTAACAGAATTGCTGGATCAAATGGTATTTCTGGTTCTAGATCCTTGAGGAATTGCTACACTGTCTTCCACAGTGGTTGAACTAATTTACACTCCCACCAGTGTGTAAAAGCATCCCTATTTCTCCATAGCTTTGCCAGCATCTATTGTTTCCTGACTTTAATAATCACCTTTCTGACTGGCATGAGATGGTATCTCATTGTGGTTTTGATTTGCATTTCTCTAATGACCAGTGATGATGAGCTTTTTTTCACATATTTGTGCCCACATAAATGTTTTGTTTTGAGAACCATCTGTTTATATCCTTCTCTCACTTTTTGATGGGGTTGTTTTTTTCTTGTAAATTTTTTTAAGTTCCTTGTAGATTCCAGATTAGACCTTTGTCAGATGGGTAGATGGCGAAATTTTTTCCCATTCTGTACATTTCCTGTTCACTCTGATGATAGTTTCTTTTATACCATGGAATATTATGCAGCCATAAAAAATAATGAGATAATATCCTTTGCAGGGACATAGATGAAGCTGGGAGCCACCATTCTCAGCAAACTAACACAGGAACAGAAAACCAAACATCGCCATGTTCTCACTCATAAGTGGGAGTTGAACAATGAGAACACATGGACATAGGTAGGGAAACATCACACACCAGGGCCTGTTGTGGGATGGGAGGCGAGGGACGGGAGAGCATTAGGACAAATACCCAATGTATGCGGTGCTTAAAACCTAGATGACGGGTTGATGGGTGCAGCGAACCACCATGGCACGTGTATACCTATGTAACAAAACTACACATTCTGTACATGTATCCTGGAACTTAAAGTAAAATTAAATACAAAACAAACAATAAAAGAAGGTCTGACAATGATTAGCTTTCTAGAAACACAGGGATTTTTGGAGCAGAAACGTTAATAACTGTTAAAATAAAGGAGAAGCTATTAAGAAAAAAAATCTCAAAACTGGAATACACAGTTGACAAGATATCCCCAAAGCCATAACAGCGATGTATTTTTCCTTTCATAAGAGGAAAGTCTGCCTTCTTTGCAAAGCATTTGAAATGTATTTTACTTGATGGTGAAAGCAGAGATAATTTTGTAAAATTATATGTTTAGAGTTCAAAGGGACATTTCAGATAATCTGTGCCAATGTCTTGCCTACAAAGATAAGAAAATTCAGATTCAGCATGGTTATGTTGCCCAAGGTAATTATTGGAGTCCCTCAATGGATTGCTTCTTCCATTGATTTTTGGAACACGTGTCATAGACTCTTCCTTTACAGATGTCTTTATCATGTTGCTTCTCTCATTACTTGTGTTTTTTCTTTATTCTTTAAGTCTTCTTATTCATTCTCTCCACCAAACACATTAATGTCACATCATATACAAAAATAAATTTTGTAGAGTTTTGTAATTCTGTTTTTAAAATAGTACTTTTCTTGATATTATATAAATATGATAAATGTTGTTGTTAAAAGTGGGAAAATGGCAAAAAAATCAAACATGTAGAGTATTTGCTATCGTGCATGGATTTATTATTTAGCTATATTAAATATATCCCATCTTCACAATTAGACCAGTACTTACATTAGGAAGGAAACTTATATGTGAAACCAAAGTGCACCTTCGATTATGATTGATTATATAATTGATGAACACCTTGTAGACATTCATACATTTTAATGACTCATTAATTTATTAGAAAACTTTCTTTACCTCTGAAAAATCTGTGCTCCATTAATGTATATTTGAAAACACTACTTAGCACAATAACACAAAAATATATTTACTTATAAACCACTCTTTCTAGCTAAGATAAAAACAATGAAATCCTAAAATAAAAGGACAATGGAAAATTAAGCTATAGCTAAATATTTAAATTATCCTAGACTCTGACTTGAAAAGTGTCTTAGAAATAATTTAGTTCAATATCTTTCTTCTACTTCAATATTGCAATTAAGGAATTCCTATTCAGTGTTTAGCCTTTACATGACACTCAGCAGATTACAATAAAATTCTGACTACCTTTTCATTATGTATTTTGCATTCATTGTAGATTTGCTGTCTGGATATATGAAATTTAAAGATGGCAATTCATTCTCTCTCCATCCTGCTTCTTTTTCTACAGATAAACATTTTTCATTTCTCTAATTTTCCAAGTCTTCTCCCATATCCTAATATTCCAAAGCTTTATCATTCTATTTATATATCTTCGCACACACATTTTTTTGGTTTCAATTTGGCCCTTAAATTGTGAAGTTCAAATTAAGCATAATGCATTAGGTGCATTCTTACTTAGAGCAGTGTGTGGGCAACGCTGGGTTTTTCTGGGCATGCATTTGTTGCAAAGCAACTTAACTTCAAATTAACTCTTATTAGAGATATATACGATAGTCTTCTTATAATCACGTCATCTTCCAGTGTATACTTACATGATTTATTTACTTTTTAAATCTGAAAATATAATATTATACTTTTTCAAGACATGATGAATACAAGACATAGGATTTATCCTAAAAGAATTGATGAGCCAGTAGGGGGCACACAGGAAACATCTAGGAAACACTAAACTGTGAAATATTCACTTAACAAATGAATGAAATAGGTATATTGCAAAGGAGAATTAGATAGATACCTTAATAGAGAGATAAATAACATGGTATAGCAGAAAAAGGAAAAGAGAGTTTCATTTCAACATAAAATTTCAAGAAAGTTTTTATTGCATAAGAAATTTTACTAAGTTTGGAGGGAAAAAATATACAAGAATCGTATTGAATTATCATTTTTGGTTTATTTGTTTTTCTTATTTGATCGTGTTTATTTTACAGTAGAGACCTAACCTAATATTTAATGTCTTTAATACCAAATATAGTGCCTGGCCTAGTGCAGTTACCACATTCATGTTGAATTAATGAATAAATGATGGATAATGTTGGAAAAAGATATAAGATTAGAAAAATGTTAGTAATAAAATGACACGGTAGATTCTTTTCCACTGTAATTTTAATGTAGGTTTCATGAGGACCTTGTTTAGAAAAAAAGACCATCAAAAGGTCAGTTAATGTCAACATAATGGCAGTTGTGTTTGCCATGGTAAGATTGTTACTGTGTGGAGGTAGGAGATGATCTTAAAGACAGGTGTGACATGATAGGCATTGCCTTCTAGGAATATACTACTTAGTAAGGAAAAGGATATACTTGAAAATTAATAGAGTGGGAAGATGAGATCAGAAACTATTGTAATCATGAAGACAGAATGAAAAGGGTCAGAATTAGGGCAGTATCACAAGACATTTGTAAAACATTGTATTAGATACAATTCACATCAGGAAGATTAAAATTACAGATTTCCTGGATGACTTTTTAGTTGAAATGGTAGGAAAACAGAAGTTTAGAAATCTACCCTGTGTGTCTGAGAAGACTAATATGACTCAAGGAAGTCCTGATGTTCAATACCCTATTTCGTGTATTAAATGCAATGAATTTTTCTAAATAATTATTGTATTGCATATATATGTACTCAAAGGTAAGGTGTTTCTTCTTCTATGTTCCTGGTCATCAGTTTGTTTATTTATTAATTTAGGAAAACATTTATTTAGTCACTCATTTAAACTATATGTTGTAAATCGTTGTAGACTATATCGACACAATGGGGTACCAGACAGCTATATTCTGCAAATGGAATTGTTTTCAATGTTTCTTGATGTCAGTTTATTTTCCAGATACCCAGAAGAGGGGGAACTATTGAATTTCTATCCTGTTAACAATAACTTTCACTAGGTTTTTCTCAAATCTGATGCCTACAAATTGCCCAGACTCTCTTCTGAGCTATCCAACTATATCCCAAATCCCCAATAAAACAATAATTTGAATAAATAAACTACTGTATGTATATAGTGTATATTTATAAACTATGATAGTATCAAAGAGGCTCACAATTTTTGTAACTTGTTAATGCAGTTTTTGAATTATCTAACTTATATGATATAAAGAGAAGCGATTTCTGTAGAATTTCATTTTCCACAAAATGTATCTTATGACACACTGAATGAAAAGCAATAAAAACACTGTTAAGCAGAAAATTTCTATCATTTATTTGTTTTCTCTTTTGTCTCGGAAGAAAGTCAAAATATTCAGTTGCTACATTAACAGCTTATTACAAGATCAGAGAGCAAAACAATCTAGAGATTTATTAGCACATACTAAAATCAGAGAAGTGTTTGTTTCATTTTGTGATTCAACCAAATGAAAGTCCATCATAGGTTTGGCACAAAATCTGAGCTTATCATGTTAGTATGCTCATAATAGTCAGTAAATACTGAGTAATAGAATAAGTCTAGTGACAAACTTTTGCTGTTAGAGCCAAAGTGGAAAAATATCTTAGAAATTAATTTCAGTGAATGTAATTTCTAGTAGTCTTTGCACATAAATTGAAAAAAAACCACTTGGATTATCTGAAATCCTTCAGTTTTACATGTGATCATTAGAAACAAAGGTAAAGTACATATTTCAGATATATTTACTAAACTAGCAAGAATGATAATCTTTCTACAGACATGTTTATCATAAAGCATAAACTGAGGGCTCAGTGCACCTCAATGTGAACTTACATAAATGAATCATACTACATCTAGTATTAAGAAACTTGCTCTTTTTCATTTAATATTGTGTCTATAGCTCTGTCTTTAGTTATCATAACGCATCACAGTTCATTGAACAGACTCTGTTTCCATGTATTTCATTATAATCCATGCTGTTGTGAATCTCTTTCTACACACATATATACACACACACAGTCAGAAGTTAAACTGCCAAAGCAAAATGTATGCATTTTTCATTTGCATAGACAATACTAAGTCCCTTTCAAAAAAGATGGACAATTTCACACTCTTACCAAAACTATGTGATGATATTCATTTTTTCACACACTATCAACAGTAGATATAAACAATATTTTTCCTTTTCTCCTTCTATGATGATTGAAAAATTATATATGCCTCAAATTCTTCTTTAAGTTGATTCTTATGTATTATGGCATTTTAACTATGCTTAGTTGAATGTTTTCTTTTAATTACATATATTTTTTAATTTTTAATTTTAATTTTTGTGAATACATATTAGGTGTGTATGTTTATGGGATACATGAGATGTTTTGATGCAGGTGTACAATGTGTAATAATCACACCATGTGCAATGAGGTGTCCATCCCCTCAAGCATTTATCCTTTGTGTTATAAGCAATCCAGTTGTAATCTTTTAGTTGTTTTTAAATGTACAATTATTATTGGCTGTATCGCCCCTGTTGTGCCATCAAATACTAGGTCTTATTCATTGTGCCTATTATTTTGTACCTGTTAACCATCTCCACTTCCTCCCCACCCACCCGATTACCTTTCCCAGCCTCTGGTAACCTTCCTTCTGCTCTTTATCTCTATAGATTCAATTGTTTTTGACTTTTAGATGCCACGAATATGTGAGGACATACGTCTTTCTGTGCCTGGTGTATTTCACTTGGTAGAAAGACTTCCAGTTCCATTCATGTTGTTGCAAATGACCGTATCTCATTCTTCTGTATGGCTGAATAGAACTCCATTGTTTATAAGTACCAAATTTCCTTTATTCATTCATCTATTGATGGACACTGAGGTTGCTTCCAAAGTTTGGCTACTATGAAGAGTGCTGCAACAAACATGGGAGTGCAGATATCTCTTTGATATGCTGATTTCCTTCCATTTGGGTATTCACCTAGGAGTAGGATTGCTGGATCATATGGTAACTCTATTTTTAGTTTTCTGAGGGACCTTCTAATTGTATTTTTTAATGAAAGTTGGCCAATATATGGGAAAATTGTTCATTTCTTATCTTATATCAAGCCATTTTAGTTCATACTGGTTTAAATGTACTTTTAAAGTGTTTGATGTTATTATATCATATTATTTTGTATAATGTTTAAGACAATGCATTTTTAGTGTGACATATCAGGACTCGAATCTCATTTTTAATATTAGGCACATTCTGTATTCTTTTCTAGATCATATTAATAAAAAGTACTGGCTTTATCTTTGAAGGCTTATTCAATTTCTTTTATACGTATTAGTCTAGTCAGGTTTTCTACTTCTAGATAAATTCTTATGCTTTACATATTGTTAGGAATTAATGCACTATATCTAGATTTTTAAAATGTATTTATATATAATTACTTTATGCCCACTGAACTCATTCATTTATTCATTCACATTCCTAGTAATATTTGATATTTATATCTTTACTAAATTTTCTAAATTATCTTTGCTAGCCCAAATAAAGTTGTATTTAAAATATTTTATTGATCAAATCTATGCTTTTATTTTAAATTTTATTAATTTTGGCTTATTATTTATTTTACCTGAGAACAGCTTTGACTATATTTTATAAATTGGGTAAAATTCGATCTGCCTTTGATTTCTAAATTATGTTAGCTTATTGTTTTAAAAAAATTAATTATAGGTGAATTTATAAGTGAAAATACTTTGGGACTATCCTTTTGTTATTTTACTGTGGATTTATTGCATTTTGTTAAGTAACGTGGTATGTAGGATTTTTAAGTTTTTGAAACTTATTGGGATTTCTTGTGTTGCCCAATATATTTGTTAATCATATGCTATTTTTCTTTATTCATGTATTTAATACTTGGTTTGTTATTCTGTGTGAGAGGCTTTTTGAAGTCAATTAGGATTTATATAAAATTTTTAAATTTTCTCTTGTGCTTCTGACATTTTTGTGCTTTATAAATTTCATTGCTAAATCTTTTAATATAAAATATGCTCATTATTTTTCTATTTCTTCGGTGGATTTAAACTTTTATTAACATAAAATACTTCTCATTTTTCATTTAAAGCATTATTTCTTAAATGTTATTTTCATTGATATGCTAAATTATGTTTAATATTCCTCTTTTTTATTCTTTCCTTCCCATAAATTACCCCCAAGATTGTTTTGTCTGTAATACTATTGTATATTTTTGATTAATTAAATGTACATTTTTAGAAACAGTTATTTAGATATAATTTTGTTTTTATTTGTCCCCAAAATGTGTCTTGTATCTTGCAATATCTTTTTGAATTTCTTTTCTGTTTTCATCAGTTTATCATCTACGAATTTTACCAGAATTTTTTGGGTTATAGTTCAAACTTTATATTGGACAACTAGTTTTTTCCTGGTTTAGGTTGTTAAGTTTAAAATAATTAAATAATTCCCTTGCAGGCGTTATCTTTTAGCAGCTTTTAAAATCTTTACGACAAAGATTTTCTAGTGTTTTTTTTCTCTCAACTTATTTTTGGAATCTGACACTTGACAAAAATACATCTAAATTTGTCTCATTAAAATATACTGAATACTTTTGGTTTTGTTTTTTCGTTTCTTTTTCTTTTTCTTTCTGATGAGAGACCTGTGAACCCTTTCAATCTGAGGACTGTCTTCCTACAACTCAGGGAAATTTATTCAACCATGTCTTTATCTTTCTCTATCCATTTATTGTGTACTCTCATTTTATAAATTTATTTTATATGGATCTTGAAACCTGTAGATACATCTCATCATTTTTCTTAATTTCTCTCTCATTCAATCACTTTGCCACTGGCTTAGCATTCAGATAGAAAATCTCAGTCAGAAATTCCAGTTTAAGCGAATCTTCAACATGTTGATTTTGTTTCCCTTTAAAATATGTTATTTTAATTTCTTTAAAGAAAGAAACTTTTCCTTTCTGTCAGATATTCCTTTCTGTTGGGCCTATTGAACATGTAGTTCTTTAAACTCAATTCCTTTCATGTGGCCCATGTATAGGGCTTCTTCTTTATGTGAAACCTTTACTTTTCTGAAACATACATTCATTCAATGTTTTTTCTTCCCAAATATATTTGATTATTGATATTTCCTTGTTATTGAACCTGTGTTCTTGTTATGGCTAAAAACTCTGAGTGATTATAAATAAGGGAGAGTGTTTATCTTCCCACTACAGGAGTTCTCTATCCAACTGGCTAGAGTTATTGTGGCACCTTGTCTGCAGTCTTACTTAGAGTCACTGCTTCAGTATGGGAGCCTGAGTCAGATGCATTTCTTTTCTTTGTGTTTCTGCCTCTGTAGTCCCTGCAGTGGTCTGGAGTTAGCTTTGCTCCTGTAAATCTTCATCCTTAGTTACTGAATAGGATCTCTCTCTAAGCAGATACTTTACTCTGTTTAGAAAATGTTTGAGGGAGGTTGAGAATCAAGACTGCCTATGCTGCCTAGCTTCTCAGAATAAAGATCTTAACAGTGGTAAAGATGTTAAGTCCTTGCAGATACTCTCTTGCTCTTGAGCATTAACTCTCATTTGAGAGTATTTCTACAATCTTCTCTGGTATGGCTTTATTTGTAGTTTCCTCTGATCTTTCATGTCAAGTAAATATACCACACCCACCTCCTAATTTTCCAATAATTTCTTAAAATATAAAATCTGCTGCTGGGAAACTCTGGTTTTCCCCAAGATTATGAGTTTACACTTTAAAAACATGCAAAACCCATTGTGTCATTTCAAGGACTTCTTGGATAAAGGGAAGAAGAGGTAGACAATTCTGACCATTGGCTTTTAAATTAAAAAATAAATATTATTATATGTGCATTCTCTAATTAATAATATGCTTTTCTTAAACCTCTTGTATTATCATCTTCTATATCTTTGTGTTTATCTTGATATATTTATCTCTTATTTAAGCAACTACAACAGTAAATTGAAGCCAATTTTAGTTCCTATTTTTTATTTTATACTATGGTAAGGATTTGGGGGACCTTGAATATCAGATAATAATAATATAATATAAATAACAATTAACCTTAGGTTCAAGTAGAACTATTTTAAGTTTTGGTTTTGACAGCTATCAGCTCTGTGACCTTGAAATGTTTGTTTAATGCCTCTAAACCTCTGTGGCTCCAGATGCAGACTAAGAATAATGATAATGAATCTACTGAGTTATTGGGGTGTCTTGTCTGAAGTCTTACTTACAGTCATGGCTTCAGTATGGGAGGCTGGGTCAGAGGCGTTTCTTTTCTTTGTGTTTATGCTTTAGTCCTTACAGCAGTATGCCATCAGCTCTGAGGATTAAATAGGATAATGCATGTGAAGCACATCAAACACTGTTTGACAACTTGCAAATAGTTGAAAAATGCAAGCTTATTATTAACCTTAGAAATGATGTAATAAATACTTACTAAATTTAAAATACTTTAAAATACTGCTTTTTGTATTCTAACTTCAAAAATGTTTTAGATACATTGATGAGTGTAAGCATTTCCAAGTCGTAACAAAGATACAATTGAAATGAGATATCATACGTTTTTAGTGGGCCTGGTCTAAGTTGTATTGTGTTGCTTCAGAATAACTCTCTGCAGCATGAGAAGTAGAAGAAAGGGTATAGTTTTGGTAATGTTAGTTTAGAGTAGCAGTAGTTTATGCTGGAACCAGAGTACATGGAATGTTTGTCAGGACATTCCAGAAGTTTCTGAACATGGGTGTCTAGATTGGCAAGGAGTCATATAGAGCCAATAGGACTGAATTGGAAAGAGAAGCAATCAGAAGTCCTACTGTCAGTATTATTATTATTTTCTATATTTCTGTTACTTTAAAGAAATTTTGTGAATAAGAGATAACAATTTCTCAAACTCTACAGGATTGATACAGGAAGATAGTTATATAGGTATAGATAGATAGATAGATAGATAGATAGATAGATAGATAGATACACCCAAATGCAAAACTAGCATCTCCTAGAATTTTGTATGGCTACATAACAAAAAACTATTTTGTTTTTAGAAAAGAGTATCAGAATAATAGTATAGCTATTGGTTTTAGATTTGAATCTTCTTTGTGTTATAAACTCTTTGATGTCTGGGTTTCAACCATATTTTCTACAAGTCAGGAATGGTGCTATCTCATAGAGATGTTGCTAAGTGAATTAAATGCAAATTCTCATAGCATCACACACTTTTGAAAGCTGAAGTTTGCCTGCATTCTTAAATGTCTCCATGAAGTTGGGCACCTTTGATTTTGACGTTACCTTTCTGGTTCTTCTGCTCCCCATTCAGCCTTCACTGTATTTGCTCAGGCTCTCTCACCTCCCGCTTAGACTCCTAGGCAGACCTGATGATGATCCTTGATCTTTATTCTTTCTTCTTCCCCAAATTGCTGCCAGAATGATCTTTCTTTTTATTATTATTATTATTTTATTATTATTATTATTATACTTTAAGTTCTAGGGTACATGTGCATAACGTGCAGGTTTGTTACATATGTATACTTGTGCCATGTTGCTGTGCTGCACCCATCAACTCGTCAGCACCCATCAACTCATCATTTACATCAGGTCTTCCCCCCTCCCCCCTCCCCATAAAAGGCCCCGGTGTGTGATGTCCCCCTTCCCGAGTCCACGTGATCTCATTGTTCATTTCCCACCTATGAGTGAGAACATGCGGTGTTTGGTTTTCTGTTCTTGTGATAGTTTGCTAAGAATGATGGTTTCCAGCTGCATCCATGTCCCTACAAAGGACACAAACTCATCCTTTTTTATGGCTGCATAGTATTCTATGGTGTATATGTGCCACATTTTCTTAATCCAGTCTGTCACTGATGGACATTTGGCTAGCCATAAGTAGAAAGCTGAAACTGGATCCTTTCCTTACTCCTTATACGAAAATCAATTCAAGATGGATTAGAGACTTAAATGTTAGACCTAATACCATAAAAACTCTAGAGGAAAACCTAGGTAGTACCATTCAGGACATAGGCATGGGCAGAATGATCTTTCTAAAATGGAGCTGGTAATTTAAATAGTAAAGTGTATCCTAAATCCTCCTTTTAGTTTTGTCTCCCACCATTTGCTGCCATGCACTCTCCACGTGAGCTACACTGGATTTTAAAGCATTGTGTGAATGCTCCAGGTAGTTTCACCGTGTCTGCTTCTTTTATGCAATCTATTCTCTTGGAATTATCTATTTTTCCTTCTTAGTTTGACAGAATTCTATTTATCCTTATTGATATTCTGATATTCCTTTACTCTCAGTTTGTGGAAAGTATTTGCACACAGGGCTACAGCCTATTCCACTGGCTCTCTCTTGTTTGTTGCACTGCATATTTACACTTTCAGGGCAGACATTCTATCACTCAAGTTTTGCATTTCACGTCCTTAGTACAATACTTAGTTTAACATATGGGGTTTTGAATGACTTGAATTGAAGAGGTCTAGAAATCAGCAAACTCTTTCTTTTTCAATTGTATTGAAAAGCATTTTCTTGTTAATTGTGAAATTCGTAATAATTCCCCTTCTCTGTAGATTATGGTTGAAGTTTATCTGGTTGCATTTGCCTTAGAGCTGAACTATATATATTAATGTTATTCCAAATTTAGTGGAAAATATGACCACGTTCATGTTTAACACTAGCATTCTTCATATATCAGTGACACCTTTGTTCTCTCTTATATAGTGTATTGGTTGTAAAACAAAGTGTGAATAATAACATTTGGGAACTCACATTCTGGTTCTTTATTAGGAAAGAGTGTTAAGCTGGTGAGAACAAGAAGGCTCTTGTTTGTAGCCGCTATATTTCACAATGCAATTATCTAACATCAATCACTTGGCTAATAGGATGGTAACTTTCAATCATTAACTTTCCTTGAAAGGAAATGACTTCATAAGAACTGCACAGACAATTAGAAGCAAGAAGTCTACTTAGATATTAGAGAAAGGACAAATTTGAAGAATTTCAGAATGTTTGTGAAATTCTTCTTTAGATTCATGTAGCCTATTCATTGTTCTTAACAAGAAATCTTTTGAAGGACATCAAGATATTGGTAAAGTTATACAGTAACTTTTGGAAGTTATTGCAATGCACCTCTTTATTTGTGTACGAGTGTGTCTGTGTGTGTGTGTGTGTGTGTGTGTTGCACCTAAATAGAGGTTTCAATAGAGGCTAAATAGAGGTTTCAAAACATGTTTTTCTATGGAAGAAGGAAATGATGAAAAACTAAATGAAGCAAAACAGATATGTTTGCCTGGCTCTTTGAAACGCAGGCAGCAGAATATCTTAATTTCTTTTCTCCCTTTCCTTTCCTGTCTTTCTTGTCACCCAGGATGTAGTGCAGTGCTGTGATCATAACTCACTGCAGTGTCGAACTCCTGAGCAATCCTCCGGCCTCAGCCTCCACAGTTGGTGCGACTTCAGAACCCAGCTCTGCACATGTGTGCCATCATGTCCAGCTATGAATTTCACTACCAATTACTATGTTATCATAAACAGAACCCACTAAGCTTAGGCTATAAACCCAACCCATTAAAAGATATAAACTGTGAATTTATGCCTCTTCACTCTGTGAGAAGACAAAATTCTAAATTGAAATGTTAAGACGATTAACATTTACAATGTTCTAAGGAAATTATTACCTTCTTTTTTTATAACATGAAAGACAGTACAATCTTCATGAAGACAAAAGTACCAAGTTAAATAAAAAATAATAGATAAATAAAAAGATACAGTATCTTGGACATGGACTTACTGCCTCTCTAATACTCTTTTCAAATCTATGTTCTATCATGTTCTAACCATATAGACTGGACAAGGTATTTATTCTCCTCGGGTGATAGTTTCCTATTGTGTAAAGAGATGCTAAGTTTTTGGATCTAATATGTTTAGTTGTGGTGAGGGTTAATTAATTAGCATCACGTCCTGCACATTGTAAATACTCAGTAAATCATTACTATTTGGAAGAAATGGCATTTTACAACATACTTAGCATTTAAATGGATGATTCCTTGTGTTTCCATTGAAACTTAAGAAGACATACCAGATTAATTCCATCAGAAACATATCTATAAAATATGACACATATGTAAGATGAGATACATATATCCTATATAAAATAAGACTATTCATTACAATATTAGACAAATTGCACTTGAGAAGAAAAAGCACATTCTGAAGAAAGAAGATTTATAAGTATGCCACATATGCCTAAATTATTTTATTTTAAAAATTGAAACATTTCCTCTGATTATAAAAATGATAAAATTATGATGTAAAATATTATTAATTAGGCAGTATATAAATATATAAAATAGTAACTTTTATTCATACAGTTCAGATATTTCCACTGTCTCCATTTATTAAATTACCACTATAGGCTAGATATTTTTCTATGAATATGCAAGTACATGTCTTTAATGCAAGATTATTTTTATTCATAGTTTTATACATTTTTATTTTAATATATGTCATGAATTTCTAAATACAAATTTATATAATGAATGGAAATATTTCAATTTTGCCATCATCAAGATCTAGTACATTACCAAGTTCACAGACAGTGTTCAATAAATATGCGTGAAGTGAATGAATGCCTGAATATTTGAGCCATCACACCCTTCCTTGGCAATGAACATAGATCTATAGGATTTTAACGAAAAAATTAAATAAATTATATGGTTACACACTGCTTTATCTAATGGATCTACTTTTGAGGAACATTTACATTGTTTCCACATTTTTTCTACTTTGAGTAACATGACAACGCAGTACATTAATTTACTTACACTTCACTTGGCCAATACCAGAAATTGAGATTCAGAAAGCTGGTGCACCAACTGGCAGCCACAGGGTTCCATTACTTTAACTGCAATCTGAAATCTAAAGAACAAGCACTCAACACCAGAACTGTTGGCTCTGGAGTCACTACACATTTGCTTGACAAGTGGCTACCTTGCCTCTTGTATCTCTTTTCTTCTCTTTTTTCTTCTCCTCTCCTCTTTCCTCCCCTTCTTCTTTTATTCCTCTGCTTACCTTATTTCTCTTCCTCTTCCTTGTTTCTTCCTCCTTTCCCTTCCATGCCTTTCATCTTTCTTCTCTCTCTCTTATTTTAATTCAGTTTCCAATTCAGATCTACATGGACAAATTGGATGAAAGAAATCTAAATCGCACATAGGTCCCTAGCTTCAATGAAATCAAATAACATGCTTCTTTGCTTTCTATATCTGCAGTACAGGAAGGTCCATAAAAGGAGGTCGGGATGGATGATGGATAATCTATAATGCTGAATATTCCGCACCCACTGTCTCTGACTTTCCAGCCTTAAGTCTGCAGTAAAAGTTTTGCTATGGTTTATCAAAATTTCCACAACATACTTCCAATAATTCTCTCTGGTCTCTTGAAAGGCAATTCCTGTTAGCATCTGACGGTTTCCTTTAATTTGGTTGAAACTGTGTGGTATGTGTCAGTCATTCCAGGTTTTGAGGATGCCATTGAGGCTGTCTCCTCTTACAATGATGAAATAATGGAAATTTATTTCTCTTCACCTGCTACATTTATTTCTTCAGGACAAAGAAGGGCTGTTCTTTTCAGATAACTTCTGTGCTAATCCTTTACAATCTATTTTAGGAAAGCAGTTATGACGATACTTTTTACCAGAAATCACCAATTTAATTTACCAATTTGGTGACACTAATTTTTTTTTTCTGTGTTTGAATGTGAGTTTTGCCAACTATAAAAACAAATGTTCAGCTTCTAAATTAGGTACTTGTAGAAAAATGTGTAGATCAGAACCAACAATAAGTCCATATTTAAGTGGACTAAATGACCTTTAAATTGAGACTTTTAGATCAAGATTTCTCAGCCTCAGCATCATTGACATCTTGAACTGGAAATTTCTTTGCTGTGAGGAGTACCTTGTGCAATGTAGGATATTTAGCAGCATCCGTTGCCTTTACCCAGTACATATAAGTAGCACCCCCAATTGTAACCAAAATGTCTCCAGACATATCCAAATGTTCCCTGGGAGCCATAATTGCCTTTGATGAGAATTACCACCTTAGATGTTACTTTTAGTGTTACTATTAGGCAACTAAATAGCACATTTACAAAGTGGTAATTTCTGGAGTGTTACAGAGTTAACATAATATTCAGACTAAAAAATCATGGCTGAGCCTGGTGTCTCACACCTGTAATCACACTTTGGGAAGCCGAAGCATGTGGATCACTTGAGGTCAGAAGTTCAAGACTCACCTGGCCAACGTGGCAAAATTCTATCTTCACTAATAGTGCAAAAATTAGCCAGGCATGATGGCACACATCTGTATTGCTAGCTACTTGGGAGGCTGAGGCATGAGAACCACTTTAACCTGGGAGATGGAAGTTGCAATGAGCTGAGATTGCACCACTGCACTCCAGCCTCCAGCCTCTAGCCTAGGTGACAGCGTAAAACTCTATCTAAAAAAAAAAAAAAAAAAAAATTACAGAAACTGTGGCTCAACTTTCTATTTGGGAAGATACTATAACCCCAAAGAGTTGATAGAGTACAAATACTTACATATGCTTGGATGCACTTGATTCCTCTTCCGTTTGCTTCATGAATGTTAATCTTGGTCCTGATTTGAAAAAGTAAATGAGTGTTTAAAGGAAGCTTCGCTACTTAACAAAATGCATGGTATATGCATGCTAACTTTATTTCTGGATGGAATATATGACTGCCAGTTGTGCTGTACAAAGGCAATCATATTTTTATTTATCATGTACCTGATCAATGAGTTAAAGTACAGATATCCATTTTCACGAATAGAAATCCACTTAGGTAACATCGCTTTTTTATAAATTCAATGTCCTTTAAAAGATGATGCAAAGAAAAATAAACTACACTATGAAATAAGGATCAGAGATGCATTTATAGGAGAAGATATGTATATGCTTAAAATGTTCATCTATTCACTCACTAAACTGGAATTGAGTGCCCTGAAAATAGAGATGGGATTCCAAATTCTATATATTCCAGGCATATCTCAAAATAGTGTGAAATGTAATAACTTCTTGTTTTGGTTATATTTTATTATAAAATTTAGCCTAACCTATCAATGGTAAAATGCAAAGTAAATACCCTAACTTATTAGTATTGAGAATTTTAAAAAATGAGAAATTATGGAACTTATTTTCTAGAAATAATTCTTTATCATATAAATTATATTTAGAAATTGCATTATTTTTTCTTAAAAATTATAAAAATTCAAAAGTTGAAATGGTTGTTTATTAAACATAATAAAATGATATACCATTTTGGTAAATATAATGACAATTTCTGTTTAGATTTAATGATGGACTTAAGTGGGAAGACTTCTCGATGGATAATTTTTGTCAGGAGTTTGGAAATTTTTGTAGAATATTATGAATATATCCACTTATAAAAATAGTATTGAAAGAATAAAACTGTATTTAGATTGCATTTTCTAAAACACAAGTTGATATTAACAATTTAGTAGGAAATTCTC
Source organism: Papio anubis (assembly GCF_008728515.1). Lineage (NCBI taxonomy): Eukaryota > Metazoa > Chordata > Mammalia > Primates > Cercopithecidae > Papio > Papio anubis. Next base: position 38,948,444 of record NC_044985.1, on the reverse strand, counting down.
AAAAGAAAAAATATGAGAAAATAAATGCACAAGATAAAAATAATTTTAAAAAGATAAACAAAAAAGGTCTACAAACCCTCTAAATTTAGCACATTTTTCATTTATCTTTACTAAGGCAAGTACTTACATATATTTACATTCATAATTAACGTAGAAAAAAATAGGATATTGCTCAAATATTTGTGTGTCATAGTATCTGACCTTAAATTTATACAGACACATAGAAAAGAGTGTGTGTAAAAGTTTTTGATTCAAATGTTAAGTTTTCAATACAATTAAAATGTTATAGACTCAAGAACGTGGTATAATTGGTGTTAGTTTTAAGAGCCTCACAGAATTTTATGGTTCCCATTACTCCTAGCAATATTGTTTCATAATTATTTCATGGAATTTGCTTTAAATTTGAGTTCAAGCCATTTTTAGACCATAAAAGTAAATGGAACATGCCAATGCAATAAAAATCATTTCCTAACAAAAGCTGAAATTATTCATTTTTATTTTGTATGAAACTTTTAGTATAATGACTTTCCTCTGACATCTGATTAAACACTAAAGTATGCTCTGCTTCTCTGAAATAATGAACTGGAATGAATAAATCTATCTACCAGCAACCTCATTTCACAACAAGTTTTATTGTCTGCCTTTAACTGGAAAGAGATATTAACTTTCTTTTCTCTTATAATCATGTAAACTTTATCCTATAGTGGCTGATTTATAACTTTTAGCCATTTCATTCTGTCCTTTTAAATGTGTGCAAATAATACGTTAAAGAACTGAGCACTTATTTAAATGCAAAGGAAAAATCTTAATGTATAATTTTATGTCCGTATATTTGCAGAAGAGCTAAAAGAAAAATATCCTATTTGTGTACATACATAATTGTTACCTCTCCTTAGAGCCAAGCTGATAATAACATCTAGATCTTTTATGTAATATTCGTATTTGCTATCCTTCCTTCCTTCCTTCCTTCCTTCCTTCCTTCCTTCCTTCTTTCCTTCCTTCCTTCCTCCTTCCCTTCCTTCCTTCTTTCCTCCTTTCTTTTCTTCCTTCCTTTCTTTCTTCCTTTTCTTTCTCTTTCTTTCTTTCCTTTTTTTTCTTTTCTTTCTTTTTTCTCTTTCTTTTCTTCTTTCTTTCTCTTTCTTTCTCTTTCTTTCTTTCTTTCTTTCTTTCTTTCTTTCTTTCTTTCTTTCTTTCTTTCTTCCTTTCTTCCTTTCTTCCTTTCTCCCTTTCTCCCTTTCTCCCTTTCTCCCTTTCTCTCTTTCTTTTCATCTTTCTTTCTTCAAATGTTTATTGACCTGGGACTCTACTTCAGTGTGGGGGCACAGTGGTAAACAAGACCAGAGAATTCTTGTTTCAATGGAGCTAACATTTTAGTGTAAAGAGGCAGCTAACAAAAGTTAGTATGCTAAATAAATTATTTTAATTATAACTGCCCATAGAAAATAAAAGAGGTAAATGGACTGGAGAGTGAATGTAGAGAGATAAAGTATCTTATTTTCAAAAATAAAAAAGTAACAAAAATTATCTAACATAAAAAAGTAAATGGACTAGAGATACACATAAACAAAGCATAGTTAAGAAATTAGAAGTAGTAGACACATAGTATGAGGAACATAGACTGTCAGTCCATTTTAAATCTAGTTTGCTATGTGAAAAATGCAGTTTTAAATATTTCAGATTTAAAGCACATGACTAAGAAAAATAAATTGCATATGTAAAGGCAGATTAAGATGAAAATCAGTAAAGCTATAGAGCTGAGAGATGCTGCCATATTGCACTAACTATATATTGATTGTATAATCATCCTTGTGGAGATTGTACTTTTATGAGGGGAGAGTAAAAATGAATTGAGGAAAAATTCTACACGATAAAATTTCCATCCTCAAAATATTTTTTACTTGCATCTAGCTATTTCCTATCCTAGAATTCTCTCCCCTACCCCACCACCACCTGACTCACCTATGTCTTTTCCTAATTTACTCCCAAACTCATCATGGCTTAAAGAAAACTGCCAGGAAAATTTTTCCTGATTATCCAAACTACTAATAGGTCAGGGCTTCCATTCTCCTCTCATAGTGTTTCTTGCTTCTGTTTGTATCTTTATTTGCATGACTCTATCTAATCCCTGCTTAACACTGAGCAGTTGCAGTATACCCAAGTGACCTTGAGCTAGCTATATTTCTCTTTAAACTAATTTCAACAATTAAAAAACATAAAAATTTTTAAAACTTTCCAAATGAAAACATTCTCATGCAGTAAGGTGTTCTAGAATTATTCAAATTCCTCTCAAAAAGTGTCTCTAATCAACTCAGTTTCTCCTTCCTAGCAACTGCTAAATCTGTCTCTTGCTCTCAGTTGGTCTTAAAATATCCCACTGGGATTTCCCCATCCCCCCTACTCTTTGTGTTAAAACAATAAGGACATTAATTAACAAGAAGTCCAAATGTAGACTGTCTTCCAAGTTGGTGCTGTCTTTCTGTTCCACCATCCTCACCTTACTGGCATTTCCCTTGGGCTTTGATGCCTATAGTTACAAGAAACTGGCTACACAGACAAGCAAGACAATGCTTTTCTCCTCTCAGGTGTCCCATTTAACAGCAATGAAACCTTTCCTAGGAGTCTTCTCACATATGACCCCTCATGTTGCCCAGAATCACACTACATGCTGGTGACCTAACCAGTCACTTGCAAAAGCAATGAGATTACCATCACTAGGTGAGGTCGGTGGTTCACAAAGTGTGATCCCTTGTCAGTGGCAGCATGATCTGGACCTTGTTAAAAATGCAGATTCTCAGGTCTGACTCAATCTGGTGGTGGGACTGTGCAGTCTGGTTTTTTGTTTTAACACATCTTCCAGATGATTCCTATGCAAGATAAAGTTTGAGAAATGACAGTTTAGAATAATAAGGATTTATACTTGAGCTGGGGATGAATTCACCTTATTCAAAGTTATATGGATACTTCAAAAAATCAGGATTTATTCACAAAGAAGTATGCAATGGCTTTGCAATATTGCGGATGTTGTTCAGATTATCAGAAGCTGCACAGAACATTACACACCCACAAACTCTTCCCTCTGTGACCAAGGTCTCTATATAAACAGTGCCAACTTTGTCACTAATATAACATTGCCTAAAGTATAAGCCTTCTAAGGGCAGGAATCTGGCTTCTCTATCTGAGCCCCTAAGTGGCCCTGTAACTAGCAGTAGGTAGTCTAACCTTTCTAAATTAATGGCAGTTTTTCTCTACAAATGCTTAAATGTCCCATTTTGGTGCTAAGGGATATGGGGAGTGATTCCAGAAACAGGAGAGTTTGAAAATGCATACTGACTTGTCCACTGTTTGGAGCTGTGGCAAATATCTAAATCTTTTGATGACTGAGTGTTTCTCCTTGAAAAAAGGGATTTTTCTTTGAAACTAAACCTCCTTAACACAACTGATCTTCAACATATTCTTTCTTCTTTTTTGCCAGTAGAAGTAAATATGCCTCAAAATAATTCAGTTTGGAACCTGAAAATACAAGTCTCTAGTTCAAATGCAGGTTACATAGATAGTGGAAGACAGTACCCTTGATTAAATCCTGGCTCCATGACTTCCTACAGTGTGACTTAGAGAAAGTTACTTATTTTTCCTAGTGTATTTTTTTAATTGAGGGAAAACACACATAACATAACCTTTACCATCTTATGCCATCTTAGCCACGTTTAAGTATACAATTTAACTGTATTAAATACAATTAAAATGTTGTACAATCACATTACCAACATCCATTTCTATAATTCTTTTCATCTTGTAAAACTGAAACTGTATACCTATTAATAAAAACTTCCAAATTCCTCCTTCCCCCTGCCACTGGTAATGACCATTCTGTCTGTCTCTGTCATTATGACTACTATAAGTACCTCATATAAGTGGAATCATAGTCTTTTATGACTGGCTCATTTCACTTAGCATAGTGTCTTCAAGGTTCATTCATGCAGCATATGTCAAAATTTTCTTCTTTCATTAAGGCTTAACAATGCTTCAATTCATGTGTATACGATTTTGCTTATTCGTTCATCTACTGATGAACTCTTGGCTGGCTCCCATGTTTTAGCAATTGCAAATAATGCTGCTATGAACATTGGTATAAATATCATTTTGAGATCTTGATTTCAATTCTTTTGGGTATATACCCATAATTGGAATTGCTGGATCATATGATAATCCTATTTTTAATTTTTTGAGGAACTATCATACTGTTTTCTACAGCAGATGCATGATTTTGCATTTCCACTAGCAGTGCACAAGTGTTCTAATTTCTTTATATCCTCATCAACACTTGTTACTTTCTGTTTTATCAATCATAGCCATCCTAATGTGTATGAGATGGTATCTCGTTATAGTTCTGATTTACATTTCCCTAATGATTAGTTGTGTGAGCATCTTTTCACGTACTCATTGGCATTTGTATATCTTCTCAGAAAAAAAAAAAATGTTTATTTAAGTCTTTTGTTCATTCTTTAAACAGATTCTTGGTTAGATTGCTATTCTTTTTCATAATCACTATTCCTCTTCTGCTTTTCTCTATGTGTTTACCTCCCTCCTGTCTTCACAAATAGAAAAATTTAGCCTTTTGAAATACTCAGTTCCAAATATTACCCTAACCTGACAGCAAACTGATATGATTTGACTCTGTGTTCCCACCCAAATCTCATCTTGTAGCTCCCATAATTCCCATGTGTTGTGGGAAGGCCCCAGTGGGACATGATTGAATACAGGGTGGGTCTTTTCCATGCTGTTCTCATGAGAGTAAATGGGTCTCATGATATCTGGTTGTTTTAAAAACAGAGTTTCCCTGCACAGGCTCTTTGCCTGCTGCCATCCACATAAGATGTGACTTGGTCCTCCTTGCTTCAGTCATGATTGGGAGGCCTCCCCAGCCACATGGAACTGTAAGCTCAATTAAACCTCTTTCTTTTGTAAATTGCCCAGTCTTGGATATGTCTTGGTCAGTAGCATTAGTATTGACTAATACAGTGAATTGGTACCAGGGGTGGGGTGCTAACTGAAAAGATAGCCAAAAGTGTGGAAGCAACTTTGAAACTGGGTAACAGTCAGATGTTGGAACAGTTTGGAGGGTTCAGAAGAATACAGAAAATGTGGGGAAGTTTGAAACTTCCTAGAGACTTGTTGAATGGCTTTGACTAAAATGTTGATAATGATATGGACTATGAAGTCCAGGCTGAGGTGATCTCAAATGGAGATTAGAAACTTGTTAGAACTAGAGCACAGGTGACACTTGTTATGTTTTAGCAAAGAGACTGGTGACATTTTGCCTCTGCCCTAGAGATCTGTGAAACTTTGAACTGGAGAGAGATAATTTAGGGTATCTGGTGGAAGAAATTTGTAAGCAGCAAAGCATTCAAGAGATACCTCGGATGCTGTTAAAGGTATTCAGTTTCAAATGGGAAAGAGAGCATAAAAGTTTGGAAAATTTGTAGCCTGACAATACAATATAAATGAAAATCCCATTTTCTGAGGAGAAATTCAAGCCTGCTGCAGAAATTTGCATAAATAATGAGGAGCCAAATGTTAATCCCCAAGATAATGGGAAAAAAGTCTCCAGGGCATATCAGAGGTCTTCATGGCAGCTCCTCCCATCACAGGCCTGAAGGCTTAGGAGGAAATAGGAGTTTTATGAACCGGGCCCAGGGTCCCCATGGTGTGTGCAGCCTAGGGACTTGGTACCCTGCATCCCAGCTGCTACAGCTGTGGCTGAAAGGGGCCAACATACAGCTCAGGCCATAGCTTCAGAGGGTGCAAGACCCAAGCCTTGGCAGCTTCCATGTGGTGTTGAGCCTGTGAGTGCACAGAAGTCAAGAATTTAGGTTTGGGAACCTCTGCCTTTCAGAATATGTATGGAAACGACTGGATGCCCAGCTAGCAGTTTGCTGCAGGGGCAGGGCCCTCATGGAGAACCTCTGCTAAGGCAGTGTGGAAGGGAAATGTGGGGTCAGTGGCCACACACAGAGTCCCTACTAGGGCACTACCTAGTGGAGCTGTGAAAAGAGGGCCACAGTCCTCCAGACCCCAGAATAGCAGATCCACATACAGCTTGCACCGTGCACCTGGAAAAGCCAGACACCCAATGCCAGCCCATGAAGGCAGTCAGGAGGGAGGCTGTACCCTGCAAAGCCACAGGGGCAGAGCTGCCCAAGACCATGGGAACCCACCTCTTCCATCGGCGTGACTGGGATGTGAGACATGAATCAAAGGAGATCATATTAGAACCTTAAGATTTGACTGCTTTACTGGATTTCGGACTTTAATGGGGCCTGTAGCCCCTTTGTTTTGGCCAATTTCTCCCATTTGTAATGGCTATATTTACCCAATGCGTATACCCCCATTGTATCTAGGAAGTAACTAACTTGATTTTGATTTTACAGGCTCATAGGTGGAAGGGACTTGCCTTGTCTCAGATGAGACTCTGGACTGTGGAATTTTGAGTTAATACTGAAATGAGCTAAGACTTTGGGGGACTGTTGGGAAGACATGATTGGTTTTGAGATATGAAGACATGAGATTTGGGAGGGGCAATGGGAGGAATAATATGGTTTGGCTCTGTGTCCCCACCCAAATCTCATCTTGTAGCTCCCATGATTCCCACCTGTTGTGGGAGGGACCTGGAGGAGATGATTTAATCATGGGGGTGGGTCTTTCCTATGCTGTTCTCGTGATAGTGAATGGGTCTCATGAGAGCTGATGGTTTTAAAAATGGGAGTTTCTCTGCTCAAGCACTCTTTGCTTGTTGCCATCCACATAATCTGTGACTTGCTCCTCCTTGCCTTCTGCCACAATTGTGAGGCCTCCCTAACCATGAGGAATTGTTAAGTCCAATTAAACCTCTCTTTCTCTCTCTTTTTTTTTTTTTTTTTTGTAAATTGCTTGGTCTTCAGTTTGTCTTTATTAGTAGAATGAAAAAATAATACACAAATGTACAGCTGTCAGGTTAGGGTAATATTCCCCATCATTTTGTCCCCGTTACCCAGCATGTTGGCAGGTTCATCAGAGCTATAAATGTCAAATTACCATTCATGAATAAGGAAAAAAGGAAATCAATTGAAATTCAAGAGATCAGCTTTATAGGAAGAACCTCAGCATTTGCTTTTGCTGCTTTTTTTTTTTTCTTTTTGCACCAGAATATTTAAGAACAAAAAATTAATGAGCACTGTAGCAGGAGGGAATGGCAGTTGTAAAGTCTCTACTAGAGATTCAAACTTTCTTTTGGCAGAGTTTGGCAGTGGTACAGAGCCAAGGCCACTTTGAACAATAGTTATTATTAATCCTGAATCCAAGGACTTTCAATTTTCTAAAAAAATATTTGAGACTTGACCAATTGATCAGTAGTATTGATCCCAAAATAACTGAAGAGAAAAGCTGTTCCAGTAATCAGTGTATTGCCTCTCAGCACCACATTCACACTTCAATACTTTCTCCGTAATGATGTACGGAATTCTGTCAAGTATTTCCCTTTTACAGTGAGCATGCATGGTGTTAACCTTTGAACACAGCAGGGAAAGGGGACTTCTCTTTTGGGTGCTGATTGCAGCATTGCTGGTCAGCAATGCGGGTGTGAGGACATTGGGTTGTATTTTGTTCCAGTAACACACCTGGAAGACAAGGCCCCTCAGCCTCAAACTTGCATCCGCAGGAGGCGGGTTGATCACCTTCCTGTGGTCTTCCCTTTGTGTAGGACCCTGTCCTCTGGGAGGTTTGTTTTCTGCCTTCCCAGTGACAGTGCAGCAGCCCTAACCCTGGCAGCTATACAGTGGGCAACCGCTCCTTCCCAGTGAGGACGCCTGAATTCCAACTTTGAAAAAGGTCTCCCATTTCTGGTTTGGTCTTTCTTGGGTACTCTTCTTCAGTCCTAGGATTGGATTTTTCCAAATATTCACAATTGCCAAGAAATCACAGTCAACTAAACACTGAATGAATTTCTTATATCTAATGGATTTCAAAAACCAAATCACCAAGACCTTTGAAATGTGTGTAGGAAATATATAGTTAAAAGATATTTAATTTTTAGCATTTTGCTATTGTCTGCAGGTCTCCAAAATAAAAATACCAAAGCCCTACCAAAATATTAAATCTAACCCAGTGAAAACTAAAATTGATCAGAGTTAAATGATGAAACCATGTTACAATGATTTCTTTTTCTTTTTTTTCAAATGTTAATGACTTTAATTTCAAAGAAACTATGTGGAAAGCTATGGAATTTTCAGTATTAAAATGATGCAGACTGTACTTAAAAATTAAAATTGGTCGAATTTAATAGTAGTGATTGAAAACTATTTCAATGTTAATACCTTATATCTTTCTCCACATATATTTTCCATAACATTGGGATTAAAACTACTAGGATTAAATTTTACAACACAAATTTTGAAATTGCTAATATTTAAGCTCTATTCTTCTCTCAGTTACCTGGGCTTAAATAAACTTTCATCTCCCTAGGGGCTTACTGACATACTACTAAAATGTTCTGAGTTGTCTGCTACCTCACTATGACCAGAGATTGCTACTTAGGATGTTATTTTAAATGTCAGTTATCTATGAAGACAGTAAATGTGAGTGGGAGAGAGAGAGAGAGAGAACATTTGATCATCTGCTTTGTAATTAATTGGGCCTAAATTTCAAATAAGTAATATTTGCTATTTTTTATTTGCTAGTCAATAAGTTCGTTCACCCTTCCCTGCTGTGAAGAATCAACATTTCTCAAGTAAGACTAATGACTTACTTCTACTGTGTTTGACTATGATTTAATAGACACAAAATATGTCCTCTATTGTCTTTCTCTTTATTCCAGTAATATGAATTTCCTTGTTAAAGTTAAAAAAATAAGACCCTCCTGAAACAAGCCAATTTGGATAAAATGGAAGCATGAATTATCAAAACAAAGCAGAGCCAAAATATTTTAAAATATAATAGGATTGATTGAATAGTATATTTTTCATTCAGCTATCTGGGACTTTTTTGAAAGCTACTGCCTAAAGTACATTCAGAACAGCCTGTGGATAGAGTCTTCTTTAGGCCTGGAATCCTATTTCCTAAGTCCTAATGCTGAATTTTCATATCGCCAAACCCAGTCATTTTAGCAGTTCTTTGTGGGCCACTTATTTAAAGCAGGTTTTCAGTATTTCTGGAGGAGCAGAATAAAGCAAAGAACATTTTTTTCTATGTCTATTTTGCACGATTTATTTTTGTAAACATACAGAAACATAAAAATAAAAAGTAGCATGAGACAACCTCAAAGAAGTATGATAGTTTAACTTAATCTAAACAACCTCATCTGAATATTAATTTCTTAGATTTTTAGCTACTAGTAATTTTTCTATTTTAAAAATTGGAAACATTCATATAGCTTCTTGTGTCAAAGTGCTTTAGAGTGAGATTTTTATCTTTTATATGACTTTCCTTTGATGTCTATTGGAGACATATTTTCTGCAATGCAGATCAGCCTGCATTTGCATTTAGCACCCAAGTGGGGGTGTCTGTGGCTTTCTGTAGCAGTCTAAATTCCATTTTTTTCCACATCCTCATTAACACTGCAGCATCTTTGAGGGAAGTTTGACTGAGTTGCCTCAATTAGAATGGGATGCTTAAGGTCCTCAGGCCTTTTGATCATGTATGTCTTTACACGGTGCTTTCCCATCCAACAGAGGGTAATGCCTGAGTTGCAATGAGTTAATCTTTCAATAAAGACAGTGTAGCTTAATTTGGAATAAAAATGATTGCCGTTAATAAGCTTAACTTTCCACCAATCCAGATTTCTTTAGAGCAATCCCTCTGGGAATGTACATTAGACTGCCTTTGACAGACTGCAAATTTGGAAACCCATAACTCTATAAAAAGTTATAAATATTTTGTTATGTATTATGAGTCTATTTATTATGAATATAATAGCTTAAAACATATCACAAAAAATAACATTATTTATGAATAAAAATGTGTGAATTACCAAGTGGAAAATTTAAGGATTAATATTAATACCCTTTATAAATTTTGATTAAATCTAAACTACTGAATTTTCTCTGAAAATTGAAATGCATATTGCATATGTAGAAAGAAAAATATTTCCACTTATTCTTAAATTTTTGAAAAATGTTTCTTATCAGTTTCTCATATATGGGTAAACATGATCATGAAAATATATTGTAGACTCAGGAAGTACATACCATTAATGTGAGAAATAGAGTGGTATGTCAAGTTTTTTCATAGTCTTACTGAATGTATGAACCACCTCCTTAATAAATGCTCAATCCCACATTCACATAAAATTTTATAGATCCGTCTGTTGTCAACTGTCTTTACCTCTTGATGACCTTTTGAGTTCCCATGATCTCCAAGTGAAGATATTGCGTTTTCATAATGCTGCTTAATCAGAAGAAAGGGATTATTGTCATCTTTGTGCTCTCTACTTATTGACTAATTTATTTTGGAGAAATCATCACTGGTATTTGAGAAAAACATATCCCTAGTTATTAAAAAAAAAGGTACAGTGTAGATTTGGTCACTTAGAATAAGTATTACATCAGCTATTTTAGATTATCAAATGCCTACTTTTAACGTAGAAAAGCACATATCTGATATAATTTTGCACTCTGCAAACTCATGGATAGAAAAGCAGCACAGTGTTATTAAATTTTAATTGGGTACTTCAGAAGTGTACCCTGAGCCCCAAACCACTTATGTTTATTAGTATGAAGTATCCCTCTTCAAACATGAAATAGACCACATTTTATTGCCTCTCATATTATTACTTTTCATTTTGTGAGAATAAAATTGAAAACATGGCCTATTTCCCTTTGTCTGTCAGTATCAAATAATTGTATTATAGAACTAATTCAATGTAAGTGGCTAGAATCAATTAATATAAAGTTTTTAATCCATCAAGGAAAAATTTAGTAAAGCACATTTATTAAAATATTTTGATAACAAACCCAAAAAAATATATTAAAAACAACTAATGTTTGAGCCTACTCTATATTGCATATTGTTATTATATTAAGCATATTGCCCCATATCTATAAATAACTTTTCAAATAAAATGGATTCCATTTTACAGGTGAAGAAATTGAGAAATAGAAATGTCAGACGACTTGCTCTGGTGTCAAACCATAATGACAAACAAATTTTATCTGACTCTAAAAATTGTATCTTCCTCTTATGTAATGCGAACTCTGTAAAGGCGAATAAATACTTGATTAGGAATTGTATTGTGTCTGACTTCTTTGTGTTAATGAATGTAATTTTGAGCTTAAATTCTTTTTCTATCTATACAATTTTGAAAATAAATTTTACTATTATAAAATAGTAAATGAATTTTTAAAGATTATAATCACAGTCAGCAGTTTGTCTCTTTGTAAAAAATTAGATAAAATGTGCATATCATAAATTCCACCCTTCAAAGTGTAAAATTTAGTGGTTTAGGTATAGTCTCAAATTTGTGCAACCCACACTGTATATAATTCCAGAATATTCTCAACATTTAAAAATAAATTATGAACCTGTTAGCACTCAGTAGCAATTTTCCCACTCCTCATCCTCTGGCAACCATTCATCTTATTTATGTCTCCATGCATTTGCCTGTTCTAGGCATTTCATAAATGTAATCATATAATATATATTTTGTTGTATCTGACTTCTTTCAACAACTATAAACTTTCAAAGATTTATTAATGTAGCAGGTATTAGTAACTATCCCTTTTTTAAGGCTGAATAATAATCCATTGTATGGATACACCACATCCTGTTTTTCCATTCACCAGGTTTTGGATATTTGGGCTGTCCCTAATTTTTGGCTATTTTAAATAATGATGCTATGAACATTAGAATATGCATTTTTGTGTGTGTGTGCCTATGTTCTGAGTACTTTGGGTATATACCTAGGAATGGAATTGGATGAATCATATGAAAATTCTGTTTAATTTATTGAGAAATGATCACTGTTTTCCACAGCATTGCAGCATTTTAAATACCCACACAGAGTCTACAAGGGTTTCATTTTCTTTGCATTCTTTCTAACATTTGTTATGAGTATTATCTGTCCTTTTGATTAATAGCCATCTTAGGGTACGTGAAATGGTATCTCATTATGGTTTTAATTTGCATTTCCTTGATGACTATTAATGTGGAGCAATGTTACATCTGCTTATTGGCTATTTATTTGTCTTTTAAAATAAAACATATATCTTATTTTTTTGCCTAATTTTGATTAGGCTAGTTTTCATTAGTAAGTTTTTTTTATGTGTAACAGATATATCTAACAAATAAAAAAGTCTTATTAGACACAAGTCATGAATATTTTCTTTCATTCTGCAAGTTGCCTTTACACTCTTTTAATAGTGTCTGTTGATATACAAATATTTAATTTTGAAGTATAGTTTATTAACTAATCAATTTACGTATGTATTTATTCAGCTTATGCTTCAGGTATTATATTTAAGAAACTGTTGCCTCAAAGCCAAGGTTATGAAAATTTAAACCCATGTTTCCTTTGAAGAGTTTTAAAGTTTTAGATCTTGCATGTAGGTTTTTAATTCATTTTGAGTTAACTTTAGTATATGATATGAGATAGGGGTTAATATTCAATTCTTTGCCTGTGGCTATTTTGTTGTCCCACTGCCATTTACTAAGAGATTATATATTCTCAATGAATGGAAATATCAATTCCTTTTCAAATATCAATTGACCATACACTGAGAGTGATGGCTCATGCCTGGAATCCGAGTACTTTGGGAGGCTGAGACGGGTGGATTGCTGGAGGTCAGGAATTCAAGACCATCCTAGCCAACGTGGCGAAACCCCATCTCTACTAAAAATACAAAAATTAGCCAGGTGTGTTGGTGCATACTTGTAATCCCTGCTACTCAGGAGGCTGAGGCATGAGAATCTCTTGAACCCAGGATGCAGGGGTTGCAGTGAACTGAGATCAGGCCACTGCACTACAGCCTGGCTGAGAGAGTGAGACTGTCTCAAAGAAAAGGAAAAAAAAAAAAATCAATTGACCGTAGATGTGTCAGTTTATTTCTGGACTCTCAATTTTGTTGCATTAATTTTCGTTAATTTTCCCTATTTTTTTATTCTCTGTCTCATAAATTTTCACTCTAATCTTTATTATTCCATTACTTAAGCAGTTTGGGTTAGTTTTTCCTCTCATTCTAGTGTCTTAAGATAGAAACCTATGTGATTGATTTCCAACCTTCTATTTTAATATAGACAATTACAGTATTCCATTTCCCACTAAACACAATTTTAGCCGATATCCATAAGTTTAGGTATACCGTGCCTGTATTTTACTCATCTCAAAGTATGTTCTAATTTCTCTCGTGACTTCATCTTTGAACTATTGGTTATTTAGAAGTATGTTGCTTAATTGTTATATATTTATACACTTTCCAGATTCCCTTCTGTAACTGATTTCTAATTTTATTCCATTATTTTTGACAAGATACTTTGTATGATTTCCTTGTTTTAAAATTGTATTAAGACTTTTATTAATGCCCTAAGGTATAGTCTATTCTGAACAATGTTCCAGGCGCACCTCTGAGTGTCATCCTCATGTCTTCTGAATTTTATAGTTTCTGACAGTAAATTAACTAACAGTGTTACTGAGAATTCCATGTAGTAATGAATCATTACTCTCCTGTTGCTTCCAAATTTTCTCTTTGCTTTTAACTTTCAACTGTTTGATTCTGATGTGTCTAGTTGTGGCTTTCTTTGAGTTTTTCTATTTGAAGTTGGCTGATTTTTTTAGATGTGCAGGTTAATTTTTAATCAACTTTGGGGATTTTTTTTAGTCATTATTTCTGTAACTATTCTTTCTGCCCCTTTCTTATTCTGCCTTCTAGTGGAACTCATATTATGAGTATGCTTATATATAGATAGCCCCCAACTTCCAATGGTTCAACTTATATTTTTTTCAATTTTAGGATGGTGCAAAAGGAATACATTTTCATTATGTTTCTTGACTTATGGTGGGGTTAAATATGGATAAAACCATCCTAAGTTGAAAATATTATAAGTCAAAAACTCAAAACTCAAAAAACTAAAAAAAAAAAAAAAAAAGGATATATACATATATATCTATTAGTTCTGTCCCTCTATAGACCCCTAATAAACAAGTCAAACCTGCTTTCCAACCTCTCTGGTGAATTATTTCAGTTGTTCTTATTACCTCCAAAATTATCTATATTATTTGTACTAGCATTTTCTTTTTATTGGTATTCTCTGTTAAGACACCGTTCTCATACTTTATTTCTTTACCATAGTTTACTTTAGTTCTTTGAACATATTTAAAACAGTATATTTAAAATATTTGTCTAGTAATCTCAGTTTCCTCAGAGACAATTTTAGTTGACAGCATGTTTTTCCTCTTTATGGGCCTTGCATTCTTATTTCTCTTTGCTTGTATTACAACTTTTTGGCTAAAAATTTGGTATTTTTAATATTATAATATAGTGGCAACTTTGGAAACCACATTACCCCCGTTACCAGGGCTTTTATGTTGTTTTTCCTGTTGGTGTTGCTGTTGCTACTGTTTATTTATATAATTCCTTTCATGAATAAGTTCTGTAAATTCTATATTCTTGGTCATGTATGGCTGCTAAAATCTCTGGCCTGTTTGCTTAGTGGTCAGCTAATAATTGGACAAAATCATCTTAAATTCTTGGAATCAGTAAGCCTTTGCTGACTTATTGCAATTTGTCAAATAATCCTTGCTCAGGGACTCTATTTGCATTTTGGGGCCTGATTTCAGTACTCAAGCAGGCAGGTTTACTACTATGTCTGAGTCTCCCTTTTTCATTTATGTAGACTCTCAAGGTCAGCCATAAGTGAGAGCTTAAAGACTTCTCCAGTCTTTGGGAGCATCTGCACAGCCATGTGTATATACAGCCCCATGTGTGGAAGTGGCCCCCTAGATTCCCAAGAATGTGACAGAGTTTTTCAAAGTCCCATATGGTCATCTCATTTTCCAGATTTTCCTTTTAACTGTTTTCACCAGCTTGTGATTTGCCCCAATTCATTTTGCTGCTTCCTAAGGTTGTTATGTTAAGCTATTGATGCTGACTGTTTTCAACAAACATCTCCCAGAAAAAGACTGTTTGTATTGGACAAACTTTGAATCAGGTTAAATTAAGATAAGGCTGGCAAGTGGAATTTTTCAGGGAACTATTATATAGGTAACCTTAGGACTGTTTTCTGGGATGGGGCTTTGTGGGACCACTAACTCTATTCTGCCACCTCAAGTGGTTAATAGACTTCTGTTTTTCACTGTAATTATGGAGCTGTTAGTTTTCAAGGCTACTATGGCACTGGGGAGAGGAGGACATAAATAGGACACGTTAAGACATGACAACCTTCCTGCTCTTACTGAGAGTTACCAATTATGGTTTTCTTAATTAAATGCTCCCCAGATTGTTGCAAGTCTCTGGTTCATTTGTACCGTTCTAAAAATAAGTTGATTTTGAAAATGTTTGGCAATGTCTTTATTGCTTTTATAAAAGAGAAGATTTTCAAAGGTCCTTACTTAACCATTTCTGTCTATATCATTCACAGTTTTTTAAACTATAACATGGAAATTATGTTAAATGCCTTTATGTTTATTCAAAGTTACATGTTCAACAATTAATTTATAAATGACTAGTGCTTTCTGAAAAATCAAGTAAAAAAACACAAAATCAGAAAGAGTTCTAATGTTAAGTGTATGTTTGAATTGAATTTGGAAAAGCATTTACTACATGGGAATTTAAATCCAATATTTAATTCTAAAGAAAGAAATAGAACTAAATATAAAACTGGTTACTACAATTATATGTAATTTGGTTGTTATGTGATAGTTTCTGAGTTGAGACAGGTTTCATTTTTAGAAGTAACCTTGAATAAAGTTGGAAATATCCTAAATCAAGCCAAGTGCTAAATCAGGCTCAAGATCTAATTGTTATGTTATGTTTCCTAAAGTGCTTATTAACTATACTATGATTCAGGTTTCTTGGCGATGTTGTCTAGATAAATTCTAGTTTGATATCTCTTAGGTCTTTAAGCTAAATGTGCTGAGTTCTATCTCCACCTGCTATACAATGTTATAACTAAATAAACAAAGGGATTTTAACTGTTCTTAAGTGTTTTTACCATAAAGTATGCATAACATTTTTATATTGACCAGGAAATTTAAAGAAAATGATTGCTCCATGGTTTCTCATTTCTATTGGTTGAATGAGTAGGCCTTTCTTTCAAACACAAAAATGGCAGATTGCAACTCCCCGGCATCTCTATTTGGAATCTTAGCAATTCTAAAAACGAACACTGCTGATAGGCTTCTATGTAAATTTCTAACATTTGCTATTCTATTTTAATAGCTGAATACATTGGAAGACTAGGAAATCGCATCATCAGTGTAGGTAAGGAATTTATTTGGCAAAGGGGAAGCTGAAGATTATCCTGTCTATATAACAAGTGCACAAAGGTAACTGCAGTATGTAACTAGCAAGATAAAACCAATTATTAATATGACCATTCTGAATTACATTTGATAATGGCCTTTTTATTTTAATTTCAAATAAATTTTGCATCACAATCTCACTCTTAAATCCAAAGTAGGACTATTATAATGCTTTTGGCTTGAATGAAACATCCAGCGTTGCCAGGATACCGTTGTAGGTTGCTGGCCAGGGCAGTAGACTATTGTTAGTTGAGCTCCTAACTGGCCTCAGTGGTAATCATGGTTTCCTCTAAGACTGAAAATTCAGCCTTTAAATTCAGTAATATTGAGACGATATGTTTTTCTACTAGCTCTGAATTTTAATTATTCACTGTTTCTTCTTAAAAGTCGAACACTGTTTATTGCTGAACCACTTAGTGCTGAAAAGCTAGCTGAGTTACAAAAGAGATTCTTTCTGTTTATCTACTTGATTAACATGGCTCATCCAATTCACTAAGGTATGGTTATTACACCAAATTAACCTTTCTTATCTTGCCTGCATTCTTTGTATATTTGTGAGAACGAAAAGTGGTATAATAAACTCCTTTCGAAATATGTGTATATTTAACTATGAGTAATATATATAATATATACTTTTCACACATATGAAAAATATATTCTATATATCAGTTGTATATGTATGTGCATGTTTGTGGTGTATATGTATGTCTGTGCATTTCTCTGTGTGTGCCTGGTATATCCTAGACTCTGTATTTATTATTTTAATGCCTGATATAAATCATTTGTTTTAGAAATGGTTATTAATTACCTAATTAGAGCAACATGTAGTGGTAAGTAAGATCACTTACCACTACACTCTTCAAGTCCCTACACTCTTCAAGTTTATATTCTGGTGGAGTAGGTAGAAATGATCAGTATTAGTTTTTGGTGGGGCAGAGAGAAAGACATCCTCTAGTGTATGGTGCTTTGACATGCTGAGCACTATTTAATTCAAGGAAATTTACAGACCTTAGAAGCTGTCTTAAAACCAAGGACTTTCTAACCTTCCCTTGTATCCTCCCCAACACCCCACCCCATCCCACTTTCTCAAGTGGAGGGAAAAACTCTCTCTGAAACTTTCTTTATCTGACTGAGGAAATATACTTCCAAAAGAAATAATTGTCTTAAACCCCCCTCCCTGGGAATTTCATTAAATAATCAGAAAAGATTAATCACCAGCGAAAAAAAGAGACTAAAATTCATCACCACGCCCAGACGGACTTTTCATCTATTTGTCCTTCTAAGGGTGGCTCTGAGAGATTAGTTAAGAGAACTTGTTTGCATTATAAGGTAACCTTTGTTCACAGTGCAGTTCTACCCCTCACCTTCCTGTCAGTCCCATTCAGTTTCCAAAAAGAATCCTTTACTAACTACTGTCTGCTCTTTGACCCCATTTATTTTCTCTTAAAATAATTTACTACCCCTCACAATTGCCCACATCTCTGAGTTCCCTTTTCCCTCTTGAAAAGGGGATTTAAGCCTCAATCATCCAGTCCTTCTTCGAGCCTCAGATTTGTGGGACCCTCATGTACATGTGCATGTTAAAATTTTGTATGCCTTTTCTTCTGCTAATTTGTATATTGTTAGTTTACTTTTGGAGGGTGACTCAATTATTGAAAATTCAAAGGGAAAGTTTAAACTTTCCTATATTTCTTACTGCTACTATAAAAGCTACTACAGATTTATTCACTTAAACCAATACAAATATTCTCTTGTAGTTGTGGAGGTCAGAAGCCTAAAGTTAAGGTAGAAATTCCTTTTAGAAGCTGAAAAATGAAACTTATGACTTTATTCTCAAATTACTCCAATTTTTTCCTTCCATCATTGCACCTACTATTATACACTGTAATCCTCCTGCCTTGTTATGACATGGTATGCGCCTGTATAATCCAGGATATTCTGCTTATCTCAAAATCCTTGATCACATTTACAAAGTCCCTTTCACAATGTGAGGTAATAGGTTCAGCAATTAGGACATGACATAATGGGAGAGAGGGTTATTTACTTTAGTAAGCAAATAAAATTTTAAGATACAAAATACTATCAGGTAAACAATAACATTAAGTGTTACTGATAAAAAATAAACAAGATGAAGAACTATAGAACAGTGGCCAAAAAATATAGTATGATCGGAGACATGAAGAAGGAATATTGAATAAAATCTTGCATAAAGCAAGGGAAAGAAACAGTAGACGATTTGGCAGAAGTGAATTTCAGCAAAGGAAACAGCTGGTGCAGGGGTTCTAATTCAGAAACAAGTTTGGCATGTTCAGGAATCAGCAGGAAGAGCAGATTGAGCAAGGGCAATGGAAAGAGAACAGGTCACTCAGGTTGGTAGAAAACAAACAAACAAAAAAGAGCTTTGTAGGCCATGGTCAAGACAATCATTCATTAGTAACTCTCCATGCTCATGACATGTGCAATCTATCATTTTTCTGGTGCAATTCTGAACTCTGCTTGCTGCTATAACCTTTATCTGCAGAAATGAACCACTGGGCTTGTGAGGGAGACTAACAATGCAGCATGATGTCTAATGTTCTCTACTTTCGTATAGCAAAAGACTCTCCTGAAGTGATAATTCCTATGCTTTTGTTAAATTGGCCTGCAGAGAAAGTCATAGTCTATTTATGTGGCTAGAAATGGAGAAAGACTAAAATTATGTAGCATGAGATTATTCTTAGCCAGAAAATAGAAATTTGAGGTAAGTTAATTTTCAGAAAACTGAATTCAGTAGTGACTCAAATTTATGACTTAAAACAAGTCTAACATATTCTATATTTTGTGAAACTGTTTTAGTTTCCTAGACAATGCCAAACTGTGCAGCAGGTGAGAGCTAAAAGCTTAGAGAAAGTTGAGAATTGGTTAATATCCTATTTCAAAATAGACAAAAGGTACAAATGATTTTAGACTTCAGGCATCATCATGCTATATTAATCAACAGCACAATCTAGTCATTTTTTTCTAAATATCTTTACATAGAAAATGCTTCCCCATTACAAACATTTGATTCTAAGACACCATCATCTTTCATCCATCAGTTACTGAAGTCCCTCACTCAGGTTTTCTCACTGACTACACAACCATACTTTTTGACAGCCCAATTTATTTCCCACAGCATAGATCATCTTTTATAAATAAAACCATAATTTTAAAAATACATCATATACTTTTTACCCTTAAATCACTTAGCTCCTTCTTAATAAGGTTGCAATAAAATCATAATTTTTCACATGTCCCATAAGGCATTACAGAAACTTATTGTCATTAATACCCTCTTATTACAGTTTCAAATAAACATGCTTTTCTTTCTGTCTGGTGCTGTACCCAAGCTGTTTCTTCTTTTTCAAGGCTGATTATCTTCTGATACCAATTAACAATTGCTAGTCATTAATGATTGATCTCAATGCAAATACCACCTTCTCAAAGAAACCATTTCTAGAAGATGACCCACTGTAATGTGTTTTTATGTCTCTGTATTTCTTCTTCATTGACAATTTCACAACTGCTACCTACAAGATTCTTAATGGCTTGTGTGTTTCTGTATGAAGCATAAGACTGTAAAATCCTTGATCATAAAATACAAATCTGTCATATTTACCCAGTTTCCCTGAGACTTTAAATCCCAGGACAGCCAGAAAGATCTATTTTTACTGAGTAGTGTATTTGCAGTTTCTAGCATGGTACTTTCATACAGCAGACATTAAGGAAATATTTGTTGAATTGATAAATAATAAATGAAAAGGCCCAGTGGGGTGGCTTACACCTATAGTTCCAGCACTTTGGGAGGCCAAGGCAGGGAAATGGCTTGAGCTGAGGAGTTTGAAACCAGCCTGGGCAACATAGCAAAACCCCATCTCTAAAGAAAAATACAAAAAACAATTAGCTGGGCATGGTGACCTGTGCCTTTAGTCTCAGCTACGCTGGAGGCTGAGGTGACAGGATCACCTGAGCCCAGGAGGTTGAGGCTGCAGTGAGCCATGATCACACCACTACACTCCAGCCTGGGTAACAGAATGAGACCCTGTCTCAAATAAATAAATAAAATAATAAATGAATAAGTGAAAGAAGACAACATGCCTACGCTCTAATACAGTGGGTCATTAAATCCACCATCTGCACATTGAAAATGAAGTTGGAGGCTATTGGCTGTTTTCATTATCCTTCCTATTCTCCAGTTTTCATATGAAAGCTCAGGTTTCCATTCACACAGTTTGTATAGTGTGAAGACCTATATGTAAATATTTACCTGAGATAACCGTTTGTATTAAGAACTGCCTATTATTTGACATGGGTCAAACAAAATGTAAGTTCAAGTAGAGGTTTAACAAAAATGGTGCCAAAGTTGAATATATATTCAATATTCACAATACATATTCACTCACAAATATACGACAAGGTTTTAGATTGCAATTTAAAAGCCTGAAAGAATAAAGAGGCATATAACATGCTTACTAATATACAAGATAAATTGTGGTTGCTTAATTTTGGTTTAACTTTTCACTAAAAAGAAATAATCATTCACAGACAGAATGATACAGACAGAAATACCTGTTTCAAGTATCCAACTACTTAATAATAAAAAATATGACACATCTAAAAATAAATATTTGGATTTTACTTAAATTGCCTGGAGCATAAAACTTATTTTTTCTATATTATTTTTCTAAAGCATTGGATATGCTTTTCTGCACCAGACACATTAATGAAAGTATGTCAGAGACTGTAAAAATACCCTTTCCATTTTATTTTTTAAGAAATTGCCATGTAGTTCTAAATGTATAGCTTCAGGTAGAATAGTAGTAATATTTTTTTTGTTTGTGGTTTAAACAATTATTTAGTTTTTGAAAAATCTGGTGCCAAGACACAAGATTTGTGTATTTTTTTAAATAATAACCTATTTCGAGTCTGTGTTTAAAAATTATATTTTCCAAGTATTGCATTATTGGAATACTTAAGAGTAATTTAGAGAAAAAAGATTTCTAATTTGATACAATTTTTCTTGGTTTCACTGTGTGAAAAGAAACAGATATTTCACAAAAGTGGGAACTTTGCCCATTAACTCAAGAAATATGTATTTCAATGACACCTCTGTGGTCTTTTCTAGAGATAGAGTCCAAAATTTCCTCATATTTTTAGATTATGCAATTAATAAAAACAACCTCTTTAATTACAGTTTTCTACACATGATAATATAGGATATCCTACATTTTTATAATATATATATATATCACAGTTTCTAGTTTTTACAAAAGTTGTTGTGGGAAGTTTTAATAAGCTGATGGTGTTCTTTTGATTCATATGAAAGTTGATTGCCTTTTCTGTTCCCTCTATTCAGTGTATGGTGTGTATTTTTCTTATATGCCATGGGTACCATTTTCCATTTTTCAAATTGAATGATAATTTTCTGAAAATTGGTTTTATATTTTGGTAAGCAGTACTTATTTGTTGTTGTTTCAAACTGAAGTTTACGAAGAGATCCATCATATTGAGTTTCCTATTGATAATTTAAAATGTTGGCCACTCATATCAGATTGTATGTCATTTTTGTTGAACCTCTACTTGAACTTATATTTTTTCTGTATTTTTTATGTGAGGGTAATTATTCTTGCTTTTTATTTGATATGAAATAGCCTTGTTATTTTACATTTTGAAAATTCAGAGAAGCTTAATTTGATATCAAATAAAGTTTGTATTTGACACAGGAAAAAGCATTCTCTAGTGTACGATTTAAATATATTTGTCCTCATATACAGAAAGTTCTTAATTAATTTACAATCTACATGCCTGATGTTTAAAATTATAACATTTTTTGTGTTTTTAAAAAGATGAACTTTATATTCTACTGTTCTTTCTTGATTGGTAATTTTGGGTGTGATTTCATAAATAGAAATCAGTAGGAGAAAATATTTAATGTATTTTCACTCCTTAAAAAGTTAGAACATAGTTTTCACCTTACAGCAAGGGACAGGAAGAAAAATCTAAATACAATGAATCACCTGATCATTACATAATAGGCAATTTCTATTATATTTCCCTTTTCTAGGTTCTGTTGTTGTTCTAACCCATAGTTCTTTGAAGTTTTCTGTGAATTTGCATAACCAAATAAGAATGCATTTTTACTCTGAGTAGAGCTTACTACCTCTAAGCATTGCATTCTGATTCTTGAAATCACTTGGATGGAAAGAAGTGAGAAGGTATTCTTCAAGTGGGATGGTTTAGCTAAATTGTCCATTTATTAGGAATAAATGAGAAAGATACATCTTTAAATAAAGAATCTACTTTATTAGCAATTTTTAAATATGTGACATATTGTTACTAACCATAGTCACCATGATGTACAACAGATATCTTAAGCTTATTCCTCCTGTCTAATTGAAATTTTGTGTTGATTGACCAATGTCTCCCCAATCTCCTACCCTCCAACCTCTGGTAACCACCATTTTACTGTCTATGAGTTAGATTCCACATACAAGTGAGATCATGCTGTATTCGTCTTTCTGTGCCTGGTTTGTTTCACTTACCATGCTGGTTTCCAAGCTCATCCATGTTATACGTTAAATGACAGGATTTCTTTTTCTTAGGCTAAATAGTACTCCATTGTGTATATATATCTTTATCTATTCATCCATTGACGGACACTTAGGTTGTTTTCATACCTTGACTATCATAAATCATACCGTAATGAATATGGGAGTGCAGCCATCTGTTTAACTTAATACCCTTTCCTTTAGATATATAGCCAGTAGTGGGATCCATAGTGGCTGTACTAATTTACATTTTCCCACCAACGTTGTACAAGGGTTCCCTCATCTTTGCATCCTCACCAACACTTAATTATTGTCTTTTTAATAGTAGCCACTCAAACAGGTGTCAGAGGATATCTTATTGTGGTGTTACTTTGGATTTCCCTAATGATTAGCGATGTTGCACTTTTTCTCATATACCTCTTGGACTTTTGTGTGTCTTCTTTTGAAAAATGTCTATTCAGGTTCTTTGTCCTTTTTTCTTCTTTCTTTCCTTCTTTTTTGACAGTCTCACACCATCACTCAGACTGGAGTGCAGTGGTGCGATCTTGGTGCAACCTCCAATCCTAGGTTCAAGTGATTCTCCTGCCTCAGCCTCTCGAGTAGCTGGGACTACAGACATGCATTGCCATACCCAGCTAATTTTTGTATTTTTAGTAAAGATGGGATTTTGCGATGTTGGCCAGGCTGGTCTCGAACTCTTGGCCTCAAGTGATCCACCTGCCTCAGCCTCCCAAAGTACTGGGATTACAGGCATGAGCCATCATGCCCAGCCTTTTGCCCATTTTTTAATTGAGCTATTTGTTTTCTTAGTATTGAGTTGTTTGAATTGCTTATATATTTTGGATATTAATCACTTATCAAATGTATGGTTTACAAATATTTTCTCCCATTCTATAGGTGATTTCTTCACTCTAATTAATTGTTTCCTTTGCTGTACAGGAGCCTTTTTAGTTTGATACCACCCCATGTGTCTATCTTTACTCTTGTTGACTGTACTTTCACTTTTATATACCAAAAACCATTACTCAGACTGATATGAAAACATTTTCCCTATGTTTTCTTTTAGTATGTTTACAGTTTCAGGTTTTACATTGAATTTTTTTTTTTTTTTTTTTTTTTTTTTTTTTTTTTTTTTTTGAGATGGAGTCTCGCCCAGGCTGGAGTGCAGTGGCGCAGTTTCGGCTCACTGCAAGCACCGCCTTCTGGGTTCACGCCATTCTCCTGCCTCAGCCTCCCCAGTAGCTGGGACTACAGGCGCCCAAATCTTTAATATATTTTGAGTTTTTGTTTGTTTGTTTTTTAATTTGGTGTGAGATGAGGGCCTAGCATTGCTTGAGGCAGACTTTCATCCTCACGTGATGCATTAAATATCCATGTTTTCTTTTTAAGGCTTATGCTGCTCTAAACTTCCCGGGTTGCATGAAGTGTGAACTATGTCTCTCCTGTCTATTCTGAGACAGGACAGTAATTCTGAATAGATTCCTGAGTGAAGCTGCTCTTGGTACTGCAGCAGCCTGTGTGCTTGGGACACTAGTCAGAAATAACACCTTTGTAGTACTTTATTTGGAAAACCAAAACCCTATCGCTGGCCTAAACTTCTGAATTTTCTAAGCCTTGAACAAGCTGTACTTCTTCAGTAGAAGCAGAAATATATTTTTCTGCCTCATCATTTTTGGTAGCAATGTAATGGTCCTCTGGCTTTTTTTTTTTATTTCTTTTGTTGCTTCTCTAGTTCCAGTCAGGCTCTGCTTTTTTTTTTTTTTTTTTTTTTTTTTTTTTTTGTTTTTTTTTTTTTTTTTTTTTTTTTTTACATTTGTAACTTGATTTTTCAGTTTGTCTCTTTGATTTGCTACTGTGTGCTAAATATCTACTCTTTGCCAGATCTTTCTTCTGTTTCATACTTACCTTTCTAAAGCATTTTTCCACAATGCCTTATATGTTCCCCCATATTTAGAGACAATAAATCAAGTAATTCTGGGTTTTCCCAGAATAATACATTAAATGAGTCAAATCTTGAGATACCATGTTTGCTCACATTATACACCTCATTCAGTTGTGTAATTCCACATGGAACGATTCTGTCAGCAGAATAACATCTTACCCAGGCTGAAAATGAAGGTATTAGAGTCCTCCTCCTTTTATCCCTTTTATAGTAATTCACTTTCTCAAACTGGTCCTTACAGTCCTAAATGCATTCCTTGAGGAAAATGACATGTCTATATTCTTATTTATAATAATTATTATTTTAAAATTAATATAATGCTGTTAGACTCAGCATCCACAGATTCATTTTGCCAATAGAAAAGGGTTAGCTGGGTGCCAGGCATGTCTAATATGGAGGCTCCATCTCCCCCTTTTTCTGTTAGCACGTGTACAGTAATAAAGAAACGGGCACATGGTGCAGCTTAGGCAGAGAAGCCACCTGCATAATAAAAGATGAGGGTGGGGGCTACCAGAGATTTGCACCCTATGCAAATGGCACACCTGCTCCAACCAGTCTTTCATGCCCTATGTAAATCAGACACTGCCTCCTCACAAGCTTATCTCTAATACCCCTTGCATTTCACCACGGATCCAGCAGCCCATTTTTCTGGGACTCCTCTCTGCGGCAGAGAGCTATTCTCTATCTTTCACCTCTTAAACTTCTGCTGTCAACCTTACTCTTTGTGGATCTGTGTCCTCGTTCTCTGTGGCCAGGAGACAAGAGTGTTACTCCGGATGACGAGGCCATTCACCATTTTTATGGCTCATCTTAAAGATGAATTATGTCTTGGGGCAAGGATAATATTCAAAATATTTGTCAATCAAGTCCAACAGAGCTTAAAGTTTTAAAAAGTATAAAATAATAATAATAATAAAAACCCAAAATATGTATCAGCTAGTTTGGCACAGACCAATCAGAAATGTAAGCTAGAAGTTAAAACAAGGCCTGAAAGTCTCTTGCTATGGCTGGTGTTCTTTTTAATTGCTAGGTTTTATGAAAAATACCCCTCTAAAGAAGGGTCTGAGCTATCCTGGAAACCAGAGGTGAAGGCCCTCAGGATAGTCAAGGAAGCAGGCATCTATTGATTGGCACAAACAATTATTTTCAATAAGTGGTACAACAATACCAGTACATTCTCCCTGAGTATTAGCCCTAGCTTGTTGAATCAGCTGTTAACATTTATATTTTTCTAGTCTATCACCCAACATCGTAAATATCTCCCAGAAACTGATTTTATCTTTGAAACCCTTAATTTTCTCCAAGTTTGAAGGTGAAAGTGATTTATTCCTCATCTAAAATATCCTAGTTTTTTTCTATTTGCCTGTTGTCATTACCCTTTCACTCCCTGGACCATCCTAATTCCCAAAACTAAAATATCGTGCATATAAGTTTGATATAGTAAATTGTGTGTGTGTTACGGGAGGCAAAGAAGTGGCCATATTGTGGTAATCTC
Organism: Papio anubis; assembly: GCF_008728515.1. Classification (NCBI taxonomy): domain Eukaryota; kingdom Metazoa; phylum Chordata; class Mammalia; order Primates; family Cercopithecidae; genus Papio; species Papio anubis. Next base: position 38,921,958 of record NC_044985.1, on the reverse strand, counting down.
CTTAAATATACTCTTCATTTTGTGCAAGTTGCATTTCCAACACAACAGAATTGAAAGGAGCAAATAGTCTGTCACCAATTATGAAATCATGTTTTTAATTTAAATGCTCCCTAAGAACGTATTACTATTTTGTAAACCAAATCAAACTTATTTTCTTTTGTCAAGTGATTTATAGAAGTGACTGAGAAATAGGATAAATACAAATAATTTATCTCAACAGTAGCGTAGCAAAAAAAAAAAAAAAAAAAAAAAGTGTTGTGTATAGGGACCCCTGAAGTTCTAATAGGATTCTTAAATAGAAAGGTAACGCTAGCTTCTTCTAATCATCTCATCACCATCTCAGTCTTACCTGTTTAGTTCAGATTCTGCTGGTGTCCTTCCTGTCTTCCTTGCCTTTTAGAAAACAACTCAATGCCCAATGAAAGTAACACTTGCCTGTGGTGCCATCCACGAGCTGCTCTAAGCTATCATGTTTAAGGCTTTTCATGGCCTAAATTCATTAAACACTAAGTCACTAAAGCTTACGGTTTTGCCACACCAGAAAAAAGGCTTGAACTTTCCACATCTTTCTTTGATCCTCAATGCCTTCTCAAAGTTTTCCAAATTAAGTGATAGTGTTTGAAGACTATAGTTTCTTCTTGTATTTTCCCTCTGAAACCACACAAAAGAAATAGGTGCAATAGTCAGACAGATGGTGATCACATATCAGCTTTATTTCTGATACTGCCAGAGTAGGTTTCCTACTGAGTCACACTCTTAATTAAAATCACCTACCCAAAACCTCAGGTCTTTTCTCATGAGGAGCAGAGTTTGCCTACTGGTTTTACTGCAGCGTGAAGAGATACACTTGTGCCTGATTCAGGGCGATAAGCCTGAGAGAAGATAAGAAGACTTCAAGTCACACATATTTAGGTCATTTTACCCAAATCCCCACTCAAATAAGTAGGTCCTCCTCCTGGTGGATGAACAAATGAAGCAGAACAGGAAAAGAGCTGAAATTACTTTCCTCCAATGTTTCCTCTTATAAGTGGAGCAGAATTTTGCGCAAGCAAACAAGAGGAAAAAGGTATTGTGGCTTTTTATTTCAGTCGTTTCTGGCACATGCAGAGTGTTATAAACAAACTTTAGTGTCTGAAGAATGAAGAATAGATCAATGAGGCATGTGCATTGGGTAAAGAATGGGGAATTGTACAGACGACATTGAAAAGTAGGTAGGATTTTATTTGGAAACTAAGAAATTCAAAATCTCTAGGCAACAAAGGCTGAAATTTTGGTAAAAAAATTGTAATTAATTTGTATGTTGTAATAAGTGTGTACAAATTTATTGGAATACATTGGTGATAAACCTACACTGTAAAAATTCAAAACTAAAAAGAACCTATACTTTAAAAATTCAAAACTAAAAAGAAATTTATGGAAGTTTGAACTAAAACAAGAAAAAATTATGGGTATGTAAAACAGTTTAAAAAACTGTAACAAGAAGTAGAATTTAAATCTCCACAAGCTGGAGACAAATTCCATCCTTGTCCTCGTGGAGGAGAAAATTGACCCAAGTATATCTCCTGGGAACTAGAATAATTTTATTTCCAAACTTTGATACTAACCTTCCTGGTGATCTGGACCATACCCTCTATTTTAGGGCTACAGTTAATGAGGAGGGCTCCCATTGAAGAGGAAATTGTGTACACAGAGTATATTAGGTAGGAGAGCAAAGCCTTGAAGGTTCCACTCTTTCTAGAGAAGCAATGGGAAACTTTCAGACAACTGCAAAGGGGAAGCCCACAAAGATAGTGTTAAGAAAGACTGTAACCTCAGCTCCTCACCTCTTTCAACATGCGGGCCTCCCTCAGACACCTGTACACAAGCGCCACTTTTCATGGAGCCTCTTGGGTGCTCACTGACCAGAGACTGGGAAGGCTTTCAATGTTGACTCCATCATCTCTGTGATTTTACACTGGACTGTCAAAACCCTACCGGCCTCCTCCCCTCTGCCCTCTGGAATGTACTCCTAGCCAGTGGAAACTCATTTTTTTCCTCAAGGAAATATCACCTAGAACTTTCTCTATCCCTTTTTAATAAAACCAACTCAATTCAGTTTATTGAATAATCTTTTGACTGGTTTTTCAAGGTATTGTTTTGGGGTATATTAAAGCCTTTTAAAAATTTATTCCCCAATTTTTGAATTCATAACTATGGTTTCAGGAGCTTAATTTGGAATTCAAATGCTGAAGTTTTACTTTTATTATCTTCGCATCTCTGCTATAAAATCCTAATTTTTCTGAAGTTAATGGATGCTTGGAGCTGAAGAAAGAACAGAAAAAAGAAATGTCAAAGAGAAAGTATGTGAATATGTTGTAAGATGATATCTCACTATATATTGCACTAATTAAGGCAAAGAATGGTGTAGGCAGTAACAGCATGACAAGTCACTAAGGACTGGACATAGGAATTCTTCAGAGTAGAGTTGGCAGGAATTTGAAACTTAGAGAGTGAGGGAAGAAACCACATTATAATTGTTTGTGGTGTGTGTAGGTTAAAAAAGTGAGAGGATAAAGAAGATTTTGTTAGGTTGTTTTTCTTTCTGTATGTTTGCTGTTGCTTTTACTAGGGGAAGCTTGAGTATGGTGTCTGTGAGGATCGAGAAGTCAGCACAGTGATAGGGTAACTGAGGTAGCAATGTGAGAGCAGGTAAATTGCCTTGCTTTCATAGGGGGGTGGTTAGGCCTAGAAAAAATGGAAAATGTGTAATATTGTGCACAAGAGGTAGCATGCAAAGGTGCTAAACACTGTGCTAGGCCACTTAAGACAGAAGTATTTTGCTGAGACATGAGAAAGGTATAATGCTGAAGTGCCCTGATTCGAGAAACCGAGTGTCTGAGTTCAAATCCTGCCACCTCCAGTTACTAGCTTTGTGGTCTTGGAAAGTTATTTTAACCTTTCTATGCTTTGGGTGATAGCACATATTTCCTTTTTCAATTCTGTCTTCTATTTGGCATTATGAAACTTGGGACTTTGGGGACGTTCTCCTCTTCCCATGGTTTTACCCCGTGTCCCTAAATCGCATTATTTTAAGGATGGTATCAGAAAAGTAAGTGAATTCTGAGCCACTTTCAGAGTTTAGGGAACCATGAATTGCCTCTATTTTTTTTTTCTTGTGTGTATAGATGTTACAGTGTCTTGGAGATACTCTTCATTGCTTGTGGTTTGAAGTTATGGTTTATTTTCTTATTTCTCTGAACATGAACTTTGTGTTATTCCTGTTTCAGGCAGTGTTTAAAAGACAAATTAGTGTAAAAATACTTTTTATTGCAGACTTCAGTCTTATTTCAATTCACTTCAGTGTGTCACTATATACAAACATTTATGTAAATTCTCCTTGTGAAGTAGAAGGAAATTTTAACACCTAGGTCGTAGTCCCAGCCCCTGTACTTATTATCCTTGTGATCTTTGATAAGTAACTTATAACCATTTATTTGTCTCCTCTGTAGCAGTAAAATGTAGATTTTTTTTTAAGAAAAGAAAAATGCTTGTTTTTTCTTACTCCCAATATGAACTTTTTTTTAAAATGAAAGAGCTACACATATAAAATTTTGGTTGCTGGCATATGTCATATATGTTTGGATTTTCATGCATTAAATTTCTTTAAAGTAGGACACAGAAATCTGATTTAATCTTATTTAAATTTTAGGAATATTTATCTTGTTATAGCACATAGACATTGACAAAGATGTATCACATATATATCTTTAAACTTTGCAATAATTTTGGGAGGTAGGTATTACTAGCTCTGACTCCTCATGTTTTAAATATGTAAATCATGGGCCTATGGTTCACATCTCCAAATGTAAGGACCAGTCTTGCCCTAAGATTGATCTATTTGTACTCTTAATATATATGAAGTAAAATGTGATTTATGTTTTGCTTATGAACAAATTAGAAAATATAGGTATCTAATAATGTTTGATTTTTTTTTTTTTTCCTTTTAGATACAGTGTCACTCTATCTCCCAGGATCAATGACAGTGGCACCATTCTAGCTCACTGCAGCCTCTGTCTTTTGAGCTCAAAAGATTCTCGCAGCTCAGACTCCCAGTAGCTGGGACTACAGGCACACGTCACCACACCTGGCTAATATTTTAGTTTAATTTTTTTGGAGAGACAGGGGACTTGCTATTTTACTCAGGCTGGTCTTGAAGTCCTGGCTTCAAGCAAATTCTCCTGCCTTGGCCTCCCAAATTGCTGGGGTTACAGGCATGAGCCACCATACCTGGTTCTGTTTAGTTCTTAATTTGAAAATATGTTGGCCAGATAATCATCTAGTAGCAATTAGTACTCACTGAAAATCCTCTCAGAAAGTAAATTAAAACACTAAAAATGAGTGCATTCTAATGCCTTTTAAATATAAGGAATCAAGGAAAAGGAGAAAGACTGTCTGAGGCACAGTTTTTAAAGATACAAAAAGAATGTAGTCTGCAAAATAGAGATCTTAGAGAATCTGGAGTAGCATGGGACAATAGAAATGAAGGTTCTAGAATCTCTGAAGATCTCATTAAATTTTCTTTAAAATAATTAATTTGTATGTTTAACTGACATTAATTTTTATGAATCCCCTTCATATCTAAGCTTTTAAACATGATGGTAGCTATTTATACCACTAAAAATACTGCTTTAGAAGCAAAACAAGAGTGTTGTCTCATTTCGGATAAGAGTTACAGATACTAGAGTTGAGTTCATATTAAAGTAATTATTGTTGAAGAGTAGCAAAGCTAATTTGTGTTACTTGAAGAGCTCCTTTTATTAGATTAGTTTTTGAAATGTTTCTATTGTAAAATTTAGAATAACAAGTATAAATATATTTGTATGTACATATAGGCATATATTTACATATGCATATAATATATATTTTAATATTTAAATATATAAATACAAATATATATATCAAACTTTTAGTGACTACCTTGCAACTATCTTAGGCTATCTTAAAATAATGAGATTGCACATGCAAAGAACAAATTTCTTTCTTTACATATTCAAGTTTCTCTATTCACCAACTTTCAATTAATTAGAAAAACTAAGAGACAAAATGTAGTCAATTTGAATATCAAGACTATGTCAGCTGTTGCTATATAGTTTCACCTTGGGTTTATGAAGAAATCTTATAAACAGCCTTTTAGACCCTAATCATTTTTAAACTGGGGAAGCTTCTCTATATAAAAAATGATGGAATTATGGCTGATTTCTGTTTTATTTTGGGCTTTTACAATATTTCCTTTACAAATCACTACTTACATAATTAAAACTCAGCTAGGATATTTACATGTCGTTCAGATTAAGGGTTGAAATAAATTTCTAAATTCATTTCCTTATGTCCATATGATCTAATAAATATCAATTTATTTGCCTATTAATTAATTTTGCCAGCAAGTATTTTCATTTTTAATTTATATTTTTAATTATTTCAGTGCACAGATTTGAACCCTTTATCACAAACGTTTATTTGAAAATTAGCCTTAAGAATTAGACAGAACACATAGTTATAATTTTTCAGTTTACTAATTGCCCTAATATTTTCTATTTGTCCTCAATATGAGTGATAAACTTTTATTAAATCACTGATTAAACTTAAGACATGTTAGCATAGGAAAATCTATTCAATTATGGAAAAGTGAAATAAAACTAAATGTTATTGTGGTATTACTGCCCCTCTTTCTACTTTCCTTTTGTATTAGTCTATTCTCACATTGCTATGAAGAACTGCCTGGGGACTGTGTAACTTCTAATGGAAAGGGGTTTCATTGACTCACAGTTCTGCAGGGCTAGGGAAGCACCAGGAAAATTACCATCGTGGCAGAAGGGGAAGCAAACATGTCCTTCTTCACATAGTGGCAGAAAGGAGAAGTGCTGAGAAAAAGGGGAAGAACCCCTTAAAAGACCATAAAAATCTCGTGAGAACTCACTATCATCAGGACAGTATGGAAGTAACTGCACCCAGGATTCAGTTACTTCCCACTGGGTCCCACTCATGACACGTGGGGATTTTGGGAACTACAATTCAAGATGAGATTTGGATGGGGACACAGCTAAACAGTATCACCTTATAATAGAAAAAGTCTCTCCTTATATATGTTGAAATTGTGATTCTTTCTGCTTTATTTCTGCAATTGGGGTCCATAACCCCTATGTAATTCAAATTAATGAAAAGTAGGAAAATTGAATTTTTCCAAAGACATAGTGATGTGAGAGTAGATTTCAAAGCACTCTGTCAGAGGAGTCAGTATCATAGGTGTCAGGCATAGCAGCTTAGTTTTATCAAAGCAACACTTGCCATATGCCTTAGTGTGTAAATTTGAATTTTACTCTTCTTAATTTTTTTGCTATTATATAAAATTTGACATACTTTTGTAATTTCATAAATACTATTTGCAGGAAGAGTTTATACTTGGTTGTGTTTATAGATACTCATTAGGAGCACTAATTTGATTCACAGAGGTCAAATAATTTATATAGCAATCCAATAACATTTTTCTTCTATCTAAGAACATATGACTATTTCATTCTCTAACACTACTTAATTACATTAGGACACACCGGTTTTTGCTGTTTAATAAGTGTTTAATTAGTTCTATATAATTTATAAATAAATAAGCATCATCATTACTCAGGTAGCAATGCATTAAAGAATTTCTATTGAAGTGATAGAGATATTTCTATTAAAAATTTGAAAATGTAACTTAAAATAAAATAAAGTACTTGAACTTAATGATTTACAAAGTAAAAAATATTATAATCACTTTTGAAATGCCAAATGAATATATTATATTTGGAAACATTTCTTACGTTTATAAATTATGTAAGACTATTTCTAGCCTTTGTAAAAACTGCAGCCATATTGTACCACAGATGATTTCCTACTTAACAGACTTCTGGTCACATATTTATCAAATTCCTAGCAACCAATTTATTAATATACTGGAATATGTCACTGATCAAACTGCCTGATTAAAAAAAAGTAATAAAATATAATGAGGCTCTTGCATAGTTTTACTATAGGCATCAGTGTCATCATATGATAGACTACATGGAAAGAAAGACATCATACAATCACGTAGACATTCATTTCATATCCATGGCAAATTTAAGCCACTAGCCAGAAGCTGTTTTAACTTTGACCACGGTAGCAAAGAAGATGGTGAGTTTCTACTCTCACTCCTAACAAAAGGAGAGTCATTTTTAAAGTAGAAAATAAAATTAATAAAATAAAAACGAGTTGCTGTTTTGACTCCATAGCCTAAACTTACGATTCAAACACCAATTTACATTATTATATTTACATTTAAATTGTTGTAGTGGATATTTGGTGATAGGATGTTACAAATTCTACAAAGTATTATAGTGATTTTTAAAAATCTAAAGTTAATGTATTTAAAAATAATGAAAGCAATAGTTTATTTTATGCCTTTTAGTTTATTTTTATTTGTTTTAGAGACAGAAATTGCTCTGACACCAGGCTGAAATGCAGTGTCATGATCATAGCTCACTGCACCCTTGAACTTCTGGGCCTAAGTGATCCTCTTGCCTCAGCCTCCCCTAGTAGCTGGCACCACAGGCAAATTTTACCATGCCTGATTAAGCAATATTTTATATATTTAGCCAAATGTGGACATTTTAAGCATCCTAAGAACTAAAGAAGGAGGCTGGTTATTAATAGCCTCCCTCAGTTATTACACTACAATTTGAAAAGGTATTGAAATTGTTTGAGTCTCAATGTATTCATCTACAAAGTTGTAACGCTAATCTTCATGACTTCTAAGCTTCTATAATTAGTTTATTTTTAATATTAATGAATTAATTCAAATTCATTACATAAAAAATGAAAACTAACAGAAAATAGAAAAATCAAATAATTTTAAAATTGAAAGATAGAATAATTATATTTAAATCTTATTTTAGTGAAAATATAAAATATTAAGAAATAAGTGGAATAATCAACAATCTAATCTAAAATATTAGAATAAAAAGGAGAAGTGACAACATAAAAGTTAATCTTTAAAATTTAATAAATATATCTCTGTGAAAATGTTTAGTTCTGCTAGAACAATTTAAAGAAAGATAGGAACTTTCATAATTGCCTTATGATGCAGGAGAAAAACTGAATAGATAGAAAAAAATTGTCAGTAACGTCTGAGATCTGATATAGGTTAATATTTAAACAAAACTGAAATATCTGGCACCCTCAAGGAACAGATAATTATTATATTTAAACTCTTGCACTATAAGTAATTTCCCAACTCAATATATTAAACAAAGAAAATCGAAAATCTCATAATTACTTAGATGCCTCCTTATTCAGAGAAAACCTTTATTCTGCCACTCCTGCAACACTGGGGTCATGTTCCTGATTTGGCCAAGGATATTTGAACAGAATTGCTGTCTATTTTTTCATGCTTGCCAAAACTTACTTGCACAATTACCCATGCTGTGCTATTCTCTTGTGGGTCAAACATGAAGGCCAAATTTTAAAAAGAAAAACACTGCAAAGTAGAAGGAATTTGATCCCATGAGTTTGGAAGGAGATGCTCAGTAGAGTTTTTGAAACAGGACCACCTGCATATTGACTTTGTTTATCAAGATTAAGTCCTCAATATTCTTGAACCATTGTTTTAAAGCAGCTAGTATGATTTAATCTGATAATAAAAACATAACCCAAAATTATGGTCAAGAAACATACCAACTTATAAAATCTATAGATTAATCTCTAGAATGATGATAGATATGATTTTTTTCTAAATAAACTAACAGCAAATAAAATGCAGACTTTTTGAAAATAACAATATATGATAAAAAGTAAGACATTGTTCTGGAATATAAGATAATTCTGTTGTAAAACCAATTAATACAAGGAAAAGTGGTTGATTCAGAAAGAAACAGTACAAATACCAATAAAGACATGAAAAAAATTTTCAGTGACTTCTTACATATTAAGAAAAAAAACAAATAGGTCAGTTAAATGCCATTTAAAAATTGGACAATAATAATTTTGGGGATATTAATGTTGGTATATTCTTGTCCATAATTGGTGGCTGTGAAAAAGTTCACAAGCTTTCAACAGGGAAGAATGCACCAAAAGTTGTAAAATATGCATTCTCTTCAATTCTGAAGTGCCATATGCGAAAATTACCTTCAGACAATAATGATTTCTGCACAGTATTGATGAAGATGTTAATTGTAGCATTATGTAATGGAGAAAACATATGTTCAATAAGGGTTGGTGAGCTAGATATTGCACCTATGCTCTAAAATATTTTGACATTTAAAAAATATTGTAGAAAATGCTTGATTATATGGAAAACTATTTATAATAAAAATTTAGTGGAAAAACCAAGCTATAATACAATGCTTAAGAATATATTCTTTCTTTGTGAGAATAAGAAATGAACTTATATCAATTCAGAAAAATACTCTAGAAAAATATAAACTACAGGGTTTGTTAGCTTATGCTATTTGTCATTTTTTAATGATTGATATTTGCAATGTACTTATAATTAATATCCTTTCATTATATCACTTGAAATTTCTTACAATGCTGATGAAGATGAGATTCATAACAACTTAGACATAAATACAAATCTGAAATAGAAACATCTTGCAAGTGTTTTATTTTGGAATACTTCTCATAAGGGTCTTGAAACAAGGGCAATGTTGAGAATACTCAACATCTCTAACAGGCTAAAATTTAACACTGTTGAGATCTGTGAGGAAATTCTTGACATAAATGTCAACAAACTGCCAACAAACATGAAATGGCCAACAAACGTGAAAAAATGCCCAACATCACTAATTGATGTGGTTTGGCTTTCTGTCCCCACCCAAATCTCATCTTGTAGCTCCATAAATCCCATGTGTTGTGGGAGGGACCCGGTGGGAGATGACTGAATCATGGGGACAGATTTTTCCTGTGTTGTTCTCATGATAGTGAATGGATTTTACGAGATCTGATGGTTTTCTTTTTGTTTTGTTTTTTTTTTTATACTTTATGTTCTAGGGTACATGTGCACAACCTGAAAGTTTGTTACATATGTATACATGTGCCATGTTGGTGTGCTGCACCCATTAACTCGTCATTTACGTTAGGTATATCTCTTAATGCTATCCTTCTGCCATCCCCCGACCCCACAACAGGCCCCGGTGTGTGATGTTCCCCTTCCTGTGTCCAAGTGTTCTCATTGTTCAATTCCCACTTATGAGTGAGAACATGCGGTGTTTGGTTTTCTGTTCTTGTGATAATTTGCTGAGAATGATGGTTTCCAGCTTCATCCATGACCCTTCAAAAGACATGAACTCATCCTTTTTTATGGCTGCATAATATTCCATGGTGTATGTGTGCCACATTTTCTTAATCCAGTCTGTCATTGATGGACATTTGCTGATTCCCTAGTCTTTACATTGTGAATAGTGCCACAGTAAACATACATGTGCATGTGTCTTTATAGCAGCATGATTTCCTTTTTTTTTTTTTTTGAGACTGAGTCTGGCTCTGTCGCCCAGGCTGGGAGTGCGGTGGCCGGATCTCAGCTCACTGCAGCCCATTCCCGGCTCACGCCATCTTCCTGCCTGCCTCTCAGCCTCCCGAGAAGCTGGGGACCCCTACAGGCCTCACTCCCCTCGGCCGCTAGTTTTGCATTTTAGTAGAGACGGGTTTCACCGTGGTTAGCCAGGATGGTCTCGATCTCCGATAGCAGCATGATTTCTAACTTTTGCCACTCCAGTAATGGGATGGCTGGGTCAAATGGTATTTCTAGTTCTAGAGATCTCGAGGAATCACCACACTGTCTTCCACAATGGTTGAACTAGCTTTACAATCCCACCAATAGTGTAAAAGTGTTCCTATTTCTCCACACATCCTCTCCCAGCACCTGTTGTCTCCTGACTCTTTTAATGGATCATCATTCTAACTGGTGTGAGATGATATCGTATTGTGGTTTTGATTTGCATTTCTCTGATAGCTAGTGATGATGAGCATTTTTTCATATGCCTGTTGGCTGCATAAATGTCTTCGTTCAAGAAGTGTCTGTTCATATCCTTTGCCCAGTTTTTGATGGGGTTGTTTGTTTTTTTCTTGTAAATTTGTTTGAGTTCCTTGTAGGTTCTGGATATTAGCCCATTCTCAGATGAGTAGATTGCAAAAATTTTCTTCCATTCTGTAGGTTGCCTGCTCACTCTGATGGTAGTTTCTTTTGCTGTGCAGAAACTCTTTAGTTTAATTAGATCCCATTTGTCAATTTTGACTTTTGTTGCCATTGCTTTTGGTGTTTTAGACATGAAGTCCTTGCCCATGCCTTATGTCCTGAATGGTATTGCCTAGGTTTTCTTCTTGGGTTCCCATAACAGACAACCCAATAACAGACAAACAGAGAGCCAAATCATGAGTGAACTCCCATTCACGATTGCTTCAAAGACAATAAAATACCTAGGAATGCAACTTACAAGGGATGCGAAGGACCTCTTCAAGGAGAACTACAAACCACTGCTCAATGAAATAAAAGAGGACACGAACAAATGCAAGAACATTCCATGCTCATGGAAAGGAAGAATCAATATCGTGAAAATGGTCATACTGCCCAAGGTAATTTATAGATTCAATGCCATCCCCATTAAGCTACCAATGACTTTCTTCACAGAATTGGAAAAAACTACTTTAAAGTTCATGTGGAACCAAAAAAGAGCCCGCATTGCCCAGACAGTCCTAAGTCAAAAGAACAAAGCTGGAGGCATCATGCTACCTGACTTCAAACTATACTACAAGGCTACAGTAACCAAAACAGCATGGTACTGGTACCAAAACAGAGATATTGACCAATGGAACAGAACAGAGCCCTCAGAAATAATACAACACATCTACAACCATCTGATCTTTGACAAACCTGACAGAAATAAGAAATGGGGAAAGGATTCCCTATTTTATAAATGGTGCTGGGAAGACTGGCTAGCCATAAGTAGAAAACTGAAACTGGCTCCCTTCCTTACACCTTATACACAAATTAATTCAAGATGGATTCGAGACTTAAATGTTAGACCTAAAACCATAAAAACCCTAAATCTGATGGTTTTAAAAGTGGGAGTTTCTCTGCACAAGCTCTCTCTTTGCCTGCTGCCATCCACGTATGATGTGACTTGTACCTCTTGGCCTTCTGCAATGATTTTGAGGCCTCCCCAGCCATGTGGAACTGTAAGTCCAATCAACCTCTTTATTTTGTAAAATGCCCAGTCTTGGGTATGTGTTTATCAGCAGCATGAAAATGGACTAATACACTAATGATTAGGGAAATGCAAATCAAAACTACAATGCAATACCACCTTACTCCAGCAAGAATGGCTATAATAAAAAAATAAAAAAATAATAGGTTCTGATATGGCAGCAGTGAAAAGGTAACACTTTTACACTGTTGTTGAGAATGTTCTCTAGTATAACCACTATGGAAAACAGTTTGGGGATTCTTTAAAGAACTAAAAGTAGAGCTACCATTTGATCCAACAATCTCATTACTAGGTATCTACCCAGAACAAAAGAAGTCATTATACTCAAAAGATACTTGTACATGCATGTTTATAGCAGCACAATTCACAACTGCAAAAATGTGGAACCAACCCAAATGCCCATCAATCAACAAGTAGATAAAGAAACTGTAGTATGTGTGTGATATATATATCCATCATCTATGTATATCTATATATATCCATCATATATATATAGTGTGTATATGTGTATATATACATATATATACACACACAACACACACATACACACACACACACACACACACACATGGAATACTACTCAGCCATAAAAAAGGAATGAGTTAATGAGATTTGCAGCAACCTGGATGGGATTGGATACTCTTATTCTAAGTGAAGTAACTCAGGCATAGAAAAGCAAGCATCATTTGTTCTCACTCATAATTGAGAGCTAAGCTATGAGGATGCAAAGGCATGCAAATGACAAAGTGGACTTTGGGCACTCAGTGGGAAAGGGTGGGAAAGGAGTGAGGGATAAAATACTACAAATCATGTTCAGTGTATTCTGTCCAGGTGATGGGTGCACCAAAATCTCACAAATTACCACTAAATAACTTCCTCACGTAACCAAATACCACTTGTTCCCCCAAAACCTATAGGGAAATAAAAGCCTAACAACATTCTAAAAAAAAAAAAAAAAAAAAAAAAAATTCTCTTTTAGCTATGAGTGTCCAGCTTCACCTAATTTTCTCTGAAGTTGGAGGCCTATTCGTTTATTACAATTTTGAAAGAAGAGTATACTCAGACAATTTCAAGGCAAAGTATATGGTGAGAGAAAAAGGCATATAAAATTTAGATAGAAAGGTAATGACATTTGTTTTTCAAAAATCTTGATGCCAGCAGCATAAAAAGCTGTGGAAAGATAATTTGGTTTTTTTTGTGGGTACCAAGAATGGTCATTTGGGTTCATTCACAATAATATATATGAATTGAATATTTACACTTGAAGAATGTTACTTTTATCCTAATAATATCATTAAAATGTGTCCTCATGGTACATTTTCTATATTTTATTCCTGAATACAACTTTACATCATAAAATATTACACAATATTAAAGTAATAAATGTTCACTTACTTAAAATGGTATATTCTGTTCAGTGAAAAGTAAAAACTAATCCGTATATATGCATAAAAATATAAATACAGAGAAGAGGTTGGGCCTTAAAGCTATTAATGGAATGTGTAAAAATAACTAATGGTCTGTTAGAATAATGTTGGAAATGATCATATTAAGTGATCATCTGCAAAGCAGACTGCGTTCCACAGAGCTTGGACATTCCTCAGATGTGCTTTAGATACCCATTGTGTTTAGGGCTCTCTAAAGCTTAAACCCACTTTAGCCAAAGAAGTCCTACAATTGCAAATTGTAGAGAAAATCTGTTCCCTTTATTCAACCTCTAGTTTTAGATTTTCTTGGTAGAAAGAATTTCAAAGTCAAAAATGCTTGAAACAATTTACTGCTACATAATATTAAAAATCTACTGCTACATAATACATTATCTTTCAACTAATGTGTTTAATGGGAAGATATGCATTGAACCTAATTTTTATTGATCATGACTTTACTAAATAATCTCATTTATAGGAGATCTATATTTCAAAAAGCTTTTATTGTGGTTGATATGTCACATTAAAGCATTTGCTACATGTATTTCCTATAAGTGTTGTGATCTCCTATTTCTTCAAACTCAAAGTAACATATAAGTAGCCATTGAAGCCTGCTTTGTCAAAATAAAACATACCTATGATACTGTTAAACAGTGTTAAATAAAGTAATCCTGTTAGTATTTTCAAAATTACAAATATATTTCACTAGTATAAAGAATGCTTTTATATTTGTGTCCGAGCTTTAAAATTACTACATTAAACCAATTAATCTAGAATAGTTTTGTTCCTGGGATCTCAGAAACTAAACTTCCTTTTTTATTATCCATAAAAGAAGCCCGATCTTATCGTCATCTTTTTGAGATGACTCACAACTTACAATATTTTTAATGTTTAATCCATATGGAACTTATTTTGATGTATGGCGTGAGATAGAAATCTATATTTATTATTTTTAATGGATTGCTAATTGTCTTATATATTAAAAATCAATTTTTTACACATTCAAATTACCATTGTATCATATGTTGACTCTAATGACTTACAAATGCAACCAAGTATTGAAAAGAATGTGTTTCAGAAGCTTAGATATTGATATTGATTGCCAATTTCCATTCTGCATTAGATGCCAGATGGAGTCATAAGCATTTAGCTAATCAGAAAATCTGGCCCAGATGAAGCCAACCAGGGGGAATATTTAAAGAGAGAAGTGCAGCCATGGAATACCAATGAGTGAGGATATTTAAGAGATTTGAGAGCAGGTGAAAGAAAGAAAAAAAAATGTAGAGTAGCAGTTCTCCATAGTCCAATAGTAATGTGCATTCTGGACAGCAAATAGACACAAGGAAATATACTTTAAAAAGTCCAAGTTTGGTAAAAATCGTGTCCTTTTCTTTAGTGACAAAGATGTAAGTAACCTTGGCTATAATAGTTTCAGAGGAGTTGTAGACCAAAAGCCCAAGACTCAAAATGCTGCTTTTGTAGTATTGCAGAACACTGGCATCTAGAAACTGGCAATCTGATATTTTTTCCACAAGATTTATAAACAAATTAAGGGCTGGACTGGCACTGAAGTTAATCGTCCACAAATAAACAAACAAACAAAAAAGAGAAATGTAAAGTCGCAAAAATCAAGGAAACAACTGTTTGTTTCTATTGTACTTTAGAGAGGTTTTAGTGGTGGACAAGGGAAAATTCTGCATATTTTGTGTTAGACACAATTCCTAGTACTGTAGCTATTCATGTGAAAAATATTTATACATACTTATTTCAAATGCTAACATGTTAATTGTTTCTCCTTGGGTAAAATGATTTTATTCTTGATTTGGGGGCAAATTTCCGTCTTTAAAGTTTGTTTGAATAGTAGGATCTATTTAGTTCCCAGTTTCCAGGAGTGCGTGTACGTGTGTGTGTGATTTGTTCCTATCATGGATACATATATATACACACATATATGTGTGTGTGTATATATATATGCACACATATATGCATATACGTGTGTGTATATATACATACACATGTGTGTGTATATGTGTGTGTGTGTGTGTGTGTGTTTCATGGCTTCTTCTTGCCGTTGTAACACCTGAGTAAAATTCCAAACTTTTTCAGCATTCTTAGTCTCTCTGTGGAGTCTGTTGCAGACAAGATTTCTTCTTATGTTGTGTGCAGAGTTGAAACGGAAAGTCCCAGTGGGATGTAACTTTTCTGGTCACCAGGACTTCTGTAACTGCTTTGATCTCCTCTCCTTCATGTCCCGGGGCTTAGTCATGAAACACAGTGACATGCCTATTTTGGTAATGCACATTTCCCCTGTGCTTTGCATTTTAAAAAATATTTTGTCTTTGATCTTAGGTCTAAGATTTTTCCCTATGATATATCATGCCTATATTCTGAATGCTTTTTACTACCATTGGGATTTCACTTTATTTCTGATTTCAGATTGGAGGTAACTCATGCAACACACAGCTCCCTGTACCATTTCATTCAGTTGGCTCTTCTACGTTTGACAAAAAGCCATTCCTTTATTATCTCTGTCTCCTTTATTTTTAAGATGGCTCATCCTTCTATTTGAAAGAGGGGATAATGATCTTGGGTTATCTCACTTAATTATTCAGTGACTAGTTTTAATTATTTGTATATAAGAATTGCAACTGTTTTTCCAAGTTTTTTGACAACAACAAAACAGTGGTTTAATTAAATATCTTTTTTGTTCTAATTTTGTATCACTATATACTATCACTATTCTGTCATTATTTTCTGTCACTATATATATATATATATATATATGTTTCTGTTTATCTTTTTTTTCCCCCTCCGGTCTTCTACTTTTTGAGTTAAAAAGAAAAAACAACAACAACAAAAACACAATTGGAATAATTGATGAAAGGAAGACAAAGCCTGGAGATCAGCCAGAGACCAAGTGGCACGGGATGAGTCACAGGTCGGGCCTAGCTGGATCTGTGGAGCAAAGTGGTGGGAAGTCCCAAAGGCTTTGGGCATGTGGGGTCTGCAGAAGGAGAGGGAGGTCACTTTAAAAAATACATATACTGTACACATCTATATGAAGCGTCTTGTGTCATAGGAGTTGGGCGAGGTCATGGGATCTGGCCCACTGTCTCCTCGGACCAGCCTCTCTGCTGGCTCACTGGTTTGCCCAGCATGGGGATCCCTGAAGCTCTCTATCTCCTTCTGTGGAGCAAGGAGAGGGTAACAATTTAGTTCCAACCCATGGTGGGCAGAGGTCAGAGGAATGGAGATGGCCACCACTCGGCTAGGAAATCCCTGTGCCTTGTGCCAGTGCCTCTCACAGAAGCAAAAGAAATTTGAATTTATTGAAAAGCAAATGTAAATCCATTGATTTTGATGAAAATTGAGGAATTTTCAAATTTTCCATTGAAGTTTCTCTTTCATACAATCTTTGTTTTAAATATATATAGAGGAAGATATATTTATTTTCAAATATTTTAAATTTTATCCTTAATGATATTTTTGGTTTGTACTTTCCCATCTATATTCTGAGCTGAGTATTGACTTATCATCCACACTTAAAGATGTATGTTTATTTATCTGTAAATATTTTATGAATGAATAAAACATCACAACAATGTTCTTACACTTAATTTTGAAAATCATGCTTTTTTGTTTCATAACAATCAAATTGTACTAAAATACTTTCAAATGAAATCTCAGCATATATAAAGATCTACTGCTTTCTGGGAAAAAGATAGTAAGTTTAAAGGTATTGGTTTCATGTGATATTATTTCTTCTCTAGTACTTGTAAAATATTCTAGTCTTATTTAAAAACTTATATTTGGAATTCATTGCCTTAAAATATAAGTTTTCAGATATTATGATTCATATTTAAAGGTCCATTAAAATAAGTTAAAAGTGAGAGCATTTCATTTGGTCCCTAAAGGAACAAATATCCTCAAAGTATTACTAAGCTCCTCTTGTGTGTTATCAGGAAAAGGAAAAGAATCAAGTGAGATAAATTCTAGGATATGTGGATTTGAAATAGTGTAATGCCATTGTAAAGTGTATAATCTCTTCATGTCTCTTTCCTTCACAATATTGGTAAGTAATGTTTCATATTCAGAGATCAAATCATATCACTCCCTTCCTATCTAGTGTTAAATTAATAATGCATAGCTTAGTAACATTGTGACTCACACACCAGAGAGTTCTTTAGATTGATCCAATGTTGATATAAAAGCATAAATGTGAACTGCTAGGCCTGAAGACAGAGTCTCAATTTTTAAAAATGTATTTATATGTCTATATTCATAGCCTATGGAGCTTTGGTGGTGTAATTCCATTTATTCAATAGGTGCTTACTGATTATCTACTATATGTCAGAAATGTGAGATGTATTACAGATTCACATCCAAGTAAGATTCACTTTTGCATCAAAGTTTCTTTCAGCTTTCTCCTAGGGACAGCCCAATGAATACTTACCACACAAGGTGAGAAGTGCTATGGTGGACCTTTACCTAGACAGTAATAAGAGGGGGAAAAAAAAGAAAGAACCTTCCAGGGCAATGTAACTGCATCTGTGAATCTGTGGAGGCTTGAGAGGGACACGGCACCCACATGCTGTGCACGTTGGCTGTGATGGCAAAAGAGCTCATTTCAAAAATGCTGGAGGTGAAGAGGAAGAGGTAGGTTGGGTTGGAACAATAATGAGTCATATACATCACTTTCAGGTTAACAAGGCTTTTTGTTTTCCTCAAGTTTTCAAAAGTACGTTAGCGTTCATAACAATTTTATTTCTGATGTAAAAAATGCATTGTAAGTAAAATGCCTGGCCTTATTAATTCTTGTCAAGGTGATCATAAGACTGATGGGAAATCTCAAGTGGTCTCTGTCTTATATTTAGTTTTCTTTATTTTGGAAAGAAAGATATACAAAAATCATAGCTGCTTTCTATGGGAAAATCATGGGAATGTCATAGGCTTCATGTTGTCTTCTTCTCCAAGGAACTGACCACATCTCTGACATCAATACTGAGTGTTGTTCTCAGTTTCCGTATACCCCAGAAACACTTTATATAATTCATGTGTAACATGTGGAACTCTGAGAATCTTTTGTGTTCAACTTCAAGATATTATAAAATTTAAATCTCGTCATAAAACTGAAATTAGGACATTAAGAACAAATATTATTTAAGAAATATTATAAATGAATCAGATTTATACATTTGACATGGATCTACTTTCAACAGGAACAGGGATATAAAACCAAACTTTTCTTTCTTAGAATGCCACATAGTTAATAATTTCTACAAAATAATGATTTTATGATGCCTAGTAAGGAGTTAAAGAAGATCATGGCATAAAAACTGATTTTCTTATTATCATGTGAATGACTGATATTCAAGGACTTCATATAGCATGAGTGGAAGAGGAACACCTATAGATTGAAAAGGAAATTTTAAGCTTATTTCAAATGTAGCCCAGAGGTAGACCTTAGTAAGACCTGCCGACAATTGCACTTGGCAAACAGCAATTAGGCAGAAGATTTTTTGCTTTTAGTAAAGATTTCTGATCAGTTCTCAAACCTGAGCATCAAAAATATCTGTGTGTACATGTTATTACAGCAGCCATATATTAGAGGAATATTTTTAGCTACTCATGGCTCAATGTTAAGAGTGGGAGGTAAGCCTACATGACCAGTGATAACCTATACTCAACAGAGGCATTTAGAAAGATGCTCTTTGTTATGGTTTTGTGATTTCAAATGTACTAGTTAAAATTACAAGGAAGACACTACCATTCTAAGGCATAGTGATCTTTATATGACAGAGGAAAAGCCAAAATTAAAATTAAATTATACCTGCTTAAAGAAAAAAGGATGCAACCATGTTCTTTTTACATTCTACAACTGTAATTTAGCATGCCAGTTCCAATACACCCAGCAATCGATTTCTTATTCTCAGTTACCTTGTGGGTGTAATAGCATAGTTAAGACCTACTCAAAATGTGTAACTGTAATGCCTGTCTTACAATGCTTTGACTTCAATTCTACTAAAATAATAAGTACTCATTATAACTGGAATTCTGAACTACGAAATGCTGAAAAATGCCTTAGGACCTAGAAAAATAGGAGAAAAATTGTGGACTTCAGAAGAAACATTAGTCCCAGAAACTGGTGGGGAATCTCAATACTTTTATTAGTATAATGGAGTACATAAAGAAAACAAAATAATCTTTGAAACCAGTGGGCACAGCCTCATATAATTATACAAGCCTGAATTGTAGAAATATTTCAACAAACTTTTACCATTAATTTCTGAGAGTTTCCAAAACTGAATGAACCTAGTAGAACTATTCAGCAACAATACACCTGAGCTGCAATGTTTTATGCTAATGTTTCTAAGCTCCTGTGTTATAAACCCTAAACATATGAATTACTTGAATCAACAAAAATGAATCCCATTTCCATGGTTGTCTTCCATCAGTGACAACAACATTAAAACAAATGTAGTTTTTATATCCTCATTATTAGATTATTGCCTCCAAGGCCTACTCACCAGATATTAATTTCCTACACAAAGAGTCATTTCTCCAGTTATTTCTGGGACCTTCTTGAGGTACACTGATCTGAATAGATTCCTTTATGCCAGCACTATTTGCTGTTTGCCACCTCCTTGTGGCATGACTACTGACTGGGCAGATCTGTCTGCCTGTCAACACTGTGCTGCCACTTGTGCCTTAGGAGTCAAAGTTGATAACTGAGCTGCTGCTGTCATTGCTACTGCCACTCTAGGAACAGTAGAGACTGATCATGCTGCTGACTCTACCTAGTCTACCTCCACATCAATACAATCACACAACACACCATTTCTTCTACTACCTCCACTCTAGACACTGTCCAGCGTTTCCTGTCTAGGAGCCTTGAAAACCCCAGAGATCAATATGTATCCTCCTCTCTGTCATACCGTTCTCATCTTAGCTAGTTCACAGGATGTTTGACTATGGAGTTGTTGATACCCTAACAAGTAAAGAGAATACCTGCGCCATCCATTCATATTCAATTTCATCCTCTGGTTCAAAGGAGACTTTTTAAAAATTAGATGAAACAAAATAAATAATAATGTAGCTGCTCTGAACATTAGCAAGGAAATGTTTTGTGTGGACATATGTTTTCATTTCTCATGAGTAAATACTAGGTAGGTGACATAGTAATTTTCTTCCTAGGTATTTATGCAAGAGAAATGAAAACATATGTCTGCAGACAGATTTCTATATGAATGTTTATGGAAGTTTTATTTATAATAATCAAAAAACCTAGAAACAACACAAATATTCCTCAACAAGGAAATGAATTTAAAAAATGGATACATTCATACACTGGAAATCAACTCACAGATAAAAAACAAACTTCTAATATTGCAACAACATGGGTGAATCTCACCATCATTACACTGAGTGAAATAAGCTAGCTATAAATGAATGTGTGCTGTATGATTTCATTTATATAAAATGTTTGAACAGGCAAAACAAACTGAGAGTAATATCAGATCACTGAGAGTCTTGGGCGAAGGTGAGGGTGAGGATGGCAAGTACAAAGATAGAAATATTCTATATTTTGGTTTGAGTAGGATCACTTAAATTTATGAATTTTATTGTAGGTAAACTATTCCTGAATAAAGTTGATTTTCTAAAGACCGAGGATAATATAGCTTTTCAAGGCCTGAGTCATTCAGTTCTTATCCTACTACTATCTTTTACAGTATATTACTGCAAGCATTTTCATATGTGGATTCTCAATAGATTTTATGACTATTCCTTTACATCCAACTCTTATAAGTTAAATAGGACAAATATTAGTACCCCACTGTGCATGATATTGGCATATTTTGAAATGCTGATTAACTTGCCTAGACTTGTCTTCTCTTCTTAGGCTAAAACTACTTTACCAACCAATGCAATATATAACTCATCTAAATATACTAATGGAGAACAGAATTCAAAAACTTCTTTTTGTGATAGTCAATAGCAAAAAAGTACTTTGTATCTTTACCCTTTTCAGTGCATTTCTAATGAAAATCTAGTTTAACTTGTGTTGACTTCAAATGGTGATGTTTGGCTTCAGTTAAAAGGTGACATATCCCTGATTTATGCAGATAGCATCTAACCTCTATATTACATAATAAGTTATGATATTCATTAACTCTATCCCTTCGTCTTCTTCCCATATGGTCATTTCCCCACAGAGTAAACTTTTATAAAGCTATTTCCAAAAATACACTTTCCACATTTTTAAAAGCTTCACAGAGTCATCTTGATATTTTTCACCTTATTTTTAACCTTAGTTCAATGCTACTGCTATCGCATTGCAGAGTTTTCCATTAGGAATGAGACTAACTTTAAAATGATGTCCTTAAAATAACGTGACAGAAGCATTATTTATTTTCTTTTTTTGGCGAAGAAAATATACTGCAACGACTTTATAAACTTATTCAGTAAAACCAGCCAAGAACCATTAACAACATATGCTGTATAGTCAAGGGCAGTGCATTGGCTCGAATTCTAAATTAATTGTGTACCTCAGGCAAAGAAAATCCTGAAAAGTGTTGTCAAAAGTAAGTACTCCATAAAATTTGTATTTACCTCATAAAATCTATCATAAACACATTTCTAAATGCCATTAAAAGTATTGCCTCTAGGTTTAGTCTCTTTAACAAATATGCAGAAAATTATAACAATCAAGGAAAAGTAACATTGATATTTCAGGTAATCTGCTAGCAAATATAAACATATGTGTAGAGGACTACGTGCTCGCAAACAGGGTGTTCCCGATAAGTCCTGCTCTTGCAAACGAAGCAGGGCGTTCCCAATAAGTCCTGCTCTTGCAAACGAAGTCAGGGAAAGGTCAGAAAAACAACAATGTGTCTTGTGACTTGGTAACATTCCACAAACGACTGTATAAAATAAAGCAGAGCGCGCGATTCGAGGCGGCCGCCATGTTTGTCTTGTCTTGTGTTGTCTTGTGTGTTCATTCCTTTGTTTAGGAAACACGCGGACCCCAACACATATGTGTATATTCGCACATAGTCTCTTCCATTTTAATCTAGGCAATCTTTTTTGGCTTATATATCTAAAATATTGCACCATGTTAACACTTAAATTAGCATGTGTATCCTTTGATGTACATCTTCCTGTATTCTGCAATATGGGTGTAAATCGTATTCTTCTAAAACCCAACTTTGGTCTCAGACATTTTATAGAAAATAAACTAATGTGTATAAAATAATATTTTTTATTTTTATTTTTATTGGAGTTTGCATATATACATATACACAAAGATATGCCTAGCTTACCTATGCAGTCTGGATATGTTGTAAACCACAAATATACCAAATAAAATTTATTTGTAAGAAATTAGTATCTGTAAACATGCAATGTGTCATTTCCTATCTCCGTCCTTAAAGTTGAAAGAATTATTGTGATAGTTTATATTTAGTTTTCACTCTATATTTTTGTAGTCAGTGCTCCTACAGGCAGATGTGTTCTAAGGCACATGTTGGTTTATTTTAGGTTCTGGATATTTTGTACCATCTTTACATCTTAGTTGAATTAATGCATAACATTTGTATGGCCTTGAGTAATTTAGAGAGCTTAGATTCATTGCTGTTGCTGATATTACAAAGAGCCTGAGCTTGGAGTATGTAATCAAATATTAATTGTGCTTCATTTTGATGTACTCAAATTATTTATTTAAAGAAAAAGGTATCTAGGTGTTATGTTATGAACTTGTGATTATGAGGGAGAAGAACTATGCTGTCCATGTGATATACGAGGAAACTGTGTTCAAGTCTTAGTTTAACCATTTACTAACAAATTGAACTTAGTAAGTCAACCTGCTTTAGTTTCTTCATCTTAAAAAGCAGGAGGAAGAGCAGAAACTTGAAGTTAAAAGCAAGATGGTAGAAACATGTAAGCATTCCTCTTCCTAACTCTAGGTTTATCTTGATAGCTTGATTCACTTGAAATTGCATTCTTTATTAGTGTAAAAATGTTAGTGAGTTTTGAAATGGCTATTGATACAGCAGTTTTGACTTTCAACATAAAAATGTGTGAGAAGTCTGGTCCCTTGCTATATTATATATAGAAGAGATATGCAATTTAATTTTTTTTTTTTTGAGATGGAATCTCACTGTTGCTTAATCTGGAATCTCAGCTCACTGCAAGCTCCTCCTCCCAGGTTCATGCCATTCTCCTGCCTCAGCCTCCCAAGTAGCGGGGACTACAGGCACCCGCCACCACACCCGGCTAATTTTTTGTATTTTTAGTAGAGGCAGGGTTTCACCATGTTAGCCAGGAAGGTCTCCATCTCCTGACCGCATGATCCACCTGCCTCAGCCTCCCAAAGTGCTGGGATTACAGGCATGAGCCACCACACCCAGCTGCAACTTAATTTTTGTAAGATTAATGAAATATGAATAAAAACCCAGACTAAACTGAAACTTCTCAATTAATTCGGTACTGCAATGACTTTGAAAAAAAAATTAGGTGTGATCCATTTGCAATATGGAGTCTATAGTGAATAACAATTTATTGTATACTTGAAAATTGCTAAGAAAGTAGATTTTGAGTGTTTTCACTACAAATAAAGTAAGTATAGAAAGTCATGCATATGTTAATTTGCTTGATTTAACCATTCTACAAAGTATACATATATCCAAACATGTTA
This sequence comes from Papio anubis, assembly GCF_008728515.1. Taxonomy (NCBI): domain Eukaryota; kingdom Metazoa; phylum Chordata; class Mammalia; order Primates; family Cercopithecidae; genus Papio; species Papio anubis. Next base: position 38,897,584 of record NC_044985.1, on the reverse strand, counting down.
TGTATCATAAATATATCTAATTTTTGTCATTTGAAATAAATAAGAGAAAGTGAGATTTAAAAAAATATGGATGTGGATCGTGCTCTTCTAAAACAAAACTTTGGTCTCAGATACTTTATAAGAAATAAACTAATATGTATAAAATAATATTTTTGATTTTTATTTTAATTGAGGTTTGCATATATACATATATACATATACACAAAGATGTATCTAGCTTACTGTACAGTCTGGTGAATTTTCATAAACAGAATAGACCTGTATAATTAACACCCTGCTCAAGAGACACTATTACTAGAAATCCAGAAGGCTCCTTCATGCACTCTTGTTTTTAGCCACTGCTTACAATACAAGTGGAACCACTATCTTACTTCTAAAATCATATATTAGTTTTGCATATTTTCAATTCTACTTCAATTAAATTCTACAATCATTTCATTGTATAAATCTGTAAAATTTTCTTTATTCATTCACCTATGGATAAATGTTTAGGTGGTTGTAGTTTTGGCCATTACAAATAATGCTGAAGTGGTCATTTTGGTAATGTCTTTTGGGCAATAAAAGTACACATTCCATTGTGTACATACCTAGAAGTGTTGGGATATAAGGGATGCATATACTCAGTTTCTATAGACACGGTTCATGTGTTTTTTTTCCTAAATAACTCTATTATATTTTGCTCCCACCAGGAACATTCTCCATCAGAGAATTCCAGTTACTTCACATCCTTGTTAATACTTGGTATCATGAGGCTTTTTAAATTTTTAGCATTTCCAGTGATTGTGTTCCTTACTAGTTATCATAAAATCTATATTTAGTACAAATTATCCACTACTTGGCATTCTAAGTAAAGAGAGTGTGGTTTTATATCCCCGTTCATATTGAAGGTAGATCCATTTCAAACCTATGAACTGATTCATTAATAATGTTTTTCAGATGACATTTATTCCTTAATGTCCTAATTTCAGTTTTAGAAGGAGATTTAAATTTTATAACAATATGTTGAAATTGAAGAGGAAAAAATCTCAGAGTTCCAGATGTTACACGTGGATCATATAAAATGTTTCCTGGATATATGGAAACTGAGAACAATGCTCAGTATTGATGTCAGAGATGTGGTCAGATCCTTGGAGAAGAAGAGAACATGAGGCCTTATGACAGTCCCATGATTTTCCCATAGAAAGCAGCTATGATTTTTGTATATTTTTCTTTCCAAAATAAAGAAAGTTAAATAAAAGGGGTCTTGAGATTTACCATCAGTCTTATGATCACCTTGACAAGAATTAATAAGCCCAGGCATCTTATTGACAATAAATTCTTTTACATCATAAATAAAATTGTTATGAACTCTAATCTATTTTGGAAAAGTTGAGGAAAACAAAAAACTTTGTTAACCTTAAAGCAATGTACAGGACTCATCATATTGTTCCACTCCAGTGACCTCTTCCCCTTCATCTCCAGCATCACTGAAATGAGCTCTTTCACTATCACAGAAAACAGTGCACAGCATGTGGGTGCCCTGTCCCTTTCATGCCTTCACAGATTCACAGAGGCAGTTAATCCAAATAATCCAGCACATTTTACTGAAAGGAGTATCTTTACTATGTCAAATATATGCTGTCACTTTATCATAAATCAGGTAACTACATGTGTGGGTCTTTTTCTGGATTCCCTATTCTGTTCGTTGAGTTATTCTGTCTGTAATAGGACTGATACTATACTATTTTAATTATTCAGTAGGTTTTATTATTTTCTTTTCAAGATTGCTTTGGCTTTTCTTGATTTTGGGCATTTCTGTAAAATTTTAGAATCACCTTGTCAATTTCAGAAAAAAATATATTATTTGAATAAATGTATACAATTTATTATTACTATTACTATTATTATTTTGAGATGGAGTCTCATTCTGTCACACAGGCTGGAGTACAGTGGTGCCATCTTGGCACACTGCAACCACTGCCTTCTGGGTTCAAGCAATTCTCTCACCTCAAGTTTTCCAAGTAGCTGGGATTACAGGAGTGTGCCACCACACCTGGATAATTTTTGTATTTTTATTAGAGATGGGGTTTCGCTATGTTGGCCAGGCTGGTCTCAAACTCCTGACCTCAAGTGATCCACTGGTCTCAGCCTCCCAAAGTTCTGGGATTACAGGTGTGAGCCACTGCGCCTGGCCTATACACAATTATTAATATATTTCATATATATGTTTATAAATTTTTGGAGAATTGACATTCTTGTAAACTTACTCTTGTAATTCATAATCATGGTGTTCTTTCATGTATTTTGAACTTTCTATTAATAGTATTTTGTTTTTAGTGAAAAGATGTACATCTTTTCATTTTTATGCATTTGCTATAAAAGATACATATTTTTATAGAAAGAATGAGGGATACATTAAAACTGAACATTAGTTTGTCACTCATACACAGCAGTTAGTAGCAGTTATTATAGAATTTGTAGCCAACATAAAATGCTTTGAAAGATATGCATATGCATACAGGAATGCGTGTGTGTGTGTGTGTGTGTGTGTGTGTGTGTACATACCTAGCCACCAGGGCTATAACAGATTAGGAGTGTATAAGAAAGAATTTAAATGATTTAGGTTTCTGAGCATAAATATAAAGAGGATAAGAAACTTTTATAAAACAGGATTAATTTATCTTCTTTAAGGTTTTTTGTCCAACATTTTTCTTTTGGGTGTTTAAAAACAAAAACTCTTTTGGAAGTAATTTCTGTAGATTGTTTAGTAAAACAATATGTCTGAGGTAGTAAAATTCAAAGGTCTTAGAGGAACTTCATGAGCAATATTTAACTGAATTGTGACTCTCAATGTTCAGTAAGTAGAATTCCTATTTCTTTTTTATTTCTTTATATACTTTAAGTTCTAGGGTACATGTACACAATGTGCAAGTTTGTTACATAGGTATACATGTGCCATGTTGACTTGGTTCACCCATCACCTCGGCATTTACATTAGGTATTTCTTCTAATGCTATCCCTCCCCCAGACCCCCACCTACGCAGGCCCTGGTGTGTGATGTTCCCTTCCCTGTGTCCATGTGTTCTCATTGTTCAACTCCCACTTATGAGTGAGAACATGCAGTGTTTGGTTTTCTGTCCTCGTGATATTTTGCTGAGAATGATGGTTTCCAGCTTCACCCATGTCCCTGAAAAGGACATGAACTCATCCTTTTTTATGATTGCATAGTATTCCATGGTGTATATGTGCCACATTTTCTTTATCCAGCCTATTATTGATGGACATTTGGGTTGGTTCCAAGTCCTTGCTGTTGTGAATAGTGCTACAATAAACATACGTGTGCATGTATCTTTATAGTAGAATGATTTATAATCCTTTGGGTATATACCCAGTAATAGGATGGCTAGGTCAAATGGTATTTCTAGTTCTAGAACCTTGAGGAATCACCACACTGTCTTCCACAATAGTTGAACTAATTTACACTCCTACTAACAGTGTAAAAGCGTTCCTGTTTCTCCACATCCTCTCCAGCATCTGTCATTTCCTTCCTTTTTAATGATCATCATTCTAACTGGTGTGAGATGGTATCTCATTGTGGTTTTGATTTGCATTTCTCTGATGGCCAGTGATGATGAGCATTTTTTCTGGCCACAAAAATGTCTTCTTTTAGTAGTGTCTGTTCAAATCCTTTGCTCACTTTTTGATGCGGTTGTTTGTTTTTTTCTTGTAAATTTGTTTAAGTTCTTTGTAGATTCTGGATATTAGCCCTTTGTCAGATGGGTAGATTGCAAAAATGTTCTCCCATTCTGTAGGTTGCCTGTTCACTCTGATGATAGTTTCTTTTGCTGTGCAGAAGCTCTTTAGTTTAATTAGATCCTATTTGTCTATTTTGTCTTTTGTTGCCATTGCTGTGGTGTTTTAGTCATGAAGTCTTTGCCCATGCCTATGTCCTCTTTATTAAAATTAATTTAATAAATTAATTTTAGCCTAACCTTACTGCCTTACATATTTTAAGTTCAGCCTAATGGTTTCTCTGTACATAGCGAACTGTAATCTAACTTGATGTGTGAACGGACTGTAACCTATTCTTGTACCAATCACCAAGCCTTAGGCAGTCACATACGGCCAACTGTTCAAACTGTGATCAAAGAAGTTAAACACTGAGCTATAACCAATCCAGCTGTTTCTGTATGTCTCTTCGATTTTCTGAGCCTCACTTTCCTTTTCCTGTCCATAAACCCTCTCTGACCATGCAGCAGTGACAGAGTTGCTCTGAACCTATTCTGGTTGAGGACAGGGCTGTCCCATTCGTGAATTGTTCTTTGCTCAATTAAATTCCATTACATTTGTCTCCCAAAAGACAACCATAATGTCTAGATAGTAGAAAGGAGAACTTTATTAGTGGTATCAGTTTGCAAGCTGGGAAGCTTAGTCTCCGGTCAAAGTTATGCCAAAGATATTCTCTTCAAAGAGGGGAAGATGGGTTGTGTTTTATGCCTCACAGGGTCCGTAATATACAATAAAGTTGTACATATTCAGCAAGTTTGGGGGGAAAACTATACATATTTACAAGGGGAGCTGAGCATGTACGCAATGGGTAATATATGTAACATACGTCCCATGTTCACTTTGAGGACAGGTTTTAACATTAAAATGAAGTGGAATTTAGCTTTTTTAGTCAACAGGTTTACTATAGGAAACAAAGTTTGTGCACAGCCTCTCTAAGCTGGCTGAAACTGACTTAAAGTCTACAGTAGCTCATTAGAAAAGAATGTAAGGCCGGTCCTCTGTCCAATCAGGGTTGTAATTCTTGGGTTGTAAATCAGCGTTCCGGTAATTTACCTGACAATTTCCTCGGTTACAGAGTTTAATGAAAGTGTATTTTTTTCTGGAATTTAAATATTTGTCGTGTTAGCCAGGCCCTGAACCATCAACCTGTAGGAAACTTTGTTTCATTAACCTTAGGATGCATCTTAATTAATAAAAGGGGCATTTATCTTGGTCTCTCAGATCATAAATTTAACTTAAGTTTTCCTTTTAACACTATAAAAAACATTTCTACTATGAATTCTTTCTCTTATTAAAAATGGAAGGCATATATGGAATTCCATTGTTACTATAAAAACTGTTCTAAAAGTGAATATTTGCTGTGTAATAAAAGTAAAAGAAAAAGCAATAAAAAAAATCCAATAAAATCAGACTTCATGAAGACGGCTGATTTTAAGAACCAGAAACATGCGGCAAAATGTAAAGTTAGGACTGGAGTAGCACAAGAAGATTGTGGCTTATAATTAAATTCTAACAATTTATTTTTTGTTTAAATCAAATTTATAAATTAACCCACACCAGAAAAAAATATTAAAAGGATCAAAGCACTTGAAAATAATTTTAAATGTTGAATAGATTTGTGAAACAATGTTATGAATCTTTTCAATATGAAATAAAAAAAAAATGTATGACCTCTTAGGGCATGAAAGTCCTCAGATGACTAAGAAATAAACCTAAAGTGTCTGGGAGTCAACAAACTGGAATGAAATAAGAATATAGTTAAAATAAGATATTATGATCTGTTTATAATTTTTTTAAACCCCCCCAAATTGGGTGTACATTTAAGCAATTGAAAAAATCACTGTTACATATTTTCTGAAAATGAGAAGGTAATATATAGAAGCCTTAGAAACCTAAAAAAAAGAAATTTTAATAAGACTATAAAAATAATGAAGCATCACCATAATGTATTTCAATATTATCTTAAATTTTTTTGTCTGACACTATACTGTATTATCGGTGATTGTTTGAAGAGGTATTATGATTTATCAATTGTGATCAGTCTATTTTAATATAAAAATTAAACTTTTTTACTTTTCGAATGCTGAAAAATAATTCAATAAACCAAATGTAGGCTAAAAATAGCAAACAGATGCAAAATTAACTGGGATAGCTTTTTTCCCTGAGGATACTTAATGAATGATATTTTCCTTAATCTCTGTGCATGCCCAGTAGTCATAGGGTTTACAGAGATTTAACCCAAATATTTTCTTGTAAAATAAGACTTGCATATATTTTGGTTTTGAGAAATATGTAACATAACATCAGCCATATCCTGAAACTGAAACATATTTGTGCTAACAAAAAAGACTCTTAATGAAGTTACCTAAACTAACACCTATGCTTCTGAAATAATAAGGTATTTGCTCATAAGAACTTCTCATTTTTTTCAGTGTGTTTATTTCTATTAGCTAACATATCTTTTGCAATGATCTTATGTGAAAAGTGATTAGAATAGTGGGGGAAATATCAAGCATACACACTTTCCCAGTTTATGACCATGTATCGTTGAGAAGTGCTAGTACATGCTTTCAGTGCATTTTTTAAAATGTCAATTTGACAAATGTACTTTTCAGAACTGGGAAAATAGGAAAGAATTCAGAAATAGTTTAAAGAAATTACCAAAAGAGCATAAAGGAATCTGACTGTATGCAGGCATAAACATTTAACCCTGTCTATTGTTTTCAATAATATTATACAAGTTCATTTGTTTCTTTTTGTACCTCATTTTAGATATCCTTCTCTCTACCCTCACCCCATTGCATAAGATAACCCTCAAGGTACAGAGGCAGTTATTGTAACCATTTGCTTTTTATTCTTCCATCTCACTCCCTCAGCTAAATTAGCTTAATCTTCTTCATTTGGGTAGCACTTCAGAAAAGCTGATTTTGGGCAGGAAAAAACTCAGGAGAACCACTTCTCAGAGTCATGAAATCAGTATCAAGTTGATTCCAGTGCCGTATGCCTGTGTCGTGACTTTACTTAACCCACACTTTCACCTAGATTCTTCACTGACTTTTTTTTTTAACCAGAACTTTTCTCTGAGTACCAGTAACATGGTATCCATATTATGATCTGTACCACTGACCACTATTTTGGCTACATCTCAGACCTGCCCTTTGCTTGGCCAGTTGTATAAAGTTAGCCTGTGTATCCACCTTTTGCCTCTTTATGTTGCCCGCTTTCCTGCCTCTTTTATCTTAAGAAGCTACTGACCACTTCTATGTTGCTGAACTTGTGATTTAGTTTCCTCTTCTGCCCTGAAAATACCTATCAGTCCTGTCCTCATGCCTCTCGAGTCTCAGCTTGACATAATCTATAGGTTGTTTTAGTGTACAGTGCTTAGGTTGCTTGGTGAGTTGGTGTTAGGAACTGAATTGTATCTCTCTCCAAACTCACATGTGGAAACCCTAACCCCCGATGCAACTGTCCTTGAAGAAAGGGCAAGGTTAAATGAGGTCATAATGATGGAACTGTAATTCAATAGCACTGAGGGATGTACTTACAAGAAAAGGAAGAGACATCACAGATGCACAAGCACAAAGAAAAGGCCATGTGAGGACACAGTGAGAAGGCAGCCATCTGTAAGCCAAAGAGAGAAGCCTCAGAGAAAACAAACCTGCCAGCACCTTGATCTGGAAACTCCAGCCTCCAGAGCTGTGAAGAAATAAATTTATGTTATTCAAGCCACTCCATCTCTGATATTTTATATGGCAGCCCTGGCAAACTGATACAGTTGCAATGAAGAATAATTGGGGATGTTTAGATCTACCCAAGAAGAATAATTCAATTTATACCAGATTGCCTATATATTGAGTTTCCTAAGTTACATGCAGTCAAACTTCCTAACTTTGTTGTTTAGCTTTTGGTTGCCTGCGTGAATTTAGTTACTCAATGCTAAATAATGATGGTATGTCATCTTAGACATATAGCTTTAGTGTACTTATTCTCTGAAGTGGATATTTACGTCTGATATAATATCACAGAACCATCTGAAGAAATGGGTCCTGAGAGACAGCCATTAAAAAATATATATTGCTAAAACCATTAGAAGTTACTCTTCACACTAAATTATCTAATTATTTATCATGTAAATTATTATATTAAAGTCTTACTCTTTAAAGATATATATTTGTTTCAATCCTATTTAATCACACTTATTTAGGATATTTTGGAAAGAAGACACATTATTGTCCTTTATTTGTGGAAGTGTATAATAGTTGTTATACCAGACTGCATAATGTATTTGGAAGCAATTATTTCTAAGTTTATGTTTATTTCTATCACTCTCTCTAGAAACAGGTATAAATGGTCTCTGAGTGCTTTGTTTCAAGAACTTTGCCTATTTATCTTTGTCATATTGCTTAATACTCAAATTCCAAATGATTACCAATTTTGGTGAACCCTGTATCATGGTGTTAGTAGAAAGAACCTGCGTGTTGGGTCCAAATAAAGATTTATTCCTTGATTTTTCTGCTTAGTATCCTTCTAGCTTTGGGAAGTTTCATTAAAATGTCTGAGTCTCAGATTTTTCATCTGGAAAACAGGTTTAATAGCATTCCTTTGTGTCCTATAGCACAAACTAAATGAGATAAGATATACTAAGTACACAGCACAGTCTGCTGAAACATAGTATTCAAAAAAAAAAATGCTAGCAGTTACTGAAAGCTACCTCTGAATATTTTCTGAAAGTAATCACTGCTCTGAATAGTATTCATTTCAAGCTCTTTCTGAACACATCAGGGAATTCAAAATCATGGATCTAGACTTGTTCCAGATGGGGGAAAATGAACACATGCTTTTAAAAAATTCATTTGTGGTATAGTAATACATTTTTGACTAAATTCTTAGTCAAAATTTCAGGTGAGTTTATAGTTAAAAAAGTAAATGCCTATTTTAGATAATATAATTGAACATAATTCCTGTTGATAAAAGTACATCAATATATTCCTTTTCATCTAGATGTGAGTAAAAAGATCAAGAAGGCCTTGGGAGACAGCTCACCAAAACGTTCAGATTATTTATGTTTATCATTTTATTATTTCTGGTTATATTGAAAAGTTTATTAAGTTTTAGCACTATTTAAGTTTAAGTCTAACCCTGGAATTCTTTTTAGCTTAGTTTTAAATAACGAGATTTAACATTTATACAGCACTCCATGTCCTTTGCATTTCTCTAGTCACTCATTTGACTAAAAACATATAAACGTATATTAGAAATAAGAAACCTGATATGGTTTGGCTGTGTCCCTAGACAAATCTCACCTTGAATTGTAACTCCCACAATTCCCATGTGTCATGGGAGAAACCCAGGGGGAGGTGACAGAATTATGGGGGCGGGTCTTTCCTAGGCTGTTCTCAGGATAGTGAATGAGTCTCACGAGATATGATGGTTTTAAAAACAGGAGTTTTTTGGCACGAGCTCTCCCTTTTGCCTGCTGGTATCCACATAAGTTGTGACTTGCTCTTCCTTGCCTTTCACCTTCTGCCATGATTTTGGGGCCTCCCCAGCCACATGAAACTGTCAATAAACCTCTTCCTTTTGTAAATTGCCCCGTCTCTGGTATGCCTTTATCAGTAGCATGAAAACGGACTAATACAAGACCCCTTTCATGTGTTTTGAGAGTAAATAATGAATACTAAAATTTAGAGAAAACTGTGAGAGAAGTTTGACTTCCAAAAATGAGAAAAATTTCATTCAGAATACAAAATATATAAATATATTTAGGTTTATTAAATTTGTGGTACATAGTAAGCTACTCAGATTCTCCTTTATTCAGCAAATTTCTGCAGCCAAAGAAAGCTGTCTTATCCAAAGTGACATGCCTCCTCCATCCCTAGGACAGCCTGAATCCTAAGACTGCTTATATGAAGGTTTCAAAAGGCCCAGGCTCTCTTGGTTCAAAAATGACAAATCTGATGGGTGCTGCAGCTCAGGAACTCTGACTGAGTGAGGGAAGCCTCTGTTGCTACTGCTATTGCCTAGTCCCTCCCTCTCCCCTTTCTCACATGGACATTTCTGCCTCACCACTCTCACCCCAGAACACAGTCTAATAAACTTTCTGGTTTCCAATCACAGTTTCAGAATCTGCTTCCCTAAAGGAACCAACCAACGAAAATCCACAAAGAAGTTATGACCAGTAATTCAGTTATAACTCACAAGCACTTATATCTTTCTCCAACCCATTGTATTCCAAAACTCTTATTTAAAGAAGGAGGGATGGAATTGTGAGCTAGGAAAAATTATACCTATGGAAGATAGAGGATGCATCATAGAAATAATTGAGAGTAACCATGTAAAGCAATTAATTTCCTATGGAAAAACTGTATCTTAAATCTCTACTATACCTAATAATTTTAAAAGCTAGTAAGTACAGTCAATTAAATCAATTAAACCCTTTCATATTTGTTTGAGTAAAACATATTATCTGAAGACCTCCATTTCCTGTTACCCTGTTATAGTTTCTAGAAATCACCACACAAAGTCAGTCTTTGTAGTACGCTCTCTGGCAGCAGAGACAGAGTGGCCAAAATGCTTTCATTAGTTTATTGGCAGGGAGTGATCTGAATTAACAATCCAAGTACCAATACTCAGGACTCGCAAATATTGATTAGATTGAAAGCAATACATTAGGTGACTTAAAGTATGGATATGCTTTAGTAGTGGAAAAAGAATTGTATTTGGATCATGGGCAGCCAAATGGAAGAGGAAAAGGAAAAGAATGACAAGAATAATAAATAAAGAGATGTTCTGTGACATATCACTTAGATGTATTGTATTTCTAAAGAGGTATCAACTTGCATATTCATCTGAAGAAAAAAAATAAAAGCCTACAATTTAAACACAGAGAAAAGCAGCTCTTTGGCAAGAAAAACTTAGTGCTAAGCCTTTAACATGAAATCCAGATAGAGGATCAAATCTTCATGGGTAACCCCATAAAATCTAACAAAAAATGTATTCCAGAGATTTGATATAATAATGTGCAGCCTCTTAGGCACAGATACCCCTATGATTTGAACACAACTTCAGGTTCTATAGTTGGAAACCTATATTACTATGGTCTATAAACCAAGGGTTCTAAAAACAAGATGGAAATTATAGTTATAAACTATATAATTATAAAATATCCATTTAAACTGTGAGAAAAGTAAACTGTCCTTGTTAAAAAAAGCTTACCTGAGTTAAAAGATCCTGTGGGGGCCAGGCGTGGTGGCTCATGCCTGTAATCCCAGCACTTTGAGAGGCTGAGGTGGGCAAATCACGAGGTCAGGAGCTCAAGACCGGCCTGGCCAGCATGGTCTCTACTAAAAACACAAAAAATTAGCTAGGTGTAGTTGCGGGTGCCTGTAATCCCAGCTACTTGGGAGGCTGAGGCAGGAGAATCGCTTGAACCCAGGAGGCTGAGGTTGCAGTGAGCCAAGATTGCACCACTGCACTCCAGCCCAAGCGACAGAGTGAGACTCCACTCAAAAAGAAAAAAAAAAAAAGAGAGAGAGAAAGAAAGAAAGAAAAAAGAAAAAAAATCCTGTAGGACATGTAGAACTGAATTAAATTTACAACTGCTCTATCTATATGCTTTGTGATCGTGAAAGAGTCCATTAGCAGATCAGAAACACAACATTCCCATACAAAAAACAGGAGTGAAAAAATACTGTGTCATAGAACACTTGGAAGAATTAAGTAAGATTCCATATATAATATATTTAGCACAGATTTTGACATATAAAATGATGTACTAAGTAGTCCAATAATTATAATAATTTATTAGTAATTTTATCCTAACACTTAAGCCAAACACTTTTCCAATAATCCTAATTTGAACATACTATAACAGTAGGTAGAGTTGAACTATTCTGATATTCTCTAGAACCCATTTTAAATGACCACATTTGTATTTTGGCTTATTAAAATGTGTTTGGAGCATTTTAAATTAAATTAAAATATATTGTGGTTTGATGATCTGCGAAGTAACCGCTGAGCTAAAGCCAGCCCAATATATTGTGATTGAATCACAAGTGTACAAACACTTATCTACAACACACACACACACACATATATACTGTACATATTGTGCCTTTTATTTCAAAGCATGATAAATAAGAAATGGAGATCAATAAATCCTTGAAAGCGTCCTGGGAATTTGTGTGATCTAGAAATGATGATCTTTCTTAAAATCATCTTAGAGAGGGTCTTTTTAAAAGTCATTTTAAAGTCTGCTTTTTGTTTGTATATTTTTTACTTGGACTGATTTTTAAAATAATTCCAATTTATAGAACACATGCTGAGACACAACTTGGGTGAGTTGGGAGCCACGACTGTGTAGCCACAAGGCCTGCTACACTGCACATCTCACCTCCTGCAGCCTTCACTTTATTAGTCTCTCATAAGTACCAATCTATTATCCAGCCCCATGTTAAACACTGGCAGAAGTTAAAAGGAGTTTTAAAATGTATTAACATATAATGCATTTTTTACAATGTTCCTGTAAACCATCCCATTAATCTCTGGAAAATTTAATAAAACCCTATGTAGTTTTAGAGCTGAAACTTTCTCTCCAATGATGTTAAAAATATATATTTTTAAACAAGTATTCCTTTACAATATAAATATTGCATAGGTGGTTAACTGTGAACTCTCTCTTTAGAAAATAAATCAAAATACTAAAATCTACCAGTTGTCTCAGATCAATGTTCAGATGTTCAGATTTAGAGTAAAAGAAGTAATTTATGAGCCTGACCCACCCACTGTCAAGGAAAAATGAGTTTGAGTGGAATGCCTCATGGAGGAAATTTGCTCAGCTAAAAATGTACATGAAAACACTGAGCATAAAAGGAAGTCAAGAAGAAGGAAAAGAATCCAGATGGAGTTGACTGTTTTAAAAATTAGACCAGAAAAAACACAGTCAAATATTTAAGATATGAATTAATACAATGTACTTTTGGATTATTTATATGTTTATTTTCTTAATTGTGCTGGTGGTTCACAGTTGTATAAATATGTCAAAACTTTCAGATGGTATAATTTAAATTTGTACAATTTATTGTATGTCAATGATACCTTAAGAAAGCTATATAAACACAAACTAAAAGAAACTACAAAAGACAATAAAACAAAACAAAAATAACAAAACATCCCAAATGCTTAGAAATTAAATTCTTAATAATACTTTAGTTATCAAATAAATCATAATGGAAATCAGAAACTATTCTAAATAGTTATGAAAATATTATACATAAAAATATGATATAAAAATAAAGTATTACTTTTCGGAAAATTTATAGAACTGAATAAATATAAAAGAAAGGAAGCTAAAAAAAATCAACAAAATAAAAAATAATTAATGTGGAAGTTAGAAACTATTAAATGAGAATAAAAATCTAAGAAATAGAAAACATAAAATGAAGAAATCCCCATAAATTTTAAAGTTCAGACTTTGAAAATTTTAATAAAATCAAGTAAAACCTTACAAAAAATGTATCAAGGAGAAAGAAGGCAAAACACACGTGATGGTTAATACTGAGTGTCAACTTGATTGGACTGAAGGATGAAAAGTATTGATTCTGGATGTGTCTGTGAGGCTGCTGCCAAAGGAGATTAACATTTGAGTCAGTGGGCTGGGAAAGGCAGACCCACCCTTAATTTGGGTGGGCACCATCTAATCAGCTGCCAGTGAATATAAAGCAAGCAGAAAAAAAAAAAAAAACCACGAAATGGCTAGACTGGCTTAGCCTTCCACCCTACATCTTTCTCCCATGCTGGATGCTTCCTGCCCTTAAACATCAGACGCCAAACTCTTCAGGTTTGTGATTCAGATTGGCTTCCTTGCTCCTCAGCTTGCAGATGCCCTATTGTGGGACCTTGTGATCATGTGAGTTAATACTACTTAATAAATTCCCAAATATATATATATATGTATGTATGAGTTTATTTTTATAACCTATATAATATAAGTAATAGGAGATATATAATTTCTCCTATTAGCCTATATATTATCATATATATATATATTTCCTATTATTTCTGTACCTCTGGAGAACACTGACTAATACACAGAAATTGAAAATATCAGAAACACTAGCAACCAATTGAAAAAATATTGAATGATACTATTTATAAAAATATAAAGACATGAAATACCTGGAAATAAAAATAACTAAAGTGGTATAAGAACTCTAAAAACAAAACAAAAAACATATAAATCACTTTTGGGAGGAATAATTAGAAATAAGCTATATGCCATTCTCCGGCCTCAGCCTCCCGAGTAGCTGGGACTACAGGCGCCCGCCACCTCGCCCGGCTAGTTTTTTGTATTTCTTAATAGAGACGGGGTTTCACACTGCACTCCAGCCTGGGCGACAGAGCGAGACTCCGTCTCAAAAAAAAAAAAAAAAAAAAGAAATAAGCTATATGATTTTAAAAGTTAATACTAAAAATGTTGTTTTAAAACTGATATATAGATTTAATGTAATTCAAAACAAATTTCCAGTAGTTTATTTTATGGAAATGAATACATGGATTCTCTAATTTACATGAAAATGCAAAAAAAAAAAAAAAAAGAATAACAAAGACAATTATGATGCAGGACAACTTACAACACCAAATATTTCACATTCATGTAATTACAGTGTGAATAAACAGTGAGGTATGGGTACAGATAGAGATAAACTCATCAACAGAATAGAATATAAAGAGGTACACCCACACATATATAGTCAATTGATTGTAACATAATACAAAAAATTAACAAAAGAAAAGGAAAATTTGACAAATTGAACATAATTAAAGTTAATTAAAGTTAATTAAAATTTTATATCTTAAAAGACATTAAGGGTTAGAAAAGGCAAAAAAATCAAGAAAAGATTATATTTAAATGTTTGTGTATACATGCACATATATGTATATACAACAAATATTAAAAATTTTAAAAAGATGTCTCAGGTCAACAATATCAAGATAAATAACCTGCTAAGAAGATGAGCTACAGACTTGGGCAGGTGCTTCAAATAAAAGCCATCCAAATAATGCATAAACATATGAAAAGATGCTTAACCTCATTCATCATCAGGCAAACAAAAGTTACAGCAACAATGAAATCCCACTGTACACTTACTGGAATAACTAAAATATACTAAAATACTAATATTTCCAAGTGTTGGTGAGGATATGGAACTCTCATACATTGATGGCAGGAATGTGACTTGGAGCAATCCCTTTAGACAATTATTTGGCAGTATTTACTGAAGCTAAACATACATATATTTTATAAAGTACCAATTCTATAATATATTGTATTATCTAATAAGATGCTTTCATGTGTCCATCAAAGTACATGCAAAACTATAACATCATGATTTATAATAACTAAAATGTCCATCAATATTAAATATAGTGTGGTGTATTCATATTATAGGATGCTTCATTTCAATGAAAATCAACTGCAATTATGTGTGACAACATTGATAAATGTCAGTAACATAATGATAAGCAAAAACACTCTATTCAAATGTTACATACAGTAAGGTTTTATGTATATACATTTCAGAAGTAGGCAAAGATAATTAATGGTGTAGTTCAGAGGGGGATAACAGATAATGGTAGAGGCAGTGACTATGAAACAAACTTACCATGTTATGTTTTTAATGAGTAATAGCATATACAAATGTCAGGAATGGAACGTGTCTTTTCTCTCTTACTTTCTAATTTATTTTTAAATTGAGTTTTCTAAACTAGAGATTTGCCTTCGCCTGGTGGTAACAAATGAAGAAGAACATTTAAGAAAGGCTCTGAAAGAAATATGATCAAATACACAAGCCCCATTGATCCAAAGCTACCTTGTTGAAAAGACATCTCACAAAACTGAATCAGTGCATATGGATTCAGAACAATGCAAGTCAGATTCACTTAAATTGTCCGTCTTTTATTCCCCTTTAAATCAAATATCAATAACCTTTGGGAGGTGATGCTGGCATTCAAATTAAATGACTTCTGGTTTTTCATGTTGTAGACCCGTTTATAGTCTTCCCTAGTCTTAATTAGCCAAATAAGGAAGTAGAGATATTATTAATTATCTTACTGATCCACTTGTCACCTGAATAAAGTAGAAACAGTGATTTGTTTTTCTTAATATGACCTCAGGAATCACAGCAAAAATAGTCAAGCTCCCAACTGTGCTCATTCTCTGCTACAAACTAAATTGTATACCCAGGCCTGTTACCTCTCCTTCCCCCTTCTCTTTTATTATGTGTTACACAGGGTGTAATTTTGCTAAAACAAGCCCTTTAATTATACATTGCCAGAAGTGTCACCTACTGTTAAATGATTCCTGTGCTGCAGACAGAAGAAACCACGAGCCCTGCAAGGTTCGGAAGTTTCCATTACGCGCACAGACCCCAAGAACAGCTGTTAACAAATCTGTTGGTGGTTTTGTGTAAAAAGGAGCCAGGCTGTGCTCCTGCTGTACTTTTGGTCAGAGAAAGCAATTTACATTTTGACAGGCTTCGTGGGCAGAAGAAAAAACAGCACAGGTATAATAATAGCTCTACATGAAAGATCTGGAGCAATGTTTTACTAATATTGAAAGTTTCATTAAATAATGAGCAGCAATCAGAGAAAAATTATCTCATGAGTACGGCAATATTAAGTCTGTTTACTGATAACATAGATGAGAGTATTATTTTAAGGAACTTTAAGAAAAAGACATGTGTGATTTAATATTTTATTAGACTGTTTAACATAAATTTTATCAAAATGAAACAAAAGAAGATAAACTTAGGTAGTAATGTTGACCAATTTTGTCTTTAAGAAAACTTAATAATTATTTCAATTCTCCATTCTCTTGCGTTATAAAACCTTTGTCTATTTTGAATCTATTTTCCCACATACTTTTAAACTGTAATAACTTACATGTAAATATAGAGTATATGTTTTCCTGCCAACCAAAATACTTCACTTTGTGTTGTAATTGCTGTTCTATTTTACTATTAGACCTTAAACATATGATCTAGAATTGAGCATGGGCCTTGCCAAATTTAAATACTAAGTCTAAATTTACGTCTGCATTACTATATTTAAATTATTTTAAGTTCCTCATTAAGTAATATAAGTATAATACCTTCAGAAAATTTTACATTGAACACAGATCTCAAAATAAAATAATTTACATTTATAAAATGTTAATAAGAAAGTAATGTTTTATTGCTGTGACAGAAGTTGATTGTATTTATCAATATTTGGTTTTTCTCTGCTCGCTAGACATACTTAAACACATTCTACAGACATTTTGCCTCTGAGTGGGACCACAGGACACAATTCTGGCTAATGGAATGTGTGCGGCAGAATTGTGTGCCACTCCCAGAGCTGACCAAAAAAGCAATCTTAAACACACTCTCTTCTCTCCAAGGCCCTAGAAGTAGCAGACACAATACAAAGTGGGGTCTCCCTGAGTCAGAGCTTGGAAAACAGTTGTGTACAAAGGCCACACAACAAGGACAAAATGTATTGGACTTCACATAAACGAGAAAGAAAATTGTATTTTCTCAGCCCAGGAGATTTTGAGGATATCTTAAGTTCCCCTGTGCTAACTGATGTTATTATGTGGATATTTAAGCAGAATATGCATCTATTTCCAAGAAAATATTCACTCTATATTAACTTCCTTAACCCATCAGGGTGTTTGTTGTTGTTGTTGTTGTTGTTGTTGTGTTCTGTTTTTATATTTTTTTGTAATAAAGCCAGAGAACTTAAAGGCTCATGTAATAAATATTCCAGATGAGAAACTTCAAAAACAAGTACTAAAAAATAGTACTTTAACAACCAAAGAAATGCATAATTATTTTCAGTCTTTTAAATCGTATCCTATCTATTACATAATATTAAATAAGCAGATGATTTTAAGGAGATACTTTTATTCTATTTGCATGGTTGTCGAGAATCCACGCTATGCTGTGTTGGGGCTCAGAAAACAATACCCTAAAATGAAGGACTCAGAAGCAACCTCACAAGTAAACATTTTTCTCTGACCTTCTCCTGTTCTTCTGCTTCTCAGTCCCATTCTCTCCCGAGGCTAGCTGTAGAAACTAGACTCCCTCTTCCCTAGGGCAGGCTGTTGAAACCAGAACTCCTTTTCCCCAAAGACAACCATAAACCGTAAAAACATTACTCTAACTTTCCCTCCATCTTTCTGTGTAAAAAGTGGCCATAAAGAAATTATCTGACCTACCTTCTTTGACTGTAAGCCATAACACCCCAATTCCAGAAAGAGTCCTGCCCCACACTCAGAAAGGAGGAAACCTGCACAGAGAGGCCAAGAATCTAAACAGACAGGCCTTGCTGGGCTTCTCCTCTGTCTATTAACAGAGCATACACTTTTTGTCCAATTATATATCTACGCAGCTGTCCATACTTTGTTGAACCTAAGCAAATGAATAGACTATTTACCTCTGTATCTCTGTGTCTTCATTTTGAACGCTGTCATGTATACATGTTAAATAAATTAGGATGCCTTTTCTCCAATTTATCTGTTTTGTGTGAGTTGATGTGCCAGCAAACCTGCAGAGTGCCAAGCAGAATTTCTCCCCTTTCCCCCTACAGCTGTTATTGTTAGGTACAGAGAAAGACATAAATCTTTCCTTTGTAAAAAATAAAAACAAAAATGACTTATAAGTAAGTATACTGCTGATATGGATTTAATTATCAATAAATAGCGTGTTAACTCTAGTTTATCATTCTTGAATATATGGCATCTTTCAGACTAAAACTCAATCTCATTGCTTGTAATTTTATTATGTATTCCAATCAAGTTGTAATATGATATATTGGATCAATATAGCTAAGCATAATTGTCATTTTATAAAAAGGTTTGAGATAAAGTAATATATACATATTTAAAATATTTTCTTGGAAAATGAGCTACAAAGCAATATGCAAGAGTAGAAAGAGCTTTCTTAGATAAAACTTTTTAAATAATACTTCTTTTTTTTTTTTTTTTTGAGACGGAGTCTTGCTCTGTCCCCCAGGCTGGAGTGCAGTGGCCGGATCTCGGCTCACTGCAAGCTCCGCCTCCCGGGTTCACGCCATTCTCCTGCCTCAGCCTCCCGAGTAGCTGGGACTACAGGCACCCGCCACCTCGCCCGGCTAGTTTTTTGTAATTTTTTTTTTTTTAAATTTATTTATTATTATTATACTTTAAGTTGTAGGGTACATGTGCATAACATGCAGGTTTGTTACATATGTATACTTGTGCCATTTTTTGTAATTTTTTAGTAGAGACGGGGTTTCACCGTGTTAGCCAGGATGGTCTCGATCTCCTGACCTCGTGATCCGCCCGTCTCGGCCTCCCAAAGTGCTGGGATTACAGGCTTGAGCCACCGCGCCCGGCCTAAAATAATACTTCTTAAGTATGATGTAACATTTTTTTCTAACATAGCTCTATGTTGACTAGACAATATATTTAGAAGATAAAAAGATAATGATTTATTTTAGTGACTCTCTGTCTGACTAACACATTTCTCATTTACACATTTTCCTTGAAGTTCTCAAAACAGCAGCAACAGCTACAAGGCCCTGAGATTTCCAAGGCATACATCTGCATGGCCACAGATTTCATCTCCCTTCCATCTAATTGCTTTGTTTTATTTTTCTCTTCTGCTAATCTCTGTCCGTCTAGCTTTCTAACATCTCACAGCTCAATACATTCTTTTTGCCTCCAGCTTGGTCTTTTTACCTGTGAATCAGTTCCCCTCTGAAGGTCTAACATCTTAGTCCCACAATGAGTATAGTTTTTTGGAAATGATATTTCCAAATTGCCTGTGGCAAACTCAAAGCTTGGCATGTGATCCTTTTCAATGCTGCAGCTTTGAGAAATATATAAAGGATCTTAATAAACTTTGCTTCTGTGTAAATTCAAGCTATAGTATGGATGGGAAGTTCCCAGTTGGTTCAGAGACATCCTAACTGATATTGAAAACACAAACAGGTAAGTGAGCAGTATGAGGTAGGTCAAAGATCAAGTCATAGAACAAATGGGTCTAGCAAGAGTTTAGTTCAGACAGTTGAGGATCAAAATGGGATAAATCCATGTGAAGTGGAGATCAGTCAGGTAGACTGAATAAACAAAGAGGGAAAAAATTTCCCAAAAGTCAAGCCACTGAAGCTATCCTAATACATACTAAGGAAATATTTCTAAAATTTCATTTAATATAAAGAATCATGTAGTAACCTTTCTTTCTCTTCATTGCCAGACTTCTTGAAAGTTCTATAAAATAGTCTACCTTTATATTTTCAACTCTTATTTACTCATTTCATCATCTCTTTATAGTCAAATTTCTGTCTCCACTGTCCTATAAAGATTTCTTCCTTTAGGGCCAAAAATAGACTTTTAATTGAGAGCATAATTGTTTCTATGCCCTCAACTTTGGCACTGCTTACTCACCCTTTTATTAGTAAGACGCTTAGCAATGAACTCTTAGCCTCAGTGGAATCTTTTTTTTTTTTTCTGGTTTTGATTCTATGTTATAAACTTGTGCCTCCATTAGTTTTTAAATTACTTTTTCATTAGCAGAATCAGACTATATTTCAATGTGCTTGTAGAAACTGTTACAACCTCACCTCTCAAAACACTTGTTCTCACACCATATGCTTCAGACTTACAATGCTTCTTCTATTTGCTTGTACATGACCTTGTTATGGGCCATCCTCTCTGTCTAAGGCATCTTTTGTTCTTTTTTTTCTGGTTAAATACTACTGACCAAGACAGAATTAACATTTCTCTCATCTTGACTAAACTTTAGACAGGCATCCTCCCCTCCCACATAGTCACCTCTAGAATTCAGATAGCCTAACCACAGAGACCTTACCTCCCTTTTCTTAGTACATTTACTTTAGAACATTTGTAACTGCAACTTTTTTCCTCTGCCCATTTGAGATGCAAATCCTTTAAAAAAGCCTCCTTGCCGGTTGTACAACCCAGGACTATCTTTCTCAACCACCTGAAGGCAATCCCTTTGAAATGTAATTATCAAAAGTAAAAAATAATACCCCTTATATCTCAGTCTCTGTGGAAGAATGGGGCTACTGTTGGTAGGAGCCTTTCTCAAAATTGTAAAACTACCTGCTATCATAAAGATGCAAAATAGCCTACCTTTCCTTTGGGTAAGGCCAATTAGCAAATACAGCTGGCCTGTGATCCTCCTATAGGAAATGTCCCCTGAGAGAGGCTTGGTCTTCAGAAAGGGAAACTTTCAGAACACAGCAGCTCTGTTAGAAGGAGACTACGGTGGGTTTAACCCCCCTGATCATATTCACCTCTCTGTAATCTCCTGTCAATACATATCTGAAAGTCAGAGGTTTAGAGAGCCTGATGCAGGTCACATACCCACAGATCTAGGTGGAGAAGGGTAGACAGTAGACATAAAGAACCTAACAAAAGATTTTTTATATATGTATCTGTGTTTATGTATATGTTTCCATGTATATGAATATACGTATATGTATATTTATATACACACACATACATAAATATTTATATCCCGGTTTGTAAACTAGTTGAGTCATTCATCAATCTACCCACTCATCCCTTCAAAGGATGGTTTTTTAATGTGATTGGCAATATATTAGGTCCTGGAGATTGTTTTAAAAAAATCAATACAGCATTACAATAATGATTGCATTGAATTGCTACTACAGAAACATTTCCAAATGCTGTGGAATTTTAGGAAACAAAGGTACGGAAGCAGTAAAATTTTTATTGCCATTTACTTTAAGGCTTATACATAAGTACATTGCCAAAAAAGAAGTGGAAGCAAGGCTTGATGGATGTGAGTGGTTTCATGTATCTGGACTATAAAATCTGTGAAAAAGATAAAGAGAGAGGAAAGATGTTGGTAAAATAATAGCAAGCTAGCTAGCTAAATAGGTAAGTGGATAGATAGATAATAGAAAATCACCATTGAGACTAAGAAAGGAATGATTACAATAATCACCCAATAGTGTCCCAACTGTGGAAACTCAAAAAAGTAAGACTGAAAATTGACCTTTGAGTTTTGATTGTGAAAAGAGTATTATTGATCTTTGCAAGACTTGCAGGTGGAAAATTATAAAAGGTTGGGATTTTATTCAAACCTGAAGAAATCTAAATACTTATTACATAAAAATTCGAAAAGATAAATGATGAAAAGGAAGAATTACCTTGAATTGAAATATAATGTTGACTTAAAAAATGAACTGCTTTTCCTCTGCTCTCACACTACAACAATCAACACAGAATACTTCTGGGACCAAATTTGTGGGGCTTTTTCCCTACTAGCAAGCAAGCAATTGATTCTGCAGTGGACGCTAGCTGGGTGTTCTCCAATTCAACATTAGCTACCAGAAGATAGCATCAGACCCCACAGGTTTAGAACTCAATCCACTTCTGATGCCAATCACAAGGCTTGGGTGTTTTTATTCGTGTTTCTGGCCAACCAGCTATAAGTCAGAGTTCCCACAACCTCTCTCCTGGGTTTGATTAATTTGCTAGAGTGGTTCACAGAGTTGAACAAAACACTTATGTCCACCAGTTTATTATAAAGGATATTACAAGGGCTACACCTGATAAGATACAGAGAGCAAAATATGGGAGAAGGGTCACAGGGCTTCCACACCCTCTTTGAGTACACCATCCTCCAGGAACCTTAATGTGTTCAGCTCTCTGGAAGCTCCTTGTAGCATCCTCTTGGGCCTTTTATGGAAACTTCATTGCATAGTCATAAATGAAGCATCGATAAGGGGATAGAAATGTGATTGGACAAAAAGGGTATGATCTAATACAAATAAACAGAGCGGGAAAGCCAGCAAGTTCTATCTATCTGTTCAGATTCTTTTTGGCCTCTCTGTGCAACATTTTCTCCTCCAGGGTATGGGGCAGAACCCCTTCTGAAATGGGAGTTCCATGACTTATAATCAGACAAGGCAAGTTAGATAATTTCTTTGTGACCAGCTCTAAGATGGAAAGGCAGGAGGAAATTAGGGTACATTTGTAATTTCTGTGGCTTGCCTTGAGGCGAAAAAGGAGCAGGTGAAGGGAGGGCAGAAAAAGGTCAAAGAGAAAGAAATTCTGTGTCTGAGGCCTGATTCTGAGGTCTAAAGCATCCCAACATTATAACAAAAGATGGTCTTTCACTTTTATCTCTCTGCAGTTGTTCCAAAGCTGCTTCAGGAAACAAGGACAAAAGGCCAAATACTTTGACAAAAGATATGCTTATTGCTTTAGTCACTTAGAAAATAACAAAGGTTACCGGAGTTATAAGCCAGGAACTGTGGACGAAAACCAATATGTATGTATAATAATATAACAGACATGTTTCTCATTTTTTCCTTTTCCTTTTTGCTGGTAGAGGAGATTTTATTGATGGATTCCATCTTTACTGCCTTTCAAACCCTGCCTTTCTCCTCAGAGGAAATAGAAAGATTAAGCAATTGTTCTATAAACAGCACATGAATTGTTCTAACCTGATATTATCAGTAATTCTTAAATGTGTGTTCATCAGGAACTCAGTATAAATTCAGTATTTTTAGTCGATTATGTAGTTGTGGCTCAGAACATACCACCCCAAAATATGACTGGAGAAGACCAGAATATTTGAACCTAATATATATGTTTTTGGCATAGTTTAAACACATTATTCACATTAGTTTTAGAACCTGCAGACACAGAAGTATCTCTGAAAAGCTGTCCTTTTGTAAATATATGTATAAAGGAAACCTGCATTTGTAAAAGTATCTCTATCAGGAAGATAGTGCACTGCTCCCAGACAACTTTTATTACCTGAGAGACTTTTTATCAGAGTAATAAGGCAATTTTTATTCACCATAGATTGTCTCTTCTAACTCTCCCATAACTTGTCTTCACCACCCCACAGAAGGCCAAAGCCTTTATTGCTTTTTGTAGCTCAGGATGCTATGTAAACTTTAATCATCTGTGGCCCTTCTTTAAGTTACATATTTTGGTGGGACTCCCATGCATCTGTATATAATTAAATATAGTTTTTCTCCTGTTAATCTGTTCATGTCAATTTAATGTCTAGCCAAGCCTAAGAACTAAGAAGGGTGAAGGATGCCACTTTTCCCTCCTCTGTAATAGTCAACAGAATATTTTCCACTCTTTGATTTTGTGCTTTTTTGTCATAAGGCTTCAATAAAATTGTCAGCTCCAATTTACTCATTATAAACATGTGCTATTTTTATTGAAAATTGTGTCAGTGGCATTTCTAGAGAGTATTTGCAAGTTGCTAATTACGAAATATGGTAAGTACTATGAGAAGACATTTTATACTTTAGTATTTTTAATTATTTTTAGAAATGAAGCTAAAAATACCTTTTCCAAAACTTATGACAGTGAGAAATATCTGCATAATTGACTCCATCTTGCTTCCAACCTCATAAGCTAACAGCCTTTGTTAACTTTTAAACAAAGATGATAACAGTACCTTCTGGAAACTAACTTCCTAGGGACTAAAACCACCTTTGTAATACTAACGAAAGGCCACAGTGTTAGGATTATGAGAGGGGTTTGAATTCTGCTTAGATGTAGGCCTAGTTGAGTGATAATCAATCATTGTTTCTTACCTTGATTTTTTGTTTCTCCTTTTTTTTTTCTTTTGTATTTTTAGTAGAGATGGGCTTTTACTATGTTGGCAAGGCTGGTCTTGAACTCCTGACTTCAGGTGATCCATTTGCTTTGGCCCCCCAAAGTGCTGGGATTACAGTCGTGAGCCACCACATGCAGCCCCCTAGCTTGATTTTCTATAAGCCCTTACTGCTCAGGAGTCACGTAGCCAGAGATCACAGTATTTGTGACTTCCTTAATTGCTCCTATAGATAACATCAGTATTGTCAAAACCTAAGATTTATCTTTGAGATATTTTTCAGACTTTGGATTAACTGACTCCATGTGGACCCACTACTCATACCAAGGACCTGACTCAACCAGTAAACCCAACCCAGAAATGGGCATAGCATGCAAAAGCAGTGTGGACACCCCTATGATTTCTTCCCCAACCAATCAGTAGCACCCGTTTCCTAACTCCCTCCCCACCAAATTACCCTCCAAGCTCTTGGGGAGGTAGACTTGTGAAATGTCTCCTGTCGTAGCACTTGGCTGGACCTGAAGTTATTTAAGACTTTCTCTACTGCAACATCACTGTCTCAGTGAATTGGAATTATCTGTATAACAGGCAAGAAGAACCTGGTTGGGCATTTACAATATCTGATCCTATTCATATTAGTTGTTAGAATAAATAAATCATAATATAAAGGAAAACAATATTAGTTTATAAGAAAAGGCAAATCCCATTGGAAAGTCAATTTCAATATAAGAAGCAATCAGACCAATCAGAATCACTGGACTCTCGACCAATCGGAGTCTACACAGATCACATTGAGAATACAACTTTTAGTGACAAAGATAAAATGATAAGCCTATTAACAAATTATGCTATTCTACCCTTATTTCTCCATATTTTGGGATTCTGTTGTCCACTAAGGCTTTCTACAACTGTGGTAACCATAGATATTAATTGAATTTCTATTCTGTGTCAGTAAATTTGCATACATTTTGTTTAAAGTCACTCAGCTAATAAGCACAGTACAGGATTTTTCTGCTAGATAGGCCATAGGTACTACTGTGAAGCATTTCATGTTCTAATACAATTGCATATATCTTTCTCTACTCTTGACTGTTAGCTCCCTAAGGCTTAAATGTGTCTATTCACCTACGCGTATTTTATACTAGCACAATGACTAAAAGTGGATGCATAATTTACAATTTAAGCTATACAGATTATAACACCATAAACAGGGAACCATGATATACTTGGTAGCAGTTATATTAAATTACATGGGAAATGCTTACAAGTCAATCAGTGGCTTCGTAAAATTCTGATATGCTGAGTGACTACTAAGTCACTGGCCAAATGCATGCATAAACCAGAGAGTGCCTTATTTTGAGACTGGCAGATTTGATCTCAAACTGCTCTAAGGAGATACAGAGACTGAAAACCAAGAGTTAGAGAAAATGCCTAGATAGAGATAGGTGATAGATGGATGGATGGATAGATAGATAGATAGATAGATAGATAGATAGATAGATAGATAGATAGATACAGAAATAGGTATCAGTTGTCAAAAGCTACCTTGAGGAATCCAGAGTCAGCTGATATAAGATAAAAACAGGTAAGCTGGTGTCATTAATTCATAAGGCTTTCTATGTCATTATACAATGCCAGTAAGCAGAGACGTCAGGAATACTGAGGTAGTAGTATTTGTTTCTGAAATCCCTTCTACATTCACAGCCACATGTGAGTAGTCCTGCTTATGAGTAGAAGGCAAATTTAGCCAGAGGCAGAATCAGAATAAAGAGGAATTTATTTTCTCTTTCACGGAAGTTGATCTATGATTATAGGAAGACTCTTCCCATATAAGAAGCTCTTATGTGGGAAACGAGAGAAAAAATGTTTCATTGCTAATTTATACTACAAGCACTTCATATTCTCATAAAATTAGATTTTAAAAGTTTGCCATAAAGAATAAAAATCAAGGATGCAATAACTGATAGCCTTTATTTAAATGAATATCTATCCTATTGTGGTCTTGTCTTAAATCAGGCTTTTGATAGATACAAATATATGCTTTCTCATAACTGAATGTAACTTACCTGCCCTATTTTCCTCTCATTGAGAGAATGTTGTCATATTCAAGGGCAAAAACAAGTTTTCAACATGCAGTTCTGATTTAAGATTATAAATCTTATGAAATATTTAAAATCTTTAGGATTTTGTTATTTAGTTTTTCAGTGGTAAATAAAACATATCTAGAGTTCTAGTGCTTTTTTATAGTCTTTAAAAATCTTTCGAAGTTGAAGAAATAAATAATAAAAATTTTCAAAACAAGCTTGGGAATGGAATATGCTACCACATGACAACATTAACAATGATACTGAAATTACCACGCAATTGCACTATATTCCTTCCTGATCTTATCACACATGTAGGACCATGCAAAAATTTCATGTTAGATGACAGTGTTTTACAGGTATAATCATGTATTGTATGTATTTGGACATCCCGTTGCTTCAGAAATGCTCTGTGGAGGAGGTGAGATCTGGGGTTGGGGAGGAGTTTCTTTGAAATAAGGCAACTACTTTCTCTGGGGAAAAAAAGAGCATAATGTGTGATCAGAACAAGAAATGAAAAAATAGAAATAGATGGGGTGGTGTGTGGCCATTTCTAAATAAATGACCATTTGGAGACTTTTGTGACAAACCACTTGTGAACCAAATTCATGGTTTTAATTTTATATTTTCTTTCTTTTTCTTCCTTATACAAACCGCAATTAATCATTATTTGAACTACGACATTAAAATGCTTTGAAAAAATGCCAGAAAAAATAATTTTTATGTAGTAGTAGAAAATATCATTTTTAAAAGTCCTGCCTGAATATGCAATTAGATACCACAAAGATTCATGCAATTAGGCAGAAAATATTTCACAATGCTGTTTCTAAAAAACAATACAAAACAAAAAACCATGCTTTCAAACTGAGAAATGATTAATTAACTAATGCAAAATAATTTCAAGTGTAATCTCTAAGTATACTGTTTGTTATACATTTCTTAAAGTTTATAAACTATTTCAGTGGCTTTTTGAAGACAATAAAGAATGTATATTAATACTCTGTACCATCGGTAAGTTGAGTGTTTATTATCTGAAATGGTTTACAATTCAGGTGAATAACAACCTATTTAACTTTTTTCCACCTTCATCATTATTCTGAGAACCAAAAGTTTTACTTCTGAAACTTAATTTTGTTGTACATGATGATAATATGGTATTTTGATGGATGATACAAAAATGGTTCATGAATAGGAAACCAAATTCAGAAGTCACATTTTTACTTTTAGAATTACATTATTGTATTCAAGTGTGAAGCCTAAAATAAAACAACATAACATATTACTCAAGGGGAAGACTTGTCAGCTACTTTTTCTCTCCTTCCCTCATCCCTGATAGGGCTGTGTGTGTGTGTGTGTGTGTGTGTGTGTGTGTGTGTGTGTGTATTTATGTCTCTACACAAATACATTGTCCACATATGGGGACAAAGACACACACATATGTGCTCTCTAGCGTAAGTAAAATTCAGATTTGCTTGGGGATATCTTGTAACCTAGGGATCACTAGGAACTTATTTGGGGGTGGCCAAAATTATTCATGGAAAAGGAATGAGATGTAGGAGTTTTAGATGTAACGAGCATACATTAAATGACAATCTATGGGCTTATTTAGGCAGACAAGAGCCTATTTACAAATAGGAAGAGGTATGGATGTCTTTTTTGTAGGAACACTTATCCTAAGGTGATAAAGAGCTGAACCTTACAGACTTGACCCTATAACAATAACAGAAATTACAGACAGGAGAAGCAATTCTGAATAAACCTTGCTGTCCATTATATTACATATTAAATATACATACATATTTAATGTCCCCTTCTCTTTTTTGTGCTTTGCTACTTCCCTGAATTCTATCAGTCTTTTGTGTGTTACTCTCTTAATTCTCCAATCAAATAGTCACCATAGAACTGGGATGTGGACGAGTGTGGGTTCTTATTTTTCTCGAACTAGTGAAAGAATCATAATTTATCAATACCTACACTACTGGCTTTTCAAAGCCCATATCATTCTCATACTCACAATTTGAGGTACCTAGTGGGTAGTATATCTTTCCAATTCTCATTAGTGATAAAGAGTTTTGCCTATTTCAGTTAGAAAACTGAAGATATGGGTATCAAATGCACGGACCAATTAGACCATCACATTCATCCTGAAACTCTATATGAATGTATAGAAAGTCTCATATGTATATATGGAGGGAGTATACACACACATACTTTTTTATATACTGAAAGTTTTGTTGTGATAGTTCACAATACATACAATTTAACCATTTAAAGTGTGCAAGGCAAAATTCTCAGTTATATAACCACTATCACAATTTTAGAGCATTTTGATCACTTCAGAATGAAAGCCCATACCCTTTGTCTATCACTCCGATATCTCTAAGTCAGACAACCACTAAGCTGCTCTCCCTGTAACTTTGCCTATTAAGAATTTTCATATAGATGAAATCATATTATGTGTGATCTTTTGTGACTGGCATTTTGGTATAATGTTTTCAGAGTTCATCATATTGAAACATGTATGAATATTTCACATTTTTATAGCTTAGCAGTATTCCATTGTATGAATATATGATATTTTATTTATCCATTAATTAGTTGCTTGATATTTGTTTCCACTTTTTGATTATTCTAAATAATCCTTCTGTAAACATTCATGTACAGGTTTTTCCAAGCATATGCTTTCACTTGGTCGAAGGGAACATAGCTAGAAGTAGAATTGTTGGGTCCAATGATAATTCTATGTTTAATTTTTTGAAGAACTGTCAAAATGTTTTCCAAAGTGGCTGTACCATTTTTATATTTCCACCAGTAGTTTACGAGAGTTCTAATTTCTCTATGTCTTTGTTTACACTTTTTATTATCTGTCATTTTGATTATAGACAAACTTGGGGGTGTGAAGTGTGATTTCTTATGGTTTCAATTTGCATTCATCTGATGACTAACGAGGTTGAGCATATTTTCATGTGCTCATTGGCTAGTGGTATATTATCTTTGGGAAAGTTTGTTAATAGTGGTCATAGTGTACATTTTGATTACCCCCAATTTATTTGATATTTTGTTGTCAGTCATGCTATTGGTGTCAAATGTAAAAAATTATTGCAAAATCCAAGATCATAAAACTTTACTTCCAGGTTTTCTTCTAAGAGTTTCATACTTTTTGCTCTTGCATTTTGGTCTGTGATTCATTTTAAGTTAATTTTGTACACGGTGTGAGATAAGGATCCAAGTCCATTATTTTGCATCTAGATGTCCAGTAGTCCCAAAGCCATTTGTTGAGGAGACCATACTTTCCCCCACTGAATGGTCTACTCACCCTTGTAAAAAAATCAATTGACCATAGATGTATTTGTATATTTCTGGACTGTTTATTTTATTCTGTTCATCTATATGTCTATCCTGATGCCAGGACCTCACTATTTTGGAAATGTGTTAGGAAGTGTGAGTACTCCAACTCTATTCTTTTATAGATTGTTTTGACTGTACTGGGTACCTTAAATTTCCATATAAATTTAGGACCCACTTGTCAATTTCTACAAAAAGTCAGCTAGGATTCTGATAGGGATTATGTAAAACTTATAGATCATTTTGGGGAGTATGACTATCTTAATAATATTAGGTCTTCTGATTCTTGATCATGGATATCTTTCTATTTATCTAGAACACATTTCAGCAATGTTTGTAGTTTTTTGTGTACATTATGACATTTTCACTTATTTTGCTAATTTATCCTAAGAATTTTACTTTTTGGTGCTATTGCACGTATAATTGTTTTCTTAATTTTATTGTGGATTTTTCAATCTAGTTTACATAATAGAGTTGATTTTTAAATTTTGTTTTCTGCAACTCTCTGAACTCACTTATTATGTTTAAAAGTTAAAAGCCCACAAAGTGGATTCTTAAAGATTTTCTATACATAAGATTATGCCATTTGTGAACAGGGATAGTTTTATTCTTCATTTTTAATATAGATACTTCTTTTTTTTCTTGTCTTTGCCCTTCTTAAACTTTCAAATTCTAAGTCAAATAGAAATGGTGAGAGTGGACATATTATTTTTATTCCTGATCTTAGAGACAAAGCATCTGGTTTTCACTAGTAAATATGTTGCTAAGTGGAGGTTTTTTGCACTTGCCCTTTTTCAGGGTGAGAAATTTCTCTTCTGTTCCTAGTGTGTTGAGTGTTTTAATATGAAGCAATAGTGGATTTTGCCAATTGCCTTTTCTGCACAAATTAGGGCAATCATCTTTTTTAAAATAATCTTCATACTATTAATATGGTATTGATTGATTTTCATATGCTGAAACATATTTGCTTTCCTGGAATAAATGTCACTTGATGATGGTAATTTTTTTTCTATGGTACTGAATTCAGTTTGCTAATATATTTTTAAGGATTTTTTTTTCATTTATATTCATAAGAGATGTTGGTCTGTTGTTTCCTTTTCTTTTCCTGTTTTGTTTGGCTTTGGTATTAGGGTTAAATAGGCTAGGAAGCATTTTATCTTCTATTTTTTTAGAGGTTTGTGAGTCATATATACATATGAGACAGGGTTTCATTCCATCTCATACCTAGGCTGTAGTGCAGTGGCACAATCATGGCTCACTGCATCCTCGACTTCCCAGTCTCAGCCGTTCCTCCCTCCTAAGTAGCTGGTACCACACATGTGCACCACCATACCTGGATAATTTTTTGTAGAGACAGAGTCTCCCTATATTGCTCAGGCTGGTCTCAAACTCCTAGGCTCAAGACATCCTTCAGCCTCATCCTTCCAAAGTGCTGAGATTATAGGTGTGAGCCACCATGCTGGGTGTATTAATTCTTTAAATGGTTGGTAGAATAAAGCAATGAAGCCATCTAACCTGTTTGATTTATGGAACTAGTTATTGTTTATTAATAATTTAATTTTCTTACTTGCTCAGGTCTATTCAATTGCCTTTCTTCTTGTGTCAGTTTTGGTAGTTTGTGTCTTTCTAGGAATTTATCCATTTCATCTAAGTTATCTAATTCATTGCCATGCAATTGCTCATAATATACATATATTTATTAATGTATATTTAAGATATATAACTATAAATATAAAATATATATACATTTCTGTAAGGTAGTACTATTTCCTTTCTAATTCTAGTAACTTTAATATTCTTTCTCGCTTTGTGTGTCTGTCAATATAGCTAAATATTTGCTTATTTTGTTAATTTTTTATTTCAAAGAACCAACTTTTGTCTTTATTTATTTTCCCTGTTGCTTTTCTATTCTCTATTATATTAATTTCCAACCTAATGTGTATTTTTTTTCTTCTTTTTGCTTTAGGTTTAATTTGCTCTTATGTTTTCAGTCTCTCAAAGTGGAAGTTTAGGCTAATTAGGAATCATTCTTGCTTTTTATGTAGATATTTACAACTATAAATTTTCCTTCAAGCACTGCTTTACCTGATTCTAATAATTTTTGGTGTGGTGTGCCTTCACATTTATTTATCTCAAAGTACTTTCTAATTTCCCTCGTGATTTCTTATTTGACCTCTTAATTAGGAGTATGTTATTTAGTATTCATATATTTATAGGATTACCAAATTTCTGTTATTGATTTCTATGTTCAATCTATTGTGACCAGAGAACATACTTTGGGTAATTTGAATCCTTTCTATGTTCAATCTATTGTGATCAGAGAACATACTTTGGGTAATCTGAATCCTTTAAAATTTGTTTTGACTTGTTTAATGGTTCATAAACTGTCTCTCTTGGAGAAAGTTTCAGGTACACTTGAGAAAAATGTGTATTCTACCATTGTTGGGTGCTGTATTATATAAATGTCTGTTAGATTTAGTTGGTTTAGAGTATGATTGGTATCTACTACTTCTTTGACAAATTCTGCTTAGTTATTCTGGCCATTATTGAAAGTGTTAAATTCTCTATTTTTTAATTATGATTTCTTTCTCTTTTTCTTTCTTCTTGTCAGTTTTATTTTTCATTTTTGGAGGGAGGAGGCCCCGTTTTGTAGGTCTCTGATTGTTACATCCAACTTATAGATTAAACTTTTATCCCTATGAAATAAATCTCTTTTTCTTAGTAACATTTACTTGATTTAGAGACCAAATTTTGTACAGCCATTCCATATTTCTTATAGTTTGTGTTTTCATGATCTGTTTTTGAATCCAAAGTTTATCTTCTGTAGTAAGTATATAGTTGGATCTTATATCTTTTAAATCCCTCTGACCATCTATGTCATTTGGAAATTTTAGTCTACTCACAATTAATGTTATTATGATATAGTTGGATTTATGTCTGTGAATTTTTGTTTTCTGTGTGTTTTTTATATTCATTTATTTACTCCTTTTAATACATTAAATTAATATTTTCTAATGTAACATATTAATTACCTCAATTTGTTTGCTATGTCTATGTTTTTTAGCTGTTTTCTTAGCAGTTGTTCTAGAGCTTACCATATATATCTTAACTTTGATACTTCACATTTAGACTAAACTAATTCAACTGAGGTCTAGAAACAATATACTAATATAGCTCTATTCCCTTTTCCCCACATTTGTGCTATGATTACTTTATATAATTATATGTCTCTTAAACAAGTGGGAGAAGAGAGGAGAGCAAATATGTATTTATATAGATGGCAATATTAACTTTCTTATATTCTATTTCTGGGTTTCTTTATTTATTCCTGTGAATACCTGTTACCACCTGGTGTCATTTCCTACTCCAATATAGTTTACCTCCCAGACAATTTCTTTGTAGTTGTATTAATCAGTTCTTACACTGCTATAAACCCTGAGACTGGGTAATGTATAAAGAAAAATGTTTTAATTGGCTCATGGTTCCACGGACTGTACAGGAAGCATAATGCTGGCATCTGCTTCTGGGGAAGCCTCGGGAAACTTTCAATCATGCAAAAGGCAAAGGGAAAGCAGGCACGTCTGACATGGCTGGAGCAGGAGGGAGAAAAATGGGGGGAAGTGCCACACATTTCTAAACAACCAGATTTAATGAGAATTCTCTCACAAGACAGCACTAGGGGGATGGATGCTAAATCATTAGAAACCACCCCCATGGTTCAGTCACCTCCCACCATGCCCCACCTCCAACACTGAGGATTACGAATCAATGTGAAATTTGAGGAGGGACACAGATCTGAACCATATAAATACAATTTTATTTTTATATATCTGTGTGTGTGTGTGTATGTGTGGGTGGGTGTATAGTTTTATACACTTCCTTTTTAAGTCATTAGAAGGAAAAAGTAGAAGACATGTGCATATATGCTATATTTAATAATTCCACAGTTAATTTTACTGGAGGCCTTTGGTTTTGTTTTTCTTTTTATGTAGATTGGAACTATTGTCTGGAATATCCTTTGGTATTTCTTATAAATTGTATCTACTAGTAATAAATTCCCTCAGTTTTTGTTTACCTGTGAATGTTTTAATTTTTTTTCATTTTTGAAAGATAGTTTTGCTGGGTAAAATTTTTGGTTTACAGTATTTTCTTTCAGCACTTTGAATATATTACTCTACTTCCTTTGGCTTCCAATTTTATAAGGAGTCAGTTGTTTAATCTTATTGGAGTTTCTTAGTAAATGAGAAACCATTTTTCTCTTGATCTTGTCAAAATTTTTCACTTTGACTTTCTGTACTTTTCCATGATATGTCTGTCTGTGTCTCTGTTTGTCTTCATGTTACTTGGTGTCAATGAGCTCCTTAAATTTGTATATTCATGTCTTTCATCAAATTTGGAAAGCTTTCCAACTTTTACAACTTGTTTTCTAATTATTTTCTTCCTTCTCATCCATAGTAATTCCATTAAAAGCATATTAGTGTGCCTAATAGTGCCCCACCTTTACCTGAGGCTCTGTTTACTTTTATTCATTCTCTTTTCTTTCTATTAGTTTGATTGTATAATCTCTATCAATCTATTTTTCAAGCTTACTTATTCTTTCTTCTTCAAGTTTAAGTCTACTGTTGATCAACTCTAGTGATTTTTTTTCATTTCAGTTGCTGGGCTTTTAAAGCCCAGAATTACAATTTGGTTCCTTTTATAACTGCTGTTCCTTTATTGATATTGTCTATTTGATGAGATCTTATCATCATGCCTTCCTTTACTTTTTAAAGCATCATTTATTTTGCTTCTTTGAATATATGTGTAATGGCTGTTTTGATCCTTTTTTGTGTTAAATACAACATCTAATAATTCTCACATGCAATTGCTTTTGTTCAAATATATTTCATTATATGGGCCAAATTTTTTGTGTGTATCTTTAAATGTCTCATAATTTTTTCCAAAAAACTAAAAATTTTAGATAATATATTCTAATAACCTTATTCATTGTTTTTTTCTCCTCCCTCTGAAGCCTGTTTTAGTTATTCATTTAATTATTTGTTTAATGACTAGATGGATAACTTTAATACAGTCTATTCCTTTTCTCCCTCCACCCATTAAAAGCCTCTGATATTGCTCCTCAAATCTCACTGCCTTGGATGTGTACACAACTAGCCTAAAATGACAGTTGTTTTAGTAGGACTTTCTTTGATTGTCTCTTTTTCTGACCACAACTAAATGTTAATATCCTCTAATTGCCAGCTCATTACTCTATTGTTGTTAATGTGTTCTGATGCATAAATTCCTCTGCAGGTTAATCCAGTTAAATCTGGGATCTTTTGCATGAATAGTTTTTGAGTTCAACATTTTGGTTTGCCCTGACCTTTGGAGAGCACTTCTTAACTGTTTATTCATTTGGTTACTCCGATAAGCCTGTTGGTCACTCCGATAAGCCTGTTGGTCTGTGATTTAACTTATACCTCTAATGAAATTATTACCATCCTCTTAATTGCTTTCCACTGAAAGCTTCATAATTTTTTAGCATGTTCTTAGGTTTGAAGTTCCCTACACTCTGTTTCACATAATGTCAAATATTTTAGGAAAAGCTTCTGAGCTCACTTTTTATGGCCTGACTGTCCCTCTGGGGAAAAAAAAAAATTCAGGTCACATCTCTGGATCTAAGAGCAGGAACACTGTCCTGCTTCTCTTTGATTGACATTTCTGCTCTTTTCTTGCTTCTTCCAGCATTGAACCTTCATCCTATGAATGAGCCAATGTGAAGGCAATCAGGATCCCAATATCCTTAACAAGTGTTCTCAAGGTAGACATTCTGTCCCACAGGTTTGGGAGGGGTGGAAGAAGATAGATACCAACATCTAAGGCAAAGTCAACCAAAATTTAGTCTCCAGAACAGGAATGTGAAGGATGAAGAATGAAATAAAGAATGTTGATTTCCTACCTCTCACACAAAGATGCCATAGCTCACAGCTGGCAGTTGGGGTAGAATAACCTGAATCTGTATTGTCAGTTATCCTCACCTGGAATGGAAGTCACAATCTGCTGGGAGTGAGAAAGGACATAGTAGATTATAGTTCTAATATCACAGATTCTCACTGTTTTTACTGAGTTTTAGTCAATTTTCTTGAATAAATGTTTCTTCATTTCCTATATACTCTTAGAAATATATCCACAGATTTAACATTGACCTTTTCTTAACATATATAAATTCCACCAGTTTCATGGAGGATTTCCATGGAACTCCTCATGTTACCATTCCAGAACACTTATTCGTGAAACAAATATTTGTTGACTGTATAAAAATAGGTACTGTTTCCATGGTAATATGAAAGAATAGCAGTAGAAAATAGGGAGGTAGTTCTGAGAATAAAATCCTAAAATCTGTTACTTTTAAAATTAAGAAACACAAAACTTAAATATATCCTTAGTATTAAACATCCAAAAAATATTGAGTTTCATAAAAGCAGAAATCATAACAGGCTTTATGTGGTTGTTTAATTTTTTTAATAACACATGTGTTTTATAATAATAGGAGAGCCAGTTCAACTTATTGACCTGAGAAATACTATTGGAAATGTGTTTGTTGACTACACAACTATGGAGTAGAAATCCTCTAAATGCAGGAAATGAAGTGATACACAAAAAGAAAAAGATTGGGATATTCGTAGGTAAGGTGTATAAAAAAACAAATCCACAAGCAAGAAAGATAGTAAGAGCTAAGCAATAGATTATAATAGGTTGAAGCATAGAGAATTACTGGTGGTTGCTTAAAGATCTGGGAAAAACTCTCTTGCCAGGTGACATTTCAAAGGAAATCTAAATGACAAGAAAGGGTCAAACAGAATTTCAAAGGATAGGGAAATCCAGGCAGCAGATAGGGCTATTGAAAATGATATAAAGGAAAAGCTTGGTTATTAAAGGAACAGAAAGAGTCAGTGTGACTGTGCCATGGTAGATAAGGAATTTGGCAATAATATTTAGTTATTGGGTCGTGATAGCCCCCCAATCAAATCACCTAATCAGCTGATATATAGCCCTAAGCAATGTGTAAAAATCTGATTCCCATTCTGCATCCAAAATTTTGCAAATTCTATAAACCATTATTTATTGTTATTGCTAAAACGGACCTTTCATTCCTGTCATGTCGATAATCATTAAAATACTTAGATATTTTGTGAAATAAAACCATTCTCAATTTAGATTTGATTCTTTTGTTATCTATTTGGATCTGATATTGCTATAAAATGCTTGGAATGTAATGTATGATATAGCAATTCATTTAATTCTGCTTGTTGAATTTTCACTTTATCTGATCTGCTTCTATAAATGTCCTATAACTACATCCAGTCTGATTGTTCAATTATCTTGGCATTACTCCGGTCTAGAGCAGTTTCAGCATTCTGAATCCTACAGTGTAAATGTAGACTCACCATGTGGGAACTCCTGAAATCATGTTGTCTGTGTAAAAAGCAGAGAAAAGTATATGACTCATAATAGGAACTAACAAAGGTAAATTTTGTTGCCTTTCTTGCTACCTTCCTTTCTCCCACCATTACTTTCTCCCCCTGCACAAGAAGAACCTGAGATAGGTAGGACTATCCATTGTTTTGTACATCCTAATGAGAGGGGAAGTAATAGTTCAGAAGGAACTGTGATGTGGTGGGAAATCACAGGTTTTGATACCAAAAGACCTGAGACCAGGCTTGTGTTCTAGTACTAACTTTTAATAGCTGTGTATTAGTCAGGGTTCTCCAGCAAAACAGAACTATAAGAATGTACATATAAGTACACACATACACACACACACACATACACACACACATTCATTTTATTGTTTTAGTAGCAGAAAGATTTACTAGAAATTTATTACCCTGAACTGGTGTTGCATGTGCCATAGTACTATTAGTCATTAAAATTGATGTGAAGAAATATTCTTGCTTCCAAAATAGTCTTGAACAAAGCTATAAAATGTAGTTTCCAGTGTGATTTGTGTTCTGCCTCTTTCCCTTGGCATCCCACCAATGACTATGGTTATCCCTTTTACAGATGGAGATCGTGAGATACCAAGGTAGATGCTACTCTAATGGTTACACATTACAATGAGTGACAGGAGTTGCCTTTCTCTGCCTGGCCTAGGTAGAAGGTATTGGAGAGGCTGATGTGTCTGATCAAAGATAGGGACATCCATGGCCCCATCCAGTTGACACACAAAATAAACCATCATATTATACTTTGTTGCTATGAACAATTTACCTAAGTTCCCTGAGTATTAGTTTATTTTTGAATGAATTATAGTGGGTAAAACATCCCACAGAAATGTTATAAAGAATAAATTAAATATGCAAAATATATGAAAGCACTTTGTAAACTTTTATGACCATAATATTTATCATTATTTTACCTGATTTTACCAAAAATTTTTAAATGAAGCTATAGGAGTGTTTAAGTTACACATATAAAGATTCATTTATAGATTTAACAATCATACTTCTGGCACTTTTCTCATTTATGGTGCTAGAGTGTACTGTTACATAGTATACATTCTGCTGGAGACTGTAACTTTTAGTTCCATTCAAGAAAAATTTGGTAAATATTATAAAAAGAAAGAAAGACTATAACTTTTTTAATTTCTGAGAAAGCTTTTTAGAACATCTTTATGTAAGTCCAATCCAAGCTAATTTGAGATATTAATTTGGAGACTTTTTCATTGCACTTTCTTTAGGTCAATCAGATGAGAGAGACCACGAGGGTGCTTGAGCAAAAACAACATCTGGCATTTTTCAGGGATAGAGGAATAATTCAGAGATCCAGGAGGATTGGACTGTGAGAAAGGCAGGCATCAGGTGCTGTTTGCTGTGTTAACCGTTAATAATTACATTGAGGATTTTTGCTCACACTTCTTTTGTATCCTAATTATTTATAGTTCAGGTCTCCAGCTTTTACATATCCCTTTCTGCTCCACAAGTCTCTGGAGATCTCTGAAAATAACTGCTGAATAACAGTGACTTAGGTAACGGATTGAGTTGGATTTAAAGTCTTCATATTGTCTCCTATTATGACAATAAAACTCTCATGGTTACTGATTATTCCCAAGCTATTCCAAATAGTGACAATCAAAAAATAGAGAGAACATAAGAGTAATGGCAAAGAGGAGATAGTACATTCAACAAGAAAACTTTTGCTTACATTGCTTGACATGATATATTTAAATGCAATTGTAAATGTTACTTAAGGGGAACTATTTTAGAAAAAGTTAATAGTTTCTGAAAGGTAGAGATTTGATTAAATCAGAATCATGCTCAGGTGATGTATTAGCCAAGTTTCTCCAGAGAAACAGAACCAATTCAGTAATATATATGTGGGGTGTATGTGTGGGCGTGTGTGTGTACATTTCTCATACTATGTTACCTGTAATATATGGTGTAAGGAAATGACTCACATGATTATGAAAACTGGAGACATAGGAAAACTAGCAGTATGCTTTCAGTTTGAAAGCAAAGTCCTGAGAATCAGAAAACCAATCTTGTAAGTCCCAGGCTGAGGACAGGAGAAGACCAGTGTCTGAGCTAATGCAGTCAGGCAGAGAGAGAAAATTCTGCCTTCCTCTACCTTTTTGTTCTATTTAGGACCTCAATAAATTGAATGATGCCTGCCCACACTGAGGAAGGCAGTCTTCTCCCAATACAAATCTAGACTCTATTGATTCTAATGCTAATCTCATACAGAAATGCTCTCTCAGACACACCCAGATATAATGCTTAACTAAATACCTGGGCACTCTGTAAAATGTCACTCTGTAAAGCTGACATATAAAATTAGCCATCACAGAAGTATAACTATCAACTTTCCCATTTTTAAATTCACATGTTACATTATACTGGATATAAATTTTTGGAAATGCAGGGGTGTAAAAGGTTGAGAAAATCTTAAAAATACTAAAATCAAGTAGGAGGAGTTGAAGAAAAAATAAAATTGTGGTGAATATTGAATAAAACAGTTTCCTTGGCTAAAAACTTCCATATGGAACAGCATATTGAGTTTCTTCTCGAAGAGTGGCAAAACTATATACCAGATTGATTGAATCTGGCCTTCTGTGGAACATAAGTTTATATACACATTTGTAGAGAACAGAAAAAAAAGAGAGTCATATTAGGTGTTATGTGGAGTTACTAGACAGTTTCCTAAAAACTAAGCATTATGTACTCTTTAAGTTAAAATTTAAAGCTTTATTTTAGAAGCTATGAGATAATAATTTATTTAAACATTTTTAAACCTATAAATTTTATTGGAATGTATTGTTCTAGCTTGAATTTTCTGAGGGAACACAAGACACTAGTCACAAAAATGGTTCCCTACTTTTAGCAGAACAACAAAAAAGTTCTCCCCACTTTATAGAATCTTTAAATATAAAGGCAAATAGCTGATCTCCAATGAGTTAAGAAAAGTTTAAATTCTGATACAATAATGAATATAAAATACGTGTGTATACACAGCATGCATATATACAAACAAAATTAGTAAATATATGTTATGCATAATATATATGAATATGTTAATTATATATGCATAAATATATAATAAATTAACAAATTCATCTTTTTAAAGTCTTTTATAATATATCATTTTATATATTCTCAGATTTCAAAAAGAGATAATACAGGCTTCTTGATACTATAGCAGGGTAGCCCAAATAGCGAGATTATGAAGGTCAACTAAGAAAATGAGTAATCCACAGAATGCTATGTAAAAAGGTCATTGAATGATCCTGAAGCCTACATAGACTTCTATACAATTGCTTTCAGTAGAAAATCTCCTCAAAAGTTGAACAAAGTAATTTTTAGATAATTTTAGGATTAATGCAATTGAAAGACTCAAAAATACTTCACATAAAAAATAATATACAGAAATAAGTGGAGAAAATTAGCTACATTTTGAAAAGATATTCTTCAATCACACAGTAAAAATTCTCATAGTGCTGTTCTAAATTTCAAATAAAGGATAAATTTAAAATTGTAGATAAGTGAAATTTGCATATCTTTCCCAATATTAAATTTTTACAATTGCATGACAACATATAGCTAAGCTAATTTACAATTAAAATAGTGAAGAACAGTGGATGAAATAATACAATGTGTTAAATACGATGACTGGTTAGTCAATTTATTTTGAATATCAAACAGAAGTGAGATTTCAGAGTGAAATATTTTGCCTTTGTATTTGTCTTTCTAGTTTGCTAATGATCATTACTAGACAAATTATGAAAACCACACACACTTTTCCCCAAAACAGTGCCTGACATATTAAAAAGAAAAATCCCCTAAACTGAATCAGGTATTAATAAAGTACTGAAATTGTGACACCATTTATAAACCTTTGAATCACAAATATTGTATTTCCATTGCCCAAATTTTACTTTAGGCTGAAATAGAAACTAACATTTATCAGACTCATTAACCCTCAATGAAAGGATGAAAGGGTTAAGAATCAGAGTTGTCAAGATTATATAGAGTTAGGGACAAGAAATTGGAAGAGACAAACTTTCTCTTTTAATTAGACATTCAGTCTCTTGGTTATATTTTGGCTTCTATTGAGTCTCACTCATTATTCTGTATTCCATTCATTGATGATTATTGGTGGGTGTTAAGAGCCTAGAATAATTTTAATACCTAATTAAAATGTTTTGAAGTTTGAATATCCTACATTGTTATTTTAAAACTGTGTGTGTGTGATTTTTAAGCATTGCATTAGCAGTGATCATTTATAGGAACTGTCTTCAATATATGTGGCTCAGCCAAATTTGTGAGTTCATTATTCATAAGCACGTTAGATTAATCTATATATTTTTAGCTGAAAAAGTTACTCAATCATCATTTCTTGTCAAAATTATTATAATGCCATAATGATGTGCTTGAAAGACTATAATTAAGAGTAAGTTAATAATGCCATCTGAAACTCAAAACTGAGAGATGATTATAATTTAACCCAATTACTCTATTGTAAATGATCTCAGCTTTTCAAGGACTTCTAAGTAAATTTTATTATATTCTTACAAAATATATGCCACCTAAAATAATTCTGATGATCAAGCTCCTGAATAAAAGCACGTGTTTATTTGCCAAAAATCCCTATAAAACAAAAAAACAAAACAGTCTGATTATTTCACTTATCAATTTAAAAAAATCTTAAAAATTCAAATTTAGTAATATTTAAAAATGGTTGAAGCAAAGCTGAACATATTGAAATGATATCCAATTTTCTATGAATTGGCCACTGGTTCCATTTGTTTTGTGAATTTGCAGGACTAGAGTCTGGAAAATGCATATCTGTATTTTGTCAGGGGAAATTATCTTGTTTGGGAATGTTTACAAACCACAACAGAAGAAATTGAAGCATCTTCTACTTAGGGTGAAATGTCAAGCAAAAAAGATAAGAAGATTATTTTCTCTGTCAATTTCTGTTTCACATAGTTTTTCTCTAAGTTGTTTTTAATAACCGTGTATTATAGGTAGGCAACTGCTCCTATGTATGAATCAACTGGGGAGTAAACAAGTCACCTGGCGTAAGTGGCAAAAGATTTAGCATATATTTATTCTATTATTCTACACTTCAAGTAGAAGTTACTAGGCACTTTTCACCTTTCCAATAATCACCTAGTTAAATTTTAACAATGCCCTTCTCCCTTGAGCATTTGGATACCAAGGATTGCTCAATTTCTTTGAGGTAAGTGCTACTCAGTCTATTTGTGGTAAAAATATATGTTTTTCTTTTTATTATTTATTTCTAATGTATGGGTTTTATGCATCAATACTTTTATAAAATAAATAGAGAAGCTTTTACTTTTTTTTTTTTTTTTTTTTTTTTTTTTTGAGGTGGAGTCTCGCTCTGTCACCCAGCTGGACTGCAGCAGTGGTGTGATCTCGGCTCACTGCAACCTCCGCCTCCTGGGTTCAAGCGATTCTCCTGCCTCAGCCTCCCAAGTAGCTGGGACTACAGTTGCATGCCACCACGCCGGGCTTATCTTTTGTATTTTTAGTAGCGAC
This sequence comes from Papio anubis, assembly GCF_008728515.1. Classification (NCBI taxonomy): domain Eukaryota; kingdom Metazoa; phylum Chordata; class Mammalia; order Primates; family Cercopithecidae; genus Papio; species Papio anubis. The sequence goes on along the minus strand of NC_044985.1, from coordinate 38,854,690 downwards.
AGGTTTCACCATGTTAGCCAGGATGGTCTTGATCTCCTGACCTCGTGATCCGCCCACCTCGGCTTCCCAAAGTGCTGGGATTACAGGCTTGAGCCATCACACCCAGTGAGAAGTTTTTTCAAAATCACACAAACATAGGCCATTATTACACTCAATACATATAATACTATGGCTATGGCAATGGTTTGCAGATCTCGCTTTGTATAGTACTACTTTAGTGACCTAGTGCACTGTTTAATTTTTGATGGGGTTATGAAAGTGTGAATTAACTTAGCTTGTTCTTGCTAATCTTTTTTCTTGAAAGCAGAATCCTATTCATTGTCTATTATCTTTTGTTAAACAGCATAACTAGATTGGTTTTGGTTCTGCCTGACTTAGTTCTTTTCTTCATTCATTTAAGTAAGACTTCTAACTCTTACTATGAATTTCATTCCTGTTTTTAGATCTCTATGTCTTGTTAGAACTGGAAAGAATCTGTTACCCTTGTCCACATGGGCATTTAATGACTCGAGTCATTGCGCTAACTTCCAAGTAGCTCACTATCTAAATGTATTTCTGTTTCTCTTCCAGCCTTATTTATAGCATGACGTTGTAATACTTCCCCTAACTCAAGGGTTCTTAAGAGTTTTCTAGTCCTCTAGAGCATTAATCAATTTCCTTTAGAAAGTTCATGAACCTAATAAATTATATGCATTATTTTGTACATTGGTGCATATGACATATTCAAAGTCTTTTTTGTTGTTGTTTCAAAAGATATACTGTTGCCATTTTTTTGTGTGTGGAAAGACTACAGTGCTATCAGCCAATAAATTGTAATAGATTAAAAATTCCAAACTTCTTGATAGGTAACTTGAACTCAAGGCAATAAGAGGATAATTATCTCTTTCCTTACTGATCATTGTCATAAAGTATTATTTTTCAGTACTTGTAAAAAAGTTAAATAATCCTAACTCTGGATATGTATACTCAAACTATAGGCCAAGTGTAGCATAAAGAAAAAAATCAATCACATTTGCATCACCATCCTAGTCTACACATGCGAGCATGAGCAATCATCAGATTAGAGATTTAAGGGATATTATTGTAGATTCAGCATGATATTATATGAAGCACACAACCAACTATTGATGGTTTGAAGCTGAAAAGAGGGCCACAAACAAAGAAATCTGTTCAACCTGTAGAAGCTGTAAACAATCTCTGAGAACATTTTCAATAAGAAGCCACCAGCAAGGAGCCCAGCCCTGCCTGAATCTTGATTTTAGCTGAGACCCATTTTCAGACTTCTCACCTTCAAAATTTTAAGATAATAAGTGTATTAATCTGTTTTCATACTGCTATGAAGAAATACCCAAGACTGGGTAATTTATAAAGAAAAGAGGTTTATCTATGCAAATAAACTAGAAAATCTAGAAAAAATGGATACATTCCTGGACACATACACACTCCCAAGACTGAACCAGAAAGAAGTTGAATCTCTGAATAGACCAATAACAAGTTCTGAAACTGAGATAGTAATAAATAGCTTACCAAACAAAACAAAACAAAAAAAACAAACAAGAAAACAAAACCCAGAACCAGATGAATTTACAGCTGAATTCTACCAGAAGTACAAAAAGGAGCTGATAACCTTTCTACTGAAAGTATTCCAAATAAGTGAAAAGAAGGGACTCCTCTGTAACTCATTCTCTGAGGCCAGCATCATCCTGATATCAAAACCTGGCGGAGATAAAACAAAAAAAGAAAACTTCAGGCCAATATCCCTGATGAACATCAATGCAAAAATTCTCAATAAAATACTGGCAAACCAAATACAACAGCAAATCGAAAAGGTTATCCAACACAATCAAGTTGGCTTCATCCCCAGGATGCAAGACTGGTTCAACATATGCAAATCAATAAATCTAATTCATCACATAAACAGATCTAAAGACCAAAAGCACATGATTATCTCAATAGATGCAGAAAAGGTCTTTGATACAATTCAACATCCCATCATGTTAAAAACTCTCAATAAACTAGTTATTGAAGGAACATACCTCAAAATAATAGGAATCATTTATGACAAACCCACAGTCAATATCATACTGAATCGACAAAACCTGGAAGCATTTCGCTTGAAAACCAGCACAAGATGAGGATGCCCTCTTTCACCACTCCTATTCAACATAATATTGGAAATTCTGGCCAGGACAATCAGGCAACAGAAAGAAACAAAGCACATTCAAATAGAAAGAGGGGAAGTCAGATTATCCTTGTTTGCAGATGATATGATCCTATATCTAGAAAACCCCATCATCTCAGCCCAAAAACTTCTTAAACTGATAAGCAACTTCAGCAGAGTCTCAGGATAAAAAAATCAATGTGCAAAAGTCACAAGCATTCCTACACACCAACAACAGGCAGTCAAAGAACCAAATCATGAATGAATTCCCATTCACAATTGCTATAAAGAGAATAAAAATATTTAGAAATACAGCTCACATGGGAAGGAAAGGATCTCTCCAAGAACTACAACCCACTGCTCAAGGAAATAAGAGAAGACACAAACAAATGGAAAAATATTCCATCCTCACGGATAGGAGGAATAGATATCATGAAAATGGTCCTACCGCCCAGAGTAATTTATATATTCAATGCTATTCCCATTAAACTACCATTGACATGCCACAGAATTAGAAGGAACAATTTTAAAATTCATATGGAACCAACAAAGGGCCTATATAGCCAAGACAATCCTAAGCAAAAAAGAAAAAATCTGGATACATCACAATACTGGACTTCAAACTATACTACAAGGCTACAGTAACCAAAACAGTGCGGTACAGGTACCAAAGCAGACACACAGACAGATGGAACAGAATAAAGAAGTCAGAAATAAGACCACATATCTACCACCATCTGATCTTTAACAAACCTGACAAAAACAAGCAATGGGGAAATGATTCCCTATTTAATAAATGGTTCTTGAAGAACTGGCTAACCATATGAAGAAAAGTGAAACTGGATTCCTTTTTTACACCTTATACAAAAATTAAGTCATGATGGATTAAAGACTTAAATGTAAAACCCCAAACTATAAAAACACTAGAAGAAAATCTAAGCAATACCATTCAGGACATAGACACAGGCAAATATTTCATGATGAAATCACCCAAAGCAATTGCAACAAAAGCCAAAATTGACAAATGGGATGTAATTAAGCTAAAGAGCTTCTGTGCAGCAAAAGACATTATCATTAGGTGAGCAGGCAACCTACAGAGTGGGAGAAAAATTTTGCAATCTATCAATCTGACAAAGGTCTAATATACAGAATCTATAAGGAACTTAAACAAATTCTCAAAAGCAAACAAACAACAACAAAAATAAAAAAATGGGCAAAGGACACGAACAGATCCTTTTTAGAAGAAGACATTCACGTGACCAACAAACATGATAAAAACTTCAACATCACTGATGATTAGATAAATGCAAATCAAAACCACAATGAGATAATATCTCACATCAGTCAGAATGACGATTATTAAAAAGTCAAGAAACAACAGATGCTGGTGTGGTTGCAGAGAAATAGGAAAGCTTTTACACTGTTGGTAGGAATGTAAATCAGTTCAACCATTGTGGAAGACAGAGCGGTGATTCCTCAATGATCTAGAACCAAAAATATAATTTGACCCAGCAGTTGTATTACTAGATACATACCCAAAGGAATATAAATCATTCTGTTACAAAGACACATGCTTGCGCGTATTCACTGAAGCACTGTTCAGAATAACAAAGACATGGAATCAGCTCAAATACCCATCAATGATGTGGTACATATACACCATGGAATACTACGCAGACATAAAATGGAATGAGATCATGTCTTTTGCATGGACACAAATAGAGCTAGAAGCCATTATCTTCAGCAAAGTAACACAGGAACAGAAAACCAAAGACCACATGTTCTCACTTATAAGTGGTAGCTGAACAATGCGAACACGTGGATACAGGGCAGGGAAAAACACACACTGGGGCTTGTCAGGAGGAGGGACAGCATTAGGAAAAAGAGCTAATGCATGCTGGGCTTAATTCCTAGGTGATGCATTGATGGTGCAGCAGACCACCATGGCTTACATTCACCTATGTAACAAACCTGCACATCCTGCACATATAACCTAGAACTTAAAATAAAAATAAAAATTAAAAAAGAAAAAAAGTAATTTTTGAAATAAATAGAAATACTATTCAACCATAAAAAGAATAATATCCTGTCATTAATGGCAACATAAATGGAACCAGGGAACATTGAGTTAAATGAAATAAGCCAGGAACGTAAAGCAGAACACTACACGTTTTCACTCCCATGTGGAAACTACAAAAGTTGTTGATTACACAGAAGTAAGAAGTAGAACTAAAGGCTAAGAAAGATAGGAGGAAGAGAGGCAATAAGGAGAGATTTGTTAAAAGATACAACATATAGCCATAAAGGAGGAATAAATTCTAGTTTTCTATATACCACTGTAGGATGGCTATATTCAAAATAATATATAGTTTCAAAATCTAGGAGGATATTGAATATTCCCAACACAAAGAAATGATAAAATGTTTGAGATAGTGAAAATGCTAATTACCCTGATCTTAATACTATACAATATATTTATCAAAACATTATGTCCACCATAAATATGTAGAATTATGACATGTCGATAATTGTTTTAAAAACAAAGAGAGAAAAGAGGTTTAATTGACTCACAGTTCTGCATGGCTGAGAAAGCCTCAGGAAACTTGGCAAAAGGCACCTCTTCACATGGTGGCAGGAGAATGAGTGATGAGTGAAGGGGGAAGCCCCTTATAAAACCATCAGATCTCAAGAGAACTCACTCACTATCAGGAGCACAGCGTGAGTGAAACTGCCCCCATTATTCAATTATCTTCACTTGGTTCCAACCTTGACATGTGGGGATTCTTACAATTCAAGGTGAGATTTGGGCGGGGACACAGAGACAAAGCATATCAGTAAATTTTTGTTGTTTTAAGTCACTAAGTTTGTGGTAATTTCTCATGGCAGCAATAGGAAACTGATACAGAGTCTATTGTCTATGACAAGTCATTTTTCTGTTGCTGCTTTCAGGGTTCTTGCTGGGACTTTGTTTTCAGCATTTTTATTATACTGTATCTGGGTGTGATCCTGCTTGGAGTTTGTTGAGGTTATTGGATATGTAGATTAACATTTTTCATCCAGCTTGAGAAATTTAAAATTTGTATTTCAAACATTATTTCTTTTAATAGTTTGTTCCTTTCTCTATCCTCTTCTTCTGTGTCCCATTTTCCATAGTTGGTGCACTTAATGGTATCCAACATTTCTCTGAAGCTCTGTTCATTTTCTTCATTCTTTATTCTTTCTGTCCTTCATAGGATCTATCTTAAGTTAGCTGATTTTATGCCTGTCGGTCCAAATCTGCTGTTTAGCACATCTAGTAAATGTTCCATTTCAGTTTTTAGACTTCTTGACTCTTGAATATCTATTTGGCTTTTTCTTTCTTTTCTTTTTTTTTTGGCAGTAGTTTTTCTTTCCTTTTTTAAAAGAGATGTGGTCTCAGCTATGTTGCCCATGTTGGACTCAGATCTGGGCTCAAGCAGTCCTCCCACGTCAGCCTTCTGAGTAGCTAAGACTACAGGCCAGGTAAATGCCATTGTGCCCACCATCTGTTCCTTTTTAATAATTTCTATCTCCTTATTGATATTCTCTATTTGATGAGACATTATAACCATACTTTAATTATTTAAGTGTGGTTTCTTTTAATTCTTTGACCATCTTGGCTTATATTCTTTGATGACAATGGCTGCTTTGAAGTCTTTGTCTGCAAAGTCTGGCATTTGGGCTTCTCACAGGCAGTGTCTGTTCGTTGAGTGTTTTTGTTGTTGTTGTTTTGTTTTTCTTTCTTTCCTGTGCATGGGTGACCCTTCATTTATTTTTGTTTAATACTGGGTATTTTGGATAATATAGTGAAGCAATTATGGATTCTTATCCTGTCTACTTTTCTTGAGCTTGTTTTTGCTTGCTGGTTCATTTGTTTACTGGAATGGCTGTATTATTTTAGTGATGTCTTTTTATTGCAGCACGAAGCCTCTGATGCTGCTTCTTTGATGCTGCAGCCTTCAGCCCAAACCTGAAACAACAGTGAATTATCAGGACTTTTTTTGACTGTATTTTACCATAATCTGTCTAAGTGTCTGCCTTCATTAGAATCATGACTCAGTTGTTTGCCTCCACTAATTGTTGGATAATTGCTCTATAATTTTTGTTAGCACCCTCAGGCACAAATTTCTCCAAAGTCTGATTCAATTAAAGTTGGGCCACTTTGAGGTGTGAGGTTTGAGATGAGTCTTTGAGATGTGTTTTAACCCCAGGAGGGCTCTTTCCATCTCTTTCTCTCCTTGATTCTCTCTGCTAAACTAGCTGGCTTTTGGTTTAGCTTGTTGCTCTCCTGGAGCTACCAGCTTCCTCTAAATTGCTTACTCCCCCAAATGTCCATTGTTTTGAGCATACTTTTAGACTTGAAATTACCCACACTCTGTTCCAAATAAAATTGGTTAACTTGGGAGATCTTCAAAACTGTTTATTTTTATGGTCTGCCTCTCAATTTGAGCAAAATCTCTGGCCCCAGATCTGGAGGAAGAAGAGAGAACAAGGTCCTGCTTTTCTCAGCGTGGCCCCTCTCATTTTTGAGCAGGATGTGAACTGGGGGTAGGAGTTTCTGGTCTTATTTGCTTGCCACTCCCAGTACGGAAGACATGCCCTATGAGCAGGCTGGGGTTAGGATGAGAAATAGCCCAGTATGCTTAAGACAGAGCTGTGCAGGGTCCATGCCAGGTGGCGGAAAGGAGTTTTCAACCTCAGAGCTTTCCTTGTTTAGAATTTAGTTTCTGCCACATTGAGTTGTGAGGGATGAGAAACTCCAGTGGCATGACACTTCTAGGGAGATGCTAAGGAGAGAATGAGCCTATTTTGACTGGAAGCTGGGAGAAGAGAGACCCATCTCGGCCACATCTGCCAAAATGGACCTTCTATCACCCTGAGCTGGAGATTGGGGAACACAAAAGGAGTAGATTGTGGCTCAAGTGCTACAACCACTCGCTGCTTTTACTGAGATTGAGTAGAGTTTTTAAAAAATCAGTTTCCTCCTTTGCTATATGTCCTTAGGACAATTTCCAGATACTTTAAATGATTGTATCTTTTAAAAAATAATTTTTATACTGGAGAATGAATCTATGGTGTTTATCATCACAACTATGCAAATAAAATTGAATTATTAATTATTTTAAATCAGATTTTCCCTTCAAATTGTAGATTAATAGTCTCTCTGAGAAGGTTGAGAGTAGGTGATAAAGTTTTGGGGCCAGAAGAGAGCTCAGAAATAGAATGTCAGTATTTAGCTAACTCTGGATGTAAAACCAGGAAAGTCACTTGGTATGTCTAGTCAAAGTAATTTAAGAGATCTGGAAAAAAATGTATATAACTAAGATCCTTCTTAAGATAACTGTTATTTCAGTGTAGGTCTGGTAGGTCTGGATGATTCCAAAATATGTAGTTTTGTTTTGTTTTAGTTTTTTATGCTTACATCTATATTTTGAAGAAGAACTAGATTTGGTAAATTCTGTCTTAGAAGACCAATGAAAAGTTGATCTGCCCTTAAGTTACAGTCACTGAAGGATTCACTAAAACTTCTAGAGGAAATGTGAAAAGTTTAAAGTTCCCATAGCATATGGTGACCTCCTAAATTTGAATGGCTGACCGTATTAATCAATCAAACAAACAAGAAAACCCCCAAACAAAACAAACACAAATAAATCAATGATGTGAACAAACAAAACCACTTCTAGCCATCACCTAAAAATAACTAAGCAACAGAGAACAGAGAAGATTTTAAGTCACAGACACATAAAAAGAAACACCTGGAGAGTCAGCTCCAGTGCCTGATTTTGTTTTTATTTTTTATTTTATTTATTTATTTATTTATTTATTTATTTATTTGTTTGTTTGTTTATTAAGAGATGAGGGCTTGCTATGTTGCCCAGGCTGGTCTCAAACTCCTGGCCTAAAGCAGTCCACCTGCCTTGGCCTCCCAAAGTGCTGAGATCACAGGTGTGAGCCACTGTGCCCAGCCAGTGCCAGTTTTAAATAGAGAATTAAGTAGACAACTCATAGAAAAGAAGATTGGGGAACAAGGGCATAGGAATTACAATAAAAAAAAAACTTCCCTGCTTCCCACCAAAAGAACAAAATATCACCCAGAGTGGCAAAATACAGAGAAAAATATTAGCACATAATTAAAACATGAGATTTTTCTGCAGTTTATCTATGTTTTATTTCAATGGATCTTTCTATAGAAAATAATTCTAGATTTTGAAATGCATAAAGTATTGTAGTTTGGATTTTAAATGCAAGTTTTAATGTTACATAAATGTGTTATAAGATGTATGTCATATTTCATAACCCAATTGTATGTCCTGAATGAAAATATTCCAAATATTTAATAAATATACTAGAAATATTTTGTTGCCAAAGTTTCTGTTAACATTCTTCTTTTAGTTCTATTTTCCTTTTTTATTTTCTGTCTTCGAAAATCACTGTAACTGTTCATGGAACTACAAAATGAAAGAAGATATTTATAAAGACTATCACAGTATTTGTTTTAACATTTTTAATTTCTCAAAATCTTTTTAAATGAGTCAGCATGTCTGGTCTAGTAACTGGAAGGAGCCATTTAATAATCAGATTAAAGATGAGACACACTTTAGAAAAATGAATTATTTGACAAGATATATAATTCATTTATTATTATTGATTGATACATTATTATTATCGATAATAATAATTCATTATTATTATATAAAAATGAAGGAAGCTATATTTAGGTTTAATTTACTCAATTTTGTTGCATGCCTATGGAGCAGCAAAGACAAATTACAATTTCTAATAAATAGTTGAAATGTTTAGCATTTTCAAGAAACTATAAGTAATTCTGTGCTCTGCATGAATACATATTGAAATGGCAGGTGTTGTGTGGGCAGTGAGTTTTTAGAGTCATAGTAAGTGTGTGAACGTGTGTATATGAGAAACAAAGAGAGAAGAATTAATGTCAATGTGTGTCCCATATTAAGATATTAAAAATAGGTAACTTTATTTAAAAGTATATTTATAACTAAAAAGACTTTCATGTTTTATTCATGACAGAATCATCTTTATAGAATATTAAAATAATACCTGTCTTAAGAAATGAAAATACATTCAATAATTATGCCTAGTTTATTTCTGTGATCATATCAATGTTTTATGAGATGAAATATTTTGTAAATTGCATTTGAAGAATCACATCAAGTGAAAATAAATGATTTTCTACTAACTAGCAAATGTTTATCAAATGATTAGTGAGTGCAAATACTTATGGATTTGTCATTATGAAAAATATAACTATATTTTTGTACTATACCTGCAAAACTCTTCAAATATACAATCTAGTCAAAGAGTTGTTACATTTTTTTTTTTCTTTTTTTTTTTAATTTATTTATTTATTATTATACTCTGTTGTAGGGTACATGTGCATAACATGCAGGTTTGTTACATATGTATACTTATGCCATGTTGGTCTGCTGCACCCATCAACTCATAATATTTACATCAGGTATAACTCTCAATGCAATCCTCCTCCCTCCCTCCCTATGATAGGGCCCCCGTGTGTGATGTTCCCTTCCTGAGTCCAAGGATCTCATTGTTCAGTTCCACCTATGAGTGAGAACATGTGCTTCTATTTCTGTTCTTGTGATAGTTTGCTAAGAATGATGATGGTTTCCAGCTGCATCCATGTCCCTACAAAGGACGCAAACTCATATCCCTTTTAGCTTCAGTATTCCATGGTGTATATGTGCCACATTTTCTTAATCCAATCTGTCACTGATGGATTGGGTTGATTCCAAGTCTTTGCTATTAGGAATAGTGCTTGCAATGCCATACGGTGCATGTGTCTTTATAGCAGCATAATTTGAACTTTGGGCAGGTCCCCAGTAATGGGGTGGATGGCTGGGTCATATGGTACATCTAGTTCTAGATCCTTGAGGAATTGCCACGTTTTCCCCATAATGCTGAACTAGTTTACAATCCCACCAACAGTGTAAAAGTGTTCCTGTTTCTCCACATCCCTCTCCAGCACCTGTTGTTTCCGACTTTTAATGATCGCCATTCTAACTGGTGTGAGATGGTATCTCATTGTGGTTTCGACTGCATTTGATGGCCAGTGATGATGAGCATTTTTTTCATATGTCTGTTGGCTGTATAATGTCTCTTTGAGAAATGTCTGTTCATATCCTTTGCCCAATTTTTGATGGGTTGTTTGTTTTTTCTTGTAAATTTGTTTGAGTTCTTTGTGGTTCTGGATATTAGCCCTTGTCAGATGAGTAGATTGCAAAAAATTTTCCCATTCTGTAGGTTGCCTGTTCACTCTTGATGGTAGTTTCTTTTGCTGTGCAGAGTTTCTTACTAATGAGATCCCATTTGTCAATTTTAGCTTTTGCTGTCAGCTGTTTTTGGTGTTTTGTAAACATGAAGTCTCTTTGCCCATGCCTATGTCCTGAATGGTACTACCTAGGTTTTCCTCTAGATTTTTATGGTATTAGGGTCTAACATTTAAGTCTCTAATCCATCTTGAATTAATTTTCTCAGAGTATGAGTAAGGGAAAGGATCCAGTTTCAGCTTTCACTTATGGCTAGCCAATTTTCCCAGCACCATTTATTAAATAGGGAATCCTTTCCCATTTCTTGTTTTTCTCAGGTTTGTCAAAGATCAGATGGCTGTAGATGTGTGGTATTATTTGAGGACTCTGTTCTGTTCCATTGGTCTATATCTGTTTTGGTACCAGTACCATGCTGTTTTGGTTACTGTAGCCTTGTAGTATAGTTTGAAGTAGGTAGCTGATGCCTCCAGCTTTGTTCTTTGACTTAGGATTGTCTTGTGGAGATGCTGGCTCTTTTGGTTCCATATGAACTTTAAAGCAGTTTTTTCCAATTCTGTGAAGAAACTCATTGGTAGCTTGATGGGGATGGCATTGAATCTATAAAATTACCTTTGGGCAGTATGGCCATTTTCAATGACATTGATTCTTCCTATCCTGGTGGAGCATGGTATGTTCTTTCCATTTGTTTGTGTCCTTTTATTTCACTGAGCAGTGGTTTGTAGTTCTCCTTGAAGAGGTCCTTACATCCTTTGTAAGTTGATTCCTAGGTATTTGATTCTCTTTGAAGCAATTGTGAATGGCATCATTCATGATTTGGCTCTTGTGTTTGTCTGTTATTGGTATAAGAATGCTTGTGATTTTTTGCACATTAATTTTGTATCCTGAGACTTTGCTGAAGTTGCTTATCAGCTTAAGGAGATTTGGGCTGAGACAATGGGGTTTTCTAAATATACAATCATGTCATCTGCAAACAGGGACAATTTGACTCTTCTTTCCTAACTGAATAATTCCTTGATTTGTTTCCTCTTGCCTAATTGCCGCCAGAACTTCCAACACTATGCTGGAGCCAGGAGTGGTGAGAGAGGGGCATCCCTTGAAGCCCGTGCCAGTTTTCAAAGGAATTTTTCCAGTTTTTGCCCATTCAGTATGATATTGGCTGTGGGTTTGCCATAAATAGCTCTTATTATTTTATGGGTACGCTCCATCAATACCCAATTTATTGAGCTGCTTAGCATGAAGGGCTGTTGAATTTGTCAAAAGCCTTTTCTGCATCTATTGAGATAATCATGTGGTTCTTGTCTTGGTTCCTGTTTATATGCTGGATTATGTTTATTGATTTGCTTAATGTTAACCAGCCTTGCATCCTGTGGGATGAAGCCCACTTGATCATGGTGGATAAGCTTTTTGATGTGTTGTTGAATCCGGGTTTGCCAGTATTTTATTTGAGGATTTTTGGTATTACAATTCACTGTGGGATATTGGTCTAAAATTCTTTTTGCTAGGCTCCTGCCAGGCTTTGTATCAGGGATGATGTTGGCCCTTACAAAATGAAGTTATTAGAGGATTCTCTTTTCTATTGATTTCGAATGTTTCAGGTCAGAGCAGCCTAACCCTCCTTATACCTCTGGTAGAATTCAGCCAGAATCCATCTGTCCTGGACTTTGGTTGGTAGGCTATTAATTATTGCCTCAATTTCGTGGTTTCACAATTGGTCTTATTCAGGGATTCAAACTTCTTCCTGGTTTAGTTCCATATGTGGCAACCAGAAATTATCCATTTCTTCTAGCTTCCAGTTTATTCAAGCAGAGAGGTGTTTATGGCTCTGGATGGTAGTTTGTATTTCTGTGGGCCTGTAGATATCCCCTTTATCATTTTTAATTGCCTACTCTGATTCTTCTCTCTTTTTCTTTCATTAGTCTTGCTAGTGGTCTGTCAATTTTGTTGATCTTTTTCAAAACCAACTCCTGGATTCATTGATTTTTGAGGGCTCTTTTTGTGTCTCTATCTCCTTCAGTTCTGTCTATCCTTAGCTATTTCTTGCCTTCTGCTAGCTTTGGAATGTGTTTGCTCTTTTGCTTCTCTAGTTCTTTTAATTGGCGAATGTTAGATGTCACTTTTGATCTCTTCCTACTTTCTCTTGTGGGCATTTAGTGCTATAAATTTCCCCACACTGCTTTAAATGTGTCCCAGAGATTCTGGTATGCTGTATCTTTGTTCTCCATTGGTTTCAAAACATCTTTATTTCTGCCTTCATTTCATATGTACCCAATAGCCGCCTGTATGGTATTGTTCAGTTTCCATGTGGTTGAGCCGGGTTTTGATTTCGAGTTTCTTAGTCCGAGTTCTAGCTCTGATTGCACTGTGGTCTGAGAGACAGTCGGGCACTTCACCTTGTACATTTGCTGAGGAGTGCTTACTCCAATTATGGCTTCCACCTCGGGAGGCACGAGTGGTGCTGAGTAGCCATTCGCTGACTTTGTGGTGGAGAGTTCTATAGATGTTCATTGAACTGCTTGCTGCAGAGATATTCACCCTGGATATCCTTGTTAACTTTCTTGTCTCGTTGATCTGTTCACGTTGACAGTGTGGAGGTGGAAGTCTCCCATTATTATTGTATGGGAGTCTAAGCCCCTTTGTAAGTCTCTAAGGACTTGCTTTTATGAATCTGGGTGCTCCTGTATTGGGTGCATATATATTTAGGATAGTTAGCTCTTCCTGTTGAATTGATCCTTACCATTATGTAATGGCTTCTTTTGTCTCTCTTTTGATCTTTGATGTTTAAAAGTCTGTTTTATCATGAGCACTCAGTATTGCAACCCCTGCTTTTTGTTCTCCATTTGCTTGGTAAATCTTCCTCCATCCCTTTTATTTTGAGCCTATACATGTTCCCTAAGGTAGGAGATGGGTCTCCTGAATACAGCAGACTGATGGGCCCCATTCCTTTATCTCAGTTTTGCCAGTTCGTGCGTCTTTTCATTGAGCATTTAGTCCATTTACATTTTGCTGGGATTGTTATGTGAACTTGATCCTGCCATTATGGTATTAACTGGTTATTTTGCTCAAGAAGTTGATGCAGTTTCCTTCCTAGCCCTCGATGGTCTTTACATTTTGGCATGTTTTGCAAAAGTAGCTGGTACCGGTTGTTCCTTTCCATGTTGAGTAGCCTTCAGGGTCTCTTGTGGGCAGGCCTAGTGGTGACAAAATCTCAGCATTTGCTTATCTGTAAAGGATTTTATTTCTCCTTCACTCATGAAACTTAGTTTGGCTTGATATGAAATTCTGGGTTTAAAATTCTTTTCTTTTTAAGAATGTTGAATATCGGCCCCACTCTCTCTTCTGGTTTAGAGTTTCTGCTCGCCGAGATCTGCTGTGAGTCTGATGGCTTCCCCTTTGTGGGTAACCCCGACCTTTCTCTCTGGCTGCCCTTAAGATTTTCTCCTTCATTTCAACTTCGTAATCTTGGCAATTATGTGTCTTGAGTTGCTCTTCTCGAGGAGTATCTTTTGTATGCCTCTCTGTATTTCCTGGATTTGAATGTTGGCTCCGCCCTACTAGGGTTGGGGAAGTTCTCCTGATGATATCCTGAAGAGTGTTTTCCAACTTGGTTCCATTTTCTCAATTTTCAGGCACCCCAATCGACGTAGATTTGTCTTTACATAATCCCATACTTCCCTTGCAGGCTTTGTTCATTTTTTTCTTTTTTTCTTTTGCTTTCTTCTCGCCGCTTCATTTCATTCATTTGATCCTCAATCGCTGATACCTTTCTTCCAGTTGATCGTGAAGTCGGTTACTGAAGCTGCATTTGTCACGATTTTCGTCATTGTTTCATCTCTTTCATTCTGCTTATGACCTTTCTCTGTGCATTAATTAGTCTAGTCACACCTTTCCATCACTTTTTTTTCAAGATTTTAGTTTCTTTATACTGGGTAATGCAATTCTCCTTTAGCTCTGAGAAATTTGATGGACTGAAGCCTTCTTTCTCTCATCTCACAAGCCATTCTCCGGGCCCAGCTGCATCCGCTGGGCGCGATGAGCTGGCGCCCTTGCCAGGAGATGTGCTCTATTTTTTGAATTTCCAGCATTTCTGCCTCCTGCTTTTTCCCCCATCTTTGTGGTTTTATCTTGCCTCTGGTCTTTGATGATTGTGATGTACTCATGGGTTTTAGTGTAGGTGTCCTTCCTGTTTGATAGTTTTCCTCTAACAGTCAGGACCCTCAGCTGTAGGTCTGTTGGAGATTGCTTGAGGTCTCACTCCAGACCCTGTTTGGGCACGCAAGTAGTGCCGCAAGATAGAATATTTCTGAACAGCCAGTGTACCTGTCTGATTCTTGCTTGGAAGCTTCCTCTCTGTGGGTGTACTCCACCCTGTGAGGTGTGGGGTGTCAGACTGCCCCTAGTGGGGAGCCCCCAGTTAGGGGCTACCTAGGGGTCAGGGACCCACTTTGTTATGCAAATTGTCCTCCTCAGATCTCAACCTCCTGCTGGGAGATCCACTGCTCTCTCAAAGCTGTCAGACAGAGTCGCTAGCGCCTGCAGAGGCCTGCTTTTTGTTGTTGTTGTTGTTGTTGTGTAGCTGTGCTCCCTGTCCCCAGAGGTGGAGTCTACAGAGACAGGCAGGTTTCCCTTGAGCTGCTGTGAGCTCCACCCAGCTGGCTTCCCAGCAGCTTTGTTTACCCACTTAAGCCCTAAAGCAATGGCGAAGCCCTCCCCCAGCCTTGCTGCTGCCTTGCTGCAGATCACAGACTGCTGTGTTAGCAATGAGGGAGGCCTGCGGCATGGGACCCTCCCCGCCAGGTGTGGGATATGACTCTGGTGTGCCTGTTTGCTTAAAGCGCACATTGGGGTGGGAGCACCATTTTCCAGGTGTTGTGTGTCTCAGTTCCCCTGGCTAGGAAAAGGGATTCCCTTCCCTTGGCGCTCCCAGTGAGAGGCGATGCCTCGGGCCTGCTTCCGTGCCTCGCTGATCGGGTTGCAGCAGCTGACCAGCACCGATCGGCCCTGCACTCCCCAGTGAGATGAACCCAGCACCTCAGTTGGAAAAATGCAGAAATCACCGGGTCTTCTGTGTGTCGCTGGCGCTGGGAGTTGGAGACTGGAGCTAAATCTTATTCAAGCATCTTGCTCACAAAGTTCGAGTTGTTACATTAAAGACAAAATAACAAAAGAAAATTTGTCACAATCTAGTCCATGTTTATTTGTTAAATAAATTACTGTGGCCTCACAATATGGTTACTGAATTTTGTATTTTATTCCTAAAAATTAATCGATCTAAGATGACTAAATCTTAATTAAATAAAATTTGTTTTCCCATTGCTACAGGCAAATTGCCTACTAATCTTAATGAACAAGGTATTCATAACCAGATATAATGTTCTCTAGTATATGGTATAATCCTAAATTTGTTTAAATATATTTGTTTATTTTTAAGTATAGGATAATAGAATGGGAGAGAGAGAGAGATAAACACAAGCTATATTCTATATCTTGGATAATGTTTCACTCATATGTTTAAAGGAAATTTATACAAATAGTTTCAGTTGAAATGTCTGAATTACTGGTAACATTAGTACTGATTTTTATGTTAAGCTCTTATGTATTTTCCAAATACCCAATATCTTATTTATATTGCTCTCATACTCAGAGAAGAACAATTATTATAAGACAATACAAAACCATATAATGATTAATAAAGGTACAAAGGAAAATAATTTATCTTCAAAAGATATATATGTATTTACCATAATTATCTTCATTTAACCCAAAATAGCATCTTCTCTCTGTCTCCCTATCCAATCTCTCTCTCTTTCTCTCTCTAGCAACTTCAAGTTAGAAAGAGTGACATGCAGTGATTTAAAGTTTACATAATGACCATAACTACAGTTTGACAGTTTGGAGAATGTATTAAATAGAGACACAGAAACTCATAAGAGAATGTAACAAGAATCCAAGTAAGAAATGATAGTGGCCTGATTTTGAAAATTATTAGTAGAGAGGGTTAGATGTACCATAGATGGTTTTAGGAGTTATTTAGAAGAAATTATAGATAGAAAATTATGAATATGCAGTTTCAGAGTGTAAAGAAGAAAGAAAATATGTTGCTATAGTTTCATACTTAGGAACAAAGAGAAAATGATACAATTTACTGAGCTAGAAAACATTGGTCAAAGTTGGAAAGTAAGGTCATCTTTGAAAATTTAACTATGAAGTTTCTACAGTTGAAATAGGACAAATATTCAGGATAAATTTAGATGTACAGGTTTTAATTAAAAGTCATTAACATATGATATATTTTAATTATCCTAGGTAGTAGACAGAATGAAACTGACGAAATATGTAGAGTGATCCGAAAATAAGAGTCAGAAACAGACTCTGTAAAAGCAAAATATTTAATAAATAGAAAGACTTAAAGGGTATCAAGGTGGTTAATGTTACAATAAACAGAAGTAGCCAACTTCCCTTTTTCCATAGTAAATTTGTAAAGTATTTCCATTTCAATGCTAGAGCAAATTGACATTAATGCAAGTACTGAGATATGAAGATTGGCTCAATAACAATGATATGAGCTGAATTGCATTCCTCCTCCAAATTTAAATGTGGAAGCTGTAATTCCCTGTATGACTATATTTGGAGATAGGGCCTTTAAAGAGGTAATCATGGTTAAATAGATCATAAGGGTGACCTCATAGTGCTAAATGAGGTCATAAGGGCTCTAATCTGATATAGCTAGAATCAGATATGACATCCCTTATGAGAAAAAGAGACACTACAGATCTCTGTCATTCTGCACGTGCACAGAGAAAAGGGCATTTAAGGACACAGTCAGAAGGTGGCCATCTAAAAGCCAGGAAGAGAGGCTTTATGGGAAACCAACACTAATAGCACCCTGATCTTGTACTCACAGAGTCAAAAACCATGAGAAAATAAATTTCTGTTGTTTAAGACATCCAGACTCTGGTATTTTGTTATGATTGACCTAGCAGACAAGATTTTGGTACTAAGAGGTAGGGTACTGCTGTAACAAACACTGAAAAATGTGACAGTAGCTTTGGAACTAGGCGATGGTTGGAGGAGGAAGAGTTTTGAAGTGCATGCTGAAAAAGCTTGGATTGCCTTGAAGGGATTCTTGGTAGAAATATGAATACTAAAGGTGATTCTGGTGAGTTCTCAGACAAAAATGAGGTACCTATTATTGAAAAGTGGAGGAAAGGTGTCTTAGTTTATTTTCTGTGCAATAACAGAATACCACAAACTGAGTAATTTATAAAGAAAAGAAATACATTTCTTGCAGTTCTGAAGGCTGGAAAGCCCAGGTGCATGGCAGTAGCATATCATGAGGGCTTTCTTGCTGTGTTATTTTGTGGTGAAAGAACAGAAAGGCAAGTGGAGCATGTGAAAAAGACCTCAAGAGCAAGTTGTTTGCTTTCATAACAACCTGCTTTCTTGAGAACCAATTTGCTCTTGTGAGAACTAATTCACCCCTGCAAAAACTAACTCACTCCTACAATAATGACATTAATAAATCAATCAGGGCTCTACCTTCAATGACTCAGTCACCTTTTAAAGGCCCCACCTATTAATGCTGCTACACTGGCTGTTAAATTTCCAACACGTGAACTTTTGTGAAATTTCCAACACATGAACTTTAGGGGGATACATTCAAATCATAATCAAAGGTGATTCTTAATATAAAGTGGTAACAAACTTAGCTGAAGTATGATCTAGTGCTTTTTGGAAAGTATATTTGCAAATAAAGACATTGGGTATTTAGCTAACTAGATTTCTAAGATTCTAAGTGTTGAAGAATGAGCCTGGCTTCTTCTTATAGCTGATGATAAAATGTGAGAGCACGGAGATAAATTGAATTAATTGACCAAAAAGAATATTGGGATTTAAAAAATACCATTTATCCTAATTGCAAAAAAAAAAAAAAAAAAGAGGGAGAGACAGAAAGCCTGTTCTAGAGAGAATACCAGACAATTACTTCATAAAGAGATCACACATCTAGTTAATCAGCCACCTCAGCAGAAACCAGCAATACAGAGAGGAGTATGCAAACAGGAACCCTGCCAGTCTGAACCAGAGTGAACAGAGATTGGATAAAATAAATATAAGTTTTCTAACTTCTGGGATTCTACAGGACAAGATGATACAGCTTTATGACTGTGAATTTGCTTCTGCCTTCAAGAAACGGGAGGAGTTACTCTAAAGATGGCTCAGAAATAATCAGGGCAGACACTCCCCACAACAGGGCCAGAAGACAAGGTTATTTCCTTCTTGTTTTCAGAGGGTAGGGCCATCTCTTTTGTTTCAATGGGTCAGGCTGTCTTTGCTCAGAGCCTCAGAGATGGGTGTCTCTGCATAAAGCCGTGGGGATGAGGCCACCACAAAGAGCCAAGGGGGTGGAGCCACCATCCTGAGCTGACAAGCAGGGCCACCACCTAAGGAAATAGGCATGATACTACCTCTCTAGGGCACCAAGAAGGCAGAACAAATAGCCAAATAATATTATTCTCAAACTTTAAGACCTAATGGAACACTCTGCTAGGTGTTGCGCTTGCTTGGAACCCATTACCCTTTTCTTTCCTATGGTATCTCTTTTTCGAAATTTGGATGTCTGTCTTATACTTATCCCACCATTGTGTTTTAGAAGCACTTAACTTGTTTGGGTTTTGCAGTTTCACATCTGGAGAGGAATTTTGTCTCAGCATGAATCTCACCTAAGTCTGATTTAGATGATATTCATTTTAAAAAATTTTCTTGATTAACTTCTGATCATTTTTAACTTTTAATTCATGTGAGTACATAGCAAGTGCATATGTTTATGGCATGCATGAGCATTTTGATACAGGCATGCAATGCATAATAATCATATCAGGGTAAATGGGGTATTCATAACCTCAAGCATTTATCTTTTGTGTTACATTCTAATTATACTGTTTTAGTTATTTTAAAATGTACAATTAAATTTTTACTGACTATAGCCACCCTGTTGTGCTATCAAATACTAGGTCTTATTCGTCTTATCTATTTTTTGTACCTATTGACCATTCCCACATTTCACACACCCACTCAATACTTTTCCATCTTCTCTCCATCTCCATGAGTTCAATTGTTTTGCTATTTAGATCTCACAAATAAGTGGGAACATGCAATGTTTGTCTTTCTGTTCCTAGCTTATTTCACTTAACATGATGATCTCCAGTTCAATCCATGTTGTTGTAAATGACAAGATACTGTTTTTATGGCTGAATAGTACTCCTTTATGTATAAGTATCACATTTTCTTTATCTATCCATCTGTTGATGGGCATAGGTTGCTTCCAAATCTTGGCTATTGTGAACATAGGTGTGACAAGCATGCTTACTATTTGTATGTCTTCTTGGGAGATAAGTCTGTTCAAATATTTTGCCCATTTTTAATCGGATTATTAGATTATTGTATTATTTCTTATTCCAACAATTCCAGAGTTGTTTGAACTCTTCATATATTCTGGTTATTAGTCTTTTATCAGATGGATGGTTTGCAAACATTTTATTCCATTCTGTGGATTGTCTCTTGAGTTTGCTGATTGTTTCCTTTGTTGTTCACAAGCTTTTTAACTTGATGGGATCCTATTTGTCCATTTTTGCTTGGTTGCCTGTGTTTGTGGGGTATTACTGAAGAAACATTGCCCAGACCAGTGTCCTGAAGATTTTCCAATGTAGTAGTTTCATAGTTTATAGTAACTTCATACTTTGAGGCCTTAGATTTAAATCTGTAATCCATTGTGATTTGATTTTTGTATTACACAAGAGAGAGGAGACAAGTTTTATTCTTCTGCATATGGATATCCAGTTTCCCCAACACCATTTATTGAGGAGACAATCTTTTCCCCAATGTGTGTTCTTGACATTTTTGTTAAAAATGAACTCACTGTAGGTTTGTGGATTTGTTTCTGTGTTCTCTATTCTGTTTCATTGGTCTATGTGTCTGGTTTTATGCCCCTACCATGATGTTTTAGTTATTTTAGCTCTGTAGTACATTCTGAAATTAGGTAATGTGATTCCTTCAGTTTTTGTTGTTGTTGTTGTTGTTGTTTAGGATAGCTTTGGCTATTCTGGGAATTTTGTAGTTCCTCAAATTTTTGGATTGTTTCTTCTATTTCTGTAAAGAATGCCATTAGTATTTTGACAGCAATTGCACTAAATCAGTATATTACTTTGCATTGAATATGTATGAATATTTAACAATATTGATTCTTTTCATCCGTGAACATGAATTATCTTTCCATTTTTTGGTGTCCTCTTCCATTTATTTCATCAGTGTTTTGTAGTTTTTATTGTAGAGATCTTTCACTTCTTCACTTAAGTTTATTCCTAGGTTTTTAATATTATTTGTGGCTATTGTAAGTGGGATTACTTTTTATTTATTTTTCAGAATGTTCATTGTTAGCATACAGAAATGCTACTGATTTTTGTATGTTCATTTTGTTTCATGCAACTCTACTGAATTTGGTCATCAATTCTAACAGATTTTTGTGGAGTCTTTAGGTTTTTCCAAATATAAGATTGTACCATCTATAAAAAAGCATAATTTGACTTCTTCCTTTAATTTTGGATGCCCTTTATTTTTTCTGATTTTGTAATTTTGTCTGATTGCTCTAGCTAGGACTTCCAGTACTACATTGAATATCAGTGGTGAAAGTGGGCATCATTGTGTTTCACATCTTAGAGGAAAGGCTTTCAGATTTTCTCCATTTAGTATGATACTAACTGTGAGTCTAACATTTAGGTCTTTTATTATTTTGAGGTTTGTTCCTTCTATACCTAGTTTTTTAAGAAGATTTTTATCATGAAGCGAATTTTATCAAATGCATTTTCAGCATTAGTTGAACTTATTATATGAATTTTTCCTTCATTCTGTTGATATGATGTATCACATCCATTGATTTGCATATGTTGACACATCCTTGTATCCCTGAGATAAATCTCAATTGGCCTTGATGAATTAGCTTTCTAATTTATTGTTCTATTTAGTTTGCTGGTATCTTATTGAGGATTTTTGCATCAATATTCAGTTGATACATTGACCTGTAATTTTTTTTTTTTATGTGTCTTTGTCTTGTTTTGATGTCAGGTTAATACTGGTCTTGTAGAATTAATTTAAAAGTCTTTTCTCCTCCTCTATTTTTCAAAGTAGTATGAGTAGAATTGATATTAGTTCTTTCTCTTTTTCTTTTGTTGTTATTTTAAAAGGCACGTTTTTGTTTTCTTTTAGTTTCTTTTTTTTTTTTTTTTTTTTACTTTTAAATTCAGGGGTACATGTGCAGGTTTGTTACATAAGTAAATTAGGTGTCAAG